>NC_060138.1:854044013-855244013 GCF_021461385.2 Schistocerca piceifrons
AAGTACAGCAAGTACAAGATTAAGCTAATTACAGCACATACAGAAGCATTTAATAGATCGTTCTTACCGCGCTCCATGCGCGAAGAAACAGAAGTCCTTTAGCAGTACAATGGAAACGACCACCCTGCCCAACACTGGTGCGCAGGGTGTAGACACGGAGGATACATAAATTCAGTGATTAATTCGTCCCAGGTGGACGACGATGACAGTAAGAAGTCATTAATTCTTGTGACCTGACATCCACAGGGACAGTTTTAACTATAGAATGTTATTACCATCTGGACACGTCACTGGCATCTCTTCAAAAAGCTGGCCACACTCAAGTTGAAACATTACTAAGTATAGGTAGGGTACCGAATGGGCAATACAGGTACTGTTTATTGACGCCAGTACTGCAACCAACTATTACACACTGTTCGTAATATACATCTACATGAATACTTTGCAAATCACACGTCAGTGCCTGCCGGAGGGTTAGCCGAATCACCTTACAATAATTCTCAATTTTTCCACTCGAGCGGTTGATCTTAAAATGCCTTTCTTTTACAAATAGGTATGGCTGTTCTGAAAACCCTCATTAGCTACACCAAGAGCCTCTGTATGATACGAAAAAAGGAGTTTGTAAGCAGTTAATGCAGCAACACAAATTGTTAAGACTAGTCTGTTTTCAATCAAAATGTACTTATAGGTGTCTGAGCATTTTGTTATTTCATGCAGACAAAGCAAGAGGAAACACCGTCAATTTGTCTATGACAGTACTACGATTGTTTCCGATCACAGTTCCCGAGCAACGAACCAGAGTTTCATGCAATGATCGCGGCTTGCCTGCAATGTATTTGTTTTCATAGAATTTATATCCAATACTCCGCTGTGCGTTGTGCAACAGTAAAATTCGGCACTTTTAATAATGTTCGGTCGAGGCGTTGATGTCGAAGGCCACCTACGTGTTTTTAGAGAAGAGAATGCTATGCGCCGGCACGGAAGTTTGCCTTCTCCCTATCACTGCAACAGTTATCCGGAACGGAACAAACAATTATACAAATACTCGTCACGTCATCCACTCGCGGAAGATGGATATTTGACATTATCCACCGGAGGAAGACAATAAGAAACTAGGGGGATTAGCAAACTGTCACGATTACAATATCAGGTGTGACACACAGCCGCTGCTCTCAGTCAGTACTTGATTCACTAGGTTACACTCGCACACGATTTGAGTTACTCTACGATAAGAACGAAAAGGTATGAGGCGTGTCAGTTGTGTGCACCGAGCGATACTTGACAATCAGGACGAAGTGTAATCAGAATGAAATTCTAAACACACGGGAAAAAATACCGGAATTGAAATAATTATTACGTGTTTCCAGAATAACTAACAAGTATTCACAGTATCTTGCTTTGCCAAGAGAAATAAGAAATTAATGCGAAGACAACTGCCTTCGCGATCTACAGCAATTGTTAATACGTTGTTTGGTTTAATTTCAGACATAGCTACGAGAACAGAGCAGTGATTATTATTGGGTTAGACAATTACAGACCATCTTCAGATCTATTTGGGTGGTTAGAAAGTAACATGTCGCCTTCATACCCATGAATGGCTGTGTCCAGGGATGTATCTATAAAGGTTCTAACTTACATATAAGTGAAAAACGTATTCGCAGGAGGTGGAGGGGAAATTGGCACCACCACCACCACCACCACCAATGAACGTACTGGAATTTTAAAGGCACACCTCCTAGAAGAATATCCAGTCCCATTGTCATTGCCGGCGTCTCGTTACGTCAATGTTGGTTGTATGTTTGTGGGGCTGCTGCTACAAGAGGAGTTCTAGCTCAGATATACAGAGTGTAAATTTTAAGTTGACAAACCAGAATAACTCGAAAAATAAGTTTCACACGAAAAATGTGTAAAATCCAAAGTTGATTATTTTCGTGGAGGACATCTGTTGGTGCTAAAATTAGCTCGCCACCTCAGCCCCTTGGGGGTGGAGCGGGCGGCAACTTTCAATTTTCAAATGGGGACCCCATTTTTATTGCAGAATAAGATTCTACATAAAAAACTACATACATTTTGTCTTAAACATTTGTTTTGATTCTTGGTAGTTGGAGCTGTAATTCAAGAAAATCAATGTTCTCATTTTTCCGTGGAAAATGGTTAAAAATAAATAAAAAATATTTATTTACATCGTAAATTTTGTTTCGCTAAAACTCTCCCTCTCCCCCATAGTGTGGGGTTTGAGAGGAGGAATTAGTTTTACAAATGTTGATCCAAATATTTTTTCCGCAAATTCGGATTGGGTCAACATTTGTAAAACTAATTCCTCCTCTCAAACCCCACACTATGGGGGAGAGGGAGAGTTTTAGCGAAACAAAATTTACGATGTAAATAAATATTTTTTATTTATTTTTAACCATTTTCCACGGAAAAATGAGAACATTGATTTTCTTGAATTACAGCTCCAACTACCAAGAATCAAAACAAATGTTTAAGACAAAAATGTATGTAGTTTTTTATGTAGAATCTTATTCTGCAATAAAAATGGGGTTCCCATTTGAAAATTGAAAGTTGTCGCCCGCTCCACCCCCAAGGGGCTGCGGTGGCGGGCTAATTTCAGCACCAGCAGATGTCCGCCTCGAAAATAATCAACTTTGGATTCTACACATTTTTTCGTGTGAAGCTTATTTTTCGAGTTATTCTGGTTCGTCAACTTAAAATTTACACCCTGTATAAATAGTACAGTAACGCTGCCATCAAACCGAAGACTGGTTTGAACTCCACAAGGCTGTACTAGGCAGGGGCCTGCCATTGCGTTTTTCAGCCCTTCGTACTGACTTACCTACAGTTTAGCGAAGACTCCGAACCACGACGCAGTCCGGCGTTTTTCACGTTAACCAACATTGCCAGAGGTGAAAGAAGTGATATGACAAAGTCCCAACACTGATCGGTGGTCGGAGTAGAGATTCTTGGAACTGAATTCTGGTTCATTACCACTGAGTCAATACCAAAACCAAATCGGCTTTAACGATTTGGAGATGCATATAAAGCTCATGTATGTGAATCTGACGGTAGACTGGCATTTTCCATGCGCTGAATTGGGTCGTCCCACGCTCACGAAGTGAATGTGTACTTGTACTGCGCTGCGCGAGCCATGAGGGGCCAAAGTGCACTCATCAGACAACTGCTTACGTAACGAACGCGACCGAGACCCCGTGTAATGCGATGCGTGGCCCCGCCACATGCGTCGACCCCCTGAGGGCAACCTTATACGCATGACAACAGCTCTCCTCTTCACACATCGGCCGCGTCCGTTCCCAGGTGCGTACGGATTTGGGGGAAGGGTACAAGGAATAGGCCCTCAACAGGGTCATACTCTGTATCCATTAGATACTGCTAAGAGGGTTGTTGTTTTGGGATGGGAAATTTCACGCGATGCTCAACAAAGCCAGTGCAGAAGAAGGCCACTAACGCAGTTCTTTCCAGAGAGGTTCTCTACAGCCTTTATAACATGACGCACGTACGGGTGAACAGTCTGCAGACATCAGCTGGATGAGTATCTGAAATACAATCTGTCAAGTAGATCGCATGTCTACTGCTCAGTTTAAATATCAGGTGTAGTACGACTGTGTATGAAAGGTCTAGGACGTCATCACTGCCTTGTCGTTATTGCGATAGAATTTAAATTACTAAGCCATTAGCAGCTTGGTGATCTTGTACAAGAACGTATCTTCACGACTGCACCGTTACAACCCCTTGAGGTTATAAACAGGACACTAACGAACAAAGAAAATCTTTTGGACCAATTTCCAGCTGATACTCTCGGTAATTTTACCATAAATAATGTAGTTTCCTTTCTGCACCAAGAAAAATTGAATACGCGTAATAATTACGTAGTAGGCTTAATATTCAATGACAGCACATATCTCTCCCTCCCTATACATCCACAAACAAGTAGCTTTTTCGCCATGGCTACTATGTACAAGCAAATATTCTTTAGTGTACAGCGAATAACATGTTAAGGACGTAACTAAACATGACAAACAATATTTAACATACAGCTATATTTATTGCAGTAATGAGAATATCTGAAGTTAAATCTGTAGGTTGTACTTTCAATGCAGTAACTTTTCATTTCTACCGTCCATATTAAGAATATAAGTGATAACGAACTACAGGAACATCGGTCGAATGTCTTTAATCGAACGCCAAAAAAATGTGGAGACGAATCTGAGTGCCACTGAACTAGACCATTTAACTAGTCACGAGTAGATCAGCAGTGCATACTGTTTGAGAGCATGATCCACTACTCGGTCACTTTATATGTGAGGAATTTGGTATTCGGCAGCATGCAGACGATATTCGTCACACGAGATTTCACCACTTTGCTCTATGCTCGGTTAAGACACTGATACGGGAAAACTACATAAACAAAGCCTAATTTGGGCTGTAGCAGCGAGCCCACATTTTGAGTTGGTCGTTGTGCCAATAACTATTTTGGCACGGGAATTACAGCTGGACAGTTTCCCAGCTTACTATTGTTACCTGTAACTGTTCGACAAAACGGAAGGAGGAATGATTTTAACAGGAATGTTGCAGACATGTTCATCTTTATGGTACGCAATGCAACGCTCCAAATATAATAAGGGTTTAACAGTTGAGGAACAAGGTGAATCACAGTACTGTTTCTGCAGTATTATTACAGGATAATTTAATGACTTAAAAAAAAGTTGAAATGTGTGTGAAATCTTATGGGACTTAACTGCTAAGGTCATCAGTCCCTAAGCTTACACACTACCTAACCTAAATTATCCTAAGGACAAACACACACACCCATGCCCGAGGGAGGACTCGAACCTCCGCCGCGACCAGCCGCACAGTCCACGACTGCAGCGCCCTAGACCGCTCGGCTAATCCGAGGCGGCGACTTATCTCCATCTGGAACAATCTGGCGTTCGCAGATTTATAAGGGGCTATCAAAAATTCTCGTTCGAAAGCCGTACAGTCCAAATTAGTATGTCAATTAGGCAAAACTGCCATGAGCGTTGTGGGATTCATCCAACCGACGCATCAGGTTGAAGATATGCTTTGGTAAAACAGTGTGTCCCGTTGCACATCCTCGTTCGACAGAAATCTTTCAGCCTTCAAGGCTTTTTTAAGGGACTGAAGGCGTGATAATCACATGGAGTGAGATTAGGGCAACAGAGCCGCCGATCGATTGTCTCGCACTAAAATTAGCATAGCTTCTGCTTTACGACATTTCCTATATGAGAACGTGCATTGCCATGAAGCAGAAAGCACGCCCTGGTGCACCATTCCACAATGGAGGTTTTCAACAGACATGCTACCCTATACACATTCTTCATTCTCAGATGGATGTCTACCAGTTTATATCCTTCGGCAGCTAAGAAAAGAACACCGCCACGTTGATCATGTATGTACGCGTCTCCTAATGACGTCACCAAAGTTCATGTTTCCGCCTTTACAGAACGCACGACGGAAAGACGCGAATGCCACAGTAATCTCTTGTCTATATGTCAGTACTTATATACCCGCATCGGTGTGGGACTACGTTGCAGCAAAACCCTCAAGCGGAAACTTTCTTTGCGCCTTATACGACCGGCGTTCAATAACTACTGCAACATATTTCTTCCTGAATGCAGGTTTGTTTTATTCAGTATTCCAACACACCATATTATGCCCACTGTTTTGCCTACAAAACCTCATTTTTCAACATAATCTCCGTTCAGCGCGACAGTCTTACGCCACTTCACTCAGAGGGCCTGTTTGTTCGCATGGCAACGCATGGTCGACGTCGACGCCAACTTCTTTCTGCATTCCACGTACTGCTTCCCGCAGAGTGCGTCCTTCGCTGGGCCGTACGGATGGAAGCTGTTTATGGCCCTCTGCTAGCGGCAAAGAACCCAGCAGGCACACGCCTTTGATGATGTTTGGTGTGCGGGGCGCTCAACTGCGCGGTTATCTTCTCAGTGCAATCTCGCCACGTGCACGAATGATGATGAAATGATGAGGACAACACAAACAGTCATCTCGAGGCAGGCGAAAATCCCTGACCCTGCCGGGAATCGAACCCGAGACCCCGTGCTCGACACACCTTTGAGTACCCTAACAGGTGGACGAGTGTGTCAGCAGTACCAAAGGAAACGCCGAATTGAGCAGCGAAGTGTGTGAGATCCGTTTTTCACCTCCAATGAGTGAACCCACGTCCCAACAGTGCAGGGTTGACAGATGTATACGGCCAGCCGGCACACGGGAAATCTAATAGGTTTGCGCGACCTTGTTGCAATGATGAGATACGCCTCGCTCAACGACTCACCGTGCTTTTATTCACTGTCATGTTTCCGTAGACATTCTGAAAGCGTCTATTCATATCTGCGATGCTCCGGTTTTCGCCAAAAGAAACTCAATGACAGCTCTCTGCTTGGAATGCACCGCCGTTACAAACGCCATTTTTAAGGCTACGTATAGCGCCGTCACCTAACCTCATGAAATTATAAGTGCCGAAGAGGGCATATTCCACGACGTCCCACGACAAATTCTGCATCTTTTCAAGCGAAACTGGCCGAGAAAAAAAGTGTTGCCCCTCCTATATCAAAATAAACAGCCTATCAATCAAATAGAGTGCGACCGGCGGTACCAGGAGCTTCATAAACAATACTAAGTAGTCTGTACGACTGTACATATGTACCAATTTTAGAATTTCGAGGTAATATGATAGCTGCGAATTTTGCAAAACTACATTCTGCATCTCTCATGCATCAATTTTCTCCAGTGATACTGGTCTCGCAAAAATTTAGAGATCAAGAAGTGTGCCCTTATGAATGGTACCTTTGTGCACTGCAAATGGGCACATTGTCGTACTCATGAATGAAGTGACAGAACGGTACAGATTGGAAGCCCAAGACTTCTCTGATCTGTCGAACAGTATCAGCAATACACGTATCCTCTTCACACGCCAAATATTATTTCTGTTCCTCCTAAGGGCGAAAGGAACCCTCGGTGAGCATGGTTTTTAGGCGTAGCAAGCAGCATTGCTGGACACCATTTCGAAATCTTTATATGCACTCCTCAAGCCACTACATTGTAGTGGGAACTTTGTGCCAATATTAGCGATTTTTGTCCTACTCCACTTGTCTACAGTCTTCAGTAGTTTTCATCTCTCTTTTCTTGCTCTCGTGATTCCTATGCCAAATGTAAACGGAGGCAGCCTTGAATACAGGTTCTCTAAATTTAACCTGCCGGGTTTCGCAAGAAGACGTTGCCTTTCTTTCAGAAACTCTCATTCGCGTTCCCTGGACGTCACCGTTATAATCAACCTGTTACGGTCCCAGCAGCGCGTCTGAATATGTTCATGTTTGCTGTCATACCTACTAAATCAGTGGTTCCCAGTCTGGGGTAATTATCTCCTGAGGGGTGAAAACCAAATGGCTCCATCGTATTTTGATCATGAAAATTATTTTCAAAAGATCATTACTATTATCAATTTTAGTCAGATTGTAATATTAGTTACACAAGTTAACAATAATTACCCTACTTAGTACTACCATTAACACACGATACAATGCGGTGAAAGTTACAGCTTTTGAACTGCATGTGTGAGCGTCCTCTTGCTCCTCAAATAATCCACCCACTAGGCGCACACACACATATTTCGTACATTATCCCATGACATTAAGAAATTGAGACATATGATGGAAAAATCGCAACAACAAGGAGTTGTGTAACAAACTAAAGTTGGTGGGCGTGTTTCTACATCTCAAAGATGATGTGTCTTCACATTTCGCGCCAGTCGCATAAGAGTGGCGATAAGAGCGCCACTATGAGGATGAACAGCAGGTTTGTTTTAAATGCACGCAGCAACAGTCGTGAGCTTTAGATACCTTCGAGACTGGACGTGGTGAGGTGAGTTGATGTTAGTCAAAACTGCCTTTAAGGCGGCAGAGATGCCATTATTAACACCTCACTGACTGAACGACGTCTTGTAATAGGACTACGAGAAATTAGATATTCCTCATGTGATATTGAAGAAAGACTTGGCAGGAATGTAGCCACTGTACACGATTCCTGGCAGCGATAGTCACGAGAATATTTGGTCGCAAGAAGACCGGGCTCCGAACGGCCACGTGGCACTACCGAGAGGGAAGGCCATAGTGTTCGGCGTATGGCTCCGACGCATCATACTGCATCTGCAACAGCAATCTGAGCAGCAGTTGCCACCTCAGTGACTTAACGCATTGTCACAAATCGGTTATTTCAAGGACAGCTCCGAGCAAGACACCCCGTATCGTGCAATTCCCTGACCCCAAAATGCCGCCATTTGCAACGTCAGTGATGTCAAGCAAGACCTCACTGGAGGACAGGGAGCAGGTCTTTTGTGTTTTCTGATGAAAGCTGGTTATGCCTCGGTGCCAGTGATGGTCGTGTGTTGGTTAGCAGACGCCATTTGAGGGCCTGTACCCAACCTGTCTGCGGTCTAGACCAGTGGTCGTCAAAGCTTTTTGCTCAAGAGCCAGTATTGACATTGAGGGACGACACCTCGGGCAGCATATGTACCAATCTTATTATTAATTGGTAAAATATACAAATTGGTGTGTTGTAAGCGTCTAGTAGACTAGTTGTGGTAAGGGCGCGATAAGTTGTCAGCTGGCCCCCACGTAGTCTTAAAAATCGGCACCATTCAGACCACTTCGCGACCCCAAAATCGTATCACAGCTTTGCCTAAGTCTTGTGTTGTCTGTGCGAACGGATGGTTAATTAAAGTAACTGTACTTCTTAATATTCCATTAGAACTACTGACGGCCTTGGGAGAGCCAGTCCTGACAAAACTACCATCTGGTGAGCAAGATGTATGAGACAGGCGAAATACCCTCAGACTTCAAGAAGAATATAATAATTCCAATCCAAAAGAAAGCAGGTGTCAACAGATGTGAAAATTACCGAACTATCAGTTTAATAAGTCATGGCTGCAAAATACTAACGCGAATTCTTTACAGACGAATGGAAAAACTAGTAGAAGCCGACCTTGGGGAAGATCAGTTTGGATTCCGTAGAAATATTGGAACACGTGAGGCAATACTGACCCTACGACTTATCTTAGAAGAAAGATTCAAGGAAGGCAAACCTACGTTTCTAGCATTTGTAGAGTTAGAGAAAGCTTTTGACAATGCTGACTGGAATACTCTCTTTCAAATTCTGAAGGTGGCAGGGGTAAAATACACGGAGCGAAAGGCTATTTACAATTTGTACAGAGACCAGATGGCAGTTATAACAGTCGAGGGACATGAAGGGGAAGCAGTGGTTGGGAAAGGAGTGAGACAGGGTTGTAGCCTCTCCCCGATGCTATTAAATCTGTATATTGAGCGAGCAGTGAAGGAAACAAAAGAAAAGTTCGGAGTAGGTATTAAAATCCAGGGAGAAGATATAAAAACTTTGAGGTTCGCCGATGACATTGTAATTCTGTCAGAGACAGCAAAGGACTTGGAAGAGCAGTTGAACGGAATGGATGGTGTCTTGAAGGGAGGATATAAGATGAACATCAACAAAAGCAAAACGAAGATAATGGAATGTAGTCGAATTAAGTCGGGTGATGCTGAGGGAATTAGATTAGGATATGAGACACAAAGTAGTGAAGGAATTTTGCTATTTGGGGAGCAAAATAACTGATGATGGTCGAAGTAGAGAGGGTATAAAATGTAGACTGGCAATGGGAAGGAAAGCGTTTCTGAAGAAGAGAAATTTGTTAACATCGAGTATAGATTTAAGTGTCAGGAAGTCGTTTCTGAAAGTATTTATATGGAGTGTAGCCATGTATGGAAGTGGAACATGGACGATAAATAGACAAGAAGAGAATAGAAGCTTTCGAAATGTGGTGCTACAGAAGAATGCTGAAGATTAGATTGGTAGATCACATAACTAATGAGGAGGTGTTGGATAGGATTGGGGAGAAGAGAAGTTTGTGGCACAACTTGACTAGAAGAAGGGATCGGTTGGTAGGACATGTCTGAGGCATCAAGGGATCACCAATTTAGTATTGGAGGTCAGCGTGGAGGGTAAAAATCGTAGGTGAGACCAAGAGATGAATACACCAAGCAGATTCAGAAGGATGCAGGTTGCAGTACGTACTGGGAGATGAAAATACTTGCACAGGATATAGTAGCATGGAGAGCTGCATCAAACCAGCCTCAGGACATAAGACCAGAACAACAACAACTTATGTTTGAAAGCATTATTCACTATGAGACACTATTACATATGATTTGAATGTCAGTTTTCTTCTACTCATTGCACTATATTGTAAGATCATTAATGTGATGTTCCTTGCTGCAAATAAGTATCCCATTTGAAAATGACTGTCTCTGTAAAACACATTCACAGATCCGTGTTACTTCCGTCTCAAAATTCATACCGTAGCATCTGATCACTACGTTACACTCGCACACGTGAGTTGTCGGTACTGGAAGACAAAACAATGAGAGTTTCCCGCTGTAACACAGCAGTGGTCGCGCTATTTGACCCCTATGCCCCTGAGGTACGCGGCGAACTTTACTTAGCTCATGGACAAATTCAACATCGATTAAAATTAAGCACATTTTAAAATCTTAACTCGCTGTGTAAGTATTTTTTTGTTACTAAGCAGCAAATGAACAGCTGTTAACGTTAGTTGACGTTTTGGATTCGGCTGTTAGTTGTCAAGTGCATATTGTTATAAAACACGGCTGAGAATTGCGGGGTACACGAATACTTGATTCGGGCCGCAGTTTGACGACCACTGGTCTAGACGCACTGGGCCTGCACCTGCAGTTGTAGTCTGGGATGTCATTTAGTATGACACCAGGAGCACTCTCGTGGTGATCCCACACACCACGACTGCTATGGCGCCGTTCATGAACAACATTCCAGGGTGCGTTTTTCAAAACGACAACGCTCGTCCACATACAACATGCTCTACAGATTGCTGGACATGTTACCTCGGCCTGCTCGGTCGCCAGATCTGCCTCCAATTGAGAACATATGTGACATCATCGGACGACAACTACAGCGTCATCCACGAACGGCATTAACAGTCCCTGTATTGAACGACCGAGTGCAAAAAACATGGAACTGCGCTCCATAAACAGACACCCAGCACCTGTACAACAAAATGCATGCACGTTTGCATGCTTGCATTTAACATTCTGAAGGTTACATCAGTTATTAAAGTACCAGCATTTCACACCTGCAATGGCTTATCTCATTCTTACATTAACCTGTGATCTAGCAATGTTAATGACGGAAACATGTTACCTAGAACTATTTATTCCCGAAATTTCATTACTTTTTTGTGTTGCGATTTTTTCCATCAGAATACATCACATGTTGTTGTTGTTGTGGTCTTATGTCCTGAGACTGGTTTGATGCAGCTCTCCATGCTACTCTATCCTGTGCAAGCTTTTTCATCTCCCAGTACCTACTGCAACCTACATCCTTCTGAATCTGCTTAGTGTATTCATCTCTTGGTCTCCCTCTACGATTTTTACCCTCCACGCTGCCCTCCAGTACTAAATTGGTGATCCCTTGATGCCTCAGAACATGTCCTACCAACCGATCCCTTTTTCTAGTCAAGTTGTGCCACAAACTTCTCTACTCCCCAATCCTATTAAACACCTCATTAGTTATGTGATCTACCAATCTAATCTTCAGCATTCTTCTGTAGCACCACATTTCGAAAGCTTCTATTCTCTTCTTGTCCAAACTATTTACCGTCCATGTTTCACTTCCATCCATGGCTACACTCCATACGAGTACTTTCAGAAATGACTTCCTGACACTTAAATCTATACTCGATGTTAACAAATTTCTCTTCTTCAGAAACGCTTTCCTTGCCATTGCCAGTCTACATTTTATATCCTCTCTACTTCGACCATCATCTGTTATTTTGCTCCCCAAATAGTAAAACTCCTTTCCTACTTCAAGTGTCTCATATCCTAATCTAATACTCTCAGCATCACCCGATATAACTCGACTACATTCCATTATCCTCGTTTTGCTTTTGTTGATGTTCATCTTATATCCTCCCTTCAAGACACCATCCATTCCGTTCAACTGCTCTTCCAAGTCCTTTGCTGTCTCTGACAGAATTACAATGTCATCAGCGAACCTCAACGTCTTTATTTTTTCTCCATGGATTTTAATATGCACTCCGAATTTTTCTTTTGTTTCCTTTACTGCTTGCTCAATATACAGATTGAATAACATCGGGGACAGGCTACAACCCTGTCTTACTCCCTTCCCAACCACTGCTTCCCCTTCATGTCCCTCGACTGTTATAACTGCCATCTGGTTTCTGTACAAATTGTAAATAGCCTTTCGCTCCCTGTATTTTACCCCTGCCACCCTTAGAATTTGAAAGTATTCCAGTCAACATTGTCAAAAGCTTTCTCTAAGTCTACAAATGCTAGAAACGTAGGTTTGCCTTTCCTTAATCTTTCTTCTAAGATAAGTCGTAAGGTCAGTATTGCCTCACGTGTTCCAGTATTTCTACGGAATCCAAACTGATCTTCCCCGAGGTCGGCTTCTACTAGTTTTTCCATTCGTCTGTAAAGAATTCGCGTTAGTATTTTGCAGCCGTGACTTATTAAACTGACAGTTAGGTAATTTTCACATCTGTCAACACCCGCTTTCTTTGGGATTGGAATTATTATATTCTTCTTGAAGTCTGAGGGTATTTCGCCTGTTTCATACATCTTGCTCACCAGATGGTAGAGTTTTGTCAGGACTGGCTCTCCCAAGGCCGTCAGTAATTCCAATGGAATTTTGTCTACTCCGGGGGCCTTGTTTCGACTCAGGTCTTTCAGTGCTCTGTCAAACTCTTCACGCAGTATCATATCTCCCATTTCATCTTCATCTACATCCTCTTCCATTTCCATAATATTGTCCTCAAGTACATCGCCCTTGTATAGACCCTCTATATACTCCTTCCACCTTTCTGCTTTCCCTTCTTTGCTTAGAACTGGGTTTTCATCTGAGCTCTTGATGTTCATACAAGTGGTTCTCTTATCTCCAAAGGTCTCTAATTTTCCTGTAGGCAGTATCTATCTTACCCCTAGTGAGATAAGCCTCTACATCCTTACATTTGTCCTCTAGCCATCCCTGCTTAGCCATTTTGCACTTCCTGTCGATCTCATTTTTGAGACGTTTGTATTCCTTTTTGCCTGTTTCACTTACTGCATTTTTATATTTTCTCCTTTCATCAATTAAATTCAATATTTCTTCTGTTACCCAAGGATTTCTACTAGCCCTTGTCTTTTTACCTACTTGATCCTCTGCTGCCTTCACTACTTCATCCCTCAAAGCTACCCATTCTTCTTCTACTGTATTTCTTTCCCCCATTCCTGTCAATTGTTCCCTTATGCTCTCCCTGAAACACTGTACAACTTCTGGTTCTTTCAGTTTATCCAGGTCCCATCTCCTTAAATTCCCACCTTTTTGCAGTTTCTTCAGTTTTAATCTACAGGTCATAACCAATAGATTGTGGTCAGAGTCCACATCTGCCCCTGGAAATGTCTTACAATTTAAAAACTGGTTCCTAAATCTCTGTCTTACCATTATATAATCTGATACCTTTTAGTATCTCCAGGATTCTTCCATGTATACAACCTTCTATCATGATTCTTAAACCAAGTGTTAGCTATGATTAAGTTGTGCTCTGTGCAAAATTCTACCAGGCGGCTTCCTCTTTCATTTCTTAGCCCCAATCCATATTCACCTACTACGTTTCCTTCTCTCCCTTTTCCTACACTCGAATTCCAGTCACCCATGACTATTAAATTTTCGTCTCCCTTCACTATCTGAATAATTTCTTTTATTTCATCATACATTTCTTCAGTTTCTACGTCATCTGCAGAGCTAGTTGGCATATAAACTTGTACTACTGTAGTAGGTGTGGGCTTCGTATCTATCTTGGCCACAATAATGCGTTCACTAAGCTGTTTGTAGTAGCTTACCCGCGTTCCTATTTTCCTATTCATTATTAAACCTACTCCTGCATTACCCCTATTTGACTGTGTTTATAATCCTGTAGTCACCTGACCAGAAGTCTTGTTCCTCCTGCCACCGAACTTCACTATTTCCCACTATATCTAACTTCCACCTCTCCATTTCCCTTTTTAAATTTTCTAACCTACCTGCCCGATTAAGGGATCTGACATTCCACGCTCCAATCCGTAGAACGTCAGTTTTCTTTCTCCTGATAACTACATCCTCTTGAGTAGTCCCCGCCCGGAGATCCGAATGGGGGACTATTTTACATCCGGAATATTTTACCCGAGAGGACGCCATCATTTACTCATACAGTAAAGCTGCATGCCCTCGGGAAAAATTACGGCCGTAGTTTCCCCTTGCTTTCAGCCGTTCGCATTACCAGCACAGCAAGGCCGTTTTGGTTATTGTTACAAGGCCAGATCAGTCAATCATCCAGACTGTTGCCTCTGCAACTACTGAAAAGGCTGCTGCCGCTCTTCAGGAACCACACGTTTGTCTGGCCTCTCAACAGATACCCCTCCGTTGTGGTTGCACCTACGGTACGGCTATCTGTATCGCTGAGGCACGCAAGCCTCCCCACCAACGGCAAGGTCTATGGTTCATGGGGGGATACATCACATATGCTGCAATATATCATAAAATGTCTACTCCGATTCATACGTAGATCTTGCAATGAACCACAATAAATAAATAAATAAAGAAACTAATTGACAGGATAGCACAACAGTAACTATATAATGGCTACTACACTGTTGTACGGTCTACACATTATTATTATTATTATTATTATTATTATTATTATTATTAGTAGTAGTAGTAGTAGTAGTAGTAGTAGTAGTATTAGTATTTGTAGTAGTAGTATTATTAGTATTTGTAGTAGTAGTAGTAGTAGTAGTAGTAGTAGTAGTAGTAGAAGAGGGAGTGGTCATACGGAAAGCACTGGCAGCCAGGAGTTATCCAGTTTCTGATAATTCAGAAGTAACGAGTAGCAATCAAATGATATTGAGGATATGGTTGAAGCAGGTGTCGCTAGGGAAAGAAATGGTGTCGAGGAACCCTATTGTGCACCAAGTTTCTACCTCATTGTGAACAGTTAGCATTCTTTTCTGAGGAGTTGTAGGTAGCAATCGCGATGCACTAAGAACTACTCCATCATTCTATAAAAAGAAAGGTTTTTAACTAAGCACCACCAATTGCCTCATTAGTTCGTGGTTTTGTGAACACCTACAGAAACTAAATATCATTTACCTTTTCAAAACACAAGCGTTCAGAGAAAATTATTTTTTCTAAAGTTTAGTTGGGCGCTAATGATGATGGTCAGGGACGGAGGGGTGGGGGCTCTACCTAATATCTGACAGCACTCAGGGGTAATGTCCGCAAGAAGACTCCAATCGCTAGAGTAGCTTTCTACAGTTACGTCAAATGGTGTGCTATAGTGTATTCTACTGTTCCGTTCCTTCAAGAGACGTAACTTAGTCTTCGAGTGCTATTAGAGGACAGAACGTCTATACAGAGTTTGAAGGGAGATACTTTGAGAAGATGTCAACGTGGCTATTCGGAAAAGATAGTCGTAAAAATTTCTGAAAAAAGTTCCGGGTGACTTATGTCCTTGCGACCTACCGTATGTGTATTCTGTTATTAACGTTTAGTGTAACTTTTTTGCCGACAGTCTTTGGATAGCTGTGATTCGGCCAGCAACGATTTCCTCTTCCGCGACAATTTCTTCTCCCTAGAGGAGCTGCTGCAACCAATATAACGTAAAACTGCATTTGTGGACTTAAGTGGTAACCCAGTTGCAAATCATCTGGCTCTAAATGAATCCAATTACATTGTCAGAGCAGGCAGAGATACGTAAATGAAAGATAGCGTCGTGAGATAGTATATCGCTCGCCATCGGACACGACGGTAGCAAGCGGATAAGCAGATATATGGGCTAGAACATTCATTCAGGAAGCTCCCTCTTTATAAACCACAAATCGGATGCTAACCATTTTACAAAGCGAAGAGTTAGTTTTTACGACTAATGTGTGTTTCATTATGTGGCAAACTATTTTACACGTTGTTCCACACAGAAACTCGTGTAAAGAGGATCTTCACTAGCAACGAAAACAAATACAATGTACTTCGTGAATCTATGACGCGTGAATGATGTAACGACTATCGATCTCAGGACAGACGCTGTGAGTGAATGATTTTATTTATCTACTTCCACTTATATTAATTTTTTGGAACAACAGGCAAGTTTGTTTGAAATGTACAGTATCAGAATTATATGCTAATTTAACCCTATAGTGGTTAATGACATGTATACTGTAAACTTCCTCCAAAATCGACCATGCTGTTCTACAAAAGCGAATAACCTGGTTCGCGATGCAGTTTGCCTACCTAACGGCTTCCAGGGACAACGAAAATTTGATTTTCAGTGGTTCATATAATTACTGACCAAATTTAAAATTTTAAAATGCTGTCATGAAACCCTCATTAAGAGGCATAATCTTTTGCTTAAGGTCTAACACAATAAGACAAGTACTAGAATTAAAAACTGTATCTCGAGGAAGCGTAACTCTTGGGTACAAATTATCCGGACTTTATTCATCCAGTGTTTGATGAAGAGAGCACTTAGCGACTTCCAACAACCTTAAAGATAATTTCCAACCTCTTCAAAACGTTTTCCGGCTTACATGCTTAACATATTGACACATTAACTCGTCTGCAAAGTAATCAGACGTTTGAAGCTGTTTTGTACCTGATAGATCGACTGTTTAAAGAATCAAAGGCTGGGGTTACTGGTAACAGTTAAACCACTATTTCACACATCCGGCAATCAAGAGGAATTTTTTAAACGAAGGTCGCCACTTAACATATATACGAATAGCAGAACGGAATTCCAGCAATGAGTCTTCAAAATATTTGTGAAAGAGGTACGAGTGCCGTAATAGTACAAAAAATACGCAGTTTGCAGGGAAAGTCGAAGCAGACCTTATCTTTCATTGAGATGCAGTAAGTCTGCGGATGGTCTCAAAGAACTACCAAGAAACTGCATTTCTTGTCGTTAACAACGATGATATGGTCCAAGTATTTATTTATTAGACGCTTTTGTGTTTTTATGTTTTAATGGTTAGTCGCTAGCAAGAACATACGCATTTAAGCTCGTAAAAGGACGGAGTGAGTATATGGCCCTGGTGGTATATGCAATTATTCTTCCGTTGAACAAGCACGTTCCTGCATGGATGTTCGACAGCGTAAAAAATCATGAATGCAAGATCGCCTTCACACTTGTCCGTAAATATCTTTTAGTCAACAGCTCGAGACGCTCATATCCAGTATGAACTAGCAATTGAACAGTGGGTATCAAGAGAAAGCGTATGAAGGGTAATGGCGAGCAGATAAGCGGTGCGATTTTCCGAAACCCTGAAGTGATTAATTCTCTGATGAAATTCCTTCCGTGTTTGGAAAAGTCTGACACCCAGAGAGTTTAAAGAACATTACGGGCATATCCCGTTCTGGGTGAACACTTTCATCAGTGATGAGAATATTACCGCAGCCGGAAAAAATTGGAGGGTGAGAGGTGTCCGACATCACCAAACAGATGAGGCCATCGGGCTGCATGTGGCTACAAGTCACTATTCTTCCCATCAGCATTACGTGATGAAGCTAACTCTGATCTGTAAGGAGGTTCGAATGACAAAGGCTTTTCGTGCAGAGAAATGGTACAGAATTCGCACAGCGTGTATTTTATTGAAGAAGAAATTAATACCTACATGCCAACTTCCTGGACAAGAAAGGACACAGAGTGACAGCGTGAAAAGTACCATTTGTTGTAACATGAAAATCGCATCTTATCAAGAAAGAGTGTTGAATCTCTGGCACTTTTTTTTTTTTACTAGCAGCTGAACCTGGAAATCGGTGCACATAACAATACTTGCCTTGGGTCGCAACGGGATTAAAACTATTCTTACATAATCGAGATCTCACCCCAACATCATGGACACAGATTTGTTCTATCATTTAGCTGCTATAGGCGCAAAGTTCTTTTAATATAATTTATCGCCCGTTACCTTACGCCATGAAGCCAACACATAATTACATAAAATATACAGATACTGGTTGAAACAGTGTCAGAATATTTGTTTGTTTCACACACACACACACACACACACACACACACACACACACACACACACACACTTATGTAAGGAGTGAAGAGGGAATTATTTTGAGGAAGTACAATAAATGGGTCTTCATTTCGAGATGTTTTATCACTCTTCGAATTTTATGAGATGAATTCAGCAGTAACCAAGCACTTCCCCTCACCTCTGAAATTCTCCCCTACAATGTTTGTTGATAATCTCACTAGGTCGTCAAAAACTCAAACTTACATGTGAGTCCGACGACAGAGAACAGCTCCCAAGATACACAGAATTGATACATCAAAACATGTACACACAACTCATCCATGGTCAATGGCTACAATAAAGAAAAATATACCACGAAAACACCGGGGGGGGGGGGGGGGCGGGGGGCGGAGACGAATTAGCTGTTCATTCAACAAGTATCAAATATAACACACACTACACAATTAAAAAAAAACAGGCTACTACTAACAATAGGGAGATGTGTCTACTGCTATTTGTCCATCGGCGGACATACGAAACTCACATATACAGGGTCTTACATGTCAGAAAAAAGACAACTGATGGGACTGTTTCCAAGAAAATGTTCGTAGCTGTTTTCCGTATTTCTTCGAAATAATTCGCCGCCAGAGATATCCTCTGAAAAGTTTAATCAATTGCTCTTCCTTATTGTTGCTCAAGTGAAGCATTCATTCATGCGCTACCGATTGTTATAGCAATGTTTGTACTAAGCACGTAAATTTCGGACTTTAACAAACATTACCCATAATACAATAAACGTAGAAACCAATTAGCAAAACAGTTGCTTAGTGTTCCCTAAAAAACCAAAAAACACGACATTTTTTACACGACTGTTCATACCAACTCTGCAAATTTGTTTAGAAAGACTACATAAGAAAAGTAATAGAAGATGACTAAATGTGTTAAAATCAAGTTTGTCTCTATAAAACTATCACGTCAGTCGTTAAGAGTGTGTCGCTGTATTTCGTACTACGACAACTGTAGACGAACTGCGAAACCGAGAGCATTAGTCCAGTCGCACACAAATCTACTAACCGTAAAGCAAGGACAGAACAGTTGTGGATAACGAAAGTGAACACTGAAATTCAGAATTTACGGCGAGGGGCACTTGCGCTCAGTCGTGCTAGACTCATCTTTGTAATTCATTTGAAATGAAATATTCTCTTTTATAACGTCATTATTGCTGATATCTCCAACACTCGACACAGCAACGAATAAATCACTTCCAAACACCGTGTTCGTAAGGTACCGTACACAACAAAATTCGTAGCAAAGAATCACTCCACTACTTGAACGCAGTTTTAAACAGAACGTGTAACATTTCGATTAACTCGTGCCCTTTCGCCCAACACATTCGTTTTGGGACACCCAAACACACTCTCTGCCGTCAGCAGGCTAAATGACGGACACAAGAGGTTGCGAGAGGTACTTGTATAATCACACCGCTGTGTAACAATATAGCGGCCAGCCCGTGGACTTCGATCGCAGGGCACTCGGCGCATGCGCGACACAGTTGTCGTCACGATCTTTGGCGCAAAGCCAGAAATCTCGCTGTGTCCTCCGTGTAGGGCACAGGCGGAAAGACCGCAATTCGATAACCGCAACTGCACAAAGTGGCTGAAACTGTTCCACAGAGACTTCCGTACACACTCCCAAGCGAGTGAACCGACGGTACTTCGTTACGTAATCCAGTAGATAGCCGCAATTCACAAATGACGCTAAAATAAAGTGTTTCATAAACGGAAAGGACGCTCTATGCAATTATTACTACAGGCACACAGCATCTCTTCAGTTTTTAAACTAACTCGTCCTCCAAGCAACAATGTTATTCCTGACGAAAGGAAGTTTGACTAAACAATATATGAGGCGACCTCCTTTCCGTAATTTTTCGTTAATGCATTCTGCCGAAGGAAAAGTTTGTAGATCAGAACAGTTGTCCTTATGAGCCAGCATTTTTTGTACCAACGTACCAAAAAAGAAAACAACTGCGGCATCGTACTGGCTCAGAACTAGTTATTTGAACTGATACTAGCGGATCATCGGTTAAAGTTTTGGCCATACATCCTCTCTGGCATATCAGATACGGTAATTACGGTTTTATTTCTAATGTACTGGGTTGGGGCACTTTCGATATCACGTGATAAGGTGCAAATTACACATATTAACGCAGTTAGGATGGAGATATTAACAACAATCTCACATCAATATACCTTCTTTGTTTCTACATGGTAGTACTGAAACTATTAGACTAATGAGGCAAAATAACCTCTAAGAAAGCAGTACGAGGAGAAATAAACGAACATTAATGCCTCAGTTAAGATTGGGCAATAAAATATAAGTCCAGCTTTGGTGCAAATTTTCATTTGCTTATCCTGATAGATTTCACCCACCTTGATTAATGGCTTTTACATCTCACAATATACTGATTATTCATTTATTTAAAACTAAACCGCGACATGAATAAAACCTTAGCGTCAAAACAGAATTCGATGCGTAAAATACTCAGTTACATCATCAAGGTTGCCGCTATACGTCGTCTGCGGCTACGGATAATTAAACTTTGACTGACCTTTGTGAGATGCCGAAGAACTCGAGTCAGTATCTTCTTTTTTACTATTAACAGCGTTTCTGCTGGGTTCATCAATTCCATTTTCCGCCGCTGTTTCGACTTGGGAACCAAGAGCCATAATCACTCCGTGCTATAGGTTTTCGCCGACTGCACGTGTGTTCGAAACCTCGAAACCGAATGATTCTGATTGGCTGGCTTCTCTAGTACCATCTTAGCCAAAGATAGTTATAACGAAAAAAAGACTGCCTCTACTATGTAACATTTAACCAAAAGTTTCCATTCCTCTTTTTATGGAAACAAGAATACAAACGGAAAAAGTAATTTTTGCGTCTATCGTAATTAATATGTTAATAACAAGATGTGTGTTCTTTAAATCAACATTTTTGTCAGGGGCAACTTTCGCATCTCCTGGAAAGCAGAGTGATGACATTATGCCAAATACCAGTAACTTTATTGTTCTTGCATAACTATTTTGTCATTGTGTATCTAAATAACGTCCTTCAAAACTCTGTGATAGTTCTTACTAAAGGTATTACAAACAAACAAAATTTAATTTGCTTATTTTGTTACTAATAAAAATGAAGCTTATTAAACAAAGAGAACCTTAATTTTAATATTCCATTTCGCTTTCAGCTCTACATTCTGAAAAAAAATCTATCTTTTCAACATAGTTTTCAGCACTGGTTTTTGTACTACTTCAAAGTATGAAGTCTTTGACCAAAGATTCTTAATATAATGCACTGTAGCATGTTAACTTTGACTGGCGGTGATTTCACTCGTTTATTTTGAAACATCAACAAAAATAAATGAGTGGTAGTGACTACAGACTATGAGTTTTGACATCATGACGATTCGTTTGCCTATTAGATGAATTTGTAAATTTGTGTGAGGCATGCCATTACTCCGTAGTACCTTGGTGATGTTATTGCAATTAGACCTTAAACTTCACTTTTCATAACAAGGATGTGTTGTACTTCGACGAATTGACAGAAATAAAATTTGATTTGTTTGTGACAGTAATATTGTCATTAAATGCCAGTACCACGAAATAGGAGTTTTAAATTTTACTCGTCGCAAGTAATTAGTTTGGGATTTTATGTCAATATACCACTCTTATTTGCACATGTTTACTGTTTATGATTCCATGTTATCTTGCTTGCAGAAAGCGGAAGACTCTGCCATGGAGCTCGAAAAATTTCGACATTCTGTTATTCACAAAGCGGCAGAGCTCAGTAAGGATATCGACACCATCACAATTGGTCCTAACTCGTACAGGAATGGTGTCGGAATTGAACATGAAACGGACACTTCAGAAATAGAAGATTCGCCTAAGGACAAGAGCCCTGAAAAACATAAGCAAACTACCATGAACAGTTCAAGTTTTAACACTGATGTGGATGATCTGACAACACGTACCTTGAAAATAAACAACTACCTTTTGGAGCAACAAAGATGGAAAGCCGTTCTGGTAAGGAAAGAAAAACTTTGTTTTATTTAAAGATTCTACTTGTAGGTCTTTTCAAGTCATATTCAGGCAATTTTGATGAAAATAAAAAGGTCTTTGTCAATTATGATTGTAGAACTTAATATATCGTAAAGTAGTAGCTTAGCAAGCTAACAAGAAAGATTCTGGATGTTTATGTTTTGAAATGCTGCTATTCATTCAGTCCACTGAAAAGTTCCGTAAGTTTGTGCATTGGTATTAGTTGTATTCATGTTGCAAAACAACAGACACATGGATGATATTTAATAGGTAAGGAATTCTAGCTGTGAAAGAATTAGGAAAAAATTGCCAAAGTAAGTTGCTGGGAACAGAGTACCATAGGTACAAACAAAAGTTGTCCCAAGCATTTATAATCTTTGATGCACACTTCAACAGGTATATCAAAGTGATGCAAAGGAAAATATATTGGAGATTGCAAATTGCAAGACAGCATTCATGATCCTGAGTAAAGATAAATACGATACTTGTTGGATAGACTGTACAGAGTTGCACGTCCTCACACATTAGAGGGTTGTAACGGCTTGTTGTGAAACATGAATCTGAAAATTGCAAATTATTTCATAATTTTCAAATATCAGTATTATAGATACAAAATTTTTACAGTTTATTGGTTGAATTATTAGTTGTAAATGGACTAGGTACTCAGATTTTGGAAGGATACAAGTTATTGTTTAGACAGTGTCCCAGAAAAAATGGATCAGGAGCAGTCCAGTTCAATGAAAAATATACTGTTTGTTTGTAGAAGACTGTTCAGTACTGTTTTTCCAACTTGCAACCTAATTGTCACTGTTCAAACTTACTTAGATCTCAGGTTATATTACAGATTAGCCTTTCATCACAGCCAACATTCCAAACATTGTATGTATGCAAAAAAAAGAAAAAAAGAGATTTTCAATGTTCCATTCTTTTTTATCGTTGTCTCACACCACACCATCGGGATGTTACATGACATAGCTGACATTTGGTATCGGTAGATTCATTTGACCCAAGAAAGTAATCTGTAGTAAGCTTAAGAAAGAAGTCTGAATCATATTGGGATTATTTACATTATATCGCATGGGCACCATAAATATCGTCAAATCAAAATACGAACATACATGTCCACGAGGTTTGATATCTACTTCTAATCTTGAAGTGATTGTAGACAGCTTGCTTACATCTAATCTGCTAATGAATGCAACATTGCCACCTGATCTCAAAAATTATCACAATATATATTAACTTCTCAGTTCTGACAACTAAATTTTTTTTTTTTTGTCCTTCTCTCCAAAAACAGCAATCACATTTTGTGGCCTGTTTGATTACTCATTGGTGGTTGGGGCATGCAGCAGTTGTTAGTTGTCCACTGTTTGTTGTCCATTGTTTGCAATGTCACTTGCAGTTTTACCTAAAATATGCAAAATGTGTAACTTTTAATTTTCAGTGTGAGTATAAACTTGAATTTCTTTTCCAGGCAGCATACTAACTTCAAAATTTTTTTACCCAAACATCTTCTAATTTATTTGATCATTGGCAATAATTTCTGATGAAATCTGGAGAATAACTGTATCCAGCAGTTAATGTCAGATGGGTAATGACATAAAGGGAACTTGATTTATTGCCTAACCATTCATATTTCAGTTTTCATGATTGTTCTTGATTGTTGTGGTTGTTGTCCCCCTCTATTCTCTAAACTACGTAATATGAATGCTATGATGATTCATTTGAAAAAGAGCGTGGCTACTTTCCCTAATATCCTTGTTCCATCTGAGCTTGGGCTTCATCTGTAATGAACTTGTCATCAATGTTATGTCAAACTTAACAGTTCTTGCCTTCAAAATTTAATAAACCTTCTACTTCAAATTACTCAAAGCTCTTTTTGTAATGCAATCAACATATCAGAGCTGTTATTTAAAATTTGGCACAAACTATGATGATATAGACTTAGGTACAGCCTACCTGCCATTTTATTCTCTGCTACATATTCACAAAGATGGTGTTCAGAAGATCCAATGAGGCTTGTTTCCCTTGCCTCAAATGGCTGAAACAGAGGAGACAAAAATGACAGGATGTTGAAAGACATTGCGGAATGTGCCAAGCACTTGACCAAACAATTATAGTACAATGCTGGTGGTGTCATATCTTCCCTCCTACTAACACCTTCCCCTTATACATTGGATCCTAATGTATTCTAGATCAGCATATCTTAATTTCAGGATGCAGTAAAGCCACGCCTTCAGAAAATGAATACTTTAGCGAGTTTGAGTCAAAAGGAAATGGAGTTGCGGCGAGAATGTATAGAGAAGGAGGTGCAGGCGAGGGCATTATTAGGAGAGCATCAAATATGGCACCAGGTACAGCAAGAAGAACTTCAAGCAACAAAGAGGAAAGAACAACGCTTAGATGAGCACCGCCAGCATATTGTGGTAATAACACAAAATTAGAGATAACTAGTTTAATAACTTTTTGTAATTCAGCTATTGCTTTAATACCCACTATTCTAGGGTCAGTCAGTAGAACCTAACTAACGATAATTAATGTTTCTGTATGGTTCAGCTAATACATTTGTCTTTTTTGTGACGGGCTGTAAGCTGCTATTTTGTACTATAGTCAAGAGGTGACTTCTTTCTTTCTGTGAGTTAGTCTGTTACTTGTCACTTCATTTTCAAGTTGAATGATTTTCTTCCTTCCTCCTTCCCTCCTTCTCTCTTTACATACACACACAGTGTGTTCAGAAACAGTCTGAAAAGTTTGTACGGGTGTTACAGATTAGGTTGAACTGTGAAATAATAGTTAAGGAATAAATTCTATATGTTGCATCATTTCAGAGTTAATTAGCATTGAAGTTAGCCAATCAGGCAGTTCAGTGCACAAATTCAGTTTCTTGTTCGGTTTTAGGAAGCCAAATGAAGAACACGTTTGGTGACACTGTCTCAGGCAGGGCGCTTGAATTTGCATATACGACAGCTTCATTGGCTAATTTCAATGCTAATTAGCTCAGAAATGACACAATATTTCATCTGTTTGTTCTTAACAATTCTTTCTCAGCATAACCTACCCTGCAATACTCTTACAAGCTTTTCAGATTGTTTTTGATCATTTTTGCGCCCCCCCCCCCCCTCTCTCTCTCTCTCTCTCTCTCTCTCTCTCTCTCTCTCTCTCTCTCTCTCTCTCTCTCTGTGTGTGTGTGTGTGTGTGTGTGTGTGTGTGTGTGTGTGTGTGTGTGTGTTTGGAAGAAATTCTGTTACTGAAAAAAGTAAAAGTGTGATACAATGTTTCTGCTAGCTGCCTGACTGCAGTGCAAAAATATACAGTGCCCAGGAACTTACTCAGCATTGAGATTTCTTATTTAACTTTTTTAATTGAATTTATTGGCCTTTAGCTTACACCTTGCAGCCAGTTCATATACAGGGATTTGTTTGTTTGCACTCATACGCACATTGTAGGTAGAACACATACTTAGACAGACCTGGCTATTAGAGAGGGGAGTTGCCTAGGCATTGAATTTGTGTGAGATTTCATGGAATAGGGGACCAATAGGTGAATTATTGCATACATCTTGGCTTTATCTTTTTATTTCTTCCCATTCCCATTGCCAGTCTTCCATCATGCATCTGTTTGTGGCGTATTGGTAATCCCTACTTGGTCTTGCAGTGCAGGTGGTATGCCTTGTCGAAGCAGCTCATTCCCCCACCACCCACTAAGTGGTCAACATCTTCATTGTTAGTAACCCAACAGTTTGATGTTTGATTTCATCCAAGTGAAATTAATGAAATGGCCCTCTTCACACATCAGTTCCAACACTACGATAATGTTGTGTACAGTGAGGTTTCCAGTCAAACAGGTGCTAAAATTTGTAAGTACTGTTAGATGCTTCAAAAAGAGTCACTGGTTTTGGAGCCATTAGTACTGATACATATTGCCTCTGGATGCTGTCTTAAAAACTGTGCCAAAGTTATTTTGTTAAAGTGAGCCTCATTGTCAGAGGTAATGCCAGTTGTTATGTTCACCTTAGGGAGTTTCACTGAGAGTGGAGTGCTAAAACTCTTTGGTCTAGGTACTCTAATGTCCTTCTTTTACATCTCCTTGGATACACTTGGACAAGAGGAGGGAGAGTTGTAGTGATCCAGACGCACCCAGTTAAGGCCTGTATAATTACATTTGAGGTGATCAATTTGATTGTTGGATTCATATTGATTCTTTTTAAGAAGAAATTTGTTGCAGAGATAATGCTGGCATAGACGAGTTGGAGTTTCTTGTGCTTATAGATGAGTTGGAGGTTCATGTGCTTCAACCAAGAGTGCATTGGTAGGGGTGGAGAGCATTGCTCCCAAAGAAGCTCTTGGTGCTTTATATTGGCATTTATTAATACTGTTCAGGTAACTGTCAGTTTCAGTTGCAGATCAATAACGACCACTCCAACAATCAATAATTGGATGTTGCATTATACAGTAAAGTGTTGGTGCTGTGCCAACATTCCAGCCCCTCCCAAGTGCTGTCGTAGCACTAATTATGTGGACAGCCATCTTACATTTATTAGCCACATATTTTGTGTCTGTATTCCAGTTTAGCTTATGGTCGATGAAGAGTACCAGGCTTTTGACTACCATCTTGGAAGGGGAGTGGTACAGATCTAGTACTATTATTGCTGACAGATTTGCTCTGTGCCTCAAAAACAACACTGCATTTGATTTAGCTGCGGATGTATCCAGTCCATTGCTTGTGAGCCACTTCTTGAGTTTGTCAGTTGTGACTTGCAGTCTTCTAGGGATATAATTTCCATGTAAATACATATATTTTATGCGTACGGCAAAACTTTCACGTTTTCCGGGATATATACCATGTAGGTCAGTGGTGTAGATATGAAATGGAAGGGGTGCCAAAACAAATTCTTGCAGCAACCCCATGCTTTGTAATTTGTGGTCCTATCACATGTCCTTTATGTACTACAAGTAGAAACTGGTCAGAGAAAAAAGATAACAGGTGTTCTGCAGATGTTTTGGGTATGCATTGTTCCTTTAGTTTTATGGTTAGCACTAGCAGTTCTATGTTATTGTAGGCACTATTTTGGCCAGAAACAAAGCTTGGGGTCTGTTTCAGCTGAAGTATAGCTCTATGTAACTAACCATGTTGAATTGAAAATTAATAAAGTGAACATACCATACAGTGCAGGGCATAGGAACAAGAAGTCTTTCATATCTGAGAACATTACTTAAATTTTATAATATATCTGACCTATCTGTGTGACATGTCATCATTGAAAGAACATATTTCTGGTCTTATAGCCTAGTTGTTGCATTACAGGATATGAGTCTATATCGAAGGTACATAATATGGCTTACATCATGTGCAATGAATAACCATTAACACACAATAAGCCATACTGAAATCAGTACATTTATGTGACCTAAATTCATCGCATCTGTGCATCGTGTGATGTTAAGACATGTATATTCAGTATGTACTCAGATCCTGTAATACAACAACTACTCTATAAGACCACAAATATGTTTTTTCGATAATGACAAGTATCATGTAGACAGGTCAGGTATATTGTAACATGTGAGTGATGTTTTCAAATACGTAATAAGTTCTTGGTCCTATGCCCTGCACAGTATGACATGTATACTTTATTAATTTTTTGTTCGACATGCACTTGAGAATGGCTTAAAGCCAAAAACATGATCATGTGAAATAAATGAACAGTCTATAGTCAAATGGCAAAAAATTCTATATGGCTGTGGTCCCCCATGGAAGAAAAATCATTTTCAGTACTCTTTCCTTTGTGAAAATCCATGTGATTCCTAGGGTATGGTATTTAAACCACAATTCTAACCAGATTTGACCATTCTTTCCGAAACTTTGGAGGGACATCATAGTCATGTTACTGATCGGTACGATACCACCAAACCGAGATTTTTCCTGGGTTTGAGTACAGGTACCACCCTGCTTATTTTGGGTACACTGTGTTGTAATGTTTCGACAACATTTTATGGTAAATATGGAGTAGGTATTGTCCTTCATATGACAGAAATGATGGCATATTGTAGTGGATATTATCTCGGTCAGGGTAGTATGTTTACCAGAGGTAGAAAGTTCTCTGCAGCTCAATCATTGAGAATTGCTTTTGAAGAGGGTGCCTGTCATCGGGGTTTGAATCCTCTATACTAGAAAGATGTTTGATAGATGGGGCTGTCTGCTTTGGTAACAACTGCTGCAACCCTTAGGGGCTCAGCTTTCATTTGCTGGGTATGGCTTTGGCGAGCCCAGGGTTCCTGAGCTGAGGACTGGTAAGTGCTTCCAGTCCTCAGTTACTGTAAGCTCTGGCATGCTTCAGTGACCACCGTGCGGTGTGCTGGTGGAGCATTGTGTGTCACAGGGAATGAGGATCTTCGCTTGACTACCCGGGTCACGAGGATGGTAAAAATCCCTTAATCTCAAAGTGTGCTGCGCATTGATGAGATACCTTTGGGGAACCTGCCACACTTCACTTGTATAAGGCTTACGTAGGCACGCAGGGCTGTGTGTAGAGGGACTTGTATTTCTCTAGCTGCTCGTGGGACCGAGATGGATCCTCCAAAATTTTCTCTTCCTCCTCCCAGCAGAAAATGGTGGGCTGCTGAAAAGTACAAACACCCAATCCAATAAGAGGGCTCATGTAGCCAGTTCACCCAACTCAGGAGTCTTTCAGAATTCTAGTATTTGCAGTAATGGAAGACATGCTGCTAATCAAAATGTACTTTTGTTAGTTAAAAGGAAAGGGAGGAGCTCCAAAAAAGTCTCATCTTTTTACATACAAAAGATTTAGAGGGGGTTGCAGGTATGTTAAAATCTGTTTAGCAGTTGCGAAATGGGATGCTGTTGGTTGAACCTCAAGTTCTCAACAAGTGACAAACCTGCAGACGGCCAAAGCCCTTGGGGAATACGCCATTGAGACTGAGCTCCATATCACCTTAAACTACAGTAAAGGTGTTGCGATATGAAGAGTTCTTGTGGACATCCCCAAAAGAGACCTGAAAGTTTAGTGGGCCCAAGAAGGCATTGTAGGCATGCAGAATATCATGAAAAGCGTTGAAGGTGATCTGATCACATCCAACTCTTTTTAATAGCGCAGAATTCCTGGGGCATATTAAGACAGGTTTCCTTCAATTAAGCGTGCAGCCCTACATCCCCAACTCAAAGTGCTGTTTTAAATGCCAGTGCTTTGGTCACACCAGTCTTGGCTGTAATGGAGAAGCCACTTGTGGCAAATGGGGTAAGATCCTCCATGAAGGAATCGGATGTTCATCTCCTCCAAAGTGCGTGAATTGCTCTGGGGCTCGGCCTATCCGGAGTAGGGTCCCTTCCTTGAAAAATGGAAGATACAGGGATCAAAACAACAAAATGGATCCCATATGGTGAAGCCAAAAAGATATACAAGGCCATGCAGCCCCCATATTTGCTGCCTCCTTTGTTTCTGTTCTGAAACAGCCAGTCCAGAAAGCCAATGCTGCTACACAAATGGATGTTTCTAGTGCAAGCACTAGTATCTGCATTTGTCAATGCACTTGTGCTACAGCAATTATTTAGAAGCCTGTCCCTCCCCCCAGAACTTCAGAAAAGGCTGTGGTTGTCAGTGTTGTGAAACTATCTACCCCTCCAAAGATTGATTCTGTCCAGTTCTGCCACTCATACTTCCACAGTTGTGGTTCGAAAGCCCCCTCAGACCAAAAAATCAAAGTCAAAGGTGAGGAATTGCCCACTGACGGAGACGGGAAGTACACAGTCTGATGATGTTGATGTCATGAAAGTGCTACCCCCTTGGGACGCATGATAGGTGGCTCCCATCCTACAGTGGAACATTAATGGGTTTAGGACATATGTGGAGGAATGGAAACTTCTAACAAAAGAATGCACCCCATGCTTGTGTTTGCAGGAAACACATTTCAATGCCACTGAGACCCCTATGCTACAGGGCTGTGTCCTCCATTGAAAGGATAACCTGACTGGGGAAAGAGCCAAGGGAGGGTTGCTGTGTTTGTCAATAACACACACCACTCCTCTGTTATCTCCTTGGTTACTGACCTTTAAGTAACAGCCATTGCTTTCCATGGGACTCACAATATCACTTTGCTTCCTGCTATATTTACCTCCACATGGTGCAATAGACTATGAGGCTCTCGGAGGCACAACTCCACCCGGCCGTTTCTCCTATTGAGTGATTTCAAGGCTGATAATATAGTTTAGGGCTCGAACCATTCTTGCCCCAGGGGCCGAATCCTGGAGAACCTCACGATGTGTCAGGTGCTGTGCATCCTCAACATAGGCAGTCCCACTCATTTCTTGGCTGCTACTGGGTCGTCCTCAGTCGTCGACATCTCTTTCTGCTCACCAGCCTTTGTAGACTCAGCACAGTGGGAAGCAACTGATGGCATTCATTCCAGCGACCAGTTTCCACTGTTAGTCCACATACTGAATGGTGGATTGTTTGAACAGAAGCTACCAAAATGTATGATCAGCAAGGCTAACTGAAGGCTGTTCAGCATTGAACAGTGTGACAGTGTACAGAAATGGGTAGACCACATCACACGAGTAATCCATCATGCCACTGAGTCATCCATTCCACAGTCTTTGGTCCTCGTAGGTGGCAACCTGTACCTTGGTGGAATGTTGAGAGCCAATTAGCAATCCGGGACAGACATGCGGCTCTTTGACAGCTTAAATGCTGCCCAATAGCAGACACCCTCATAGCCGGTAGAGTCACGAGAGCCAGTGTTTGACATGTAATTAGAGAGAGCAAAAAAAGGTCGTGGCAAGCATTCCACTTGTTCTGCAAAAGTATAGGAAGTCACCCATAGGATTTCCAGTAAATACAGTCATTTACCAACAGCAGCAGTACTGAAACAGGTGTCTTGAAACAGTGCCTGGAGACATCACTAATATGATGGCGGAGAATTTTGTAGTGACTACTGCTGATTCCGGCCAAGATCTAACATTTTGCCGCTACTGTGCAGTTGCAGAGAAGGGCAAATTGGACTTCAGATCCCATAATTCTGAGTATTAAAACTGCCCTTTCTCTCGAGGGGGGCTGGAATTGACACTATCTGAGACTAATGATACTACACTTGGTCATGACCGTATCTGGTACTGTATGCTTCGACATTTGCCAGTAGCATCAAAGGGAATCCTTCATGATTGTTTTATTTGATATGGCATACAGGCCAGTTTCTCAAGTCATGGAGAGAGGCAATATTGATACCTCTCCTCAAACCAGGAAAGGACCGCACATGTGTAGCCTTAAGGAGCTGTGTAGGAAAGACCCTGGAGCAAATGATAAATGTCATCTGCTCTATTTGTTAAAGAACAGGCAACTCCTTAGCCAATCTCAGTGCGGATTCCAGAGTTTTCAGTCCACTGTTGACAACCTGATCCAGTTAGAGGCAGCTATTTGGCAGGTTCAGCAGGCTTTGCTACATAAACATCACTGTCTCAGCATATTCTTTGCTATCGGTAAGATGTTTGCTATTACATGGAGATGCAGTAGTCTCCCGTAACTCCATCAGTGAGGCTTTCGTGGCCTCTTCCCCATCTTCATACAGTGTTTTTAGGTCCCAATTTGGAGACACACTGTCAGATCATTTTGAGCAGGAGAATAGTGTCCTGTGGGGCAGTGTTTTAACTGTTACCCTCTTTGCCATAGCTATAAACAGAATCACGTGTACGGTGCCTGAACCCAGAAGGCACTGAATATCTTAAAATGTATCAGCCTCAGGTCTTGGGGAGCAAGCAGTTTTGCATATTCATAACCAGCTTAGTAGGGAAACCAGGACTTCTTGTAAACTGTACAAAACTAGTAAGATAGATAGGCAGTGTGCTTGCTGTGTGCAGCTGCAGGATTAGCTGGCTGTGGGTTGAATATTTGAAGACATGCTGGCCATGTTAAAGTGATTGTCTTGGGATGTGGTGGAGAACTGTCATGACACGTGGTGCACCTCAGATGGCTCTGCTATCAAGGCACTTTGCAGAGCAAAATATGGTTGAATTGTGCTCATCTCTGGTTGAGAGGTAGGTTGTTGCCAATTTTCCTCACAAGGAAACATGGACTGCTCTCTCAGCTAGGTCTGGGTAGGCACAAGAGTTCCAGTGTTAGGTGTCTTGCAGAGGATCCTGTTAAGTAGTGTTGAGTGAAATATATGTGCACTTGATTTGTCGACCAGAAGGTCTCATTTGAAATACAGAAATAACTACTTGTGACTATTGGGGGTGCACAATACAGTCATCTGTAAGTGGTTTTTCATGACACCTATCATCTACATCTACTTCAGTACTCTGCTAGAACTCGATAGTGCATGGTGGATGGTACTTCCAATATCACTAACTAATGTGAGTGACATGCGGGAAGAATGATTGTTGGTAAGCCTTTGTATTAGCTCTAATTTCTCAAATTTTGTCATAGTGGTCATTTCACGAGATGTATGTGGGAGGAAGTAATATCTTGTCCAACTCTTCTTGGAAAGTACTCTCTTGGAATTTGAATAGTAAACCTCTCCGTAATGCACAACATCTCTTTTGGAGCATGTGCCACTGGAGCTTGTTGAGCTTCTCTGTAATGCTCTCAAACGGATTAAGAATCCCATGACAAAATGTACCATTCTTTGTTGGATCTTCTGTATCTTTTCTATCAGTATTACCATGGAAGGGTCCAAAATTGATGAACAGTACTCGGGAATTGGTCAAACAAGTGTTTTCCAAGCCACTTATTTTACAAATGGGTTATATTTCTTTAAAATTTTAATGTGAATCTTTCTGGCATATGCTCTTCCTACTGTTTGTTTTATGTGGTCATTCCTCGCTCTGGACAATTACTTCTAAATATTTTACAGTATATGCTGTTTCCAACAATTTATCATCAGTTTTGTAGTTTTATAGTAGTAATTTCCTTTTGATATGTACGAGCAATATGTTACATTTATTTACAGTCGAGGTCACCTACTACAGACTGCAGCATACATCAATCTTCTGCAGGTCATTTTGCAAATCACTGTTGTCTTCTGGTGTTGCTACTTTCTAGACAACTGCATCATTTACACCCCCTGCGGTCCAGGGGTTAGAATAGGCCCGAGGTACTCCTGCCTGTCATATGAGGTGACTAAAGGGAGTTTCACACGTTTCGCCCATTATGTGATGGTCCCCTGTAGGGTTTGACCTCCATTCTTCAAACCGAAGAGTGAGCCAATTGGGCAAGGGCACCTTACAAGGTGCATTGTGTCCATCATGCATTGAGGTCTTTAGCCCATTTTCTCGTCGTCGCATTGCAGTCCTGCCCGTTCTCCATCTCTTGGGTGAGGACACCTTCCTGGGTGCGTTTTCCACCATGCACTATGCAGTGTTGATTTCTGCGTCGACGATGACCATGGGCTTCTTTGCACTCGATATTCAGCACAATAGCCAGTCCATACCCTGTTGGTTGTAGCCCTCTAACCACACAGGGATCGCTCTGCTGATGCCTGCACCGTTAACTCCCCAAGGGGTAGACGCCCATCCTCGCAATGAAGCATAGTCCATCATCTCTTGCTGGTGGTGAAACACCAACAGTCTCTAAGTGATCATGAGCTCAATTCAACGCACAGAAGTACGACCCCAAATCGTTCTCCTTCCTGGCCACACCATGGGAGGAACGTCAGGCTAAGGATGGCAGTGGATCTTATTCGCCCTGGTACCTTGTATGCTCGAGAGCTGATGGCGAATCTTTCATGACGGTGTAGTCTCAGTTTTTTGTTGAGAATTTAGAGGACAAGTTTGGGGAGATGGAGGGCTTGTCTGAAATGAGATCTGGGTCAGTCTTAATCAAAACAGCATCCTCTGCCCAGTCATGGGAGTTACTCACTTGTGACGAGCTGGAGGATGTTTCTGTAACCATCACACCTCATAAGAGCTTAAATATGGTCCAGGGTATCATATTTTACAGAGACCTTCTTTTGCAGCCGATTTAGAGCGGCGAGGTGTACATTTTGTCCAGCGTGTCCACCAGGGTCCGAAGGATAGTCAGGTTGCCACCGGTGCCTTCATCTTGGCCTTTCAGGGTGATACATTGCTCGAGAAGGTCAAGGTGATGGTCTACCAGTGTGATGTAAAGCCCTATATCCCTCCCCCGATGCAGTGCTTTAAGTGGTGGAAGTTTGGCCATATGTCTTCCCGCTGTACTTCCAGCGTCACATGCCGAGATTGCAGACGCCCATCACATCCCAATACTTCATGTGCCCCACATCCCATCTATGTCAACTTCGGAGAGCACCATTCACCTTGCTCGCCAGACTGCAGGATTCTCCAGAAAGAAAGGAAAATCATGGAGTACAAGACGCTGGACAGACTGACCTACACTGAGGCTAAGCGAAAATTTGAACACCTGCATCCTGTGCGTATGACATTGTCTTACGCCGCCGCTACAACAGTTCTGGTGCCATCAGCTCCACCAACCCAGGTCACCTCTCAGAGCCGGAAGACTACACCTGCCCCCTTGATGGTGGGGGGCATTTCCCTCCGATGCTCCTGCACCACCTACTTCGAGAGCGACACCCCCCCTAACCATCAGGGCATCCATCCCCACTTCTAAGCCAGAGGAGCATAAGTCTTCTTCAGCATCTCTCACTAGGAAGGTTCACTCCCTTCTCAGGTTTCTTCTAGTGGGAAAGACTACATCCGCCAGTGGCTGAAGAGCCCAAAAGCAGCTGGTCGTAGGGCTTCATGTTCGTCCTCAGTCCCAGAGACCGAGCCAGTGAAGTCCTCCCAGCCAGGGAAACCCAAGGAAATTGCGGTGGCACCCACACCACCGCTACCTACAAGCTCTGTGGCTGAGGATGGGGTGGAGATTTTGGTGTCCGCTGAGCACCTAGATCTCGCCAGACACTCAGACGCAATGGATATCGACTGGTCAGGCAATAAATTGGTGGAAGCAGGTGACTCTGAGGCATAAACTGCCTCATAGAATGTTCCATGCCTTCCCAGTCTCACAATGTCATCCTCCAGTGGAATTGCGGCGGTTTTTTCCATCGCTTGGCTGAGCTATGGCAACTGGTAAGCTTTACACCTGCTATCTGCATTGCTGTCCAGGAAACCTGGTTCCCAACAATGCGGACCCCTGCCCTCTGCTGCTGCGAGGGATATTACAGGAACTGTAGCGACTATAATCTACATCTACATCTACATTGATACTCCGCAAGCCACCCAATGGTGTGTGGCGGAGGGCACTTTACGTGCCACTGTCATTACCTCCCTTTCCTGTTCCAGTCGCGTATGGTTCGCGGGAAGAACGACTGTCTGAAAGCCTCCGTGCGCGCTCTAATCTCTCTAATTTTACATTCGTGATCTCCTCGGGAGGTATAAGTAGGGGGAAGCAATATATTCGATACCTCATCCAGAAACGCACCCTCTCGAAACCTGGCGAGCAAGCTACACCGCGATGCAGAGTGCCTCTCTTGCAGAGTCTGCCACTTGAGTTTATTAAACATCTCCGTAATGCTATCATGGTTACCAAATAACCCTGTGACGAAACGCGCCGCTCTTCTTTGGATCTTCTCTATCTCCTCCGTCAGGCCGATCTGGTACGGATCCCACACTGATGAGCAATACTCAAGTATAGGTCGAACGAGTGTTTTGTAAGCCACCTCCTTTGTTGATGGACTACATTTTCTAAGCATTCTCCCAATGAATCTCAACCTGATACCTGCCTTACCAACAATTAATTTTATATGATCATTCCACTTCAAATCGTTCCGCACGCATACTCCCAGATATTTTACAGAAGTAACTGCTACCAGTGTTTGTTCCGATATCATATAATCATACAATAAAGGATCCTTCTTTCTATGTATTCGCAATACATTACATTTGTCTATGTTAAGGGTCAGTTGCCACTCCCTGTCAGATGGAGTTTGCGTTGATGTCCTAAACTCGGTTTGTAGTGAACATATGCCCCTTCAAACCCCTCTTGAAGCTGTGGATGTCAGAATAAGGATGACACAGGAAATAACTGTCTGCAGTGTATATCTTCCTCCAGATGGTGCAGTACCCCTGAATGTATTAGCTGCACTGATTGATCAACTCCCTAAACCTTTCCTACTTCTGGGAGATTTTAATGCCCATAACCCCTTGTGGGGTGGTACCATGCTTACTGGCCGAGGCAGAGATGTCAAAATGTTACTTTCACAATTCGATCTCTGTCTCTTAAATACTGGGGCCGCCACACATTTCAGTGTAGCTCATGGTAGTTACTCAGCCATTGATTTATCAATTTGCAGCCCAGGCCTTCTCCCATCTATCCACTGGAGAGCACATGATGACCTCTGTGGTAGTGACCACTTCCCCATCTTCCTGTCACTGCCCCAGCATAGGCACACGGGCGCCTGCCCAGATGGGCTCTGAACAAGGCGGACTGGGGAACTTTCACCTTTGCTGTCACCACTGAATCTTCCCCACACGGTAACTTCAATGTGATGGTTGAGCAGGTGACTAGAGCAATTGTTTCTGCGACAGAAAATGTGATCCCATGCTCTTTAGGGAGCTCGAGGTGTAAGGCAGACCCTTGGTGGTTGCCGGAAGTCACTGAAGCAATTGAGGAGTGTTGGTGAGCTCTACGGCGGCATAAGCAGCACCCTTCCCTGGAGCACCTCATAGCCTTTAAACGGCTCTGTGCCCATGTTCGCTACCTTATCAAACAACAGAAGAAGGAGTGTTGGGAGAGATAAGTCTCCACCATTGGGTGCCACATGTCACCTTCCCAAGTCTAGGCAAAGATCAGATGTCTTTTCGGGTACCAGGCCCCAACAGCTGTCCCCGGTGTTACCATAGATGTCGAGTTTTGTATCGACGCAAATGCGATTGCTGAGCATTTTTTTTGAGCACTTTGCTCTAGCCTCTACGTCGGAGAATTACCCCCAGCCTTTTGCACACTCAAACGGCTGCTGGAAGGGAATGTCCTCTCATTCACTGCACGCTGCAGTGAATCTTATAACGCCCCATTTACAGAATGAGAGCTCTCAGTGCCCTTGCACATTGCCCCAACACAGCTCCTGGGCCTGATCGCATCCACAGCCAGACGATTAAACATCTCTCATCTGACTACAAGCGACATCTTCTCGTCGTCTTCCACCGGCTCTGGTGCGATGGCATCTTTCCATTGCAATGGTGGGAGAGCACTATCATTCCGGTGCTCAAACCTGGTAAAAACCTGCTTGATGTGGATAGCTATTGGCCCATCAGCCTCACCAACGTTCTTTGTAAGCTGCTGGAATGTATGGTATGTCAATGGTTGGGTTGGGTCCTGGAGTCACATGGCTTGCTGGCTCCATGTCAGGGCGGCTCTACCACTGATAATCTTTTGTCCGTAGAGTCTGCCATCCGAACAGCCTTTACCAGATGGCAACACCTGATTGTGGTCTTTTTTGACTTATGTAAAGCTTACAGCAAGACTTGGCGACATCGTATCCTTGCCACATTGTATGAGTGGGGTCTCTGGGGACCACTCCCGATTTTTATCCAAAACTTCCTGTCGCTCCGTACTTTCCGTGTCCAACTTGGTGAATCCCATAGTTCCATCAATATCCAGGAGAATGGAGTACCGCAGGTGTGTGTCTGTTTTTAGTGGCCATTAACAGTGTAGCAGCAGCTGTCGGGCCCTCCGTCTCACCTTCTCTGTATGCAGACAACTTCTGCATTTCATACTGCTTCTCCAGTACTGTTGTTGCCGAGCGGCGCCTCCAGGGAGCCATCCACGAGGCACTGTCATGGGCTCTAGCCCACAGCTTCCAGTTTTCAGCCCAAAAGTCATGTGGCATGCACTTCTGTCGGTGTCGTACCATTCATCCGGAACCCGCACTTTACCTTAATGACGATCCACTCACTGTAGAGGAAGCATATCAATTCCTAGGAGTGGTTTTCAACGCTCAATTGACTTGGCTCCCTCATCTTTGTCAGCTTAAGCAGAAGTGCTGGCAGCACCTCAATGTTCTCTGTTCCCTGAGCAACACCAATTGGGGTGCAGATCGTTGTACACTGCTGCAGCTCTACAGAACCCTTGTCCAATAGTGAATTGACTATGGGAGTGTGGTTTATGGTTTGGTAGCGCCTTCAGCATTACGTTTACTCAACCCTGTGCACCACTGTGGGGTTTGATTAGCAACAGGAGCTTTTAGGACGAGTTTGGTGACCAATCACAACGAACTGCGTGTCATTACGGAGGCTGGTGTCCCTCCATTGCAAATCAGATGTGCGCAAGTGCTTGCCAGTTACGCAGCACACATTCGCAGTTCCCCAGAGCATCCGAATTATCGTCTCCTTTTCCCACCCGTAGCAGTCCATCTCCCAGATCGGGGCTAAAAATTGTGGTTCGCGTGCAGTCCCTTCTCTCCGAACTGGAGTCCTTCCCTTTACCAACTCTGCTTGCAGTCTGTTCACGTATGCCTCCATGGTGTACACCTCGGCAGCAGCTTCATCTGGATCTTTTGCATGACCCTAAGGACTCCGTTAACCCCGCCGCTCTCCGCTGTCACTTCCTCTCAATTCTTGACGTGTTCCGGGGCTCTGAAGCAGTTTACACTGATGGCTCAGTGGCTGATGGTCACGTAGGCTTTGCATAGGTTCATGGAGGACATATTGAGCAGCACTCCTTGCCAGTTGGCTGCAGTGTTTTCACTGCAGAGCTGGCAGCCATATCTTGTTCTCTTGAGTACTTCCGCTCACACCCTGGCGAGTCATTTCTCCTGTGTACTGACTCATTGAGCAGCCTACAAGCCATCTACCAGCGCTACCCTCACCACCCTCTGGTAGCATCCATTCTGGAGTCCATCTATGCCCTGGAACAGTCCCACCGTTCCGTGGTGTTTGTGAGGACAAGTCAGTATCCCTGGCAATGACCTTGCTGACAGGCTGGCCAAACAGGTGACGCAGAAACTGCTTCTGGAGATAGGAATCTCCGAAGCTGACCTGCAGTCTGTCTTACACCGCAGGGTCTTCCGGCTTTGGGAAATGAAATGGTATAACATCAAGCACAACGAACTGCGTGTCATTACGGAGACGATGAATGTGTGGAAGTCTACCATGCAGGCCTCTTACAGGGAATCAGTTGTCCTCTGTCGGCTCCACATTGGCCATACATGGCTAATGCATGGTTATCTACTCCGCCACGATGACCCACCTCAGTGTTGCTGTGGCTCTCAAATGACAGTCATCCACCTCTTGCTGGACTGCCCACTTTTAGCCACTCTGCGGCAGACTTTTAACTTTCCCAGCACCCTGCTTTGCGTGTTGCCCGACAATGCCTCCACAGCAGCTTTTGTTTTACTTTTTATGTGTGAGAGTGGATTTTATCCTCTTATGTAGGTTTTAGTGCATGTCCTTTGTCCCCCTGTGTCCTCAAGCCTAGTGCTTTTAGGGTGGAGGTTTTAATGCGTTGCAGAGTGGCTGGCTTTCCCTTTTTATTCTTGTGGTTGGCCAGCCGTTATAATCTCCTTTCATGTTTTACTCTCTTCTGTTTCTAGCATCTCTGTGTTGTTTTCTTGTCCTCTTTTGTTCCTTTTAGTGTTCGTTGCCTTCCCTTCGTTCTTGTGGCTTTTCCTTTCTCTCCGTTTTGTGTTATATGTTTCGTCCATTTTATTCTCACACTTGTGGCATTGTTTTATTAGGAACAAGGGACCAATGACATCGTAGTTTTGTCCCTTCTTCCGCGTTTAAACCAACCAACCAACCATCATCTACAAATGATCTTAAAGAGCTTCCAACTTTTTGTTCTAGATCATTTATATACATTGTAAACAGCAGTAGTCCTACCACACTTGCTTGGATACTTGGGTTCGTAGATGATCCTCATTTCCTACAGAAGGCTAGCAGTAGTAGTGAAGACTGGTGGCCTTGCTTCTGGGGTGCATGCATAACTTAACATTTCCAATACCACACCCAGGACTGATCAGCATCATCTGGTTTGGAGGTGGGTGGAGGCTCTCAGCCGGAGGCTCTGTCAAGGCTGGGATGGCCTTGGCTGCAGATTTCTGAGCATGCTTTTTGGGATGGAGATCTGTATGGATTCTCCTTCATAGATCAAGAGTACACTAGTTTTTGATAGCAGCAACGTAAATTTGATGTTTACTAGTTTTTATTTTTTATGACTTCATGAAATTTCAGTGCCCTCTGATGAACAGTTGAGTACATAGACAATGGCTGAATTTGGATCACAATAAAGTACAGACACAGATGATGAAACCCAAAGTAGAAAGGTCTGAACATTTACTTGGATGTGGAATATATACTGTGCTTATGGCAATAGACAAGAAATAGTATGTCTAGCAATCTCGAAATTCAGTCCAAGTACAAACTTATATGGTGCAAGTAACTGGCTCAGGTGCCTTCATCTGACATGAAACTTGAGCTTATTCCAGCTTATCAAATGTTCTAATAACTTCCAGGAATGTAGCCAGACAATGTCAGTGACAACCCTCACTAGCAAGACAAGTGATCACTATAATTTTTATGGCACAAATGAAAAGAGAGCACTGTCCTTGGGGATTTAAACTCTCAGTGCATGGGCTATGCCAGCAGGGAAGTGAAGGCAAGTGTATGCTGAAAGACAATGCGCACTGTTAACAGCTAATACCACTGAACAACTAGCAGTGACCAATGTTGGCTGTTATAATGTAACATTAATTAAAAGTTGGAGAGTACGTAACAGTAACTCTAACCCTCTGTTGTTAGACCAGGGAGAGTGGGGGATTCCAAGCAGAATTTAAGCAATAATCTCTGTATCCAGAATGAGATTTTTACTCTGCAGTTCGAGTTTCGGTTCGGCACACAGTTTTAGTCTGCCAGGAAGTTTCTATAATCTCTGTATCTGTGCTTAAGGTCACTTGCTAGTTTAAACTCAACAGCTTCCTTAGTAACACTATACCATCATAATAACTGAAAATGTGTATCGTAGTCTCTTGGTTCTTATGTATGTTTCATTGGATAGTAGGTACCAAGGCAGCATTCTGCAATCATAGATTTACTTGGTTGCTATAAGCATGTATTGTACTTACACACTAAACAGTAGTCCACTGTGTTACAGATGGTCTGACGAATGTCTGAAATGCCACAACTGTGGGGCTGTGTTTAGAAGATCAGGTCACCCAGATGTCAGCCGTTTATGTTAACGTGTTGTTGTAGCTGGTCCTGAAAGCTCTTTGTGGGAAAGCAATGATTTCCACCAGAATTGTAATCTTCTGGGCTGTCTTGTTAAAATAATATACTCATGTCTTGAGATATCATGACAAAAAGAAGTCACATGAGCTTAGATAAGGGGAGTGAGGAAGCCAGTGAAGGTTGCCATATCTGGAAATAAGGTGGCCTGCAAATGAACCTGTAAGACAGCCATTGTTTTACGAGCTGTATGTGTAGTTGAATAGTTTTTGTTGAAACCATACTGTCCACGTTGCCCATCTCTGATGCTGAAGTTCTGAGAGCAAGAAGGTGGCTCTGTCAAGGCTGGGATGGCCTTGGCTGCAGATTTCTGAGCATGCATTTTGGGATGGAGATCTGTATGGGTTCTCCTTCACCATTAAACATTATATTATGACCTGAATTAACAGTCATACTAATGTTGATTTTCTCAAAGAAGTACAGGACAATAATTCCCTTCTTCCCAACTGCCTACCATAGTGTTAATAATCAACAATGGAAAATCCAGTATAATATGTAACAATATTATGAGAAGGAAAGTTGCTGTTCACCATATAGTGGAGGTGCTGAGTCGCAGATAGGCACAATGAAAAGATTTTCACACTTTCGGCCACTGGCCTTTGTCAACAATTGACATATGTGTGTGCGTGCGCCGTTCACGTGGGCATGCCAACGTGTGCCCCCCCCCCCCCCCCCCACACACACAGTTTGTGTGTGTGTGTGTGTGTGTGTGTGTGTGTGTGTGTGTGAATTGTTGTTTAAGTGTGAACATCTTTTTGTTGTGCCTATCTGCGACTCAGCATCTCCGCTATATGGTGAGTAGCAACTTTCCTTCTCATAATATAGTCTTAATAGAGTTAGTTTTGGGCTGTGTGAAAGGGACTTGTAACATCAGAGGTTTCATGTTATACCAGTACCGACAATTTTGTTTGTTAACAAACCCATTTAAATGAAGATTGCCTTCATTACTCATGAGAAAAATCATATTTTCATGATTGACAATAGTTTCAAGCACTGTTGCAAAAAAAAGTCTTCATAATCACATTCACTAAGTAACTGACATACTTGAATTTTGTATGGAAGGTATGAAATCTTTGTGCAGAATCCTTGGCACTCCCTAAACATACAGCACATGAGCAAACTGACCATTTACGGTCCTGGAATGCAGATACCTTAAATTGCTGGATGCTTTCGGCCTGTGAGACAGGGCTAGGTGGTTTTTTGTTCATTCCAGAGGTAGTTGTGTTGAAGTTTTCAACACATCCCAAAGTGATGTTGCTGTCTGGAACAGATCAACAGACCATTATATTAAAATGGGTGTGAAAATGACATTGTTTCTGTGTCACAGATGCATAGTTTATGAAAAATTGGCACGAGAGCAAATATATGACTCTCCACATTCCACGACATTGCTAAAACTAAACTTCCCACTCTAACAGACTATGGCCAACCCCCATCCAACACTATGAGGCCATTTGCTTGGCTGTACTATCCAATACAAAAACACATGGTTTCCATGATGGATCCGTATTACTTGTGTAAGACAAAAAAGCTATGGGCTTAGGCATCACCTGATATTCTCTTCACTGATCCAATTGGTCAATAGTACATGTGTGATCTGTTTCCCACTATATCTGTTCAGGTGAAAGATAACTCGGAGGTGGGCTAAGTCAGCTGACATGTGCCGAATGGTGATAACTACCATCCTGTAGATACAATGGCTTCTTATAAATGGCGTGTACCTTCACACTTCCTACTAACCAGCTCATCAAGGAATTTAAGGAAGCTATCCTTTTCTACCCCCCCATGAACCATGGACCTTGCCGTTGGTGGGGAGGCTTGCGTGCCTCAGCGATACAGATAGCCGTACCGTAGGTGCAACCACAACGGAGGGGTATCTGTTGAGAGGCCAGACAAACGTGTGGTTCCTGAAGAGGGGCAGCAGCCTTTTCAGTAGTTGCAAGGGCAACAGTCTGGATGATGGACTGATCTGGCCTTGTAACAATAACCAAAACGGCCTTGCTGTGCTGGTACTGCGAACGGCTGAAAGCAAGGGGAAACTACAGCCGTAATTTTTCCCGAGGGCATGCAGCTTTACTGTATGATTACATGATGATGGCGTCCTCTTGGGTAAAATATTCCGGAGGTAAAATAGTCCCCCATTCGGATCTCTGGGTGGGGACTACTCAAGAGGATGTCGTTATCAGGAGAAAGAAAACTGGCGTTCTACGGATCGGAGCGTGGAATGTCAGATCCCTTAATCGGGCAGGTAGGTTAGAAAATTTAAAAAGGGAAATGGATAGGTTGAAGTTAGATATAGTGGGAATTAGTGAAGTTCGGTGGCAGGAGGAACAAGACTTCTGGTCAGGTGACTACAGGGTTATAAATACAAAATCAAATAGGGGTAATGCAGGAGTAGGTTTAATAATGAATAGGAAAACAGGAATGCGGGTAAGCTACTACAAACAGCATAGTGAACGCATTATTGTGGCCAAGATAGATACGAAGCCCATACCTACTACAGTAGTACAAGTTTATATGCCAACTAGCTCTGCAGATGACGAAGAAATTGAAGAAATGTATGATGAAATAAAAGAAATTATTCAGATTGTGAAGGGAGACGAAAATTTAATAGTCATGGGTGACTGGAATTCGAGTGTAGGAAAAGGGAGAGAAGGAAACATAGTAGGTGAATATGGATTGGGAGACAGAAATGAAAGAGGAAGCCGCCTGGTAGAATTTTGCACAGAGCACAACATAATCATAACTAACACTTGGTTTAAGAATCATGAAAGAAGGTTGTATACATGGAAGAACCCTGGAGATACTAAAAGGTATCAGATAGATTATATAATGGTAAGACAGAGATTTAGGAACCAGATTTTCAATTGTAAGACATTTCCAGGGGCAGATGTGGACTCTGACCACAATCTATTGGTTATGACCTGTAGATTAAAACTGAAGAAACTGCAAAAAGGTGGGAATTTAAGGAGATGGGACCTGGATAAACTAAAAGAACCAGAGGTTGTACAGAGATTCAGGGAGAGCATAAGGGAGCAATTGACAGGAATGGGGGAAATAAATACAGTAGAAGAAGAATGGGTAGCTTTGAGGGATGGAGTAGTGAAGGCAGCAGAGGATCAAGTAGGTAAAAAGACGAGGGCTAGTAGAAATCCTTGGGTAACAGAAGAAATATTGAATTTAATTGATGAAAGGAGAAAATATAAAAATGCAGTAAGTGAAACAGGCAAAAAGGAATACAAACGTCTCAAAAATGAGATCGACAGGAAGTGCAAAATGGCTAAGCAGGGATGGCTAGAGGACAAATGTAAGGATGTAGAGGCCTATCCCACTAGGGGTAAGATAGATACCGCCTACAGGAAAATTAAAGAGACCTTTGGAGATAAGAGAACGACTTGTATGAATATCAAGAGCCCAGATGGAAACCCAGTTCTAAGCAAAGAAGGGAAAGCAGAAAGGTGGAAGGAGTATATAGAGGGTCTATACAAGGGCGATGTACTTGAGGACAATATTATGGAAATGGAAGAGGGTGTAGATGAAGATGAAATGGGAGATATGATACTGCGTGAAGAGTTTGACAGAGCACTGAAAGACCTGAGTCAAAAAAAGGCCCCCGGAGTAGACAATATTCCATTGGAACTACTGATGGCCGTGGGAGAGCCAGTCCTGACAAAACTCTACCATCTGGTGAGCAAGATGTATGAAACAGGCGAAATACCCTCAGACTTCAAGAAGAATATAATAATTCCAATCCCAAAGAAAGCAGGTGTTGACAGATGTGAAAATTACCGAACTATCAGCTTAATAAGTCACAGCTGCAAAATACTAACACGAATTCTTTACAGACGAATGGAAAAACTAGTAGAAGCCAACCTCGGGGAAGATCAGTTTGGATTCCGTAGAAACACTGGAACACGTGAGGCAATACTGACCCTACGACTCATCTTAGAAGCTAAATTAAGGAAGGGCAAACCTACGTTTCTAGCATTTGTAGACTTAGAGAAAGCTTTTGACAATGTTGACTGGAATACTCTCTTTCAAATTCTAAAGGTGGCAGGGGTAAAATACAGGGAGCGAAAGGCTATTTACAATTTGTACAGAAACCAGATGGCAGTTACAAGAGTCGAGGGACATGAAAGGGAAGCAGTTGTTGGGAAGGGAGTAAGACAGGGTTATAGCCTCTCCCCGATGTTGTTCAATCTGTATATTGAGCAAGCAGCAAAGGAAACAACAGAAAAATTCGGAGTAGGTATTAAAATTCATGGAGAAGAAATAAAAACTTTGAGGTTCGCCGATGACATTGTAATTCTGTCAGAGACAGCAAAGGACTTGGAAGAGCAGTTGAAGGGAATGAACAGTGTCTTGAAAGGAGGATATAAGATGAACATCAACAAAAGCAAAACAAGGATAATGGAATGTCGTCTAATTAAGTCGGGTGATGCTGAAGGAATTAGATTAGGAAATGAGGCACTTAAAGTAGTAAAGGAGTTTTGCTATTTGGGGAGCAAAATAACTGATGATGGTCAAAGTAGAGAGGATATAAAATGTAGGCTGGCAATGGCAAGGAAAGCGTTTCTGAAGAAGAGAAATTTGTTAACATCCAGTATTGATTTAAGTGTCAGGAAGTTATTTCTGAAAGTATTCGTATGGAGTGTAGCCATGTATGGAAGTGAAACATGGACGATAAATAGTTTGGACAAGAAGAGAATAGAAGCTTTCGAAATGTGGTGCTACAGAAGAATGCTGAAGATTAGATGGGTAGATCACATAACTAATGAGGAAGTATTGAATAGGATTGGGGAGAAGAGAAGTCTGTGGCACAACTTGACCAGAAGAAGGGATCGGTTGGTAGGACATGTTCTGAGGCATCAAGGGATCACCAATTTAGTATTGGAGGGCAGTGTGGAGGGTAAAAATCGTAGAGGGAGACCAAGAGATGAATACACTAAGCAGATTCAGAAGGATGTAGGTTGCAGTAGGTACTGGGAGATGAAAAAGCTTGCACAGGATAGAGTAGCATGGAGAGCTGCATCAAACCAGTCTCAGGACTGAAGACCACAACAACAACAATCCTTTTCTACCTCTCTAGTGAAGCAAATATATGGTTGGATTGAATGGAGATGTTGTAAAACAGTGCAAATTTTCACTACTGTGAGGTCAAGTATAAAAGTATTGTCTGCATATCTTAAAAAGCATCCATATTTCAGTGCTAGCAATTCCAAGGCACATTCCTCAAAACTTTCCTTTAAAAAATGGCAACAGTATGTAACAAAGATCTCCACATCATAAAATAATCTGCTGCTTGCAGAACTGATCATTTAATAAAAAATAAGTAGAAGTTGCTACATGTCGAAACAGGATACTTAATTCAGAACCAAGTCTAATGTCAGTTAAACATATTGAATCTGCAGAGAAATGCGAAAGAAGAAAGAGACCACATCAAAAATTGCTATCATAACTTGTGTTCCTCTGTTGGCTTCTTTATGGTTAGCATAAGGTGGATGTCTACTGTATGCCTTGCAGTTGTGGCATTTCATATACTGGGTGTTACAAAAAGGTACGGCCAAATTTTCAGGGTACATTCCTCACACACAAAGAAAAGATGTTATGTGGACATGTGTCCGGAAATGCTTAATTTCCATGTTAGAGCTCATTTTAGTTTCATTAGTATATACTGTACTTCCTCGATTCACCGCCAGTTGGCCCAGTTGAAGGAAGGTAATGTTGACTTCGGTGCTTGTGTTGACATGCGACTCATTGCTCTGCAGTACTAGTATCAAGCACATCAGTACGTAGCATCAACAAGTTAGTGTTCATCATGAACGTGGTTTTGCAGTCAGTGCAATGTTTACAAATGCAGAGTTGGCAGATGCCCATTTGATGTATGGATTAGCATGGGGCAATAGCCGTGCCGCAGTACGTTTGTATCGAGACAGATTTCCAGAATGAAGGTGTCCCGACAGGAAGACGTTCGACGCAATTGATCGGGGTCTTGGGAGCACGGAACATTCCAGCCTATGACTCGTGACTGGGGAAGACCTAGAATAATGAGGACACCTGCAATGGACGAGGCAATTCTTCGTGCAGTTGACGATAACCCTAATGTCAGCGTCAGAGAAGTTGCTGTTGTACAAGGTAACGTTGACCACGTCACTGTATGGAGAGTGCTATGGGAGAACCAGTTGTTTCCGTACCATGTACAGCGTGTGCAGGCACTATCAGCAGCTGATTGGCCTCCACGAGTACACTTCTGCGAATGGTTCATCCAACAATGTGTCAATCCTCATTTCAGTGCAAATGTTCTCTTTACGGATGAGGCTTCATTCCAGTGTGATCAAATTGTAAATTTTCACAATCAACATGTGTGGGCTGACGAAAATCCGCACGCAATTGTGCAATCACGTCATCAGCACAGATTTTCTGTGAACGTTTGGGCAGGCATTGTTGGTGATGTCTTGATTGGCCCCCATGTTCTTCCACCTACGCTCAATGGAGCACGTTATCATGATTTCATACGGGATACTCTACCTGTGCTGCTAGAACATGTGCCTTTACAAGTACGACACAACATGTGGTTCATGCACGATGGAGCTCCTGCACATTTCAGTCGAAGTGTTCGTACGCTTCTCAACAACAGATTCGGTGACCGATGAATTGGTAGAGGCGGACCAATTCCATGGCCTCCACACTCTCCTGACCTCAACCCTCTTGACTTTCATTTATGGGGGCATTTGAAAGCTCTTGTCTACGCAACCCCGGTACCAAATGTAGAGACTCTTCGTGCTCGTATTGTGGACGGCTGTGATACAATACGCCATTCTCCAGGGCTGCATCAGCGCATCAGGGATTCCAGGCGACGGAGGTTGGATGCATGCATCCTCGCTAACGGAGGACATTTTGAACATTTCCTGTAACAAAGTGTTTGAAATCACGCTGGTACGTTCTGTTGCTGTGTGTTTCCATTCCATGATTAATGTGATTTGAAGAGAAGTAATAAAATGAGCTCTAACATGAAAAGTAAGTGTTTCCGGACACATGTCCACATAACATATTTTCTTTCTTTGTGTGTGAGGAATGTTTCCTGAAAGTTTGGCCGTACATTTTTGTAACACCATGTATTGGTTAGACCATCAGGACTGTGGAGGACCAGCATATGGAATATCAGCATCACACACACCTACACCAGCCAAAATTGCAGTGGTAGAACATTGTATCTGTACTGGTAATCCAGTGGAATACGACAACACAGACACAATGGTGTGCGCTTCCAGTTATTGGGGTGGTGGTGTTAAGGAAGGTGTTGAGGTCAAACTAGCAAGTGGCCTTATTGAGACGGATGTTTATGCTTAAGTTCTCCTTGGAATTCCACACTGCCTGTTCAAAGAAAGAAACAGACAGTGCTACTTGCTCACCCATTGTTCATTTCGCTATCAGTAATGTGTTACTTCAGTCACCATTGGCTGGATGGTAGTGCTAGTTGTTTACAGTGTGTATTGTCTTTCTGCATTTGCCGTGTTTTGTTTGTGTGTCGGCATTGCCCCATCCACTGAGTGTGTTTAGTTGTTGAAGTATTGAGGTTGTTGAGGATGTTATCTGATTGTATTCCCATAAGTTATTTGAGTCATCAGAAATTACTTAGCCTTACTCTGCTACAATGATTATGGATCTATTCAAAAGTACCAGCACTTTGTACTGAAGTGCTCCAATCGTGCAGTGGCAGTAGGAGGAGTCTTTAACTTACCGAGTATAAAGTAGGAAGTGTATGCATTCACTGCCATTATAACAAACAGGAAGTCTTGCAAAGTTTGAAGGATTGTTCTTGTTCTCCACAAACATAAATGATCTGTCAGATATGGTGGGCAGCAAACTGAGATTGTTCACTGATGACACTGTTGATTCATTATTGGCTGGTGATTTAAGATGGTTTGGACATAATTTCTGCTTTGATGGTGACTCACAGCTTCCTTTAAAAGCGGTTACATGCAAGTTAATGCAGATGGTTGGAGAAACAGTCTTGTAATGCTGAAACACAGCTTCATAGTATGCTGTTTGACTTAGTCACATTGATTAAATATGTAGGCATACTATTGCAAAACAAGATGAAAAGAATGAGCACTTGAGGTCAGTTGTAAAGAAGGTGAATGGTCAGTCTTGGTTATTGAGAGAGTTCTGGGAATGTGTACTGCACCCTTAAAGAAGACCTAGTTCAGAATACTTGTGCAACATATTTTTGGCCACTGCTGAATTGTTTGGGATTACTACCAAGTAGGATTAAAGGAAGACATTGATGCAAATCAGAAACATGTTTTATACTTGTTACTGGGCAGTTTGATCAGTAGACCAGTACGAGAATCTTACAGAACTGCTTCATGAGCAAGATGGAAATCGTTTTTTGCAAAATGCTAGTGTGGAAATTTAGAAAACTTACAGTTTCAACAGACTGCAGAACCCTTCTACTACCACCATGAATGTTTGTCTCCAGTTAGAGCCATAAGGACAAAATAAGGGAGATAAGGGATTTTGGAAAGGGGGCTTAGATGCAATTATTTTTCCCGTGTTCCATTTGTGAGTAGAACAGGAAAGTAAAAAGATTAACTGTGGATCAAAGTACCTTCTGTCATGCTCAGTGCAGTGGCTTGCAGGAAATATAAGTTCGGTGAATGTAGGAACAGAACACATTACACCAAATTTATCAGTTACAGTACATTAATTACTGTAAATTTAATAATCACATTGTTTATCTTCTGATTTGGCTATCTTCATATTTCAGAGGATTCAAGAAAGGAACCTGTTAATAAAGAAGGCTGAACAAGAGGAAGCTGCAGCAAAAGAAGAACAGAAACGAAAGTTGAAAGAGAAACAGGAATGCTTGAACAAAATGTATTCACATCAAGTTGGGTTCAGAGATACGTACCAGCAAATGATTGATGTATTCAAGTATGTTGCTATATGGTTTCAGGAATGTAAATGTTATTTCCATTTATATTTCACTTGTCACTGTTTGGTTACGAACATAGTTTAATTGTTCTACCATGCTTAATACAGCACTATGGTTTTAAGCCCAACTTCAGTTTTAACTATACCTAAAATTTTTGAAAACATAGTCAGTGATCTTAAAATTTGTTAAAATTAAAATTTAAAACAGTCTTGATCACAATTTATTATTATTATTATTATTATTATTATTATTGGAGTGAGTGACCGGTTTCGACTCTTTCATAATCATATTCAGACTCCAGAGCGGTGGATGGACACTGCCAGATGAGTTCCGTTGACCCTCAATGCTCGTGTAACTGCTCAAAGCAATTACACGAGCACGTCTGGCAGTGTCCATCAACCACTCTGGAGACTGAAGATGACTCTATGAAAGAGTCGGAACTGGTCACTCACTCCAATAATATGACTGTTTTAAACTTTAATTTTAACTTTACTTGTTACTTTCACAGATAGTCAATAGGGAAAGGATGGCTTTTAGTAAAATGACTGCAAATCACTCTTATCTTATGTGTTGCTTTCAAGAGATGTTTTCGGGAGGAAGTAACTCTTTGCCAGAGCCTTTTTAGAACCTTATTTTTTCAGAATTTTAAATTTTTTATCTCTCTTTGATCCAGTTACTCGGAAAGTGAATATTTCTTTGGTATGTTACAGAAACAAGTCAAGGGACCTAAATATTAGTTACTATTACAGACTGCTGGCTAATTTTCTCCTTAATTGTTGATGTGCGTGTATCACGTAATTTTGCTTTTAGCAGTCAAACCAGCGATGTTATTGTGTGGAGTGGCAACAGTATTCCAAAACACAGAGCTCTTTTTTTTAAAAAAAAAAAAAATCACAGCAGCAACTCCCCTCAGGGGGCTCAGCATTTAGTTGCCAGGTACAGGCTTGGCGACCATGGGATCCCTGAGCTGGGGACTGGGAAGCACCACCAGTCCTCAATACCGTAAGCTCTGAGCGTGCTTCAGCGACCACTGTAAGGCGTGACGGTGGAACGTTGTACGGTACAGAGCCTGGGGATCTTGGCTTAACTGTCTGGGTCGCGAGGATGGTATAAACCTCTATAAAAAAAACCTCAATCTCAAGGTGCGCTGCGTGCCGAGGACACGCATGGCTGTTGAGGTAGAACAGTTGCTAGTGGGCGACCTCTGGGGAACCTGCCGTCCTCCGGTTGTATTAGGCTTACCCAGGCAAGTGGGGCTCTGTCTGGGTGGACATTCCTTCCCCTAGATGCTCGTGGGACCACCATGAAACGAAATATGAATAGTGCGCAAGCACGAGTCTCTAAGAAAGGAAAGTTAAATGCTTTACAGTATGACCCCCAATTGTTCTCTTCCCTGTCCACACCAGGGGAGGAACGGTGGTCTAAATTACCTGGTGAGACGTATTCTCCTCGATTTCTGTTGCAGCCGAACAGATGGGGACTCGTTTATGACCACAAAGCCTCAGTTTTTTGTAGAAACTTTAGAGGACAAGTTTGGAGAAGTTGAGGGCATGTCTAAAATGAGGTCTGGAGCAGTCCTCATACAGACAGCATCCCCAGCACAGTCACGGGCATTGCTTGCTTGTGACAAGCTCGGTGAAGTTGCAGTCTCCATTACGCCTCATAAGAGCCTCAATATGGTTCAGGAACTTATTTTTCATCGTGACCTGTTGTTGCAGTCTGACGACGAGCTCCGTGCAAATCTGGAACGCCGTGGTGTCCACTTTGTATGAAGTGTCTTCAGGGGACCTAAAGATAGTAGGGTCACCACTAGCGCCTTCATCTTGGCTTTCGAGGGAGACACTCTGCCTGAGAAGGTTAAGGTGATGATATATCGATGTGATGTTAAGCCTTACGTCCCTCCTCCCATGCGCTGCTTTAAGTGCTGGAGGTTTGGGCATATGTCATCAAGATGTGACGTCAACCCTACCTGTCGGGATTGTGGACGTGCCTCCCACCCCAACGTCCCGTGTTCGCCGCCCCTGTTTGTGTCAACTATGGACAGAAACATTCACCTTGCTCGTCAGACTGTGCGGTTTATCAAAAATAACGGAAGATTATGGAATATAAGACCTTGGACAGGCTCGCTTACACAGAGGCTAAACGCAAGTACAACCGACTTCACCCTGTGCGCATTTCATCGACATTTGCTGCAGCAGCTTCGCTGACGCCATCCCTGGCGACGAGCCCCCAAGCTCAGCTGCTTTTTTTTGGGCCCTCCAGCCCAGCCGTCTATTCCTGCCCCCCAGGTGGTTGGGGGAACACCCTCTTCCGTTGCTCCCCTGTTATCAACATCGGTAGTAACAACCCCTCCTCCTTTGGGGACTTCAGTCCTCACCTCTGAGCCGGAGAAGTGCCTTCCTCGTCCAGCTACCCTCGCGCAGAACGAATCGCTTAGTGCCCTCCCTTCCACAGTTACTGCCCCTCCAGATGTCAGCCAGTGGCTAAAAAAGCCACCACCTGAGGGCCGTAGGGCTTCCAGGTCTTCCTTGGTCCGTGAGACTGGGTCGGAAAAGCCCACCCAGCCTGATAAACTGAAGGACAAATGGGACCCTACCAAAAAGAAGAAAAAGCAAAAGGAGAGAGACATAGAGACAGAAAAGTTCACCATTGCACCTGAAGATGATGTGGAGCATCTAGCGTCCCCTCAGGAGCCAGATGTTGCTTGACCTGCAGCTCCTATGGAAGTTGATCAGGCTACTTCGCAATTGGTGGTGGCGAGCGCTTCTAAGGCGTAACCTATCCCCCGTGGTTTTTTCCACCATCTTGCTGAGTTGAAACAGCTTTTGTGCCGCTTCCCTGCCACTTGTCCGGCCCTACAGGAAACCTGGTTTCCTGTTCGGCAGACCCCCTCCCTCTGTGGCTACTGGGGTTACTATAAGAACCGTGTAGAATACGATAGGGTGTCTGGTGGTGTCTGTGTTTATGTTCTTGCCACTGTTCCCCACTTCACACGGCTCTCGAGGCTGTGGCTGTTAGAATCCGGGCAGGAATGGAGCTTACCATCTGTTCCCTCTACCTTCCCCTGGATAAAGTTGTCCCTCTTGCCAACCTAGCTGCTTTGTTCGCCCATCTCCGCCCCGCCATTCCTCCTTTCGGGAACTTTAATGCCCACCACCCTTTATGGGGTGGGGCCCAGATCTCGGGCCAGGGTAGGAACGTTGAGGCTCTCTTGGCACAGCAGGAAATTTGCCTCCTTAACACTGGTGCTCCCACATACTTTAGCGTGACTCATGGCACATACTCGGCCATTGACCTCTCTCTTAGTAGCCCAGGTCTTCTTCCATACCTCAGTTGGAGGATCCATGATGACCTCTGTGGTAGCCACCACTTTCCTATCCTGGTTTCTCTTCTTCACTCCCAACCCCCTGACCAGCTGCTCCGATGGTCTCTTCGTGGAGCTGATTGGGCAGCCTACACCTCAGCTACTGTGGCCATCTCTCCACTTCCTGGTGACATTGGTTTGGCGGTGGACGAGGTCACTATGGCCATTGTTTCTGCTGCCGAGGCAACTGTTCCCTGCTCTTCCAGTACCCTAAGGCGTCAGTCCCTTGGTGGACACCAGAGATTGCAGAAGCTATCCGGGACCGCCGGCGAGCCCTGTAACGACTCTGGCAGCATCCTTCCTTAGAGACTCTGGTTGCCTTCAAACAGCTGCAGGCCTGGGCTCGGCGGTTAATCCAGCGGAGCAAACGGGACTGCTAGGAACGATATGTTGCCACCATAGGTTCTCGCACTTCCCCATCTCGGGTGTGGTCGCAGGTTTTTGCGCATTTTTGGCTTTCGCCCTCATGCGTCTGTCCCTTGCCTTTCTCTTCGGGGTACACTTTGTACTGACCCAATCGCCATCGCTGAACAACTGGCAGAGTACTTCGCTCGTATTTCCGCGACAGCAGGCTACAGCGCAGAAATCTACATCATTAAAGAGCAGGCTGAGCATATGCAGTTATAGTTTTGTACGCACCGTTTAGTGAATGGGAGTTCCAAAGTGCCCTTACAGCTTGCCATCTCTCAACGCACTGTCAGGGTGAATTACTCGCCCTGTTTAACCTCATCTGGATGGAGGGCGTTGTGCCAACTCGTTGGCAGGATAGCGTTACCATCCCAGTGCTGAAACCTGGTGCAGATCCGCTGGTGGTTGATAGCTATCGCCGTATCAGCCTTACCAACGTTATGTGCAAACTCCTGGAACGGATGGTGAGTCGGCGGCTCATGTGGATCCTCGAAGCTCGGGGCCTCCTAGCCCAGCAACAGACGGGCTTCCGTCAGGGCCGCTCAGCGATCGACAATTTAATCTCACTAGAGTCGGCTATTCATACAGCTTTTACTCAGCGAGAACATCTAGTTGCTGTTTTCTTTTATCTTCGGAAGTCGTACGATACCACCTGGCGCCATCGTATCATTGCTACGCTGCACGAATGGGGCTTACGGGGTCCACTTCTGATTTTTGTATGGAATTTTCTCTCCAATCGCTCCTTTCGGGTCAGAGTTGGCACATATTTTAGCTCTGCTCATATTCAGGAGAATGGTGCCACGCGGGGCTTGGTTCTCAGTGTTCCCCTCTTTTTGGTGGCGATTAATGGTCTTGCAGCTGCGATGGGCTCATCGATCTGTTCCTCTCTATATGCCAATGACGTTTGTCTTTATTACAGTTCCCCAAGCATCAGTGTCGCTGAATGGCGGCTGCAGGGAGCTATCCGTAAGGCACATTTTTGGGCATCCAACCATGGTTTTCAGTTCTCAGTTTCTAAAACCCGAGTGATGCATTTCTGTCGTCGTTGAACGGTCCAATTCCATCCAGAGCTCTACCTTGCCAATGAACTCCTTCGTAATGAGGAGACTCATTGCTTCCTTGGGATGCTGTTTGATGTTCAGTTCACTGGGACACCTCATCCTCGCGAGCTTAAACAACGGTGCTAGCGGCACCTCAACATCCTTCGCTGCCTCAGCCAAACCGTTTGGGGGGCTGCAAGAACAACCCTCCAACAGCTCTATAAGGCCTTAATCAAGTTCTGTCTCGGCTATGGGAGTGTGGTGTACAACTCAGCAGCACCTTCAATGTTGCAGATCCTCGACCCGATTCTCCATTGTGGCGTCAGACTGGCGACAGGTGCCTTCTGCACTAGTCCGGTGACTAGCCTTCTTGTAGAAGCTGGAATCCCTCGCATACGATTCCACCAACAACTGTGCTTGCGTCGTACATCGCCCGCGTCCATGCCTCCCCCGACCACCCAAACTGCAGGCTCCTTTTTCCATCTTCTGCACTCCCCTCCCCACGACGGCGGCCTAGGTCTGGTTTCCCGATCGCGGTCTGCGTTCGTTCCCTTCTCTCGTCACTAGAGTCCTTTCCCCTTCCTCCATCTTTCCGGCCCTTTTCTTCTACCCCTCCTTGGTCCCTCCCTCGCTTGTGGCTTTGCTTGGATTTGTCCTGCGACTCCAAGTCCTCCATTCCACCTGCCAGTCTTCGTCTACAATTCCTGGCTCTTCTTGCCTCGTTTCACGATGCAGATATAGTTTGCACCGGTGGTTCTGTGGTCGATGGATGCACTGAGTTTGCTTTCATCCACGGCGACTACGTTGAGCAGCATTCCCTGCCTTGTGGGAGCAGTGTTTTCACTGCGGAGCTGGTTGCTCTTTATCGTGCACTCGCTCACCTTTCCTCCTGCCCTGGGGAGTCATTTGTCATATGCAGTGACTTCCTGAGTGGATTGCAAGCACTCAACCAGTGTTTCTCTTGGGACCCTTTGGTGCACGGTATTCAAGATACTGTTTCTGCTCTCGCCGAGTGTGGTTGTTCAGCGACGTTTCTGTGGACCCCAGGCCACATCGGCATTCCAGGAAACGAACATGTCGATCGGTTGGCCAAGCAGGCCACCACTTCGCCACCCCTGGAGCTTGGTCTCCCAAGGTTCGTGATGTCCGGAGCTCTCAATGGTCTGTCTTGAACATGCCAAATAAGCTCCACATGGTCAAGTCGTCCACAGCCGTATAGAACTCATCCTTGAGGGGCACGTGTAGGGACTCAGTTGTTCTCTGCCGTCTCCGAATTGGACATACGCGGTTGACCCACAGCTATCTCCTTCATCGTGAGAATCCACCCAAGTGTCACTGTGACGCAGGGCTGACAGTGGTCCATCTTCTGATGGACTACCCACTTTTAGCCCCCTTGCGGCAGTCCTTTAATTTACCAGCTGCATTTCCTTTAATTCTCGGTGACGATACCTCTATATCTGACTCAGTTTTACGTTTTATCCGTGCATCTGGGTTTTATAACTCGCTCTAGTGTGGGCACTCTCGCATGATTTCTCAGGCTACACCCACTCCAGCGACTTTTAATTGTGACGTGGATACCAAAATAGTGTCTTTTATGGTAAAAAATTGTGTTGGTACCTCTATCAATGCTTTCCAGCTGGAGGTTCTTTGTTTGTAGTTAAGTGGTTGACCTTTTACCTGATCCGTCAACCACTGTATTTTGTGTTACTGTGGTGTTCATTTTAGCTCTGTACCTCTTGGTGTTCCCTCCCTCTGGGTGCAGAGGTTATGCTTTTACTGTATAGGCCTTTTACAAGTATGTCTGTTTTTAACTAGGGACTGATGACCTCGATGTTTAGCCCCCATCAGACCCAAAAACAGACCAACCAACCAACCAAAAGCAGCAACTCTTGTCTAACTTTACTTTGCCATGCCCAACCATTTTTTAAAACTGAATCCACTCAGCCTGAAAAAAATAATGCATCTGATTGATTTTGTTGCTAGTATGTGAAGAAACTAAATTTGCTGCTAGAATGTGAAGTGTATCAGGAGATACTTTCCAGAGATCAATTTTTTATTATTCATATTGCATTTCACTAATAATGAATATCAAGGCACATTCTCAGATATTAAATATTTTCTAGTACCACACTTTTCCTTTCTTCAAAATAAAACCAGTTTATAGTGGGCAAATTTAATTATGTTCTTTAACATGTAATACTACATAGGCTCGTAATGAAAATAACAGTAAATGCTTTTTTCTTTTATTTCAAATCAAACTATCACAACAAGGCAAAAAGACAATTACGAGCCCACATTGCTTAAGAAATTGGGGATAAAAATGGTTGCTATCTCCTAATTGAAAGGTCAGCTTTTCTATTTTAAATAGAAAACACAAACTTCTTTCACCTACAACCATGGTGCAGCATGAGCAGTATAATAATTCTCTTCCCACTTTTATCTGTCACATTTGCTTCACAGCTGCCACACAAAACAATATAACAAAAATGACCTCTAATCAAAGGTGTCACTTTTCCCCTCACCAAATAAAATTTAACTTTTCCACTTCAGGTGTGATCTGTCTACTATAATATCATCCCAAAATTACACTACATAAATTAATCAACCCAGATGCTACCCACTCAAACTTGGGATGGATCAAGCATTGTACCTTAAACACTACAGATGTATGGCCCTCACTGGATACTAGTCGTCACACAGTAGGCAACTCCAACTTTTAACTACAGCAAATAGGACAATGATTCAGTCCCCTTACAACAGTACAGCATAATGTGCTAATAGGTGTTCGTTAATTCATGATTTATATAGTATTTTAATCCAGATTTGCTTCTGTCAGGAGTTACAGTAGCTGGCTCTTTATTGTCCTCCAGATACCACTACCTCTGTAGCTGACCAGCGTGGGTCTCCTGTCTGTGACAAGATGTCACTCTGTATACATTGAAATAGATAACAATTCTCTCTTAAACATTCATCATTATTATAAACAGCATTTACTATTTGTCAGTATATGCTTCGATGTATACTATGTTTGGCGCGAAAAAATTCTGCGTCAAATAAACAGAGGCTTGTGTACTGTTTCCATTGTAATGAACAACAATGGTTCTTCACGCCTATAAATGTGCAGTACTTCACATTTATTTATGTTGAGTCAACTGCCACTCCCTGCACAAGAAGTAGGTACTTCACAGGGCTTCCTGCATTATGCTTCAATTTTCTGGAATATAGATATTCTTAAAAATGACAGCGTTATCTGTGAATGGCCTCATGAAGGTTCCAGTATTATTAACCAAGTCATCTATGTAATGGGTGTCTCTCCTAAGAGTCATCAGGCACATTTTATCTTGTGTTTGACAGATGCTTGTAATTTAGTTTTTGCATTGTGTAGCAGGAGTCAGCCCAAACAATTAATGCTCTTCACTTCTTTCGTGCAACATCCAGTGTTAACAGAGTATTGGTTTGTCCATTATTTTAAAATCGGAATTATACGAGCCTATCTGATAGAGCACTATGAAATTAGTCTAGTCTGATATTTGTTTTATCAGTATGTATAAACAGGGACAGTAAAACATGAAGAATAAACAGTAATCCAGCAATGACCCAGTAGCACTTCACGCTAGGCAGTAGCATTCTGTGCAGGCCAGCAAGGTGGTGGTGTTGCTGCTTGTGCACTGTTTATTCTTGGAGTTTTAATGTTCCTGTTAGTACATATCAATAAAACAAATATTGCACTAGACTAATCTCCCATCGAATGGGAACATAAGTTTCTGCTTTAAAAGTACACAAACAATGGAAAATTCAAGATTTTATATTATGAAAAGGAAAGTTGTTACTCACCATATAATGCAGCAATTCATCATTTCCACTATATGCTATAAAAATAATTTTTTTGTAATGGAAATAAACCGACACCTTACATCAACACTGGGTGTCGCACGAAAGACGTGATGAGCACTATTTGTTTGGGGTGACCTCAGCTACACCATGCAAAAACAAAATTGCAAATACCTGCTGAAAAACCAGAGAAAATCTGCCTGATGATTCTTAGGAGAGACACACTGTATATCATGAACACTAATTGTCATATAACACACTTTTCGGGTAAGTCCAGAGTTTTTGTCCAGTTAAGAATGAGTTACTGAGTTTTATCTGATAGGAAATCCCGAATCCAACCACATATTCTGCCACCTATTCTTTAAACTCATTTCATTAACTAAGCGACTGTGTGGAACTGTATGAAGTGCTTGCCAAAACTTGGGGAAAACTTCAACAGTCTGGATATTGCTGTCCACTGTCATTTAGATCTTGTGGGAAAACAGAACATGGAAAATTTTGCAACATCAGTGTTTGTGGAATTCCTGTTGATCATGCACAGGGGAGTTTTCGTTACCAAACTATTAATTTAACATGTGTACACAATTCGGGAAATGTGGTAGCAAATGAATTATTTCCCACAGGCTAGCTAAAGCATTCAAAATGCAGTTGACAAAAACATTTTATTGATGAAGTTTTCAATGTATTAACCAAGTGAACACGGGTGAAAGCCCAAAACCCATCTTGATATAAATAAAATTTATATAAAAACCGTTTTTATGCTGCATTTCTTTGATTAAAGTTCTTCAGGCCCTGTTTCCTCACTTTAGACACCTTTTTCATTCCATCGTGCAGCATTTCATGACAAATAAAGTTCTTGTTCGCAGATGTAATGGAAACATTATCTGTACATAGGCCATTAAGACTGAACTGAACTGCACTGGTCACCTGCTAATCAGATTACAAGGCAGGCCTGTGTGGGAAATCTGCAACTTTTGAGGAGGAGTAAATGCCATGCAAGATTTGGGGTCTTCCCAAGGACAACAGATGATTAAAGCAACGCATTCTTCAGCTGCTGCCTGTGCTAAACTATTCACCAGACAAAAAACCCATAGCTCAGGAATTTTTAGTATTCTTTTGTGCTGGGTGATGTTCCCCTAGAAGTGCATATTTTTCAGACTGTAAGACAAAAATTGACCAAATGTGATTTCCCTTTCTTCTCCATTACTTTTAGTGTTCTGCCATGTTGTTTTGGGGGAGATTACGAAGTCAGCTGTCAATAGTGCTTTCCTTCTCTGCACTTCAGCTGTGACAGACCTAGTTAACTTGCAATGGGGTTGTGAGACTCTTCATAGGGACTCACTTAGGAATGTTTTCCTTAAGACTTTCTAATTGGTTCGATGTGTTTGGATACATTGTTGATGTGTGGAGATGGTTAAAAGTAGTCTGTATCCACAAAGCATTTCTTTTAAGATTTACAGACAGAATTGAAACAGAGTGCACTGTAGTGCCACTGCTAAATAAACTGTCATTCTGCCTACCATCCCTTCTGCAATAATTTTCTTATTCAGTGGCTATTCCCACATTACCTGTCAGTAAAATAAACCTTGTGCTTATTAGATTATATTTGCTCAGTACAAAAGCCATGAAATGCAGTCCTATCAGAAGATATGCACCATGAACATTATAGAAAAGGGGGAGGCACCACTTTCAGTAATGGAGTCATGATTGCAATTGGAACCGTATTGATGCTGTCTCTACAAGTTGATGAAAGTGTTCAGCATTTGAAAATTTCTTAATTTGTCACCTATCTGATCACTGGGTAAGGTCACTCAGTGGGTCAGACAATTAATTATAACTCTAGGGAGGAGTGATGTCCAAACCCCCTCTCACCATTTCAGTTCAGTTTTTCAAAGCATTGTGTATGTTTCCAGTTCTGTTTCAGCACAAGAATATTGCAATACTCGAAATAATAAACACAGATAGACATTAAGGGCAGGTGTTTGTGTTTTGATAGATTATAAATAGATTTTTTGGGTCATTTTATGTACATAATTTTTAACTGTTCTCGGTGATTGATCATGTGATTGTATATCATGTTTTTACCTTAACAATATCCAAAAATATTTTGATAACATTTGTGTCTTACTTTCTTTTCACTTGTTTTGCAGACAGTCCAAAGATAGGCAAGCAGCAAATATTGCATTTACTGCACATTTGCCAAAGATCAAGAGTCTGAGTGATGCCTTAAGCCAGCTGATTAAACAGTGTATGGTATGTTTAACATGTTGAAAGTGTTATGGAATTCATGTTTTTCTTTGTTGTCATATACTCTTAACGTTATGAGGCATTAAAGGAGGAGTGACAGAAAGATAGATAGAGTGATTTCATGAATTTTCTGGAATAGATTGTAATGACTGTTCTCACTTACGCACTTTGGAGGAGCTTATACTGGAGGGGAGAGTTACAAGTGACAGTTACAGAAGCAGCTATTGAAATTATTATACAATGATGGGGAAAAAAATCGCAACACAAAAAAAATTAATGTAGAGTAATGAAAATTTGGGTAAAATTTGTCTAGGTAACATATGTAAATGATAAACATTGGAAGATCACAGGTGAGATAAGGCATTGCAAACATGAAATGCTGTTACATTAATAACTGGTGTATCTGCCAGAACGTTGAATGCAAGCATGCAGACTTGCATGCAATGTGTTGTACAGCTACTGGATGACAGTTTCATGTCTGTTGCACTTGCTCGGTCAATACAGAGACAGTTAGTGCTGATTCTGGATGATGCTGGAGTTGTCGTCCGTTGATGTCCCATATGTGCTCGATTGGAGAAAGATCTCGTGATTGAGCAGGACAAGGCGACATGTCAACATTGTTGAGAATGTTGGGTTACAACAGCAGTATTTTGGTGAGCATTTTCCTGTTGGAAAATACCCCTGGAGTGCTGTTCATGAACGGCAGCACACCAGGTAAATAACCAGGTTGACATACAAATTTGTAGTCAGGCTGCAAGGGATAAGCACTAAAGCATTCCTGCTGTCATATGAAACTGCATGCAGAACATCACTCCAGGCATAGGTCCAGTGTGTCTAGCATATGGAAAGGTTGGTTGCAGGCCCTTAACTGGCCTTTTAACCAACACATGCCATCATAGGCACTGAGGCAGAACCAGCTTTCATCAGAAAACACAACAGACCTCCACCCTGCCCTCCAATGAGCTCTTGCTCAATACCATTGATGTTGTGGTGGTTTGGGGTCTGTGGAATGTACAGTATAGGGCACCTGCTCAGTGCTGTCCTTGAAGTAACTGATTTGTAACAGTTTGTTGTGTCATTGTGGTGCCAACTGCTGGTCAGATTGCTGCTGCAGATGCAATACGATGCACCAGAGCTATGTACCAAACACAATATTCATCCCTCTCGGAGTGCCATACGGCCGACCGGAGCCTGGTCTTCTCGTGACTGTAAGTTCTCTTGACCACCACTGCCAGCATTCGTGCACAGTGGCTACATTCCTGCCAAACCTTTTTGCAGTATCATAGAAGGAACATGCAGCTTCTTGTAGCCATATTAAATGACATCATTGAAGGTCACTGAGGTGTTGATAATGGCGTCTTTGTCACCTTGAAGGTGTTCTTGGCAAACATCAGTTCACCACGTCCAATCTCAGAGGTAGCTTACACTCATGACTGTTACAGCATATATTTAAAGTGAACCTGATTTTCATCCGTGTAGTGGTACTACTAGCACCACTCTTAGGTGACTTGCGCAATATTTTAATAGTCATCATCTTTCAGATGTAGAAGCTCACCTACCAACATTTGTTTACGTAGCACAACTTCTTTTTGGTGTTGCAATTTTTTCCCCCCCATCAGTGTATGTTGTGGTGTGTAGCATGTTTATCAGCTGAGTAACTGAGTTTGGGTTGCCTCACATGAATTGTGTATTAATAAATGCTAATTGGGTCATTCCATGTCAAGTCACCCAGGCCTTGACACCAACCATGTCAGATTTTGATGAAACATGGTACAATTACTTCTTTTATCATCCTGAAAGCACTTGTAAAATTTTTTTGCTCTATCTCTTATAGTTTTTTTAAATAAATTTTTAAAGTTTTTAGATTTGGCTTTGTTTCAGCAGTCGGAAATTGTAACTTAAACGTGTCCTCACAACTAAAAAAATTTGTATATTAAAGAATACTCAAGATATCAGTATGAAATTTTGGAATAAGTTTGTGTATTATATCTAAATGTTAAAAAAAATTACCATAAAGATATATTAAATTCTTCCAAATGAAAAAAAATTTATAAGTTTTTTATTTTTTTTAGCTAATGGATGTTTAGTTTTACAAAAACTGCAATATCTAGAGTCTCAGACCTGATAGAAAGCTCAAATTTGTTTTAAAATACTCTTAATTGTATAGGCTATTAGATAAAAGAAAAATTACATTGGCTTTTTAACCTGTTTAATAGTTATCTAATTTTTAAAATAATATTAATTATATTTTAAAAATAAAAAACGCCAAGTGACTTAGACACCGAAAATAAGTTTTTGTCTTCTTGGAGTAACAATGTACACTTGGATTTTGTATTGTTACTCCTGTGTTTTGAAGTAAAAAATTATTACAGTGTTAAATAGTGCTTGGATAGTATTTTATTAAGTTTATTCGAACTCTCAGTAAGTACTGTTGCTTAGAATCTCTGGATTCTTTTCCAATATCCCATAAAAGTAACCAGAACAGTAATCAGACCAAAAGTGAAATCAGTATGTCAGATATTCAAACCTGTAGTGTAGGGTTATTTAAAAAATCTGTTTCCAAACAACCTACACACCTTCAAAAAAGTTACAACCGGTATCAGAATTGAGTGCGGAAGAAAAAGATTTGATCCACTTACGATCTGGAATTAATCTGTGTGAATTTAAGAATATATGTTCATACCACAGCTACTACTTTTTAAATGTTTTTGAAAAGTATCAAACATGTGTAGACCCACTAAAAAAACACAAAAAGCCCATCAAAAAATCGTTGAGAAGTGTAGGCTTGGATCTTTCTAAACAATTACTGACAAAAAATATTAGCATAAAACCTGGACAAAAGCTTTGCTCAACATGCCGTAACTTTTGTGAGGAAAAATTAAGAGTTGAAGTCAATGAAAGTGAAACAGATGATGAAGTCATGGTTGAATTAGAATCATTGGAATCCAGAAATGAATCCCTCGTACAAACAAACATTGCTCTTGATTATTTAGGTTTAACACCGATAAAGCTTCATGGCTTGTCAGAACAAAGTAAAGGGTCTTATTTTAAAAGGAAGGTTAGCAGTATTGAAAAGACTGCAAAAAAGGCGGTTTCAAAAGCATTAAAATGTGGTGCACCAAGTTCTGATGATGACGAAGAAGATAAAAGTGTGGTTGAGAAAGCAAAGGATTTTGATGTAATGATTTCTCTTATGAAAGAGAAGATTTCATCTGTTGGGAGGTCTAGGAAAAATCCAGATTCTGACCTTGGCTCCAGATTCTTGGACTCGAAATAAAGTGATGAAAGAATTTAATGTAAGTGAGTACATGGTGTGACAAGCTAGAAAACTAAAATCTGAAAAGGGTATTTTGGAAACTCCTAGTCCAAAAAAAGGTAAAACTCTTTCTGAAAATACAGTAAGACTTGTAACAGATTTTTATGAAAAGGATGAAAGTTCCAGAGTGCTACCTGGAACAAAAGACAAAGTAAGTGTTCAAAAAAATGTGTACATGCAGAAAAGACTCATTTTGTGTAACTTGAGAGAACTCTGTTATTCTTTCAAATGGGAGAATCCCGAGGTAGAAGTAGGATTTTCAAAATTTTGTTTCTTGAGGCCTAAATGGTGTATCCTTGCTGGTGCTGCAGGCACACACACTGTATGTGTATGCAGTATCCACCAGAATGTTAAACTATTACTGGATGCTGTGAAAATTGAAGAATCTTATAAAGACCTAATTAAGATGCTTGTGTGCAACACAGAAAACCAAAACTGCATGCTACATCATTGCAACAGCTGTCCTGCAAATACTGCACTAACAGAGTGCTTAACTGAAAAACTAAGTGAAGATTATGATTTAGAAGAAGAAATTGTAATCAGTCAGTGGGTTAACACAGACAGGGCAGAAATGATCAAACAGTCTATCGGTGTTGAAGACTACATTTCTTTATTGGTTAGGTCATTGGAAAAGCTCACCCCACACTCGTTTATAGCAAAATCCCAATCAGCAGCCTTTAAAAGTTTGAAAGAAGGCCCGCCACCCAAAACAGCAATTATTGTGATGGATTTCAGTGAAAATTATTCCTTTGTTATACAAAATGAGATCCAAAGTTACCACTGGAATAGAGGTGGTTGTACTCTACACCCAGTTGGAGTTTTTCTAAGAAATGAGGAAAACAATGTTTTTGTTTCCAACCACTGTTTTATTAGTGATGACCAAGAACATGACACTGGTTTTGTTAACTTTGTACAAAAAGAAATTACAAAGTGGCTGTCATTACATCATACTGACATTGACTCAGTTCACTACTTTACAGATGGTTGTGCTGGGCAGTACAAAAATAGAAACAGTTTTAAAAATTTGACTGAACACTTGAGAGACTTTAATTTGAAGGCCTAACACTCTTTTTTTGCAACAAGTCATGGGAAGTCAATTTGTGATGGCCTAGGAGGAACTATTAAAAGAATTTTAAGGAAAGCCAGTCTACAGCTTTCAGACAAAGAACAAATAATGACAGCAATCGATGGGTATAAGTTTTGTGAAAAAAATATTGAAAACATTCATTTTCACTTTATTGACAAAAAAGAAGCTGATTTGCAACGGTTAAAACTAGAAAAACGTTTTTCAGCAACCCGAACCATTCCTGGAATTAGAAGTTTTCATAACTTCAAACCACTTCCAACAAACAACCTTGAAATTAGAAGGACTACAGATAGTGTAAAACCCTCCTTAGTTTTTTCTTTCCATTCTTCTTCTGATTGGGTTCATGTTGAACCATCCATAAATTGCTATGTGGCTGCAAATTATGATGGTAACTGGTACTTTGGACTGGTAAAAACAATATTCAATGATGAAGAAGATGCAGAAATTCTATTTCTACATCCTTCAGGACCCGCTGCATCATTTTATTGGCCTGAAAGAGAAGATTCCTGCATAGTGCCTTTGGAGCACATAGTCTGTGTAGTAGACGCACCTCAATCAAGTGGCACTGGGAGAATGTATTACTTCAAAAAAGACGACAAAATTACTCAAAAAAATTCAATGTTTCAAGCAATCAGTTGGGTTATACATAAGTGCCGTAAGTAAACTATCTTTGTACATAATTCTAATGTAATCTACTATAATTAATAAACATGTTAAAAAGCCATCATTATTTTTGTTTTATCAAGTAGCCTATATGTTTAAGAGTAAATTAAAACAAATTTGAGCATTCTATCAGGTCTGAGACTCAAGATATTGCAATTCTTATAAAACAAAACATCCATTAAAAAAAAAGAAAAAAAATACATATATATTTTTTTTCATAGAAAATATTAATATATTTTAATAGCATCATTTTTATCTTCAAATATGTATAATAAATAAACTTGCTGCAAAAATTCATGATGTTATCTAAAAGAGTTTTTAAGATAAGCAAATTTAAAGTTTTGAATACAAATTAAACTGACCATTTCCGAAGGTTCAGAAAACGCAAAACATAAAAACTTTAAAAATTTATAAAAAAAACTGTAAGAGATACAGCAAAAAAAATTGCAGGTGTTGTCAGGATGGTATTAGAACCATTTGAGCCAAATTTCATGAAAATCTAAGGAGGTGGGTGTAAAATTTATTTTTTATTGGGTGATTTGATATGGAATGACCCAATTTAGTTTTGAGTGCTGAACTTAGGCATATTGCTGACAGGGAAAATGCAAGCCAGTCTTTGTGTTACTGCAAGAGGGCTTTAGTGATCAATTCCAACAACAAAGTTTTGATGGTTCATCATGAACTTGGAAGAGCTTTTTAATCTGAAAGTACTCAGGATGATAGAGAAAGGCTATTGATAGCTCAGCCAACAACTGTCATATAGACAGCTTGAGTATCTGTATTATCACAGATGAAAGTACATACCAATGCAGATATTTGAAAATTAATGTTTACTAAAAAATATCTAACTTTTGCTGGAAATAAAGGGTTATAATTTTCTCTATTAGACAAATGAAATGCTGTCCTAGTTTAGGATAGTGAGTGACCTTCTGTAACACTTCTTACATCTTTTTCTTTCTTACTTTTCTTTTATTTCTCACTTTTCTTTTATTTCTCACCATGACATACAGTATGATATTGTATTTTTTGTGTTGCTTTTGACTATACCTCAGTGTTTCTTTCAAAAGTAATGTTTTGCTGGATTTTACTTTTTGACTCTGACCATTGTTATCTCAATAATAGTAATAGTAATAATAAAATTAATCATGATTGTAGATTATCATGAGATACTAATACATAATTTATCATGTGTTTAAAACTTTGTATGATTTTTGCATTTCTTTAACAGTTCAGATTAGATTAGATAATTTGATTCTTTATGAGACACTGAGACACACCTGTTCTTTAAAGTATGCACACAAAGAATTTATGTCTTCTTCTTAATCACATCATCCCCCCCCCCCTTCTGCATGCCCAAAACACACACACACACACACACACACACACACACACACACACTCGCGCGCGCGCCAGTCAGTCAGTCAGCTGTGCTTCTGTCACATGTTCAAGAAAATTCATAAAGTTGTCCTTCAAACATGTCGATACCTTGTATCCATTCTTGAGACTTGAATCACATTCGAACAGTATCAGAATAATATCTTATGTAAGCTAACACTATAGTCATTAGTAGAGACTGGATTACATGCATTTGCATGTTGCATATGCATTTGCATATTTGGCTCCTTTTTGCCGGGTAATGTATATTTTAACTAAAAACTAGTGACAGTGCATATTTTCGCTCTATGTTTACAGTATTTTAATAACTTAGATGGGCGATCTCCAGCTCGATCTAGTTTTGATGTCTCACAGATTGACTGTGACCTAGAACTGTGTGCATTCGCTAACAGAGAGGCCACTGCCTAGCGAAATCATTACAGAACAGGAACAGGAACAGGCAGACATAGTCAATGCCCCTGCACCCGCAGCCCCAGTTAATCCCCTCCGGTGACCTACCATTCACATCGGCAACAATTAAATTAAACTACACAAGCTTTTAGTCGCATGTCCATTGTTTCAGTTAAGCTTTCCACTTACTTGTACATGGTTGAACGTGTTTACAATGTGTAGTGTATAATGTGTTGTGCGCCATGCTGCCCGAAAAACGAAATGTCATTTCATGGATAGCTGACCATCCTGGAACATTTATATATGACGGAATTGTTTTATGTTGCCGAGTTTGTGAGAAAAACATTTTGTGCAAGACAAGTCTTTATATCACAGGAATGCAGAAGAAATGACCACAACTACTTCTGACAACAGCAAGTTGCAGTAGCAGAGATTTGCCCAAAGGTAACCAAAAAAGTCAGTTTAATGTGGATCTAGGGGAAGCATTCATTACAAGCAATATTCCTCTTCACAAACTTACAAACCCTATCCTCAGAGGCCTCCTGCGCAAACATTGCTTGAATCAAAATATACCAGATGAATCAACATTGCGTAAAAAGTACATAACAACAATTTACGTAAATGTTCTGGAACAAATATGCAATGGACAGCATTATCTGGATTTCAGTTGGAAAAACTGCAGACACTTGTTGACATTACATTCCAAATTTAATTGTTGGTGCTTTAAAAGAAGAGCCTTCTTCTTCCTATTTAGCAGCCTGCAAAGAACTTGAAAAAGTAAATCATTCTACAATCAACAGATTTGTGGATGAGAAAAATATTAGAAAAAATATTCCGAGATCTTCAGCAGATGAAAGGGTGTTTGTGTTTATTTCAGATGCTACTCCCTATATGATCAAATTGGGAAAAGCCCTCTGAATATTTTATCCCAATTTGATTCATGTAACGTGATTTGCTCATGGAGTACATCGCCTAGCTGAAGAAGTACGTTCCACATTTGTGAATGTAAATAAACTGATTTCAGAATGTGTTTTTAAAGGCTCCTGCTCACATCAAGACCTACAAAGAAAAACTACCAAATGTGACTTTAGCTCCTGAACCAGTGGTAACTCATTGGTTACATGGGTTTGATGCTGTGTTGTTTCACTATGAACATTTCGAGGCCATTAGAGGGGTAGTAAATGGCTTCAATAGTGCAGAGGCTCTGGCAGTTTTCCAGTGCAAGAAGTTTTTAATGATTCCAGTATTGAAAAAGACATTGCTGTGATTAGCACTCATTTTCCCATATACCTGCAAGTGTTAAAAAGCTTGAAACGCAACGTTTGGCATTGAATGAATCTATTCAGTTAATGAATAAAATTATTCTAGTGAACTCCTCATTGCCAGAGATATTCCCAAGAAAACTTAAAGAGAAGTTTGAAAACATTTTAAACAATAACCTGGGCCTTGAGTCCTTGTGCCAAATTGATAGTTTTATTAATGGGACGGGTGAACTTTTACTAGAAACAATAAGTGCTAACATCCAACATACACCCAGATTCAAATACTGCCCAGGTACCTAAGTTGATGCAGAATGGTCCTTTTCTGCTTATAAAAATGTTTTGTGTGATCGAAGACACAATCTTACTACCGAACATTTGGAACAGTACTTGGTCATTTATGTTTACAATAGTAGAAAAATGTAAAATAAATGCTTTGGTCCTATAGTATTAATTAAAAGTTAACGCTGTTCAGAAAAGTTCATGATTATATGTTGTTTTTTAAATGAAATATTACAGAATTTTTTAGCATGCCCCTCTGCATGTGGTATATCTCGAAGTTGGTCTTATACATATTGATTGTTCCGCTGCAACTCACTCGCATCGTATGCGCTTGTTACTGACAACAATAGCAAAACAGGAACAATTCCTGAAACACAGTATGCATCCCCATTTTGCAGATTTTTAGAAAATAATTCCAGAAAGGCCCCCTTCCTAACCTCTACCAGAAAGGATTCAGAAAATGATATCAGCTATATAAATGTACTGATTTTTCGTGTGGCCAGTGCTCTTCCTCATAATTGATATGCACGGGTTCCACTTTGAGATATATTGCACGCAGTGACTGCCATGTTTTTTTATTATGTGATCTTGCATATTTGACACTTTTCATGCATTTTTAAGCATTTCTCATGCATATTTTAAGGTTTTTATGAGGTGTATATTCCAGTCTCTAGTCATAGGAACTCAATACTTTCTACATGCTTTATCCCCATCTCATTTTGGCTGCTCATCTGTTTATTGAATTATTTTGTCTTTTGTTTCATTTAACATATTCCAAACTATTTAGCTGTCCTTCATTTCCCATCTGTGTTGTTTAGACAGGCTGGTGGTGGAGGGAAGGATCCACGCGGCCCGGGTTGTGAAACGGTCATGCGCTCAGCTGCATGTTGTGCCACTAGGTGGTCAGCTTTGTTCTTTGCAACAGTTTGGCAGTGGCTATTCATCCTGGTACACAGCTGGTTAGTAGTCACACCAACATGAAAAGCTGTGAAGTTTTTGCAATACAGTTGATCTATGATATGACTGTTTTCACAGGTGACCCGACATAGGGTAGGAAAAGTCTATAACAGGATTGGAGTGGGAGCTGCTGGGTTGGTGGATTGGGTAGTTCCTGCACCTTAGGCTCCACAAAGTGTCTGTCTCCTCCTCCTACAAGCTTGGCCATAGTGATTCTATCCCAGAAGTCCAACATAACCTCCAGTCCCCACTGATAGCCATAGGCCCTTCCCGGAACTTCTCCCCAATGTCCATCTCCCTCCTCACACCTAAAACACCCCACACACCCAACTTCTACAGGCTCCCAAAAATTCACAAACCCAACTACTTTGGACTCTCCATTCAGCAGGCTACTGTGCTCCCACTGCAAAAATTTCTACCCTGTTTCCAAAGCCTCCAACAAATTGCCCGAAACCTGGCATCCCACATCAAAGATAGCAACTACTTCCTTCATGAACTCTCCACCATCCCCACGCCTTTACCTCCTAGATCAGTACTTCTCAATATTAATGCCATCTCATATACATGAGCATCCCTCATGCCCGCAGCCTTGCCACTGTCAAACACTATCTCTCCTTCAGACCGCAAATCCACCACCTCTTTTCTATACACCTTACCAACTATATCCTGGCTCACAAACAGTTTTCCTTTGAACAGAAGGTATACAACCAAATCTGTGGCATAGCCACAGACACCCATATGGCACTCTTGTATGCCACCTGTTTATGGACCATGTGGAGGAAGCTTTCCTAGCTTTTCAAAACTCCCAGCCTCTAATGGGGTTCAGGTTGTTTGATGATATCTTCATGATCTGAACTTATTGTCAAGGTGCCCTATCCATACTCCTTCACAACCTCAAGACCTTCTCTTGCATCCACTTCACCTTATTCTCCTCTACCCAACAGGCAGCCATCTTGAATGTTAACCTCAACCTCTCTGATGGCTCCATCCACACCTCTGTCCACATTAAATCCACTAACCACTCATTCGGGAGGACGACGGTTCAATTCCGCGTCCGGCCATCCTGATTTAGGTTTTCCGTGATTTCCCTAAATCGCTCCAGGCAAATGCCGGGATGGTTCCTTTCAAAGGGCACGGCCGACTTCCTTCCCCGTCCTTCCCTAATCCGATGAGACCGATGACCTCGCTGTCTGGTCTCCTTCCCCGAAACAACCAACCAACCACTAACCACTAACAGTACCCACCTTTCGACAGCTGCTGTCCCTTCCACCAATGCTCCTCAAACCTAATCCACAAACAGGCCTTCCATTGCATATCCTCACAACCCCCCCCCCCCCCCCCCCCCCAACTTTCCCAATCCTCCCACCATCCATTATCACCGTGGACTGGAACAACTGAACCCTGTCAGTTGCCAGGGCTTTAATTATCTCTCATCATGCTGTGAAATGAGGGACATCCTACCCGAGATCCTTCCCAACCCTCTTAAAATACTGTTCCATTGCCCACCAAACTTACACATTGTACTAATCCATTCCTATCCTACTCCCACTCCCTTGCCACAATGATAATATCCTTGTGGCAGCCATGGTGTAAGACCAGCCCAATCAACCCAACTGACAACACCACCTCCAGTTCTGTCATAGGCTTAATCCTACCCAATCAGAGGCCACGCCACCTGTGATAGTAGCCATATCTTATACCAGCTCTACTGCAAACACTTCACAGCTTTTTATGTCGGTATGACTGGCTGTCCACCGGGATGAAACGCTGCTGCCAAACTGTCTCCAAGAACAAAGTTGACTGCCCAGCGACAGAATATGCAGCTGAGTGCAACATCCTCAATTTCAGTGGCTGCTTCACAACCCGACCAATCCGGATCATTCCCTCCATCATCAGACTCTCTGAACTACACAGATGGGAGTCATCCTTATAACATAGCCTCCACTACTGGCCTCAGTATCCAGTAACCTGCTGTCCCCACATCCTCCACCCAACAGTTTCCCTCTCTTCCATCCTGTCACTGCCTCCCAGTTCAATCACCACATCACTTTCAGCATGTACTTCTCTGGCAATTATGTGTCACATGCCTAGCCCATGTACCTGCCACCCCTCCATCCTACATTCATAGCCAGCAAACTTGCTGCTCCCTCTGAACTGCTAGCCATCCACCACCAATACCTCTCTCTGACTTCTGCCTCCCACTCCCTTTACCCACCCCACCTGTCACACCCTCAACACAACCTAGTCCACCTGCCAAAATGCAGCACTGGCACCATATAGGAACAAAGGCACCCATGCATGCACCGTTGTTTTTAAATTCTGTATGGTCACCATTACAAAAAATACACTGGTTCCTATATCATGACAATACTTCGAATAAATACTAGTCATGCCAGTAGGGCATTCAGATTCACTCCATTTTCTCACTCCACAGACTGTCCCATGTGCCTTTCTTATTGGCTCCAAAAGATCCCCCCCTCCCCCCCCCCCCCTCTCCTTTCGAGCTGAATGGGGAAACCTCACACCAACTGTGACCTTAAGTCCTGAGAGACATGTAAGGGTAAGATTCATGGTAATGGTATCAATATCTGTTCCCTTGCAAATAATAACCATTACTATTGTGCTTTTCTCTAAAGTGTAATCTATGTGGTGCATAAATAAAGAATGGGTGATGCAGACTTTGTACTCAATGTGCTATATCAGCTATGTAAATTGGTGAATGACCATTCAGATGCAGAAGGGTCTGCACAATTCTTTTCCAGTTTACTAGCTAGTTACAGAACACATCTGCTACTATTAGACACTAATTCATTTTCATTTGCTCGTGCTTTTTTTAAAACTGTCTTAGTAATGCATCAATGCATCTGTACTAATAGGTTGGGGAAGTAAGCAGCTTGGATTTGCAGACTGCAGCAGCCATAACACAACAGATTAACTCAATCCTGAGTCAGTACAAGAGTGACGTAGGTAAGTAAATGATTTTGACATCATGACATAATATTTGTTAATAAAATATTTTGGCTTTTGCTAGTCATGGTCAGTTGGATTTCTTTACCTTCAAATTGTTTCATGGAGGAGATTTATTTTACAAATTCAGAGACGAGAAGTCTTATATGTTGTGCGCATCTGGTTGTCACTCATTCATAGTTCCATGAAGTTTCCTTCACAATGTTACATTATGATTCCACTGGGTACTTTGGCCTTGAAGCCTTGATTACTGTCACTGTCGATGAGAATACATGGAGGGGGTAACTGTTCTTCGTATTTACACCATTTTTCAATTTTTAATGCATTAGTTACATTGTTTTTCCTGTGTAATTATTTTTCCTTTATATACTTCCTGACAAAAAGCAATCAAAATGGGAGGAGGAAATGAAGTAGAACTTCGTGAATTAAGAGCTGTGTGTTGTTATTTCAGTAATTACAGAATAGTATCAAGTTTACAAAGCACTTGACAGTATGAATCCACTGATAAGTATGACGTTGCATCTCATCTGGCTTGGATGCATGCACTGATTTCGTTGGGAAGGGTGTTATAAAGCTATTGTGTCCCTTTCTGAGGCAAGCTGGCCCACAACTGTTGTAACAGATCCTTGATATCCAGGATACTGGCACTGGGACAGAGATGACATCTAAGCTGTTCCCACACGTATTCTACCAGGGACAGATCTGGGGATTGAAATATGCTCACTATTTTTATATATACTGTATTTAGCATATTTCGTGACAGTACCTTTTCCGTGAAATGTTTACAAGACGATATTTGTCTTTTTGTGTTGGCTTCAGTCGTCTAGTGAAAGTATAATTCCACAATGCAGTTCCGTCAGCTGCAGAAATGACCTGGTTCAATGCATTTGCCTCATTTTTGGTGCTTCAAATACCATTTCTTCGAATGTGGTTCCTTCTTGATGTTTATATAAAAAAAGTAGTAACATAATTTATTTTTCCTGTTCACTAGCAAATTATTATTACGGCGACCTGCACATTGTTCCACCTTCAACACACTCCGAGAGTTCACTGCCAACTGACTACGGTCAAAGACGACTCCAGACACAACACACAAGCTTCCACTTGTAACCAGTCTCTTTGATATTATTTGTCACATCTACTAATATTAATCAATATGCTGTCACTCTCAAAAATATAAGTAAATTAGCATAAAATAAGGCAAATTACAATTCACAAAAAAAATATTCTGACAAAAATATAAGAAAACATTTACAACTTCCCTCATTAGATTTGGTATCGACAAATCCGGTAGAAAATAACACATCTCCCAGATCCATTACAGGATCTTTCTGGCCAAGTGAATACCTCAGCTCCATGCAGATAGCTCACAGACACACATGCCCTCTACGGACGAGCATTATCCTGTTGAAAAATGGAACCAAGATACTATCACATTAGAGTAACCCATCAGGACACCGGATGTTTGCTAGGTACTGTCACGAGTTCCCTCAATCACTACTAGCTGTGACTTCAGATCATACCGGATGGGTTCGCACACAGTGACGCCAGGAGTAACACTACTGTGCCTCCCCAAAACATTAAAAAGATGGGACATATCCCCAGATCATTGCCATGCCCACTGGTGATGCTTATGTGGGCTAGTACAGAACCACAACGTCCAATGCATTTTATCAGTAGTCTGTGCTTCCAGGTCATGGCACCACTTCAAACACAGCTGTTCATGTTGTGTTAATGGCAACCTGCTCCAAACACAGCTGTATCTGTTGCAGTGTTAACGGCAGCCTACGCGTGAATGGTAATTCCTTCGATGGGCTGCTGCTAGTCTCTACCCAATGGGCAGGGTATCCAATACTTGTTCTCAGATGGCAGGTGCAGATGTGAAGGCTTTACACCTTGCTTGCACAGTACAGCGATCCTCCTGTGTGGTGGTCAGACGTGATCAGCTGAAACCCTGACAACAAATATGCCTGCTGTCAAATTTCCATATCGTCCAATATTGGACAAACATGCTCACAAATCTGGATTATTCTGAGTGCTTCACTTATTTTTTGCAGGCAGTACAGTTGTTGTTCTACTGTCTACACCCAAAATTGACTATATTAGTTTTTATCAAAGTGTTCATATTTATGTTTCTTTTAAGAGGCAATACTGAAAAATGACAACTTCCTGGTGAAATAGCTTTTGTGGAACATTTCCATTTTAAGAATGTATTTGCTTTCTCGCCATGCTCTCTTGAATAATTTCATTGATTATCATTCTACTTCATTGATAGTATCCTTTATAACTTAAGCTGCTGGCAACAAAATACACAATAGAATGATACTAGCTAGAACTGTGTACTGAATCTGGTGGTTGAAATGATGAAATACGTGGCAAAAAGCAGGTCAGATTCCTCGACATTGATTACTGAATATACTTGGAGTTGCTTCTTCTTCCTTCATCACCACCACCACCACCACCACCACCACCACCACCACCACCTTCTTCATCTTCTCTTTTTTCTACTCTAGTAACTTAAATAATATACTTGAAGTAAGATCTAGTCTAAGTGGAAGAATAAACTCCTTCCATACTCCTAGAAATTTCTGCAGAGCGATTCTTCTTAGTATTTGATTTAAATCATCTGCTTAATTTTCTCTTGAAAAAATCACACACAGCTATGCTTCACTTTAAGACTAACTATCTGAGTTCCAAATTTACATCTAATCTTGCAAATGGGTATGAAAGACTGAAGCTCCTTTAATGATACAGTTTGCATGTTAAACAAAATTAGGATCTATAAGATGATGCTTTCATTGGTAAATGCAAGGTTAACTTAAATGAAAACAGAGATAAGCAATAACACACATTGCTGACCACTTCATTTTGAGTAAAGTGTGCTCACTTTTTATTGTCTGTGTTACGTCCACTCATCATCTGGGAGGAATGGGAATACTTCAATTCAATGGCTTCATTTCCTCTGACTGCTACCAACTTTTATGATAAAATAACATTTACATAAATAGAAACAATATGCACTGTTATTTAATATTCAGTGTATAAGGGAATTTCAGTTTTGATTCACCCCTCTCCCCCCCCCCCCCCCCCCCCCCCCCCTCCCTCCTAGGGGCTTACTTCTCTTTCATGAGTACGTGCTCGGCCACCACAGGGCCCCAGCCTTTGCAGCGCTGCTCCCCTTTCTGTGCTGCAAGTCTATCTTTCTCATATTCTTTTTTTCCTGTGTACCATTCCATTCGATGGTCTTCTTGGTGCTGATTGCATTTGGATCTGGTTTGTGTTGTAGACATTCATTTTCTTACCCTTTACAGCTTTTCATTATTAATTATATGGCCCCAGTGTTGGGACTGACTCACTACTTCTTTTCTAAATTGTACAGAAGTGCGGAATGTGCAGGGACGATCACCCAATGTGGTGTATATTCCACCTTTCGTACCTTTATCTCTTTCCACCTTTCTTTCTTGCAATGATACTATACCCAGAATGCAGCATGGTAGCAGTTCCATTGTGGGGTGGGGGTTCATCAAGTACCTGTGTGGTGGTAGCCTCCTGACCATGTAGGGACCCAAGCCAAGGATTATGTGCTCACCATGACTGAAGGCAATGGTTTACTGGCCAGGTAACCATTGCTGTGGTTGGGTGACACCTGTGGGGAGAGCCCCCATTTGGAGTGGGTGGTACCATTTGCAGAAGATTTGCACTTGAAATGAATTAAACTTACTTCCGCTGGTGGCTCAGAGACAAGGGGAGAAATGCTCCCCCCAATATACTGGGTTTGTTCTTGAATGGGAATACCTATATGACTACAGAGACTTTGTTCTTCATTGAACACCTCAATGACAGGATTGGGGAAGTGGCAGCAATTTCAAAAATGGAAAATGGTGCCATTCTGCTGAAAATGGCCTCTCCTGCACAGTCACAGGTGCTGCTAATCTGCGACAAGCTGGGTGATGTTCCTGTCACTATAATGATCCCACAAGAGTCTGAATGTGGCAACAGGTATCATTTTCCACTAGGGTCTCCTTTTACAGACTGATGGCAAATTGCATGCTAATTTGTAACAACAAGGTGTGCATTTTGTCCGTCATGTCCAGTGGAAATTGTCTAAGAACAAAAAGAAATCCTCCAAAAAGAAGGAGATTCTGATGGCTCCCATGTGCCGCCAGACTCCAAATGTTCTGCCTCTGTATCCAAGGTAACATCTCAGGTGGCCACTATGGCCCTGGACACCCCCCCCCTCCCCGCCCCCCTCCCACACACACACACACACACACACACACACACACACACACACACACACACACACACACACACACACACACCACGTAACGAGATTCAGAACAAATACAGGATAGTGATAACGTGATCCTCCAGTAGAACTGTCCCCTCAACGGTATCTTTATCTTGTCGTGGTGGTAGGGCTTGCATGGTGAAATGATCCTGAGAGCTATGCTGGTGGTAGCTTAGCTACCGGTAGGGCGTCCTGAACTAGGACAGGTCAAAGGTGATGATCCAGACTATATGCAATACCCTGGTCCTCCAGGTTGGGGGTTGGGCATGGGGCTAACAACCCCACCTCGTAAAACCAGTCGTGTTACGAAAGCTAGAGAGAAGCCTAGGTTATAGAACAGGCATCCAATACAATGAACTAAGCATAGAAAAGGACTATGATTTGGAACATGGAATGTACAGTCTCTGTACAAACCTGGGGTGGCAATAACTTTAGTTAGAGAATTGGAAAGCAGAAAATGTCGGTGGTTACCCTGCAGGAAGTTCAATTGGAAGGTACAGGTACAATAGATGTAGAAAATTACACAATATTGTATGGGGAAGCAGTCAATCACAGTTTTGGAACTGGTTTTTGTATTAACAAAGACGTTATACCAATGGTAAAGAATTTTACGACAGTGAACCCAAGAATCTCGGGCTTAACTTTATCAGTGAAAAATCGCAACTTACCTTTGTGAACTGTCATGCACCAACAGAGGAAAGTGAAGATCAAGTAAGGATATATTCTATGCGGAGCTGGAAGATGTTATGGATTCCATCTCTAAAAACAGCTGCAAAATTCTCATCGGCGATTTTAATGCGAAGATTGGAAAGGAGACTAACTTTATTCCCACTGTAGGCCTTCATAGTCTACATGAAAATAGTAACAACAACGGAATAATGCTAATTAGCTTTGCTATGTCCAAGGGCATGTTTATCAGTAGCACTACCGTATTTACTCGAATCTAAGCCGCACTTTTTTTCCGGTTTTTGTAATCCAAAAAACCGCCTGCGGCTTAGAATCGAGTGCAGAGCAAGCGGAAGTTCTGAAAAATGTTGGTAGGTGCCGCCACAACTAACTTCTGCCGTCGAATATATGTAGCGCTACACAGGCATGCTTTATAGGCAACGAGATAAATACTGGCGCCAAAACCTCTGCGTCAGTAAATAAATAAAAAAAGGTGGAAGACGAGCTTTTTTTTTTCTCCGCCCCGAGTTTCGACCACTGCATTTTCATACATTATCCAACGAAGTAAATACAAATTCCGTATTGTTCATCTTCGAAAGTAGCAGAATTTCAATGTACTACGAAAATTCGACTGGCAAGACTGTTGCTAATAGGAACCTGATGAAATGTGAATCACATGCAGTATTCTCTTCACCATAAGAATAATACGAATATAAACATTTTGCCGTGTATTCTTTCGTGTTTGTTGCTATCTCATTTAAATCCTGTCTGCCTAATAAACTACGAAACTAGAGTGAGACAACAGCAAACGCGGAAGAAAATACGTATTGTGTCCTGTTTATATTCGTATTGTTTTTATGCCTAATAGTAATACAGTCAGAAATGAAGCACGGCAACTGACTAGATTTTTAAATCTAAAATGACTAATTTCTGTGTACTAAAGAAGCGGACGCAAAGATTTTCAAACGGAGAAAAATTTTCGCCTAAGTCTCTTTCAGAACATGTTCTATCATACGCAGTCTATTATTTGGTTCTTGTTGATCATTATCAAAGAAAGCAGCAGTGTAAGTAACAACAAGTAGCAGTCGCTTGCCATTGTTTCGCTAATGAGACCGTTCCTATCTTTTTTTTAATCGTAAGCGGTGGTAGCGCGCACAAAAGCAAGCCATGCCGCGGGCGGCGACAGGCCGTAAACACGCACTATCAGAATGCGACAAACAATGCATGACGCAGTACAGTAATGCATTTTCAGCTTAGAGTGACGTAAACACCTATAACAAAGAAAACGGCACTTATCAGATCAAAGCAAAATAAGAAATCGATTCAAACCAGACGAAGCACATGAAAAAGGAAGGGTACCCGTATAAATACGGACGGAGTGCCTGACGCATAGCAATGGCTACCTGGTAAAGCTTAACTGCTAAGCTTACGACTCGAACCAACCTATTGTAGCAGTATCGTCTTTCATTCGACCTAAATTGTGTCTCATATTACAATGGACCAACTTTGTTTCGATTTGAAGGTGCGGCCTAAAACTTTTCTCTCCCCTTGAATTTCGAGTCTCAAATTTCAGGTGCGGCTTAGATTCAGGAATTTTTTTTTCCTTGATTTCGAGTCTCATTTTTCAGGTGCGGCTTAGATTCGAGTGCGGCTTAGATTCGAGTAAATACGGTAACTTCTGACATCGACAGGTGCACAAAGGAACATGGGTATCCCCAGATGGAAAAACAGTCAACCAAATAGACCACATAGCAATTAACACAGAAGCCAGGAATTGTATTATGGATGTAAGAAATTCGCGTGGGGCTGAGTGTGGTTCTGACCTTTTACAGTAGTGCCAGAAACAGAGGACTCAGATGTAAATCAGCAATGGGAAGAAATTAGAAATGTGGTTACAAAGGCTGCAGGAGCAGTCATTGGAAAAAGAGTGGCAAGGAAGAAGAAATGGTTCAATGAGGTCTGTAAAGAGGCAGTCAACAGAAGAAAAGAAGCATGTGACAAGTGGTTACAGTCTGCATCTGATTAGAGCAGTAAGGCAGAATTTGACAGAGTCCAAAGAGAAACACAAGCAGTATTGCAGAGAGAAAAGAGGAAGTTAGTGAGTGGGGTTATTACAGGAGCAGAAGAAGACTTCCTGAGGAGGAGGATGAAGAACATGTACAGAAAGGTCAACTATCCGAGGAAAACCTATAAACCCACTGGGAAATTCACAAAAAATGCCAAAGGAGAGATGTTGACAAATGAATACCAAATTGCAAGGAGATGGGAAGAATATTTCAGTGACTTGTTAAGTTGTGAAGACCCAACAACTCTCTTTAACTTCCCCCTACCACAGACAGCAGACCCTGAATACCTACTGCCAACTGTAGAAGAAATCAGGAAGCAGATAAAATGGCTTAAAAAAGACAGAATCCCAGAAGAAGATGGCATCCGTGCTGAAATAATTCAGGAAGGGGGTGAAACTTTGTTGCAAGGATTCACAAATTAATAGAGACCATTTGGAACACTGAAAACATTCCAGAAGACTGTCCCATAATCAACAAGAATGACTGAATGGCATGTGAAAACTACCGTGGTATTGCTCTGCTCAATATTTGTTACAAGATCTTCTCAAACTGTCTCTTAGATCGAATCCAGCTGTTGGCAGAAACCATTATTGGAGAATATCAAGGAGGATTTTGTCACGGGAGATCTACCATCGACCAAATCTTTGTCCTACGCCATATCTAGGAAAAAAGGTGGCAGTTTGGTCAAGAACTACACATGCTGTGTGTCACCTTCAGAGAAACATATAATTGTATTCATCGGGAAAGTGCTATTGACAAGGGATTTCAGATTGATTCCGTATTTCTGGAAGGCTTTTGACACTTTACCACACAAGCGGCTTGTAGTGAAATTGCGTGCTTATGGAATATTGTCTCAGTTATTTGACTGGGTTTGTGATTTCCTGTCAGGGAGATCACAGTTTGTAGTAATTGATGGAAAGTCATCGAGTAAAACGGAATTCATTTTTGGCTTTCTGAAAGGTAGTGTTTATAGACTCTCTGTTCTTCCTTGTCTACATAAATGATGTAGAAGACAATCTGAGCAGCTGTCTTAGGTCCTTCACAGATGATGCTGTCATTTATTGTCCAGTAAAGTCATCATAAAATCAAAAAAAATTGCAAAATGATTTAGAAAAGATATCTGAATGGTGCCAAAATTGGCAGTTGGCCCTAAATAATGAAAAGTGTGAGGTCGTCCACATGAGTGGTAAAGGGAATTCATTAAACTTCGGTTACATGATAAATCGGCCAAATCTGAAGACCATAAACTCAACTAAATACCTAGGAATTATAATTGTGAACAACTTAAATTTGAAGGAACACACCGAAAATGTTGTGTAGAAATCTAACCAAAGACTGTATTTTATTGGTAGAACACTTAGAAAATGTAACAGATCTACTAAGGAGACTGCCTACACTACACTTGTCTGTCCTCTTTTAGAATACTGCTGCGCAGTGTGGGATCCTTACCGGATAGGACTGACGGAGTAGGTCGAAAAAGTTCAAAGAAGGGCAGCACGTTTTGTATTATTGTGAAATGTGGGAGAGAGTGTCACTGAAATGATGCAGGATTTGGGCTGGACATCATTAAAAGAAAGGCATTTTTCATTGCGATGGAATCTTCTTACGAAATTCCAATCACCAACTTTCTCCTCCGAATGCGAAAATATTTTGTTGACACCGACCTACATAGGGAGAAACGATCACCACAATAAAATAAGGGAAATTAGAGATATAGGAGTTCGTTCTTTCCATACGCTATACGAGATTGGGATAATAGAGAATTGTGAAGGTAGTTCAATGAACCCTCTGCCAGGCACTTAAATGTGATTTGCAGAGTATCCATGTAGATGTAGAAAGTATGCTGAGGTGTCTGGAAGAGTTCTGTTTTGCCAAAAAACTAGTAAGCCTCACGAAGGCCTGCCTGATGGTTACTACAGCATAGATAAAAATTGGAAATAAGGTGACTGAAGCATTCAAAATAAAAACTGGGCTACACCAGTTCTTTTCAATCTCGCATTAGAGAAGGTTATGCGAGAGATGTCATCTAATGAACTCAGAGGAGTCCAGACAGGGGATGTGAACATAAAGTACCTCGGATATGCCGATGATGTAATGCTACTATCTGGGTAGCAAGAAGAATTTGGGGAAATGGCTGACATTCTGGAAACAACAGCAAGGAAAACTGGACTTTAAATCAATCGTGACAAGGTGGAATACATGGTTCTACACAGTAGGCATAGAACCACTTCCACCCTTACAGACAACTGAAGGTTCTTATCGTCAAGTCAGGGAGTTCAAATATCTGGGTGCAGTATTCAGAGATGAGCCACACAGTAAAATGGAAATACAGCAAGACGACAGGCAGGTAATCACTGTTAGCATGGCCTTAATGCTCTCCTCAAAACCAGAAGTATGTCAAGACAGTTCAAAATAAACATCTACGAAACACTCCTACAGCCAGTAGTACTATATGGATGTGCCACCTGGAGTACAACCAAGCTAGATCTGAACAAACTGACGATATTTGAAAGAAAAGTCCTTCTGAAGATTTTTGGACCAGTTTACGATAATGAGACTGAAAAATGGAGGATTCATCACAATACAGAGTTGTATCATATTTACAAAGAGCCGAACATCATGGCTGTAATGAAGACACGACAACTCCAGTGGGCAGGGCATGTTACTCGAATGCAGGACAACCGATGGCTGCAAACCGTACTCAACACCAAGCCAACCGGCAGAAGGCCTGTAGGAAGACCTAGAACTTGATGGAGTGACTGTGTATCCAAAGACCTTCAGAGAGTGGGACTGCTGGAAAGGTAGCATAAAGAAGCTGAAGACAGGCTGAGGTGGAGGCAATCTCTCAAAGCAGCGTGTGGTCCATTGGGCCTGATCGTGTAAAGTAAAGTAATTAAGTGGAATTGCAGCAGATTTTTCCACCACATGTATGAGCTATGACGTATTTTGTGCATTTCCCCTGTTGTTTGCATCGCCATCAGGAAACATGTTTCCCAGCAATGTGAAGCCTTACTCTCTGTGACTATTGAAGTCATTTTAAGAATCGCAATGTCTATGAAGGACCATTGGGCCTACTTCCTTCTGTAATGTGTATCTTCCTTCCCATGGTCCCCATGGTGAAGTGTCCCAGGACATGTTGTCTTCACTGTTTGTCTTCACTGTTTTCTGAGCTCCCCTCGCCTTTCCTAATATTGGGTTAGTGCCCACAACCCTTAAGTGCAGTGGAACTACAATCATTGGCCGAGATAAAGCTGTCAAAAACTTACTCGCATAGCTTGCTCTTCGCCTATAGAATACTGGTGTTCCCGCACACTTCAGCGAGGCATATGGGTCTTATTTGACCATTGATCTTTACATTTGCAACCTAGATTTTCTCCCATCCATCAATTTGAGAGTCCATGATGACCTGTGCAACTGATCATTTTCTGTTCATTTTGACCCTCCCTCAGCTTCATTAGCCTGGGTGTCCACACAGATGGGCTCTCCAAAAAGCTAACTGGGGTTCTTTCACCGCTGTGATTGCCCTTCACACCCCAGCACATGGAGGTATGAATGTCGTTGTCCAGAGAACAACTGTGGCCATTCTGTCAGCATCTGACTTAGTGATCCCCTCTTCCTTGGGATCCCCTGTCAGAAGACAGCACTTTGGTGGACCCCTGAAATGACTGTGGCCGTTCAAGGTCATGGATGGGTTCTTCAATGCCATAAGTGACATCCGTTGGTGGAGCACCTTGTTGCTTTCAAATAGCACCTTTCCCAGGTCTGTCAACTCATGAAATCACAGAAACAAGAATACTGGGAGGTATGTTACTACCATTGGATGACTTACCTTCCTTCGCAGGTTAGGGCGAAGATTTGTTGCTTCTGTAGATGCCAGTACTCCACGGGTGTATCTGGTATCCCTGTGAATGGTGATGTTTACAATGATCCAGATGCTTGTACCAAATATTTTGTTTTTCATTATGCCTGAGCCTCTCTGTCTGAGAATTATTATGACTGCATTGTGTGTCCTCAAACTGTGGATAGAGTGACTCCCTTTACCGTTTACTACATTTCACCTGGAACCTTCTAATGCTGCGTTCAGTGAGTGGTAAGTCCTCAGTGCCCTAGCCCTTTATCGTGGTATGCCACCAGGACCAGACTGCATCTACAGACAAATGCACAACCACTTATTACTGGATTATCAGTGTCACATTCTTACCATTTTCAACTGTATCAGAAGCTGGTGTGAGTTCCCACCTCAGTGGCAAGAAAGCATGATCGTCCCTATACTGAAACCAGGTAAACGCCCCCTTGACGTAGACAGCTGTCGCTCAATTAGTATTATTAGTGTTTTCTGCAAGTTACTCGAACATATGGTGAGCCAAGAGCTGTGTTGGTACCTTGAATCTCCGGGTCTATTAGCTCCATCATAGGGCGGTTTCCACCAACGCAATTTACTGCTAACAATTTGGTCTGTCTCGAGTCAGCTATTCAGTTAGGTTTTACCTGGTTTAAACATGTTATTGCTATCTTCTTTGATCTTATTGCTACTTTCTTTGTCTTGCGTAGGGCTTATAACACCACATGACATCACCATATCAACATTATCATCCATGAGTAACGGCTCGGGAGCAAACTCCTGACATTTGCCCAGAATTTCATGTCTTGCCATACTTTCCACAGTACTTCCATATACAAAAGAATCGTGTTCCACAAGGCTCTATATTGAGTGTGTCTCTTTTTCTAGTAGCAATAAATAAATGTTACAGCTGCAGCTGTGGGATCTACAGTGTCACCTTCCCTGTATGCTGATGATTTTTGCATATACTATTGTTCCTCAGTTCTGGATGTTGCTGAACGTGGCCTGCAGGGTGCCATACGAAATGCACAGTTCTGAGCTCTTGCTCATGGCTTCCAATTTTCCACTGCCAAGATGTGTCATACACTTCTGTCACTGTCATACTGTTTATCCCCAAGCAGCCTTCTATGTCTTTAACCAAACACTCAATGTGGTGGAGTCTTATGGTTTTTTTTTTTTTTTTTGGATTGGTCTGTAATGCCCAGTTGATGAAGCCTCACCATCTGCCAACTTAAGCAAACATACTGGCAACACCATAATACTCTTTGCTGTTTCACTAACAAAAACTGGGGTGCAGACTGCTCTACACTTTTGCGGCTCTACAATGCTCTGCTCTTGTTGTTCCTTGGCTGAGCATCATCTTCAGCACAACAGATGTTGGACCCAATATACCATTGTGGGGTTCAACTTGTGACAGGTGCCTATCGGACCAGCTCTGTGAACAGCCTACTTGTAGAGGCTGGCTTTCGTCCCCTACAGATCAGGTGCAAATAACTGCCGCTCAGCTGTGCAGTACACATTTGCTGCTCACCTGAGCATCTGAACTATCATGTCCTTTTTCCTGGTTGGCAGATCAACCTCTTGCAGCAGAGGCCAAGATCTGGAGTCACTGTCGCAGTTAGCATACATGGTCTCTGCTCTGAACTCCCATCTTTTCCTACTGTCTCCTCTTGTCAGGGAAGAAGCATGTGTGCTCCCATGGTGTCTATCCCGTCCTCGAATCTACCTTGATTTCTGCTTTAGACTGAAAGATTCAGTAGAACCTATGGTATTTAGCTGCCTGTTCCTGCATGTCTTTGATGCATTTTCAGGCTCAGACTTGGTATGTACTGACAACTGTATGGTCAACTGATGAACAGGATTTGCCTATCCACATACAAGAGAAAACATTGTGTTGTCACCCATCTACGTAGGGAGAAATAATCATCATGATAAAATAAGAGAAATCAGGGCTCGCACAGAAAAACTTCAGTGCTCATTTTTCCAGTGCCCCGTTCAATAGTGGAATGGTAGAGAGACAGCTTGAAAGTGTTTCATTGAACCCTTTGCCAGGCACTTTATTGTGAATAGCAGAGTAATCACGTAGATGTAGATGAAGAGATCAGTGAAGTATGCTCCCAGCCAAATGGATGCATATTAGTCTGAGTCAGCAGTGACTCTTGCTTAGTCTTCATGTCGTCTACCAATGCTAAACACCCATTGGTAGTGACTGTCCATGATCTCTTGTATGACTCCACCATGCTGGATGGTCCTTCATCTTTGTATGGTCCCCTGGTCACGTTGGGGTCCCAGGGGGGGGGGGGGGGGGGGGGGGAGGGGTGAACATGCTGACCGGTTGGCATGGGTGTATCGGAACTGGACCTTCAGTCGACTCTCTGCCAATAGTTGTTGAATGCGTGGAATGTGGATTTGTATGTTCTGGTTTCTCCAATTAAATTGAAAACCACAGGCCACACTCTTCAACATGAGTATCCATCCCACTGTTGGTGTGGTGTCTGTCTCGAGGAAGCCCACATCTAACTCGACTGTCTCAATTTGGCCACTTTATCGTGAAACCTTGAACTTACTGACACACTACCTTGGTGCTACTGGACAATGCGAAAGTGGCTGATTTGGTTTTATGTTTTATCTGTGAAAGTCGTTTTACTCCTCTCTGTGATGTAGGACACATTAGCTTCGTCGACCGCTTGAGGGATTGGAGAGGTGCTCCATTGGCTGCTCTGACCCGAGGGGCCCATGGCTGGCTTTGCTGAGTGGTCCGGCCCAGCTCCTGCCCTTCCTACCTTTTTAATTCTTCTTATTCTTTTATAGCTGTTGTTTGTTGACAGACTCATCGTCGTTGTTCTCTTTCCTGAGATTTTTATCTTGTCAATATAGCTAGTTTTCTTATGATAATTTAGGGTGTGGAAACAACAGCCGAATGCACATAACGTGTCGCGAGGCTTCCAGCAGCTTTCTGGGTGGTATGACTCCTTCCTTGATTCTTTTACCCCTCTCTCACTTCTACTTGCTTCTATCTCTTGGTTTTCTTGATTCTTGGATACAGTTGAGTCCATTGGGATTTCTTTTATGCATCCTTCCTCTCTGGAGACTATTCCCAGCTTGACATACACAGGATTAAGGGACCAATGACCTCTTAGCTTGATCCCTTTAGTTCCATTATTCCACCCCTCAGTTTATTTTGATTCCGCAGTTAATCTGTGTGTCACCTTTATATTTGTAGAAGCTCACTATAAAGCACAAAGCTGTAGTCACATGTATGTTTTTGTTACATTATATGAGGTAAGTGAAGCTTACTCTTTTAGACACTGTCCACTCTTTACGTCGGTCTGTGCATGGAACATATCATCCTCCTCCACAAGACAAAACTGTGTTTAAATCAGCTCAAGAAAAATGTGTACACCGTGTACAGTGTGCTTAAAATTGAGGTTAGCCTGAGACACGAGATGTTAGCTTATATTCTTCACTAGAATCATATCATCTCTTTGTTATTTTTCTAATTGAATAATATACAAACCATAACTTGCGGCTATCACTGACACCCACTGGTGTTTTCCAGTCAAGACCTTCTTTATGAGCTCCAAAACACAGAAGGTTGGTAGTAGTTCACTGGACCTCCAGGCACATTAGAATATCACAAAATGCTCTGTTGAATCATTTACTCCAGATAGCTACCAATAAGATATGTCTAAGAATGAAATATTCTGGGTATTGACTGTATCTCAGTGATCCCTGGTGTTGTGGAATAGAGGTGGTATGTTATAGTTATCACCAACAAGCTACACGCGCCCGTGCGTGCGTGTATTTTGTTTAATTCGGATGAAGGCATTTCTGGACAAAGGCTTGCTTGTTGACTCTTTTTGTTGTGCCTATCAGCGTTTCAACATCTGTGCTATATGGCAAGTAGTTATCTATCCTTTTCATAATGTAGTCGTTATTCTGTCATGGATTTTCGAGCATTTGTTTCGTTGCATCTGATAGTCAGCATTTTGTATCTTCTTTTCTCTGCCTGTGAGTGAATGAAGCACCTCAATGGTTGTAGTCCCTGGACTCCCATCCAGTTATCCTGATTTACTTTTTCCACAGTTTCTGTAATTCACTTCATATAAATATTGAGGTGCTTCCTTCAGCAATACCATGGCCTATTCCTGAACTCGTCCTTGTGAAATCTAACAATGTTCCATCACTGATGTTGACAAGACATTAAACTTTTTTCTTTCAGATACCTTTTTATATTTTTATGCTTCTTTGTGCAATTTCCATCTCAGCCCCTCATTTGTGAAGACTCCTTGCTGATTATTACATTTTTCTCTTATCATTCACTGCATACAGTCCATTGCATGTAACTGTTTCCACCTTCTTCATTACATTCAGCCAGAAGAGCAACATTAGTTGCTAACCCCCTTCCTCCCCTCTTCCTTCGTTATCTTTTCAACAATTCTGCAATAACTGTGTTTAATGGTATGACTATTGCTTTTCATTTCTAATACCTACTTGACATGATGGTTTCTTTCTTTTTCTCCTGCTTGGGTTACACACACACACATTCTACATCCTTTTCAGTTACTGACAGAGCTGGCGTAGTGGTGAAGACAAAGGACTCGAATTTGGGAGGAATGAGGTTTAGATCCCATGTAGGTATCCAAATTTAGGTTTTCCATAGTTCCCCTAAATTGCTTAAGGCTAAAGCCAGTATTATCAGTTTGCAAAGGAAATGACCAGATTTCTTCCTTAGTCCTCTCCAGTACACATTTATGCCTCATACACAATTATCTCATTGTCAGTGTGGCATTAAGCCCACATATCTCCCTTCCTTGAGTCATAATTACAAATACATCAACTGCAAAGGTAACTGTCACACAATTTAATTTGTGAAACACAACTGTTGTATGTTGCATGGTGGGGTAATATACTGACAGAGTTAGTGTCCCCATTTAATTTAGCTAGTGTGGGGTGCAGGTTTGAAACAGTGTTGTTACAAATATTGTGACACTAATGGTGGTGACAATGAGGAGATGGAATAGGGGCTCATTGTTATTTTCATTGCAGCAAACTTTGACTACATTGTGAAGTAAAAGAGGTCGAACTTTAGCTCAGTATTTTACATATTGTTTAGGATGTAAAATCATGATTATTTGCTTCCACTTATTTATTTTACCATGAGTAGCATAGTTTGATTACGATGGTGTTACTGTAAGACAGTATAGTTTACATGCAAAACACAGGCAAAATAAGTAAAAGCTTAGCATAAATATGCTCTTTGCTTTCAGCAAAGATCAATGACCAGTGTGACAAGAACGCTGCAGAATTAGAAGCTAAGGAGAAGTTGGAACAGCAGCAGCAGTTTCAGCAGCAGCAACAACAACAACAACAACAACAACAACAACAACAACTGCAGCAGCAGCAGCAGCAGCAGCTACAACAGCAGCATGAGCAGCTACAGCAACAGCAAAGTCAGAGACAGCAACAACAGTTGCAGCTGCTGCAGCAGCAGCAGCAGCAGCAGCAAGCACAAGATACTCCATTAGATGTGACTGCAGGGATCACTGAATATGGAGACAAAGAATCAATAAATATGCACCAGACATTGATGCAGCATCTTCAGGAGCTTAAGACATCATATTCTGTTCTATTGAATGATGAAAAGCTGAAGAAATTCAAATTTGATTGTCAGGTGAGATGAAAATACAGAGTATCTTTCTCAATTACCCAAAATAATATGACATTTTCTGGAGAACTGATATGGACTCCTGCTTTTTCTATATGCTTCTTCAAACTACACTGTCCTTAAACATTCTGAAAGATTCTATGTAAGTTTTCTTAATGCCATGACTTTTCAGCAGATTGTATGAAAGTCCATGTTCATCCTTGATCAGGTGCACCATTTTTCATAACACGAGTGGGTGCGCAGCATGCTTTGTTCACATATAAAGAATAGCTGTCGTGTTACCAAGGTAAACATGTATGAGCAAAATTACACTTTAATCTCAATTTAATGAAATAACAGGAAAGTAAACTTACATTATATGAGTTAAAGTACTGTTTAATTGAACAATAACAAAATAAACTTTCATTATATTACTCTGTTGCCATGGACACGTGTTACTCCACAGTAATGACCCACTCAAAGCACTAAACAGCGCAGTTGCATCAGATCCCAGCCAACCACTTATTCAGTTTCTAATTATCTTTTAAACGACTGTCTCATTGTGGGACTGAGCTGCTAACTCACAATCTGGGCCATTTTCCTGCACAAAACGTTTTTTTTTTTTTTTTTTTTTTTTTCTCCCCCCTCCCCCCCCTGTTACTGCTCACTTGGGTGTATGACACCACTGTTTATCACTGTGTTAGCTGAAGCAGTAATGAAAGTGTACATATGGACTGGTAGTTGTAAACCAACAATGGAATAGTGAAAAGCAGTTTTATTTGTAGTATGAAAGCTTTCACGACCGGATGTTGCAACAACAAAAAGAAGCGTAAATACATGGTTAAAAGAACACAGAAGTCTTTGCCGCTTAGGAAAAACAGATAAATCGGCTGTAGCAGAACACGCTTTTCAGCCAGGAAATCATCAAGTGAAGTTTTCCGAAACAAAAATTTTATCTACGACGACGAACTATTACCCACGGCTTTGTAGAGAAGCAATTGAAATATATAAACATAGGGATAATTTTAATCGGAAAGAAGAGACCATGAAACTTAGTGATATTTGGACAGCAGCACTACAGAATTGCTAGGCAGTTTTATCCGTGACGAGATTACGATCGATAGTTAAGTTTTATCTCTGACAAAGATTATCTCTGCATATCACGTGTAACTCTGGTCACGCCCACTTTCTACGATATATAAGTCGCTCTCAGACGTCCGACCCGTCAGTCGGCAAGACTCACCAGAGGAGAAACACCCCTCTGAAGATGTCCAGCGCAGCTCTGGACGTAACGTTAGGAGCTGAAGAGTTTCATGGACCACGACCTTACATCCCGGAAGGTTTACCAGAAGATAGTTTTATTTGTGATTAGCGCACTTTATACCCAGGCATACCCGCACGAGGGTTAATAAACATAAAATGCCTGTGTAACTGTTTTGGATTGACTTACTTCGGAGCAACAAATTTTTAAACTGTTTTATTTGAAATCATCTTGGTAATCTTAAATGCATGGTATCATGACAGTGGGATTTAGTTTCCTTCTTTGGTTAAAGTAAACAGGTTCAAGTGGCTTTGAGTTGTAATGGTTACTCTGAAATGAGCAGACTTGTACAGTGTAGACCAACATGGAGAGGTGCCTCAAACCAGACTTCAGGCTGAAGACAACAACTTCATTTGGCTCTAAAGTTTGACAGGATCACTAAAAATCAGCAGAATTTTTCATTTACCATTACCAGTAGTGTTGATATGTTCACAAACGTTTTAATGCTATGAAAACAAAAGTTAATCTCAGCTATATGAGGGTTTCGCTCACACTTTTCCAGTCTCTGTGTGATCCTAATATCGTGTAGGCCTACACTGCATCCACTTCACTTCGTCTTATATCTTTTGGATGAAGTATTACCATCTGCTTTTTGTTGTACACTGTGATGTGGAGGTTATGGTTATGGGCCAGTGATGGCTGGGTCACCACTTCAAATGATTTCGGGGTGGTATTAAGACTATTGGAGTTTGCTAGAACATTATACACACACATCAGTGTGCAATTTCCATATATGCTCAGAAAAAAAACCTTCAAAATTTGATTATTGTTGATGACATTGCTCTTGTAACTGATACTCAATTCTGAATTCTATGTGACACTCTAATGAGGCTGCCTGAGACCCTCGGACATCAACGTGACCCTGTATAGAGAAACCAACATTTGGAGATTGGTGGACAATATTTTGGTTGTTTCCGTAGCAGATGCCTTGGTCACATTGTATACTACTCTAAAGAAATAAGAAAAAGATTTTGATGAAATTTACACCACAGTCAAACAGGGCGGATGTAGGCATGTGATGCAATTGAAAATGACAGCTGACTTGCAAGGTATAGCTTATCGCTGCATTCTGGTCATTGTCACCCTCCCGTGCAGTCACTCTTAGCCACCATAAGGAGGCTCCAGCTGCTCTGTCAGTTGGTAAAATGAGGAAAGCTAAATGAGGTGACCATCTGTGGAGGTGAGGCCATTGCAGATGGAAAAAGTCTTCTGTGGACAACCATTGTCAACTCTCAAAAAATCACATTGATATCATCATTGCCGACCAACCTATCCAAGAAGTAGAGCACTGCAACAAAACCGTGAAGCTGCATGACCAGTGCACATTCCCCGTTACTCACTTCACAGTCGTCGTGGAAGCACAGAGGCGGCAGCTTCTGCACTTGCCATCCAGTAGGCGTACACTCGCTGATCGAAGACCAAGAGGCCAGTGGCTCTGCCATATATCTAAGGAAACATGAAGTCTATACAACTCCATCATAATGTAGTGGCACTAATGGGCCCAGCAACTATCAGAATGCATTTAGATTAGAATTCCTTTTTAGCTGTCAATTTTACATGTTGTCTATGGAGAATAAGTATGCTGTTTATCTGAGATTCATCAAAGCACAGAAATTGAGTATGATTATGTATAACAAAGATTAAAGCAATAATTGAGTACTGAATTTTATTGGAGGTATGATTTAGCTGTAGAACTGTAAAATCGCGTGAATGAGTTACTGATGAAGTGATGTTTGCGTTCAGTGTGCAACTAAAATTGCACTGACATTGAGACACACATGAGACAGAACAATTGAAAAAGATTTATGTTGAGGCACGTGATAACTTATTATAATTTTCAACTTTCTTTATGATTAAAGAAGAACTTCAGGCCAGCTGCACTGACCGTTATTATGAGGAAATTGAAGAAATGAACATATAGGACTTGTTACAGTTGGTAATATTAGCTGACTGACCAGAAAGAGGAAGGAAGCGTAAGGTGTAGTGGTAAGCAGAGTTGCATAAAAATACGTCATTGGCGAATGGCGTTAGCAGTTACACTACTGATATGACCTATTTCAACTGACTCCGTACTTGCCCAAACTTTCTCCATGCCCTCCTAATGTGCAGAAGTACTCTATGTAAATATCCAAAGATTAGAAGGTAGCAAATAGAAACTCTTAATGTGCAACACCTTTCTCTGCTGTACCATGATCCTAATGTTTCTGAATATGGATGTCTCATTGATAATTATGCAAGTTGTTTGTGTTTGTAGTGCTACAAAATGAGTGAACAAAGTAAGAACTCGGTGGTTACTAACGTCTAACATCAACAAACTTCAAATCTAAAGCCTCCCAAAATATTTGTGGAATGCTGCTGGATGTCCAGTCATCCAAAAGTGTTTCAGAATGAACTCTTGAGTAAGCTTTCTGTTAGAAGATGGAATAGTTTTTTTTTATCATCTGACGTGCATCTATGCTGTTACATAGAGTTCTGAAATTGAGAAATTTCGGAGGAGACACTAGGTTTGAGTACAAGAATTAATACTGCAGCACACTGGCAAAATTTTTATTGGGAAAGTGTCAAAACATGATTGGAAGAATTTTTTTCAGCTGTCTACACCAACTGCACTCATTGCACCAGTGTCTTATCCATGATTTAAAAACAAATGGTTCACATGTGTTGCTGTCCATGACTGAGGGAGACTTACAACAAACTACAGATATATAATATCCAAGGAAGGTCAAAAACAACATAAAACAATTTATTTTGAATGTGATTTGGGAGGTGAAGCCAATTTGGAATCAAAACACAGCTATTTGCCAAAATAGATGATTCCTAAGTTTTTGCTGAAGAAGATTGTGATTTGAAAGTCTTATATTGTTATCCTGAAATAATGATGATTTCAGGAGATATAACCACATAGATTTTCTCTTTGAAGATGAAGAATGTGTGGTATTTAATTTGTCACAGTGGTAAATCTTTGAAAATCAAATAAACTTTGTGATGAGATTTTTGAAGAAAGAGTTGTTCAGAAAACTGTCATGTATAAATGTAAATATTGTGTGACTAGGGCCTGCCGTCAAGTAGACCATTCGCCGGGTGTAAGTCTTTCGATTTGACGCCATTTTGGCGACTTGCGCATCAATCGGGGTGAGATGATGATGATGATGATGATGATGATTAGGACAACACAACAACCAGTCCCTGAGTGGAGAAAATCTCCAACCCAGCCGGGAATTGAACCCGGGCCCTTAGGATTGACATTCTGTCGCGCTGACTAGTCAGCTACCGGGGGCGGACACTGTCATGTATAAAACAAATGTACCTTTTGTAGCTTATGAATTAAAAAATTGAAGCAATAACTGTCATTGGGTTTCAAATTTGTTTATTATTCGTAACTCCTTTTATTAACAGAAGATGAATAAATGAATAATGCTCAGCTAAATATTTTTATTTGTTACACAGTGGCCATTCCATTGAAAGGTTTTAAATGGAAAACACAACTACCTACTAGGAACCTGTTTCGTGGGACTATAATTGGAGCCACGAACCATGGCGGTCAAGTTTAGGAAAGTTCTGCGCACCTACATCAAGTGTTCTCCAACAACCAGTGAACGTTCAGTAGTGTTCTGAGCAGTGTGAATGTTGTATGATATGTGAGCATTATAAGTGATCGTAGCGAGTTATTTAGTGAATTTTTATTCCATTTGTTGCAAGTTGCCATGGCTGATGGTGGTGGTGAGTGACAGATTCTACACACGCAAGCAAGAGACGTAATTTGCAGTAAATACACTTTCATCAGGCGCAAAGCACATGCATGTGCGTACCAAAACAGTTGCTTGGAACCGGCAGCAATGGTATCCCCATACTTGTCTTGACCTGTGTGAACTGCCATCATTTATGGATCGGACTATCACTGCTAACAACAGAAAACAACCTTTTGAATTTGGCATAAAATGTTGTCATTTTATCAGAATGCAGCCTTAATGTTATCGTCGGATGGGGCATTTGCAAGCATCACTAGCAGCCAGTGACTATGAAAGATTTAAGATACTAATTGAGGTAGTTAATGCAACAAGTTGCTATCTAAAGCTATCTGCCATTGAAGGTGCACTTATCCCACTGTTATCAACAAGTTCTAATAAACAGTCTGATGCTCAGTTAATCTATGAAACTGTAGCAGAGTGCGAAGAGAACTCTTTCAGAAAAAGAGATAGGCCAGCAAATATCATATTATCTTATATGGGCAATGAGAGATCTGTCACCAGTTGTCAAGAACACTTGCAACTCTTTTGTAAGGGTATATGAATACTGCAGATAACCAATGCTGGAAGGGCAGCTGAGTGCCTTCAATGGAGAATCTTGCTATGCTAGCATTACCAGCTATGCACCGGAGGAATCTACTATCCATCTACCTATAAGTCCCAGCATGACTGAGGAAAAATGTTGATGAGTGCTATATGTAAATTCTTGGGTGCCTTCAAGTCTGGACCAGCAACAAGGAAGATTGGCTAACACATACATATGAACAATGTTGATCATTCCCTCAGTAGTGATACATGGTGTCCTAGCTGGACGATGGATATTTCAGAAGGAAGATGATGATGTCAGACGATGACTTTCAGCAGTCAGTGTCTGTGGCCTTTCCAAAGGAGAAAAATGGCACATGAAATTTCTACGTTGTTTGCCAGTGGCTGAAGAAAATCAGTGAAAAGGATGTGAACCCATTGTCATGAATTGATGAAACGTTGGACTCTGAGAAGGGACCAAAATATTTCTTCATTGTGAATATGTGGACTGGTATCTGGGAGATCGATGTTGATGAAACTGATCAGTAAAAGACTTTTTTCATATAACGTTGTAACTTCTACGAGTGCAACGTTATGCTGTTTTGCCTGTGCAATGCTCCTGCCACCTCCAAACACATGATACTAACGGATATTGCAGCTGAACAAAGGGAGAAACCAGTATTACTGAAGTGCATAGAAACCTTAGAGGAAAGAAGAAGCCATTAAAGGAGAATTCAGGTTAGCAGATGAACATTATATAAAAGGAATGAAAATGCAAGGCGTTATAAATGGCTGCACATCATTATAGCCCATTTACGACTAGCCCTGTTGAAGTATGTTCAAGACACTCTGATGTGTCAGATCAAAGCTTCAGGACATTTGGAATTTGCGAAGACCCTTGATAAAATCAGAATGCAGATTGACCACTGTAGGGAACATCAGTGATGAAAGTATGTGTCTCTATTACCCTCAGGACAGCTGTAGCAATTCCTCCAGCAGGTGCTCTATTTCACCAGACTCCTGGAGAGGTTCCATAAGTCAATAAATGGATTATATTTAAAGAATAGCATTACAGAATCACTGAAGCTGTTGCAATAAAATTATTATAATTATTTACAGACAAGTAGTTTTGTTCTATTGACCATGTCCAAGACACAAAGATATACATAAAAATGCATAAGAAACATTACAAAGCAAAACATTGCAGTGAACTATTCTGTATAACAAATACTCGTAGGTCAATACTAGACAGAGTTCAAGGAAGACTCCTTGGCTTCAAATACATAATTGTTCTTAGCTGCAGCATCTGAATGAAATAGTTAAAAATAATTCTGCATAATGACATTAAAATATATTGTATTCATGTTTGGTTGTTACACCTCCAGAGTACTCTCCAAGTCTGAGAAGAATTACTCTCTGATTAAATAAGATAGACTAGCAGTTGCTTGGGCAATCAGTAAGTTCCAACCCAATTTATATGGCAGACCATTACCTTGAGTATGTGTCATACTGATACATTATGTTACAGGTTTTTGATCAGTCCCTAGTGAAACACTCAGCAGTCCATTATAATGTTAACTATACTGACTGGCTGATTCTGTACTACAAACTTACAACTAAATCAGCTGTTGCTTCTTTTCATTATGAGTACAGTGATATTGTTTACAGGTTAACATATCCAAAGTCATGTAGCTAACTGATAGTATCTCGGAGGTACTTAACTTAAAACATCTATGTTATGGATGATGTAAAAGAATACTGATAAAATAAGAGGAAACGTGTACAATGTCAAGTGTAAAACAGCCCTTCAAAGCATATTATTCTTGTGTGTTTGGATACAGTGTGATTGCCTCATAATATATGTTTTACATACAACAATTGAGTTTCCATGGAATCACAATATAAAGCTTTGGTATTTCATTCATGTAGTACAAAACTGCCAAGATTATGTCACATTTTCAAGAATTAACTAAGCTAAAAACATGTTACATATTGGCAGCCTAGTTAAAAGCATTTGGATATTGCACAGTTTCATAAAAATTTGTACAGACTAAAGCAGGGCTTCCCAACTTTTTCAGCTGGTGGACCCCTAGTCAGTCAAGAGCACAGTAACTTTAAATTTCAGAGTGAAACCCATGGGAACTCAAAAATGGCCCTGAGCACTATGGGACTTAACTTCTGAGGTCATCTGTTCACTAGAACTTAGAACTACTTAAACCTAACTAATCTAAGGACATCACACACATCCATACCCGAAGCAGGATTCGAACCTGCGACCATAGCAGTCGCGCAGTTCCGGACTGAAGTGCCTAGAACCGCTCGGCCACCGTGGCCGGCCCATGGGAACTGAAAGCTTCTTAACGCAAGTGCCATGTTCCCAATGACCCCCTCCCCCCGAAAAATTAATAGTCTTTGGTTTAGAAATGAATGAAAACAACTTTTTTTTACTAATGGATTTACTCTGTTTGTTTAACACACTATAGCCTGATTAAATTTACTTGGTAATAGACATTTCACACATTGGAGCTGCCTTCCTCCAAGAGCAATCAACGTCACGTCCAAACTGTTAGCTATTGACAAGCTGCCGCTTGTGGTCTGTTCACTTCCACTGTTTGGCTACTGTTGTGTAAGGAGAATGCATAATCGTAACAGGCGTGCGTGCGTGTGTGTGTGTGTGTGTGTGTGTGTGTGTGTGTGTGTGTGTGTGTGGTTTATCGTGAAATCTGAAGAAAAATGTTTAAATGTATGTAAAGTCTATGGGACTTAACTGCTGAGGTCATCAGTCCCTAGTCTTACACACTATTAACCTAAGTTTAACTTCTGCTAAGGACAAAACACACACACACACACACACACACACACACACACACACACACACTGGAGGGAGGACTCGAACCTCCGGCGGGAGCCATTCCGCGCGGCTGTGAAGAAAAGAGGCAGAGCCATGATTCAGGATAAAAACACATCTTGAAAGAAAAGAGGCCAAGGAATTGCCTTTAAAGGACTATTGTGACATCTGTTGTGCAATGTGTGGGAATACATTCACCCAGTTTACATGCGTTTCCAAACCGGATTTTGTAAGCCGATGTCCCAGTTCCGCTTTTGGTTGGTCAAGTAAATGCTTCAAAATCGATTCTGCAAATCTGCTTTTATAAAGCCGTTTTCCAGTTCCACAATAGATTTTCGTGCCCATGTAAACAGCTTGGAAAGTCTAGTTATTTCTACGTCTTTGCGTATCTACTGAACGGCAGCTGTAGTCCGTAGCTGGCGGCAGCTAGCAGGTGGCATTGCAACAGTGTACTGTCAGTCAGTAGCTGGCAACTGGCAGGCGGCGTGGCAACAGTTTAGCCACAGCTGACAACTTCTACAACTACTTGGACACTACATTGTGGCAGTCAGCCTCGACCGTAAACAAATTAGGAAAACAAGCAAAGAAGCTCTCTTATTTCTATATAAGAAGACAATGCATTTCATAGAATGTAAGACTTTTTTTCTCAAAGGAAACAATTCTGGCAGAGGTGGTTTACCTTTTACAAGGTGGCACGTGAAAAGTCCTCATTTGTTTACGCTCGCAGCCAGTTGCCACAATATAGTGTCAGAGTAATAGCAAGTAATTGTAATTGAAGTATAGGCAGGCCATATTTTTAACTGTGAGGACGGAATATATTATAAAGAAAAGAAATTAGCTTTAGAGATCATTTTCATTTCCGTAACAAAAATATCAATGCTAACAGAATTCAATTAATAATTATTTTGTAAATGATAGAAGACAGAAACAAAATTCCAACAGAGTTATAGTTCAGGTACGTTCAGTGAACATCTACGAAGAGAAATGCTTCCTTCTTTTCTATAGATGAGTCTGTAGGAATAATAATGGAATACTAATGTGATGGTTGAGGATGCTTCTGCTGACACAATTTTGAAAAGTTGGGTTCAGTTCTTGACAACTGGAGACAAATGTCTGGTTCCGCATCGAGACAGCTTCGGTACTTAGTTTTGTGGACAGCATAGATAGAGAATCGAGATTCACACATGTATGTTGTGGCAAACGGATGAAGTACACGTTTTGCCTTTTCAGCAAGGGGGGGTAGTATTTCTTGCTATCAGACGGATCCAAAAGTGTGAGTAACCGTCAATGTCAAAACTTGATTTCAAGGTAGGGTCTGTGGCAATTTCTACCAACAACTCATATTCATTTGATGATAGAATGTTCGGCTTTTTGGATACAGTGAATGGGTTGACTACCCATTCGTATTTCTGCAGCTTCTCATTTTCAGCTGTTGGGAAAGAATGCTCCAACAATGACATCAAGCTTCGGAGATGTTCCAGGATTTGATGAAACAAGTTCTTTCCAAGCGCCAATGTTTTGTTTTTCAAAAACTCCTTGAGAAGAGGAAATTATTCGACCTCTCCCTCCTGGACACACTCTGCCCAAAAATTGATTTTCCTCTTGAATGCTCGAACTTTGTCGATATTAGTGACCTTTGTTTCACTTTGCCCTTGGAGTGAAATATTCATTTCGTTCATTTTGGAGAAAATATCTGACAAATAGGTAAGTATACACTGCCAATTTTCGTCATTAATAAGCTCTGCTAATTTGGTGTTATGCTCCAAAAGGAAAGCTAAGACTTCCAATCTTAATTCGTACAACCGAGAGAGTGCATTCCCAAGTGAGAGCCACCTCACTTCCGCGTGGAGAAGCAGGGAATGATGAAGGCTTCACATATCGTCACACAGTATTGTGAAAATTCTTGACTTCAACGACCTTGATTTTATGTAGTTAATGATTTGAATGGATTCGTTTAAAACTTTTTTGAATGAAACAGGCATTTGTTTCGTAGCTAAAGTGTATCTGTGGAGAGCACAATGACTACTGCTGAAATTCTTGGCGTTTTCTTTTATTTTCGTTATTGCTCCGACTGTAGGACCCATCATAGCTTTTGTACCATCTGTGCAATTAGTCCATGAAACTTTGTTAGTCCTTAAAAAATCATCCAATAGACAGAATATTTCAGCACCTGTTATGTTGGCAGGTAGTGGTCTGCACAATAAGAGGTCCTTCTCAAAACATCCAGAATTTTCATAACGGACAAAAGCCAGTAAAATCGCTAATCCTGCAACATCAGTGGATTCATCTGTCTGCAGAGAAAATGAATTCTGTTGGATGCGAGAAACAAGGGTGTCTTTCACATCATTTGACATGTCAACAATGCGTCTCATGACGGTATTATTTGATAATGGCACTGAAGATACAAGCCTTACTGCCTTTTCGTCTAGCATGCAAGAAACAATATCATTAACACATGACTTTATGAGATTTTCTGCATTGGTATGAGCTTTGGCTGTTTTGCCGCTCAATAACTAAGCAAGCAAGAAAGAAACATTTAATGAATTTTCATTAATTGTTTTTGCATGGGTTTTCATGCAATGCTGAGAAGCAGCTAGTTCAGCACTCTTCCTTTTGAAAAAATCGATGTCTTTAGCCTGGAATCCGGGTGAGTACATTCAAAATGATGGCGCAATTTAACAGGAACCACTGAACTGTTTGGAAGGACTCGTGCACAAATTATACACTGACCTTTACCCTCTTTTGTCTCCGTAAAGCCCATTTCTAAATAGCTTTCGTTGTACTTATGCTTCTTGGTTGTTCCACAGGATATTGCAACCAATGGAGTACTTGCAGCTTTTCACATATTAAATCCGGCTGTGGAGCTTCTTGTGATTGTTCTTCCTTTGGTCGTCCTCCCTCCTCATTCATTTCAACTGTAAACTTCCCTTGTTGTGAAGGCGATGGAGAAACTGCACCCTTCTTCAGTGATCCTGACTTCAGTCACCGATCCATGTTAGAAGTAATAAACTGGTCAAAAATCGACTTATGAAATTGGTAGTGCACTGACAAAGCAAGTTTAACATTTAATAATGCCTGGGGCCACATACGTGCCAGCGAACGCTGTGATTGGTCGACAAAGCTCGCTCCGCGCAAGCGTAAAAGGTTTCAGCACATCTAGCGCTGTGAGCCGGCGCACGAACGACCCCTCATATTGTTGGGAAACAATTGATCAGAGAATTCACATTCTCCGGCACTAACTGTGCATGCGTTCTCAGTTAGGAACCGCAAAGGCTGCTTGGGAATACGACCTGAAGTAAAAGTACACATGTTTTTCACACACAAAGAAAGTGATGACTTTGATTTTCACATTTTTATTCAATAATTTTACTGATTATTTTACACGATTTGGTGAAAGGTGGCCGCGGACCCCCTAGAAAGAGCCGGCGGACCCCTAAGGGTTCTGCGGACCACACGTTGGGAAGCCCTGGTCTAAAGCAATCCACCTTAATTGAAATCAGTCTAAAACATAGCGATTTTAATATACAATCTTTTTATCTTTCTGCACCACAATGACTTTACTTATCACTGATTAACATGTTATATACTAGAGCTGTCCCTGCTAACTTTGTATACTCAATAAAAGGGCTTTCAGTGTTAAATGTTAGTTGTTGTTGACAGCCCTGGTGCACTGAGTTGTGGATTCTATATGTGAATATATTGGTTCAGTTATCTATATGAAACTGAAAACAAGTATTAATATGTTCCAGATAGGGCAGTTTGTTTAGGCCCTCCGCAGTGATCTATCCTCCAGGCTTTCTAAATCTGAGTAGGGAATGTCATGTCTGTAATGTAACTTGAATAAATATCAGGTCGTTAAAAACATATGCAGTGGTGGACACAGATATACACCATTCTGATTACTGTCAGATGTAACATTATTTTGGGTCACCGTCATCAGTGTTACTGATGAGACAGTTAGAAAACCACTTTCGGCTGTGCTTCCATTCCTCTAAAATCTTTGTTTCTTTTCTCAGCCCCTTCAGAGATTCACAGAAATCCTGTCATTGCGATACATATGTAAGTTCATAGAGATGACGAAAAAACACTTGTAAATGTAACTTGAACTCTTTTAAAGAAAAGGAATTAAAATTAAGATACAAGAAAATTGAAGGGTTAAGTAACTGGTAGATATTGGGCTTCAGGCCAAAGTCAGACTCTCACAAATTTTACTTGTCTGACACAATTACTGTGTTAACTTCTATCTATTCCTTTTGTTGCATTGTCTTTTAAAAGCTATGTTCTATCTCTATTGTTGTTTTGTATTCTGTACAGTTACTTAGTAGACAGTATACATAGTTCCATCACACTGATGTGTGTGAGCTGTATTAAAATGTAATGGAATTATTTCAGAAAGCTGTGAACGTTCCTGTAAATGCTATTTCACCAATCAGTGCAGCACATATGGAAGACAAGCTGAGGAAATTGAGTGCTCTCTTAAGTGGACAGGTAGTAGAAGCTGGGAGCAATCACATATCAGCCTCCATGCATCCACAGGGGATAGCGTACTGTAAGGATCTCCTTGCAAGGAAATTTGTGGTAAGTGTTTGTTTGACTTGCTATATAGTTTACGCATATTCTGTTTACTAGTCAGTTCATCAACTAACTGTACCTATTTCCACTTTTCATCCAAATCATCTGACCAGTAAGGCATTTTAATGTCTCTGCCACACAGCTTCATTTTCCTTCCAATAAACTTTAATCTATTATCAAGTGTTCTCCAAATATATAAATCTGCAAAAACACACACACACACACACACACACACACACACACACACACACACACACACACTTGCATGAGCACAATTAAGGTGGAAGACACCAACAGTCAAAATGTAAAGCTGTAAAAGAGTGTATGTGTGTTCGTGTTCGCACATACATGTGTAGCAAGAGGAAGCATGGAGGTACAGTATAACCCTGCTTTTATGTTCCCAGAATTAACGTTTTTCCACAGTTTATGACATTTTTGTTGTTCCCCCCCCCCCCCCCCCCCCCCATGAACCATGGACCTTGCCGTTGGTGGGGAGGCTTGCGTGCCTCAGCGATACAGATAGCCGTACCGTAGGTGCAACCACAACGGAGGGGTATCTGTTGAGAGGCCAGACAAACGTGTGGTTCCTGAAGAGGGGCAGCAGCCTTTTCAGTAGTTGCAAGGGCAACAGTCTGGATGATTGACTGATCTGGCCTTGTAACAATAACCAAAACGGCCTTGCTGTGCTGCTACTGCGAACAGCTGAAAGCAAGGGGAAACTACAGCCGTAATTTTTCCCGAGGACATGCAGCTTTACTGTATGATTAAATGATGATGGGGTCCTCTTGGGTAAAATATTCCGGAGGTAAAATAGTCCCCCATTCGGATCTCCGGGCGGCGACTACTCAAGAGGATGTCGTTATCAGGAGAAAGAAAACTGGCGTTCTACGGATCGGAGCGTGGAATGTCAGATCCCTTAATCGGGCAGGTAGGTTAGAAAATTTAAAAAGGGAAATGGATAGGTTGAAGTTAGATATAGTGGGAATTAGTGAAGTTCGGTGGCAGGAGGAACAAGACTTCTGGTCAGGTGACTACAGGGTTATAAACACAAAATCAAATAGGGGTAATGCAGGAGTAGGTTTAATAATGAATAGGAAAATAGGAATGCGGGTAAGCTACTACAAACAGCATAGTGAACGCATTATTGTGGCCAAGATAGATACGAAGCCCACACCTACTACAGTAGTACAAGTTTATATGCCAACTAGCTCTGCAGATGACGAAGAAATTGAAGAAATGTATGATGAAATAAAAGAAATTATTCAGATTGTGAAGGGAGACAAAAATTTAATAGTCATGGGTGACTGGAATTCGAGTGTAGGAAAAGGGAGAGAAGGAAACATAGTAGGTGAATATGGATTGGGGGACAGAAATGAAAGAGGAAGCCGCCTTGTAGAATTTTGCACAGAGCACAACATAATCATAACTAACACTTGGTTTAAGAATCATGAAAGAAGGTTGTATACATGGAAGAACCCTGGAGATACTAAAAGGTATCAGATAAATTATATAATGGTAAGACAGAGATTTAGGAACCAGGTTTTAAATTGTAAGACATTTCCAGGGGCAGATGTGGACTCTGACCACAATCTATTGGTTATGACCTGTAGATTAAAACTGAAGAAACTGCAAAAAGGTGGGAATTTAAGGAGATGGGACCTGGATAAACTAAAAGAACCAGAGGTTGTACAGAGATTCAGGGAGAGCATAAGGGAGCAATTGACAGGAATGGGGGAAATAAATACAGTAGAAGAAGAATGGGTAGCTTTGAGGGATGAAGTAGTGAAGACAGCAGAGGATCAAGTAGGTAAAAAGACAAGGGCTAGTAGAAATCCTTGGGTAACAGAAGAAATACTGAATTTAATTGATGAAAGGAGAAAATATAAAAATGCAGTAAGTGAAACAGGCAAAAAGGAATACAAACGTCTCAAAAATGAGATCGACAGGAAGTGCAAAATGGCTAAGCAGGGATGGCTAGAGGACAAATGTAAGGATGTAGAGGCCTATCTCACTAGGGGTAAGATAGATACCGCCTACAGGAAAATTAAAGAGACCTTTGGAGATAAGAGAACGACTTGTATGAATATCAAGAGCTCAGATGGAAACCCAGTTCTAAGCAAAGAAGGGAAAGCAGAAAGGTGGAAGGAGTATATAGAGGGTCTATACAAGGGCGATGTACTTGAGGACAATATTATGGAAATGGAAGAGGATGTAGATGAAGATGAAATAGGAGATATGATACTGCGTGAAGAGTTTGACAGAGCACTGAAAGACCTGAGTCGAAACAAGGCCCCCGGAGTAGACAATATTCCATTGGAACTACTGACGGCCATGGGAGAGCCAGTCCTGACAAAACTCTACCATCTTGTGAGCAAGATGTATGAAACAGGCGAAATACCCTCAGACTTCAAGAAGAATATAATAATTCCAATCCCAAAGAAAGCAGGTGTTGACAGATGTGAAAATTACCGAACTATCAGCTTAATAAGTCACAGCTGCAAAATACTAACACGAATTCTTTACAGACGAATGGAAAAACTAGTAGAAGCCAACCTCGGGGAAGATCAGTTTGGATTCCGTAGAAACACTGGAACACGTGAGGCAATACTGACCCTACGACTCATCTTAGAAGCTAAATTAAGGAAGGGCAAACCTACGTTTCTAGCATTTGTAGACTTAGAGAAAGCTTTTGACAATGTTGACTGGAATACTCTCTTTCAAATTCTAATGGTGGCAGGGGTAAAATACAGGGAGCAAAAGGCTATTTACAATTTCTACAGAAACCAGATGGCAGTTATAAGAGTCGAGGGACATGAAAGGGAAGCAGTGGTTGGGAAGGGAGTAAGACAGGGTTGTAGCCTCTCCCCGATGTTGTTCAATCTGTATATTGAGCAAGCAGTAAAGGAAACAAAAGAAAAATTCGGAGTAGGTATTAAAATTCATGGAGAAGAAATAAAAACTTTGAGGTTCGCCAATGACATTGTAATTCTGTCAGAGACAGCAAAGGACTTGGAAGAGCAATTGAATGGAATGGACAGTGTCTTGAAAGGAGGATATAAGATGAACATCAACAAAAGCAAAACAAGGATAATGGAATGTAGTCTAATTAAGTCGGGTGATGCTGAGGGAATTAGATTAGGAAATGAGGCACTTAAAGTAGTAAAGGAGTTTTGCTATTTGGGGAGCAAAATAACTGATGATGGTCGAAGTAGAGAGGATATAAAATGTAGGCTGGCAATGGCAAGGAAAGCGTTTCTAAAGAAGAGAAATTTGTTAACATCCAGTATTGATTTAAGTGTCAGGAAGTCATTTCTGAAAGTATTCGTATGGAGTGTAGCCATGTATGGAAGTGAAACATGGACGATAAATAGTTTGGACAAGAAGAGAATAGAAGCTTTCGAAATGTGGTGCTACAGAAGAATGCTGAAGATTAGATGGGTAGATCACATAACTAATGAGGAAGTATTGAATAGGATTGGGGAGAAGAGAAGTTTGTGGCACAACTTGACCAGAAGAAGGGATCGGTTGGTAGGACATGTTCTGAGGCATCAAGGGATCACCAATTTAGTATTGGAGGGCAGCGTGGAGGGTAAAAATCGTAGAGGGAGACCAAGAGATGTATACACTAAGCAGATTCAGAAGGATGTAGGTTGCAGTAGGTACTGGGAGATGAAAAAGCTTGCACAGGACAGAGTAGCATGGAGAGCTGCATCAAACCAGTCTCAGGACTGAAGACCACAACAACAACAACAACAACAACATGACATTTTTTATGACTTCCATCAAATTTCCTATGTCCACAATGTTAATTCGCACCCAATTTTGCATCAAAATATTTATAATTTTCCTGTGACATACACTTTATGAAAAAAAAGAAAACCTGGCATAAAATGACGCTGGCATCATGTTTGCCATCAAATAGTGTTTACAAACATTATGTGGTTTAGTTTTTTGACACCAGGGTGCTCTACTTAGTGGATTTAAATCGGTAAAAGTGTAAACGTTGGAACAATTCGTGCTGTATCTCCTGCCGCTGCCAAACTACTCTGCGTGGTTGCTGGTACGAGTAACTAGGCTCGTACGATAAAGGTGGTATGACCAATCACAACCATTTACAAACTGTCTCTACAGCACATGCACAGTTTTGTGATTGTTGTAATCGTCGTCCCACCTCTGTCGAACTGTATTTAGTGTGTTTCATGTTTTGGTAGCTTGTAGCACTAGCTTACACCTTCATTCGATTTATGTTGCTCAAATGTTTTTGGTTTAAACACAGTGCGAATTATGTACATTCCCGTGCTTAGCAAAGCGTGTTTCGAGGATTTATTCTTTTTGTTAAGTGCAATATTTACATACATATTTTTTGTGATGTTACACAAAAAAATGTGAAGTTTGCGTGTATGTGGTTTTCTAGATAACTGAGGAAGCACAGTACCGGATAACCTCAAAAAGATGACTGCAGTTCATGAGACACAGAACAACACGTATGCAAACACCTCACGAAATACTTACGTAAATATTCGCACTTGATACCGAAAAAAAATTCTCGAAATGCACTGTGCTAAGCATGAAAAAATATGTAACTGATGCAGTGTTTTATTATTTGAATAATAAATGACAGCTGCAGGCGTTCCAAAAAAATGATAATGACGTATGAAATTGAGTCAAACGTTTCTGCTTCCCAATTATCAGCTCCCATTATATCAGTAGTTTTTATTAGATAATAAACAAGTCCCTGACGTAAGTATTTTAATGCATAGTAGGTGCACATACAAAAAGGGTGGAAATCCAAAGGGTATCCTATACATAACTTTTAGAGCTTAAAACATTATTTCCGACAATTTACATTTTCCCGTATTTTACACCTTTTTTTTGAAGCCCTTGAAAAGTGTGAGTGCGGGGTTTGATTGTGTATATGTACATACATAAAAAAAGTTTTTGCCACCTCAGTTCTGGTACCTGTAGAGAAAATTGGAATAGAGATCGACATAAACATCATTTCTGCCCTTTTTATTGCTCATGAAAATTACACATTGCATGTTGTACCACCATACAGCAAGACCTTCAGAGGTGGTGGTCCAGAATGCTGTACACACCGATGCCTCTAATACCTAGTAGCATGTCCTCTTGCATTGATGCATGCCTGTATTTAAAGTGGCATGCTATCCACAAGTTCATCAAGGCACTGTTGGTCCAGATTGTCCCACTCCTCAACAGCGATTCGCTGTATATCCCTTTGAGTGGTTGGTGGGTCACGTCGTCTATAAACTGCCCTTTTCAGTCTAACCCAGGCATGTTCGATAGGGTTTATGTCTGGAGAACATGCTGGCTACTCTAGTCAAGCGATGTCGCTATCCCAAAGGAAGTCATTCACAAGATGTGCATGATGGGGGCACGAATTTTCGTCCATGAAGACGAATACCTCGCCAATATGCTGCGAATATGGTTGCTCTATCAGTCGGAGGATAGCATTCACGTATCGTACAGCCATTATGGCGCCTTCCATGACCACCAGTGGCGTACATCAGCCCCACATAATTCCACCCCAAAACAGCAGGGGAACTCCACCTTTCTGCACTCGCTGGACAGTGTGCCTAAGGCTTTCAGCCTGACTGGATTGCCTCCAAACACGTCTCCGACGATTGTTTGGTTGAAGGCATATGCAACCTCATCGTTGAAGAGAATGTGAAGCCAATCCTGAGCGGTCCATTTGGCATGTTGTTGGGCCCATCTGTACCACGCTGCATGGTGTTGTGGTTGCAAACCTAGTGGTGGTGTTAGTCCGAGCCTTAATCCGTAGATAGCGGTTGTCCACTGCAGTAGTAGTAGTAGTAGTAGTAGTAGTAGTAGTAGACCCTGGGCGGCCTGAGCGAGGCATGTCGTCGACAGTTCCTGCCTCTTTGTATTTCCTCCATGTCCCAACAACATTGCTTTGGTTCACTCTGAGACACTTGGACACTTTCCTTGCTGAGAGCCCTTCCTGGCACAAAGTAACAAAGCGGATGTGATCGAACCGCGGTATTGACTGTCTAGGCATGGTTGAACCAGAGACAACATGAGCCGTGTACCTCCTTTCTGGTGGAATGACTGGAACTGATCGGCTGTCAGACCCCCTCCGTCTAATAGGAGCTGCTCATGCGTGGTTGTTTACATCTTTGGGCGGGTTTAGTGATATCTCTGAACAGTCGAAGGGACTGCGTCTGTGATACAATATCCATAGTCAACATCTGTCTTAAGGAGTTCTGTGTATGTTGGGTTACTTTTTGGCTATGGTGAAGATTTTGTAGCTTTGGAGATTAAAATACCAAACATTTGTATTCATTGTAGTCTCTTAATTTCAACTGAATGTCTGGAGTTGCGACAATGCATTGTTTCTTGCAGAGGTGTATATTGTGCAGATTGTGGCATTGTGTTCACAATACACTTTTTTTTCTGCCTATTCTGTTTACCATAAAACCACTCTTAAAATCTGTCTGCGTAATGGAAATTCCTAACTAATAAATCCACAGTTTTCCTGAAACATGATGTTTGTGGTGTAAGATGTCGGAATTATTAACGAAAAGATTTTGGAAATACACTTTCGAACAAGTTGTCAATCTCAATTTAAGATTGGTAACCTGGAAATTCAGAATTACTTCTTTGATTAGGCCTGTAATAGTTTTTGACACTTGATTTCATCTAATATTTCACCTTTTAAGTCTTATTATTTTCTCCATATCCCCCCCCGCCTCTGAAGGGCTCACAATCTTTTGTGAGTACATACATGGTGAGCTCGGAGCCCAGAGCCATTACAATACTTCTTTTTTTCATGTGCTGCAGTCTTACTCTCTGACATCTTCTGACATCTTTTCGTAGACTTCGTTTGTTGCTCAGATCCTCTGTTGACATCATTGCTTGTACATGGGACATTGATTGTGGCTCTTCCCATTTTGGTTAAATGTTTTACTACACTATTTCAATTAACTCATATTTAATCCCTACAGCCAGGCATGCACCTTTCCAAAATGATTGACAGACATGTGGGCCATGTGGGAAACGTTACCCAGTACCCAGCATAGCAGCCAGGTCATGTGGGGGCTAAACAGGTACCCATACTTTGATAGCATCATGACTGCATAGGGATTGCACTGCGGATACCTGAACTGTTACCTCCTTGTGCATGCCAAGGAGTAGTTGCCTATCCGTTTGGGAGGTATGATAACTCTTGGAAATGGGCTTAAAGTCATTGCTTTGGCTTTGTGATACCCACAGGGAGAGCCATCATTCAGGGGAGGTGGTGTCACTGCAGATATCTGAAACAGTGAAAAGATCAAAGTTATCTGTGAGTGGCTATGCGGCTTGAACAGTTTCTTCAGACAGACCTGAATGCTTCAGTGCTGATCATTATGATGCTAGAAGCTTGCCCTCCTTGCCCATATCTTAGGAGGAAAGCAAAATCAAACCAACTGGAGAGACTTAGTTCCTGGTTTGCACCTGGACTGATGGAGGGTCATCTCTGTCTACTAGGCTATTGTTATTTGTAGAGAATATGGAAAATGTTATTGATTAGCGACTCCATAGAGTGCTGTGTGCACAACGTCCATAATATAAATAAAATTAGAAGGAAGGTCAGTGTTGGCCGTAATTTTGATGATTTATTGACAGCAAAATCGATTTTCGATCACTTAATGATCATCTTCAGTGCTGGAAGTTAAAAATTTTCACATAGCGATCAGTGAGTAAGAAACAAAAGACTACAAATATACCTGAGTATAAACTAACTGTTGGTAAGAACATACCTTTAGCGTTACAAATTAAAGCTTGTAGGCACTGGTGTCTAGCCCCTGTCACACCGAGGTCTGCTGTATAGGTGAATGTAAACAGTGGCTTCAGTTATTTTGATCGTTTCATAGCTTCTGTTATTGCTAATAGCTAGAGACTAGTGCCTACGAGATTTAATTTGTATGCTAAAGGTATGTTCTTACCAACAGTTGGTTTATACTCAGGTGTATTTGTGGTCTTTTGTTTCTTATTCACTGATTGCTACGTGAAAATTTTTAACTTCCAGCACTGAAGATGATCATTATGTGATCGAAAATCAATTTTGCTGTTAATAAATCATCAAAATTATGGCCAACACTGACCTTCCTTCTAATTTTATGGAAAATGTATTTGGAAAAAAAAAAATATTTTCTTCTGTCATAATTAAAATAGTGAATCCTACCCAGTCCTGAGAACTGCTGTCCTGAAAAAATCCTTGGCGATGTGTCTGTTATCATAACACCCCATAAAAACCTGAAAATGGAACACAGTTTATGACGGGCATTTGAAAATCCGTGCAAAGTCCGAGAGATAGCACCACCGGCGCGTATCGAGGTCATGTTTAGTTAGTAGCATCTTTGGAAAGAACACACACCAAGTTTCAGCCATATTGGTCTATTTCTTTTTCTTTTTTTGGCATTCATGTGAATCAAGGAAGTCGAGTGATTGCCAAAAAATGGATGAAAACAAAGTGTGGTGATTAAACATTACTTTATGAAAGGCAAAATGCCTCAGGAGACTAAAGAGAAGCTTGATAAACATTACGGTGACTCTGCACCTTCGATTAGAACAGTTTATAAGTGATTTAAAAATTTTTGGAGCGGTCATATGGGCACAAGTGATGCTGAACGTTCTGGACGCCCTGTGGGGGTTACGACTCCAGAAATCATTGATAAAATCCATGATATGGTGATGGATGACAGGAGAGTTAAGGTGTATGAGATTGCTAGTGCTGTGGGCATCTCGAATGAATGGGTACATAATATTTTGCATAAACATTAGGACATGAGAAAGTTATCTGCAAGATGGGTTCTGCGATTGCTCACGCTTGACCAAAAATGGAATCGTGTGAAGTGTTGCAAGGATGGTTTGCAGCTGTTCAGGGAGAATCCGCAGGGCTTTAAGCGTAGTTTCGTCACTGAGGATGAAACTGTACTCCTGATACCAAAGAAAACTCTAAACAATGGGTTACCAAGGGAGAATATGGACCAAAAAAAGATGAAGACCATTCCTTCAGTCGAAAAGGTTATGGCGACTGTCTTTTGGGATTCGCAAGGGATAATCCTCATCGACTACCTGGAAAAGGGTAAAACTATTACAGGTGCATATTATGCATCATTATTGGACCGTTTGAAAACCGAGCTGCAATAAAAATACCGGCGATTGGTCTGCAAAAAAGTCCTTTTCCGTCATAAAAATGCACCAGCGCACACGTCAACAGTTGTGGTCGCAAAATTGATGGAAATAGGATTTCAACTCGTTTCACATCCCCCCCTATTCTCCAGACTTGGCTCCCTCAGACTGCTATTTGTTCCCCAATTTGAAGAAATGTCTGGCGGGACAAAGATTTTATTCAAACGAGGAGGTGATTGCAGCAACTAATAGCTATTTTGCAGACTTGGACAAATTCCTATTATTTGGAAGGCATCAACAAATTAGAACAGTGTTGGACGAAGTGTGTGTGTCTAAAAGGAGACTATGTTGAAAAACAAAAAAGGTTTACGCCAAACACATAAGTAGTTTTTATTTTTGCACGGACTTTTCAAACGCCCCTTGTAATTCTTCACCAGGCCTTTAATGCTACAAATGGGTGTGGAATTATGACGTGCTACACAAAAGTTTCCAAAATCTGAGACTAAATACCAGCATATCATAAAAGATTTTTATTCGCCACAATCACCTTCAAAGTAGTTCCCTTGGAAGCTCTTGAAAGTCATTTTTAGTGTGTTCAGCACCCCATGCAATTCCAATTGAATCTCCTATATCGTGTCAAATCTTCATCCCTTCAACTTTGTTTTTAACATGATGATTTTTGGTTTGTAGGGCGCTCAACTGCGCGGTCATCAGCACTTGTACAAAGTCCCAGATTTTACACAGTCCAATTTTTACACAATCCAATCTAGCCACTGCCACGGATGATAATGATGATGATGATGATGATGATGATGATTATGATGATGAAATGGTGAGGACAACACAAACACCCAATCCCTGGGCAGTTTTTAACATGGGAAAGAGAAAGAAATTTCATGTGGCCAAGTTAGGTGAGTATGATGTATATGGAAGAACTGCCGGTGTTGCTTTTTATCAAAAACTGATAGATGAAAGCTGTATGTGGCCTCACACTGTGGTAGTGAAGGATCCAGTCAGTCCAGCACCACTTCTCTGAACTTTTCCTTGTTACACTTTCCTTTAGCCATCTTAGGACATCATGCTAGATTTGTCCCTTAATCATATGACAATGAAGTAGAAACTCCTTGTGGATAATGCCATCAATGTCAAAAAACAGATCAATAAGGATCTGATGTTGCTCTGAACTTGATAGGATTCCTTTGACTACGGTGAAGATGGGCTGTTCCACTGGGATGATTGCTGTTTAGTTTCAGGTTCACATCCATAAAACACAACTCTTGCCGCCTGCAACGACATTAGGAACAAAATCTGAGTCAGCTCGAAGCAGATCACTCAGTTTCCTGCTGGCATTCTTGCAATACTCTTTCTGATCATCTCATATTCAGTTTTTTCCAACAAAATCCGCTGACAAGTGCCATATGATGACCCCACAATGTTACACACGTCATGGGTGGTCTGCCTACAATCTTTCAAAACCACATTCTGAACAGCACTGATATTTTTTTGGTGTAGCATTAGTAGATGGCTGTCTTGAACATGCATCAGCAGGAAGTTTGGAAGGTAAGAGACGAGGTATTGGTGGAATTAAGGCTGTGAGGATGGGTCGTGAGTCTTGCTTGGGTAGCTCAGTTGGTATAGCACTTGCCCGCGAAAGGCGAAGGTCCCAAGTTTGAGTCTCAGTCCAGCACACAGTTTTAATCTGCCAGGAAGTTTCAGGAAGTCGTATGTTTGTGTCTGGCCCAAAGTGTCATTACCAAATGCTTGCGCTAACATTTTGTGCAATTCCGCAGCTTTTTTATGAAGTTAAAAACATAACGTGATAAAACAATTCTGTTCTCTCATGTTGGTCATTGCAGATTTGCCAACACAAGCAAATGTCACAATGGAAAACTGTCCGACAACAATAAACATGTCCAATCAAATCGAAGCTGCTAGGCATACCGATGCATGAAACATTTATTATGCCTTTCTAGAGGCATTTGTTTGTCCTACTGTTGTGGGTAGCACATTTTGTGCAGAAACTTGGAGAAGAGAGGGGGTCAAGTATTTTGAGGCCCACCAGACAACAAAGTGATGCTAGAGCATTTATCCTGATTTTGAAGAGGATTCACTTCTTGACAAAGTTCAAATCATGGTCTGCCGCTGTTATGTAAAGTTGTATTTTTCACCCTTGACGTGGTGTTTTATGTGCCAGTGCCTTGGTAATATGTCTTCCCTTTCTAACAACATCCTTATTTGTGGAGACTGTTGTTTGATCCGTTATGAAAACTCCCCTTGTAAATCGTGGAGAACTTCACCCTTCCTGTTGTACTACCAGAATTAAGGAATGTGCGATTCAGGAACTCATAATCTCTAATCACCTTCCATATTTTTGAAACTTGATAAAAGTGTTGTCACTTATGGCCCATCCCAATGATATTGCTTTTTTCCAATATTGTGGCCAGTTCATTGGCAGTACCCAGAGTACTTATAATCCCTCTGTTCCTTCAATTTCAACCTCTGATAGTTGTGCAAATAAATTAGTCTGGTGTGTGTGTGTGTGTGTGTGTGTGGGGGGGGGGGGGGGGGCTGTGGCCTCTCACCTGTTGTGGATTCTGCTGTCAGGGATTTCGACTCTTCATCCAACCAGAAAAGCCAATGACAGGGCTCCCATTAGGCAACCCCCTCCCTGGAAATCTACAGACCAGCTAGCCATTATCAAAAGGAGTCACAGACTGCTGGTCCCATGGCTTCTCACTCTTCCACAGTACCAATTCCCACACTGAATAAGCTTTGACAGAGTTCTTCACTTGTATAATAGTTGAGAGAGGAAAAAAGACATCTTGGGGAAGCTGCTTTTGTGATACCAGACACATCAGGTCCCCAAACGCCATTGGACTCGGAGCCTATATTCGTCAATGTTGTTCCAGCCCCAACCAGTGATGGACATGATCCTGGGGAGTGACCTGCCCCACTTAATAGTTTAATGGAACTTCAACAGAATTTAATGGAACTTAAGTGGTTATTGACTAGAGCCTGGATTTTTTGTTATTACGTATTCTTTTCCTTCACTGTGACACAAGGGAAATGTGTAAATTTTTATGAACTTGTTGCCAGAATTTTTTTTTTTTATTTGTTTCACTATAATTGCATGTGTTCACATATTTTAACTTTACGCTCCATAAAATTACGTATTACTGCATTTTTACCCTTCTTATTAATTCTCCAGCACCTCCAGTAGATAGCTCTAACAGTCACATTCTGGATCATAGATAAGTGCATTTTGAGCTTGATTATGAAGAAAGTGTTTTTGCGTAATTTTCTAAAATTTGGAGTTTTGGTTCTCAAAAGCAAAGCAGATACAATAACAGTACCATGTGTAACATTGTAGTACTCCATAAAATAAGACATTGTCTGCAGTAGGCTGTAAATTTATCTTTAATTTGTTGTGCTATTAGCCAGTTTTGATGAAGTCATCATTATTAAGCTCCTATAAAATCCTGTCTACTGCAGAAGACTGAAGTACATGACCTATATAACAGTCTAAAAATCTTAAAAACACAATAAATGACAAAATCGTAATTTCTGCATTAGGTACTGTCTATTACTACAATATGCGGTAACAGTAAAGAATCTGAATAAGGTATAGCCATAAAGTAATAGCATAGATCAGCGCTTTCCAACCTTTTCAGCTGGCGGACCCCTTCTTCAGTCAAAAATCCATTGCGGACTCCTAGTCAGTCAAGAGCACAGTAACTTTAAATTTCAGAGTGAAACTCATGGGAACTGAAGCTTCTTAATGCAAGTGCCATGTTCCCAATGACTAACCCCCCCCACCACCACCACGAAGAATCAGCAGTCTTTGGTTTAGAGATGAATGAAAACAACTTGAAATTAACGATACAATATGAATTCCCACTGTATCCAGACACTTACTTATGGATTTACTCCCTTTGTTCAACACACTATAGCCTGATTAAAATTACTTGGTAACTGACATTTCACACACTGGAGCTGCTTTACTCCAAGGGCAATCAACGTCACGTCCAAACTGTTCGCTGTTGACAAGCTGCCCCTTGTGGTCTTTTCAATTCCACTGTTTTGCTACTGTTGTGTAAGGAGCATGCATAATCGTAACAGGCGTGCGTGCGTGCGTCCGTATGGTTTCTCGTGAAATCCAAAGTAGTACATTCAAATGTATGTAAAGTCTATGGGACTTAACTGCTGAGGTCATCAGTCCCTAGTCTTACACACTATTTACCTAAGTTTAACTTCCGCTTAGGACAAAACACACAAAAACACACACACACACACACACACACACACACACACACACACACACACACACTCACGAGGAAGGACTCGAACCTCCGGCGGGAGTGGCCGCTCAATCCATGACGATATGGCGCCTTAGACTGCACGGCCATTCCATTCGGCTGTGAAGAAAAGAGGCAGACCCATGATTTGGGATACAAACACACCATGAAAGAAAAGAGGCCAAGGAATTGCTGTTAAAGGACTATTGTAAGATCTGTTGTGCAATTTGTGGGAATACATTCACCCAGTTTACATGTGTTTCCAAAACCGGCCTTCGTAAGCCGATGGCCCAGTTCCGCTTTTGGTTGGAAATCGATTCTGGAAATCTGCTTTTATAAAGCCGTTTTCCAGTTCCACAATCGATTTTCGTGCCCATGTAAGCAGCTCAGAAAGTCTAGTTATTTTTACGTCTTTGTGTATCTACTGAACGGCAGCTGTAGTCCGTAGCTGGCGGCAGCTAGCAGGTGGCATTGCAACAGTGTACTGTCAGTCAGTAGCTGGCAACTGGCAGGCGGCGTGGCAACAGTTTAGCCACAGCTGACAACTTCTACAACTACTTGGACACTACATTGTGGCAGTCAGCCTCGACCGTAAACAAATTAGGAAAACAAGCAAAGAAGCTCTCTTATTTCTAAATAAGAAGACAATGCATTTCATAGAATGTAAGACTTTTTTTCTCAAAGGAAACAATTCTGGCAGAGGTGGTTTACCTTTTACAAGGTGGCACGTGAAAAGTCCTCATTTGTTTACGCTCACAGCCAGTTGCCACAATATAGTGTCAGAGTAATGGCAAGTAATTGTAATTGAAGTATAGGCAGGCCATATTTTTAACTGTGAGGATGGAATATATTATAAAGAAAAGAAATTAGCTTTAGAGATCATTTTCATTTCCGTAACAAAAATATCAATGCCAACAGAATTCAATTAATAATTATTTTGTAAATGATAGAAGACAGAAACAAAATTCCAACAGAGTTATAGTTCAGGTACGTTCAGTGAGCATCTACGAAGAGAAATGCTTCCTTCTTTTCTATAGATGAGTCTGTAGGAACAATAATGGAATACTAATGTGATGGTTGAGGATGCTTCTGCTGACACAATTTTGAAAAGTTGGGTTCAATTCTTGACAACTGGAGACGAATGTCTGGTTCCGCATCGAGACAGCTTCGGTACTTAGTTTTGTGGACAGCATAGATCGAGAATCGAGATTCACACATGTATGTTGTGGCAAACGGATGAAGTACACGTTTTGCCTTTTCAGCAAGGGGGGGTAGTATTTCTTGCCACCCAAACGGATCCAAAAGTGTGAGTAACCGTCAATGTCAAAACTTGATTTCAAGGTAGGGTCTGTGGCAATTTCTATCAACAACTCATATTCATTTGATGATAGAATGTTCGGCTTTTTGGATACAGTGAATGGGTTGACCACCCATTCGTATTTCTGCAGCTTCTCAGCTTCAGCTGTTGGGAAAGAATGCTCCAACAATGACATCAAGCTTCGGAGATGTTCCAGGATTTGATGAAACAAGTTCTTTCCAAGCGCCAATGTTTTGTTTTTCAAAAACTCCTTGAGAACAGGAAAACACTCAGCCTCCCCTCCTTGAAACACACTGCCCAAAAATTGATTTTACTCTTGAATACTCGAACTTTGTCGATCACAGTGACCTTTGTTTCACTTTGCCCTTGGAGTGAAATATTCATTTCGTTCATTTTGGAGAAAATATCTGACAAATAGGCAAGTATACACTGCCAATTTTCATCATTAATAAGTTCTGCTAATTTGGTGTTATGCTCCAAAAGGAAAACTAAGACTTCCAATCTTAATTCGTACAACCGAGAGAGTGCATTCCCACGTGATAGCCTCCTCACTTCTGTGTGGAGAAGCAGGGAACGATGAAGGTTTTCCATATCTTCACACAGTATTGTGAAAAGTTTTGACTTCAACAGCCTTGATTTTATGTAGCCAATGATTTGAATGAAATCCCCTAAGACTTTCTTGAACGAAACAGGCATTTGTTTCGTAGCTAAAGCGTATCTGTGGAGAGCACAATGACTACTGCTGCAATTCTTGGCGTTTTCTTTTATTTTCGTTACTGCTCCAACTGTATGACCCGTCATAGCTTTTGCATCATCTATGCACACATCTCTGCAACTTCGTTAGTCCTTAAAAAATCATCCAATAGACAGAATATTTCAGCACCTGTTGTGTTCGAAGGTAGTGGTCTGCACAATAAGAGGTCCTCCTCAAAACATCCAGAATATTCATCACGGGCAAAAGCCAGTAAAATCGCTAATCCTGCAACATCAGTGGATTCATCCATCTGCAGAGAAAACGAATTGTGTTGGATGCGAGAAACAAGAGTGTCTTTCACATTATTTGTCATGTCAACAATGCGTCTCTTGACAGTATTGTTTGCTAATGGCACCGAAGATACAAGCTTTACTGCCTTTTCCTCTAGCATTAAATTAACAATATCATTAACACATGGCTTTATGAGGTTTTACTGCAATGGTGTGAGCTTAGCCTGTTTTTGTCACTCGGTAACTAACCAAGAAAGAAACTTTTAATGAATTTTCATTAATTGTTTTTGCATGAGGTTTCGTGCAATGCTGAGAAGAAGCTAGTTCAGAACTCTTCCTTTTGAAAAAATCAATGTCTGTAGCCTGGAAATCAGGGTGAGTACCTTCAAAATGACGGCGCAATTTAACTGGAACCATTGAACTCTTTGGAAGGACTCGCGCACAAATTACACCCTGAGCTTTACCCTCTTTTGTCTCCATTAAGCCCATTTCTAAATAGCTTTCGTTGTACTTACGCTTCTTGGTTATTCCACTTCCACAGGATATTGCAACCAATGGAGTACGTGCAGTGTTTTCACATAATCGGCTGTGGAGCTTCTTGTGATTGTTCTACCTCCCTCCTCATTCATTTCAACTGGAAACTTCCCTTATTGTGAAGGCAATGGAGAAACTGCACGCTTCTTCAATGATTCTGACTTCAGCCACAGATCCATGTTAGAAATAATAAACTGGTCAAAAATCAACTTATGAAATAGGTAGTGCACTGACAAAGAAAGTTTAACATTTAATGATGCCTGGGGCCTCATACGTACTAGCGAGCGCTGTGATTGGTCGACAAAGCTCGCTCCACACATGCGTAAAAGGTTTCAGTGCATCTAGCGCCGTGAGCTGGCGCACAAACGACCCCCATATTGTTGTGAAACAGTTGATCAGAGAAGCCGCACTCTCCGGCACTAAACTGTGTATGCGTTCTCACTTAGGAACCACAAAGGCTGCTTGTGAATAATACCTGAAGTAAAAATACACTTGTTTTTCACACGAAGAAAAAAGTAGTGATGAATTTGATTTTCACATTTTTATTCAATAATTTTACTCATTATTTTACACAATTTGGTGAAAGGTGGCTGCAGACCCCCTAGAAAGAGCCGGCAGACCCCTAAGGGGTCCTCGAACCACACGTTGGGAAGCCCTGGCATAGATTTTGATGTGATTCATAAACTCTAGTCAGGAAGAGGAGGAACAAAGGAGGATAAGTAGTAAACATCTGAACAATTAAATAAATTGTTCACCAGTGTTGTCTACTTGTTGGTCAACATAATATGTGTGTGAAATTCTCTAAGAAGTTTATCTTTTTAAAGTCTGTTTGTTCATTAAGAACACACACACTGACTTTGTACTGAAAACAGTATAACTTTCAGTGTCTTCAAAAATATTGATAATCCTGTCTTTATTGAGCCTATATAGAATTTCCAATGTTTCACTATTAGTTGAGTTGCAGTTAGTGGTGCTTCCTCAATCTTGTGCTGGTGCTCCCGCCTATCAGTCCTATGTAGAATCTGTCATAGTCACTGCAGTTAATCTTGTAAATGCTGAATTGTCGAAGTAGGTTGAAGTGTTTTTTTTTTTTTTTTTTTTTTTTTTTTAAAAAAAGTTCATTATTAGTGTGAATGCCTATCTGTATCATAGTACTGTGAAATGTTTGTACTGTCTTACCAGATGTAGGTCCATAATATGGTAATACAGCATATTTACTTTTTTGTTCAGTTGCTCCTTAGCTAATGTGATTTGATTATCAGATATCTTATTGTTGCTGTTAAGTTTTTTAATTGTATATTGCCTCAGCTCTTTTATTTCCATTATTGTTCTTGACAGCTATTTCATTCAATATTTTCAAATACTGGTTAAGTTCATTGCTATCCAGTGGAACATTAATTACTCTACTAATCATGGACTGAAAAAAGGCACCCCTAATATGAATACGGATCACATGAATTACTGTGAATGACTGTATCAGTCGTTGTTGGTTTGCGGTAAACACCAACATTATGGGAACCCTCATTATTACTAATTTTCAATCTAAGAAGCTTATTGTGTGTTACTTTTCTAGTTCCAGCATGATGTTAATTTTGGGATGTATACTATTCAGTTGCATTAGCATGCAGTCTGTGTCATTTGTGATACCAGTGAATATTGTCAACATATTTCTTGTAGTATATTACCTTGTCAATTGTGTTTCTCTTTTTCTAAAAGAATTTATTTTCATAATTATTCACAGACATGTCTGCTAGTGTACTCACCATACTCCCCCATGGCCAAACTGTCAATTTGAGAGTGGAGTGAATCATTGAAACGCAAATAAATAAATGAAAATATCAGCATAAAAATCATCTATAATCGTAATGCATTTGTTCAACTATAATTTTGCTATATTTCAAGAAATTATCCTCTATTAATTTGCCTTGGTTACTGGTACATTCTTGTAAAGATTAATAATCTCAAATGAAACAAATTTACCTGTAATGGGCATCTGGATATTTCTGATGTATTCAGCAACCTTATCCCCCTTCTTTTACATTATAACATGGTTCATAAGTTTAATATTTCATAATCATGGTGTTGAATTTTTTGTTCTCAATAGATGCTGGACAGGCCAGATGGGATAATTTGCCTTTTGAAATTTTGATTGGGCCATTAGTTGAGGTATCTTTATGAATGAGTGATCACGTTGACATCTGTGTTGTTATTTTATGGTTATATCTTATTAAGAGACTGTTTTTACATAGCAGCTATGACAGAATAGAACCAGTAACATGCATGGACATTCAGAATTGATATCCATATACATTACCTTTGATATAAATCAAAACAGCTCATTATGTCTTCAGTTTGTATGTTGATGAAACCAATGCATTTCTTGACATTTGCACATAAGTGTGGTTCTGTAGCAAATGGATGTTAAATTCGGCCTCAGGTTATGCTTTATGTAGATCTTCCATATATTTTACTGTCTTTTTTGATCATATTTGATACAGAGAATGCTAACATTGAAGTGTGCTTCTGCACATTGACTAATGGATTGATTTCCTTGTCATGTGTTGTGCAAGTTTATGCTTAGTGTTATTGCATGTGTAAGTAATGGATGGTACATAATGCTGAAATTACAACTTTGTCATTTATTATGTTTTTAAGATCTCTAGACTATTACACAAGTTATGTTTATCACTCTTCTGTAGTTAATGTTTTATAGATGCTTGACAATGATGCCTTAGTCAAAATTGGCCAACAGCACAACAAATAAAAGATAAATTTACAGCCTACAACAGGTAATTTTTTCTTTTGTGAAGTACATCAAATTTGTGGACCCACAAACAAACACGATTATTGTAGTAGCCACAATTAGGTATAGTTAAGGGCTTTCTGTGTTGCTAAGACTGGCAGTGGGACAAACAAAAGACTAGCAGACCGAAGTTGGTTAACTAATAGGACTTCTACCAATCCAGAAGTAGGGGGTATGTGTGCCAAGAGAAGTTCACCCAATAGGACTTCTTAAGAGTTCATGGCTTTTTGTGTTCATGAAGCTTCCTGTTACATCAAAGTTATCATCTGAATTAAGATCTTGGGTTGCAATGGACAAAACTTTCACTATTGATGGAAAAATTATTCTGTGTCCAGCACATATAAAGCAGATTAGCTGCTCTATGAATTTCCAACTTCAGCAAAATATACATATTGATGTGCACTGAAGGAACAAAGCAGGGCAGCTATCTAAGAAGTAAATGTTATTAAGACAGTAAATAAAAGACTTCAAACTCCATAAATGAAGTTTTTTGTGATATGTGCTTTGCTATGGTTGCTGCCAACATTCAGTGGTACAGTCTTCAAATGCCCAAATGTTGCATGTTTCTACAAAAGTATTGTGGCGACACATTCCAGCTGAATTGAAATTACGGAAATGCTAAACATTTGTTATCAGGAGGCTCTGAAAAGTATGCAGTGCTTGCAGTGTTCTCTTTAAATATGTTTGTGTTTGGAGTAATTCTTGTGGTTTCTGGAAGTTCTGAAATGCTGCACCTGTAATTAAATTTTCTTCAGTCCATGCCAGTGCAGTCCAGTGGCCTTTGTTATCATTGCAGTTGTGCCTGTGCTGAAATTCGAGAACTTTCACCAAATTTTCACTTTCAAGAAATGAATACAAAGTAATCCTTCACTGAATAACCTCATATATAGTGTACCAATGTATAACAAGATCTTGAGATCTTGACATTTGAATGAACGCTAGATAAGTGGCGGTTTTTACTTTTCATCTGACATCTCGTGTTCAGCTCTGATGTCATGCTGCATTTTTATTCGGTGCTGCACTTCACTACTCCAGATTAGGACACCAACTCGTGGACATTGCATAAAGCCCATGCAGGTATCACATCTTGTGGTAATACTGTGATCACTGTCCGACCATGAAGATACACAGCATAAGTCCATGTATGTGTCGCAGACATACAGATGACAGAAATCCACAAAGAACTTTCTATTTCTAACAATTAAATTATTGTATGCCCTAACAGTCATGACCATACAAGACGCAAAGAAACTGTGTGTGACATGTAGCTGCTAGTAGGTTTTGATTTACATCAGTGGGGACATACGTAATCGTGACAATCATTTGTCATTGGGGTACACTCCACCAGAGTTATGTGTAATGCCGTGTGCTACATAGGTAATACCACATATGGGTAACTGATGATGAAACAGTAGACATATGTTTCATTAGCACTCTCATTGTTGGAAAATTCAACAGAGAAGAATCCTCAATGCTATTATCGATTTTATGCATGATGTTAGAACACACATGCTGTAGTTAATCTAAACTTGTTCTCATAGTGCCTACAGGATTAATATGTAGGGGATAGTGGTATATTCCTAGAGTTATCATTTACAGCTGGTTTGTGAAACTTTGTAAGTAGTTCCATTTTTGAATGACAATCTTAAAGTGCTGTGACCTGAGGAAATTCAAGAAGAAAAATTTCTTGTTATGTGTTTGAATGCCTACATGCTGAATGTGGCAATTGATCTATGTATATTCTATCAACACTTACTCCAGTTCATCTGTCTGGTCCATGACTGTGATGTGTTGCTGAAGGAGTGCGTGGTAGCTACTCAGAGTATATAAAATAATTTCACACACCAAAAAAGCTCCATGTCGTATGTTATTATTGCACTTGGAACTGCTGCCAAACCTTGTGTTGTCATGAGAGCATGTCCTAATGAGAAGGGGTACATCAGTTAAAGATATTGATTTTTGTAATGGACATTTTTAAGCCTTGCAATCTCTATCTCTGAGTAAGTCTTCAGTTTCAGCATGAGAGGCACCCCCCTTGAACCCAAAATTGAAACTGCTGTGGTGTACATCCATAGCAACTTTGGCTACCTAGACAGCATCATTAAAGAATTAATCTGTTGGGTTAGCTTAGCAGAAATCATTAGAAATTGTTAAGAAAATCAAATGAAGACTGGCTTACATAAGAGGTGATACTGGTCACAGGGTAGTGAGTGTCTTTGACATTGTTTCATCAAGAAATTCAGACTACTTGGCTTTCGCTGCTATTTGCAATGTCCTCAGTTGGGCAGAACAAGACACTCAAGTGGACATCCCTCCATGAATATTTAATCACCTAAAATTTGCAACATCATTGTAGTATAATGTTGAGAGATCAGTTTCCTCCTGCAAAAACATTCTTTCTGTTCAGCAATACCCTATGACTGCAGAGAATTGGGAGAAGTGTCTGGTTGCTCCTTGTACTTCAAAATGAATGGTGAGGTAGGCTATAATAATTGTGCCCATCCAGTTTTCAGTGGAATTGTCTTGGAATTTAAGGGACTGTCCAAGATCCCGGGTAAATGGGCTTGGCACACACTTTCATCCCGCCTTGTGCCAAATTTGGGAATCGAGCAAAAGAATGTGCGAATTTTCTCCCTCAATCACTGTACGTGATTCAAAATACACATTTGCCTTTAAAATTATGGATTATTGGGTAGTTAAGGTGCCACTTGTTTCATTTCCAGTTTGACCATATTAGAATTAGAAAGGATCAGCATTCCGAAAAGATGGTTCATTCTTCCTGTAATGTCTGAGACATTTCATCTGTTTCAGAAAAGAAAGTTAAAATGTCTTATTGCTTTCAACAAAGACTGGTTAAAAAAAAAAACACTTTTTGGTTTATGAGAAAAAAGACTTCACAGCAAAGTGTGTGATTTGATAAAATTTTAAGGAAGAAAAGCTGCAGTGGATCATCAGAAGACATAGAAACAGATTCTGGCACAGCAACAGTGTTTTAAAAATAAAAGAATTAGAACTTTTATTGTGAAGAAATGTACATCTGAAGAAGATGGCAGGTTGCTTCTGTTTATCACAGTGTAAAACGTGCTTCAGCTACAAATCATTGGACTGCCAAATGAAACTGAATTATTCCTTGTTTCCAGACAGTAATATCGCATCTAAAATTTTGTGTGGAAGAACTAAGAAATGGCTCATACAGTTGAGATGCAGACATAGACGAGCTTCATAAAGCTTTTTATTTTTCTGTGTTCTTGGATGCTTCAAACCAAGAAAGGATTGCTGGAACTTTATAGAGACTCCTGTGAGACCCACAAAGACATTACACTTGCACTAAATACCATTACAGAACAGAATCTGATGGTTTTCATTTGAATCAATACATCACTGACAATGCTCCAGTGAACTTGCGAAAAACAACTCGGTTTCTGTCTTGCTGAAAAACAAGAATCCACCCATTTTGAGAGCTGATTGCTATGCCATAAATAACACAGTAAAACATCATCTTAAAACATTTAATTGTGATGTAGAAGCATTAGTTCTCAAAATCTGCAGTGAATTTGGTTCCTCTGTGCCAAATGTTAGGTCACTGAGAGAATTTTCACAGTTTACAGAGACAAAGTTTAAGGAAATATTACAAACTTCCATACACTGTGGCTCTCACTACTTCCTGCAATTGACAGAATTATGCACTGCTGGCCTGCCATCAAGTCATGATTTATTTCAAAGAACAAGGAAGGCTGTTAAAGATTGATTTGACAGTGTGATTGCTATCTATGTTTTCTGCAGTATATTTTGCTCCTGTTTGAGACTGCTGGTAAAAAACAGCAAAACTTCTCAGATACTTCTGTTGAGCTGGACAGAATAATAAGGGACCTTAAGAGCAAGATAGAGAGCAGTAAATAAGATAAATTCCTAGGAAAGAAAGTTCATGAAGTTCTGCAAGAAATGCCAAAATCACAGTTGTTGAGTTCAGAAAATGATGCACAGTGTTTATTGTCACATTGCATCGATTAGTTATCCAAAAACTGTGATTATTCTTAGAACAATCTGTTCAATCGGCTTACAAGTTTTTCACGTAAAGAACAATGCCATTATGTTTTAAAGGGTACCAACAAATTGAATCTAAACCTGGATGAAGACCAGCTGTACAGTGAATTCTGTGATTTTTGGAATGCATATGAATTCCCAGTTGTGTAGGCTTATATCATACATATTTTCAGTTCCTGCCGGTAGCTCATTTGATGACTCAGTCTTTAGTATGATGAGAACAAGTGTTCAGAAGAAAGAAATGAAATTTGCATTGCTTTAGCAAAAAGAGAACTTCAAATAAAGGTGAACTGTTTTGAAAGTTGTGGTGAATTCTTGAATTTGATGAAATAGAGGGGAGACACTTTAGGACTACTGAAAGCAGCAAAGAACAACACAAAATCTGTATTCAAAAATATAAACCAGTGATCATGTTTCTCTCTCTCTCTCTCTCTCTCTCTCTCTCTCTCTCTCTCTTAACTTTGGATTGAACTCATTATATTGCTTGTAAATGTTCATTTAAAAATTCATTTCATGCTTGAATGTCAAGTCCATTCATTACAAATGAGAATGAAAAGAATAATACATTTTTTTTTCATTTTTGGCATTAACACAGCATTAAAATTAAATTTTGATGTGTTTAGAAATTACAGATGCAACAAATTTGTTATTTTACTTATAGTATTTGCAGTAAACTATTAGCTTTTTCTTCATTACACATGATCAAGTAGTTATTCAGCCCAGGGCTCCCTAGTAGGACACCTTAGCAATTTCAGTGAAGATTGACATTTTAAGTAAACATTAATTACTAAAAATTGTTTTCTTTCTTAAGCACAGTATAGACATTCAAAATACAAAATTAAGTAAGGTAAAATCTACATTAATTTTTTTTATTGTGTCAGGTACATTTAAATGCTTATTAATATAATGTAGTAGGCTATAGTGTAAATCAGAAGGTGATTTCAGTTGAAATTACTGTCTTAGGTTTAACATTTAATAAAATATATTCATCTACACTCTGCAACCCAGTGTGCGATGCTTGACGGAGGGTACCCTGTACCACTACTAGTTGTTTTCTTTCCTGTTCCACTTGCAGATAGAGCAAGGGAAAATGACGGTCTATTCACCTCTGCATGAGCCCCAGTTTCTTGTATCTTATCTTTTGTGACCAATATACAAAATGTATGTTGGTGGCAGTAGCATCTTTCTGCAGTCAGCTTCAAATGGCAGTTCTCTAAATTTTCTTAATAGTGTTCCTCAAAAAGAACATCACCTTTGCTTCAGCAATTCCCATTTGAGTTCCTGAAGCATCTCCATAACACTAGTGTGTTGATCAAACTTACTAGTAAGAAATCTAATAGCAGTCTGTCTCTGAATTACCTTATTGTCCTCCTTTAATCTATGCTGGTGCAGATCCCAAACATTTGAGCAGTACTCAAGAATATGTCACACCAGTGGTCCTATCTGTGGTCGCCTTTACAGATAAACCACACTTTCCTAAAATTTCCCCAATAAACTGAAGTCAACCATTTGCCTTCAGTACCACAATCCTCACATGCTCGTTCCATTTCATGTCGCTTCACAACATTATGCCCATATATTTAAATGGCATGCCTGTCAAGCAGGACTCTACTAATGCTGTATCCGAACATTACAGGTTTGTTTTTCCTACTCTTCTGCATTAATTTACATTTTTTCTACATTTAGAACCAGCTGCCATTCATCACAGCAACTAGAAGTTTTGTCCAAGTCATCTTGTATCAAACAACCACAGACTGCTAGCCATCCTGTGTGCCTGATCAATTTTGTGTATAGAAAATAACAGTATCCTATCACACTTGCCTGGGATACTCCTGGTGATACAGTTGTCTCAGATGAACACTCGCCGTCAAGGACAATATACTGTGTTCTATTACTTAAGAAGTCTTCAAGCCACTCATATATCTGGGAACCTATTCCATGTGCTTGTACCTTCATTAACAGTCTGCAATGCGGTACCATGTCAAATGTTTCTCAGAAGTCAAGAAATATGGAATGTGCTTGTTGCCCTTCATCCATAGTTTACGTTTGAATGGAATTGAATTTCAGTTGATCCTGTAGGATAACATGGTGTACAGTGAACGTACATATAATATAGGACATGTCAAAAATAAAAACCTTCATTATCATATACTTCCGAACTATTCTAACATCCAGAATGAGATTTTCACTCTGCAGCAGAGTGTGCGCTGACATGAAACTTCCTGACAGATTAAAACTGTGTGCCTCACCGAGACTCGAACTTGGGACCTTTGCCTTTCGCGGGCAAGTAGAGCACTTGCCCATGAAAGGCAAAGGTCCCGAGTTTGAGTCTTGGTCCGGTACACAGTTTTAATCTGCCAGGAAGTTTTATTCTAATAATAATTAACAATATTTACAAATTTAATGTGTGCAGTACTCATCAACACTGTAAAATTCCTTTTCCACCAGATAGTCTTTTAGGTTCTTTGAAAACTTAGTGCCATGCACATTGTCACACAGTTTTTTAGGCAGACTTCTTAGTAATTTGATACCTGAGTACTGGGGTCCTTTTTCTGGAATGCTTGAGTTTCCCCACGCTACCGCTCCGTACTGCATGTATGGTTCAAAGAGTCCATGGTATACTGTGCACAGAAGCTGTTTGTGTGCATATTGTGCTAGCTGCCTCATTATAAATATGTCAGAGCTGAATTTCTTGCAGACAGAATTAATATGTTGTTTCCATTTCAACTTGTTGTCCACAGTAATATCTAAGAATCTAGTGGATTCTACTTCGTCTAATCTCGTTTCATCCACCTCTAAACCCATGTGCACAGCCTTCTCTTTATTTCTGAACACTGCATACGTAGTCTTTTTTAGGTTTATAACAAATCCATTTTCCAGGAACCATTGAGCTGTGGTGTTTGCAGATATGTATGCTCTTCTCTCAAACAGTGCCACAGTTTGTTCATTGTTCAGTACTGTCACATCATCTCCATACAATATTTTCTTCTCTTTCTCTTCAACACCTGTATCATTAACAAACAGATTAAACAGCAATGGCCCTGTTACCGATCCTTGCGGCACTCTATATTTGATGGTTTTGGTTTCTGATTGGTATGCATCCCTTAGGTGGAAGCTTTTCCCTTTCAAGGAAATTTATTCCCCCCTGCGGGTCCGGGGATTAGAATAGGCCCGAGGTATTCCTGCCTGTCGTAAGAGGCGACTAAAAGGAGTCCATCCCCCTCAAGGGGGTAGTTAGCGCGTGCGTCCGGAGACGGACAGTTTCACGACCTATAATCGTGGTCTTTTTGGTTTTTCACTTCTCGTTTCTTCCTTCCTTTTGTTGGTTCCTTTCTTTGCTCTTCTCCACCCTACTGTCTTCCTTACTCTTTCCCTTGACTTCTCCTTGCCTTCTCATTGCCTTTTTCTCCTTGCCTTCTCCTTGCCTTCTCATTGCCTTCTTCTCCTTGCCTTCTCATTGCCTCCTTCTCCTTGCTTTCTCATTGCCTTCTTCTCCTTGCCTTCTCTGGTCTCCGCCTCGGCGTTTGAGACAGTCTGTCCTCTTTCTCCCTCTCTCTTCTTTTTCCTCTTCTTCCTTCCTCCCTGTGCATGTCTGAAGGCCGACCCACGCGTTCGCACGCGTAGCCGGTGACGGGGTAACGCATAAGTCCCCGCCCTGGGTAGACATGTAAGGCACGCGCGTACCCCCTGGTAAAGGCCAGGCCCGGGGAGGGGTGATTGCCTGAGCTGATACCTTCTGACCATGGCGATTGGTCCCTCCGTCTGTTTCTCGGGAGGTGTGACCTGAGGTGTAAACATTCACCTAAGGCGGGAGTGCCCTCTGAGAGGGTCCCCACAAGGAAGGAGCGCGCCATCGGAGACGCTGGCAATCATGGGGGATTCCTCCGCAATGGATTCTACTCCATCGCTTTCGACTTCGACCCACAAACGGAAACGTGACCAGCCAACAGTGACAAAAGTACTACCGCCTGCCCCACAGTTCCTCGTAGTTTCTCGATCTGAGGACGGAAAGGATTTTTCCTCTGTCAACCCTTTCGTTATTCAGAAGGGCGTAGATGCCATAGCCGGATCTGTCAAATCTTGTACCAGGTTGCATAACGGTACCTTATTACTAGAAACTGAGAGTGCCTTTCAGGCACAAAAACTGCTTCGGGCCACACTCTTGTACACGTTCCCTGTCCGGGTGGAGGCCCACCGCACTTTGAATTCGTCTCGTGGTGTAGTCTATAGTAGCTCTCTCGACGGATTGACTGACGAGGAGCTTCAATCTTTCCTCGCTGAGCAGGGCGTGACGGCTGTCCATCGGGTCATGAAAAAGGTCAACAATGACCTTGTACCGACCCGGACACTTTTCTTAACCTTCGATAGTGTTAAGCTGCCATCGCGCATCAAGGCGGGCTACGAGATTATTTCTGTTCGCCCCTATGTCCCGACACCTACGCGCTGCTACCAGTGTCAGCGTTTCAATCACACTCGACAGTCTTGCTCCAATGTGGCTAAATGTGTCACTTGTGGCAGGGATGCCCATGAGGGTGACTGTCCACCTCCGTCTCCTCGTTGTGTGAACTGTCAGGGTGACCATGCCGCATCCTCCCGCGACTGTCCCGTCTATAAGGAAGAACGCTGTATCCAGGAAATTCGAGTCAAAGAGAAAGTGTCCACCTCGGCTGCTCGCAAGCTATTGGCTAGTAGGAAGCCCATGCTGCTCCCAGCGGGGAAATACAGCACTGTCCTCGCCTCTCCTCGGACTACCCGGGAGGTAGCAACCCAGACATGTGATCTGACCTTCAGCACCACGGTCGTCCGTTCGGCCAGTGCTAAGATCGCGCGGTCGACGTCTCCTCTTCCTCCCATCACCCCACAGACACCAGCCACTTCCTCAGCTTCTGCTCAGTCGAAGACCCCGAAGTCAGATGCACGGGCCTTCAAGAAGGAACCATCCCGTGCAGACTTCCTCCGTCCCTCGACCTCCCAGCCTTCGACCGGTACTTCCACCAAACGTCCTTCTAAAAAGGCGCATAGGAAGCACAGTTCTCCTTCTCCGCCGCGGCGCCTTTCTTCTCCTGCGCCACCCAGCGGTTGCCGCCCCAGGCCGTCATCCGTTTCGCCTGGCCGCACTGCTGGTAGCCGAACATCTGGCCGTTCACCGACGGAGGACGCTCCCCCTCCCGGCCATCCTCCCGAGATGGCCGATGACCCTATAGACCCTATGGACGATGACTGTCCGCCTCCTGCTAGCGGCGGCAGTGCTCGCTCGAAGCCAGGCCCTAAGCGGCCTTCGAGGTGACCCCTTCTCTCATCTTCCTTTTCTTACGATGGCACTTATTAACTGGAATATTCGCAGCATTCGCTCCAACCGAGAGGACTTGAAGTTGCTGCTCCGCTTGCATCGTCCGCTCGTCGTAGCCCTCCAGGAAACGAAGCTACGCCCATGCGATCAAATTGCCTTGACACACTACACCTCTGTGCGTTTTGACCTACCCCCTGTGGTAGGTATCCCAGCTCATGGAGGGGTTATGTTGCTGGTCCGGGATGATATTTACTACGATCCCATCACGTTGCACACCGGCCTGCAGGCAGTTGCCATCCGCATTACTCTCCCCACTTTTACTTTTTCCTTTTGTACCGTTTACGCTCCATCGTCATCTGCCGTTACCAGGGCAGACATGACGCAACTTATTGCTCAGCTACCTGCACCATTTTTGTTAACTGGAGACTTCAATGCCCACCATCCTCTTTGGGGCTCTCCAGCATCCTGCCCGAGGGGCTCCTTGTTAGCAGACCTTTTCAACCAGCTCAATCTTGTCTGCCTCAATACTGGCGCCCCTACTTTTCTTTCGGACACATCTCATACCTATTCCCATTTAGACCTCTCTATATGTACTCCCCAACTTGCACGCCGGTTTGAGTGGTATGCACTTGCTGATACATATTCGAGCGACCACTTCCCGTGTGTTATCCATCTCCTGCAGCATACTCCCTCTCCGTGCTCCTCTCGTTGGACCATCTCCAAGGCAGACTGGGGGCTCTTCTCTTCCAGGGCGACCTTTCAGGATCAAACCTTCACAAGCTGCGATCGTCAGGTCGCACACCTCATGGAAGTCATTCTCGCTGCTGCTGAATATTCCATCCCTCACCCTACTTCTTCTCCTCGTCGCGTACCGGTCCCCTGGTGGACCGCAGCATGTAGAGACGCTTTACGTGCTCGTCGACGTGCTTTACGCACCTTTAAACGCCACCCTACAGTGGCGAATTGTATTAATTATAAACGATTACGTGCTCAGTGTCGTCGTATTATTAAAGAAAGCAAGAAAGCCAGCTGGGCTGCTTTCACAAGCACCTTCAACACTTCTACTCCTTCTTCTGTTGTCTGGGGTAGCCTGCGCCGGCTATCTGGCACTAAGGTCCACTCCCCAGTTTCTGGCTTGAAGGTCGCGAATGAAGTCCTTGTGGCCCCTGAGGCTGTCTCCAATGCCTTCGGCCGCTTTTTCGCCGAGGTTTCGAGCTCCGCTCATTACCACCCTGCCTTCCTCCCCCGCAAACAGGCAGAGGAGGCTAGGCCACCTGACTTCCGCTCCTCGAATTGTGAAAGTTATAATGCCCCATTCACCATGCGGGAACTCGAAACCGCACTTGGCCGATCACGGTCCTCCGCTCCAGGGCCTGATTCTATTCATATTCAGATGCTGAAGAACCTTTCTCCTGCGGGTAAAGGTTTTCTTCTTCGTACATACAATCGCATCTGGATTGAGGGACATGTTCCCGCATGCTGGCGCGAGTCTATTGTTGTCCCGATTCCTAAGCCGGGGAAGGACAAGCACTTGCCTTCCAGTTATCGACCTATCTCGCTTACCAGCTGTGTCTGTAAAGTGATGGAGCGAATGGTTAACTCTCGATTGGTTTGGCTGCTCGAGTCTCGACGCCTACTTACCAATGTACAATGTGGATTTCGAAGGCGCCGCTCTGCTGTTGACCATCTGGTTACCTTGTCGACCTTCATTATGAATAACTTCTTGCGGAAGCGCCCGACCGCGGCTGTGTTCTTTGATTTGGAGAAGGCTTACGACACCTGTTGGAGGGCGGGCATTCTCCGCACCATGCATACCTGGGGCTTTCGCGGTCGCCTCCCTCTTTTTATTCGTTCCTTTTTAATGGATCGACAGTTTCGGGTACGTGTGGGTTCTGTCCTGTCAGACACCTTTCGCCAGGAGAATGGGGTGCCACAGGGCTCAGTTTTGAGCGTCGCTCTCTTCGCCATCGCGATCAATCCAATAATGGATTGCCTCCCAGCTGATGTATCAGGCTCCCTTTTCGTGGACGATTTTACCATCTATTGCAGCGCGCAGTGTACACGTGTCCTGGAGCGCTGTCTTCAGCGTTCTCTTGACCGTCTTTACTCCTGGAGTGTCGCCAATGGCTTCCGTTTTTCTGCCGAGAAGACGGTCTGTATTAACTTCTGGCGCTACAAAGAGTTTCTCCCACCGACCTTACGACTCGGTCCCGTTGCTCTCCCACTCGTGGAGACAATCAAATTTTTAGGCCTTACCTTTGACAGGAAACTTAGCTGGTCTCCACATGTGTCATATTTGGCCGCCCGTTGTACCCGTTCTTTAAATGTCCTCCGTGTTCTCAGTGGTATGTCGTGGGGAGCGGATCGAACCGTCCTACTTCGTCTATATCGGTCGATCGTCCGCTCCAAGCTGGATTATGGGAGCTTCGTATACTCCTCTGCACGGCCATCCATCTTACGCCGCCTCAACTCCATACAACATCGGGGTTTACGACTTGCGATCGGAGCATTTTATACCAGTCCCGTAGAGAGTCTTCATGCTGACGCTGGCGAATTGCCACTCACCTACCGGCACGATATACTGCTTTGTCGGTATGCCTGTCGGCTACTGTCAATGCCCGACCATCCGTCTTATCGTTCCTTTTTTGACGACTCTCTTGACCTTCAATACGGGTTGTATGTCTCTGCCTTGCTACCCCCTGGAGTTCGCTTTCGTCGCCTCCTTCAACACCTTAATTTTTCACTCCCTGCAACCTTTCGAGTGGGCGAGAGCCGCACGCCACCTTGGCTCCAGGCTCAGGTCCGCGTTCACCTCGACCTCAGCTCGCTCCCAAAAGAGGTCACCCCCGGTTCGGTCTACCACTCCCGTTTTTTGGAACTTCGTTCGAAGTTCAACAACATGACTTTCATTTATACAGATGGCTCTAAGACCAATGACGGGGTCAGGTGTTCCTTTATTGTCGGGGCACAAAGTTTCCAATACCGGCTCCATGGCCATTGTTCGGTCTTCACAGCTGAGCTCTTTGCCCTCTACCAGGCTGTTCTTTACATCTGCCGCCACCGACATTCTGCTTATGTCATCTGCTCAGATTCCCTGAGCGCCATCCAGAGCCTCAGTGATCCGTACCCAGTTCACCCTTTCGTACACCGGATCCAACGCTCTCTTCAGCAGCTGGTGGACGTCGGTATGCCGGTTAGCTTTATGTGGGTTCCTGGCCATGTTGGTATCCCTGGGAATGAAGCTGCAGATGCCGCGGCCAAGGCTGCGGTCCTCCAGCCTCGGACAGCTTCTTGTTGTGTCCCTTCGTCCGATTTTAGCAGGGTCATTTGTCGGCGCGTTGTGTCGCTGTGGCATGCCGATTGGGCTGCACTTACCGACAACAAGCTTCGGGCCTTAAAACCTCTTCCCGTGGCTTGGATGTCCTCCTCACGCCCTTCTCGGCGGGAGGAGGTCGTTTTAGCAAGGTTGAGAATTGGACACTGCCGGTTCAGCCATCGCCATCTGCTGACGGCTGCGCCGGCGCCGTTCTGCCCATGTGGGCACTTGCTGACGGTTAGACACATTTTAATGTCCTGTCCAGATCTTAACACACTGCGCCTCGATCTTAACCTGCCTAATACTTTAGATGCCATTTTAGCGGATGACCCACGAGCAGCTGCTCGTGTTCTTTGTTTTATCAATTTGACAAACCTCGCTAAGGACATTTGATGATGTTTTTTAATCCTATGCCTGTCAGTCTGTCTTTTATTGTGTTTTCCCTTTTAGTTGTTGTTGTCAACTTATGCCTCGCGGTGCATTCTTAGAGTAGTCAGGGCGCTAATGACCATTGAAGTTGTGCGCCCGAAAACCACAAAAAAAAAAAAAAAAAAGGAAATTTATTGTATTCGAGCTGAGAATAAGTTCAGGAATTCTGCATCAAACTGATGTTAACATACTTTTGCGGATCCATACTTTTACCTTTCTTATATACAGGAGTCACCTTCATTTTTTTCCAGATTCTCGGGACTTAACACTGGGAGAGAGATTCATGATAAAGGGGGCCAATGCCATAGAGTACTCTTTGTAAAACTCAATTGGAATTCCATCCAGACCTGGCGGCTTATTTGTTTCTCTATGCCAGGGATGCTTACTACTATGTTGTCCATATGGGACTCTGTGCAGTTGTCAAATGACTGTATGTTTGTATGATTCTTCTGCTTGAATGATTTGTCAAATGCAGAATTTGAAACTTTGACTTTTGTTTTGCTATCTTTGACTGCCACTCCAAATTGGTCAGTGATATACTTACATATTTTACTCATTTTAATCACATAAATATGAACATATTTTGCCTGTTGATGGAACTTAAAAATCCACACCCTGCTGATGACCACTCTCCAAGCCTTCAAGGTTACCGTGCCTTCTGTCAGAACTATACTGGCCATGAGAGAACATCTTTTGGGGTCTCTATTTTGGTTCACATACATATCGTCAGTGAGTGAATTACCCTCTGCAGCATATTGGAAACAATAGCACTGCAAGTGTGAACAAAAACAACAATGATCATCTTTTGCATCATTTATTTACCCTGGCAAGCAACTTCCATACCAAGGTGTGACCACCTCAGTTCGACATCTGTCCTGTACATTTCTCCTGTTTGGAGATTTCAGTGCACATCACTCCCTGTGGGGGAGTACCACACCATATGGCAGGAGCTTGCTGATTGATTGACTTCTTTTTAAATCCCGATCTGAGTTTTCTCATTAACAATACCCCTAGCCACTTTAGTTGTCTACCGTGGCGCACCTGTTCGGTGCAATGGTTGCTATACCATGATCTTTGTGGCAGTGACCATTTTCCAATGATCCTGTCACTTTCTTATCTCCAACTGAGAGACCATTTGTCACAATTGGCTCTCTGAAACAGTAGCTGGCAGTTGTATGTGTCTTCCATCACCTTCATCCCCTCTTCTGTCAGATTACATCACTGAAGTGGTTGGAGACAAATATGATATGGTCATCTAAATCACTGGAACAGGTATCCCCCTCTCTAAGACCTCCTTCCACCAGTGGATAATACCATGGTGGAGCAAAGACCATTGTAACAGCTATTCAGGAACACCAAAGGACCCTGCAATGTCTCCAGTGACATCCATTTGAGACTGCCCACATAACTTTTAAGAGGCTCCAGGCAAAGCCTCACTACCTAACTAAAATGCAGTTGGAAGGAATGCTTACATCTTCTCCTTGGTCATTTATGCCCCTCCATCCCAGCTGATGTTGTTGGAGGGAGTGTGATGGGTAAAAATTATAGAGGGAAACCAGGAGATGAATACAGAAATATTCTTAAAAAAAGGAAAAAAATTCTAAAAGGAATAAATAAATTGAAGAGTTACCATTGACTGCACTGCTAAAACAGTGAGAGATGGAACACTCCAAATCTCTTAGAATATAACCAACAAGCAAGTCGAAAATCTTAAATTTGTATCAGCTTTATCGATAGCAGTTGACGAGTCTCATGACATAAATGATATGACCTGAGTTTCACTTTTTATACACTATTTTTCATTACACATCCAAAGAAAAATTAGGATTGGTACCACTCATAGGTCAACAATGTGGAAAGGATATTGCAGTTGCTGTAATTGAGTGCACTGAAAAACATAATACTCTACTCGACAAAACTGTCTCATTTTCAACTGATGGGGTGGAAAGTATGATTGGCCTAAGAAACGGGTTTGTTGCTGTTTTGAAAGAAAAAATTAGTCTCAGGATACTTACTTACCATTGCATCATTCTTTAAGAAGTCCATTGTGTGTAGACATTCCCAGAAGAAACTTGCAAAGTTATGGAACATGTGATTAACATTATGAACTCCGTTATAGCTAAAACTCTCTCATCAGCAATGTAAAGAATTTTTAGTTGAAATGGAGAGCGAATACACACATTTTCAGCTGCATAACGAGGTATGGTGGTTATCAAGAGGAAACATTCTGAAACGTTTTACTTCCTTATTAACAGAAAATAAAGCATTTCTCCCTGAGAAAGGTGTCTAGAACTAACAAACGCTCAATGGATCCGAAAGTTTTATTTCATTGTAAACATTACATATCATCTAAATCAGCTTAATTGTAAACTACAGAGGAAAGTAAACAGTTTGTTAGAAAAATTATTTAATTCAGAAACAATTTTTTTCCTCAAGTTCTTGAAAGAGAACATTGTCAAGAAAATAATCGGATATTGAAACCTGCTATTTCAAAACAACACTTTTATTAAATATAAGGGGAGCCGTTCTCAACTGGTTTCAGGACTTACGAAACAGTAAAACAATGTTAGCCTTTGTTAAAAATGTCTTAATGCTACTGTAAAAGAATCACATTTTTCTTCCTTTAAGACCGACATTATTGACTTTGAGGTGCTATTGCTGGATTTAAAAAAAAATCTGGTGCTCAAAATTTGAACATTGTTGTGCTGAGATAGAATTATTGGAGAAAAAGAAATGTGAATTTAGTCCACATCACAAGTGGTCTGCTTTGAAAGATTTAGTATTCCAAATTCATATAATCAGCTGGAACAACTATTGTTTGCTGTTTTTTCCTTTTTCAGGTTTACATATTAATGTGAACAATCATTTTCAAGAATGAACCTTATCGAATGTAAATTGGGATGTCTTTTTATTGATATGAACTTGGAATCATAGCTAAAACTAGCAAGAAGAAGACAGAGAGAGAGAGAGAGAGAGAGAGAGAGAGAGAGAGAGAGAGAGAGAGAGAGAGAGAAGGCCATTGTTCACATTTGTGTTTGTCAGTCATTGCCACGATTTAATTTTATGATTACCTTACAATTTAATTTTAATCACAGATAATATTGTTGCTAAGTATATCAAGTTTCGATGTACCTACAGCTTAGCTAAGACTCAAAAAGTTTATTAAGTTAGCTTTGTGGAGTGGAAGAAGATGTAGTATCAAGTACTGAGAAAGTTATGTTGAGATGGTTTGGTCACACAGAGAGGATGAATGAAGGGATGTCAGTGAAACAAGCATGCAACATGAGTGTGGGTGGCAGTGTTGGAACATACCTCAGTCAGATTGCATTATTATCAAAGGGCAGCTTCGCAGTACCTTAATTAATTTATTAATAGTATACATATCTACATAGAGTATAAAGTGTGTTATTGAACCATTTGACTCTCAAAAGAATTTTCAGTTGTTGGACTGTTGGTATTTAACTCTTTTGACTAATGTGTTTGCTGACCACTGCACTAGGCCATCAATCATAAATTCATTGTGTAATAGCATTGTATGTTTCATGTTTACATTTCTATTATGAAAGCACACATTTAATGCATTCACACCATGAAACATAACAAATAAAGAAGAAAGATTTTTTTTTAATCTACAGGCAACGGTTCCTGTATACTGTAGTTATAAGAGATTGGGTCATATACAAGTTGAGAAAACTATGCTCCTACAACACAATTCTGGTTTCAATTAATTTTTATTTGTGCTAATTTGTTAAGACAAAACTCCACAGCCAAAAGGCATGGATGTACTAGTTACCAGGTAGATACAGAAAATCCAACAAAGAGTGACGCATTTTGTCGTGGGATTGTATAGTCCATATGAGAGTGTTGGAGATGTTCAACGAGCTCCAGTGACAGATGCTGTAAGAGAGGTATTGTACATTATGAGGAAGGCTTTGCTGTTGACATTTCAAGAGGGTACTTTCTGGGAAGAGTTGGACAACATATTATTTCCTTCCACATACATCTTGCAAAATGACAACAATGAGAAAAATTCAAGAGTGAGAGCTATTACAGCAGCTCACCAACAATCATTTTTCCCACATGCTGTTCACAAATAGAACAAGGGAGGGAGGATCAGTTAGTGGTACCAGAAGTACCCTCTGCCACACACCGTCAGATGGCTTATGGAGTGTTGATGTAGATATTCTTGCAGCAATATTTTTGTTGTTTTGTCATTCCACTTCTTATACCATAACTAGGTCTGGAGTAGAGTTAAATTGTATTGTATTGTATTTATTTATTTATTTATTTATTTAGCCTGTGGATCACATATTGTACAAAGTACACATGATATAGGACAAGTCATTTTTCTTAGCAAATATGTAGTTTGGAGAAAAAAATAGGCAATGGACTGCCATTAAAAAAAATGTACACAAAATTGTTCATTGATGAATATAGTAACTTCACATACAGAGAATACAAACAATTTACATGGGGAACTAAGAAACATGTAGGCAATGTAGTGCTACTTTAAATTTACACAAATAATCACTGAGATTACAGAATAGTGAAAATGTCAACTGGAAGCACAACAGAGGGACATGAAATTAACATTGAGATTTCACAGACAATTAAGTTTTAATACAGGGTGATTCAAAAAGAATACCACAACTTTAAAAATGTGTATTTAATGAAAGAAACATAATATAACCTTCTGTTATACATCATTACAAAGAGTATTTAAAAAGGTTTTTTTTCACTCAAAAACAAATTCAGAGATGTTCAATATGGCCCCCTCCAGACACACGAGCAATATCAACCCAATACTCCAACTCGTTCCACACTCTCTGTAGCATATCAGGCGTAACAGTTTGGATAGCTGCTGTTATTTCTCGTTTCAAATCATCAATGGTGGCTGGGAGAGGTGGCCTAAACACCATATCCTTAACATACCCCCATAAGAAAAAATCGCAGGGGGTAAGATCAGGGCTTCTTGGAGGCCAGTGATGAAGTGCTCTGTCACGGGCTGGCTGGCGGCCGATCCATCGCCTCGGGTAGTTGACGTTCAGTGCCCCATATACAGACATTGTGACGGTTGACTTTCCCGTTAGTGTGGAAAGTTGCTTCATCACTAAACACAATCTTTGAAACGAAAGATTCATCTGTTTCCATTTGAGCAAGGATAAAATCACAGAAATCGATTCTTTTAATCTTATCAGCTGCAGACAGTGCTTGAACCAATTTCAGACGATAAGGTTTCATAACTAACCTTTTTTGTAGGACTCTCCATACAGTTGATTGTGGAATTTGCAGCTCTCTGCTAGCTCTGCGAGTCAATTTTCCTGGGCTGCGAACAAATGCTTGCTGGATGCGTGCTACATTTTCATCACTCGTTCTCGGCCGTCCAGAACTTTTCCATTTGCACAAACACCCATTCTCTGTAAACTGTTTATACCAACGTTTAATACACCACCTATCAGGAGGTTTAACACCATACTTCGTTCGAAATGCACGCTGAACAACTGTCGTCGATTCACTTCTGCCGTACTCAATAACACAAAAAGCTTTCTGTTGAGCGGTCGCCATCTTAGCATCAACTGACGCTGATGCCTAGTCAACAGCGCCTCAAGCGAACAAATGTACAACTAAATGAAACTTTATAGCTCCCTTAATTCGCCGACAGATAGTGCTTAGCTCTGCCTTTTGTCGTTGCAGAGTTTTAAATTCCTAAAGTTGTGGTATTCTTTTTGAATCACCCTGTACTAATAGAATGTGTACTTGTACATTCAAAAAGCGAGTTAAAAATTTTTGGGAAGTGAAACTGAAACATAGTTGTGTATAGTAGAAATTAGGTTATTATTTTGCCTACAGAATGTTTTACTCTAATCACAGTATTTCACAAAGGAACTTTATAATTTTTCATTTCCAGGAATTCTTGTACTGAATAGAAACAGTGCTTTGTCAGAAATGCCTTTAGTTTATTTTTAAGTATTGGATCTGGAGCAGTTTTTATTTGTTCTGGAATTTTATTGTGTAATACGACACCCAGATGAGTTATATATTTTTGGTATGATGACGTCCTTGAAAAAATTTGATGGATATTAGATTGCCCTCTGGTATAATGAGCATGTATATCATTGTTTTGGATTAATTTGCCTGTTCTTGAGAGGTATTCCCTGGTGAATAGGATTGTTTCTTGAATGAATAGGGATGGGATGCTTAGAACATTAAGTTTTATAAATTGACATTTACAGGATTCCAGCTTTTTGAGGCCACAGATTATCCTCAGTGCTCTTTTTTGTAGTTTAAATATATTTGTGCTGTGAGTTGAATTTCCCCAAAAGATGATTCCATAGCGGAGCAATGAGTGGAACTGCGCATAATATGCTTGCATTAGTGTGGATTTACTTGTAGTAGATTTTAGTATTCTTAGTCCATAGCACAATGATGAGAGTTTCTTTGATAAGTTGTTTATATGTGTGTCCCATTTTAAATTTTGTTGGACCCATAGACCCAAAAATTTTGCTGCATTTACATTTTCAATTTTATCATTATTTAACTTTACTTGGATAGTTTTTTGATTGGATGTGGGAATTAGATGGAAGTTGATACATACAGTTTTCCCACTATTAACAATTAGGCCATTTTTGTTAAACCACTCAGAAAGTTTTTTCATAGAGTTATCAGATATTGTCTGAAGGGATTTAGGGCTAGATCCAGTCAACACTATGCTTGTATCATCAGCAAACAGGATAGTTTTTTGTGGGCTCATACGTTCAACAAGATCATCTATGTAAATGAGGAAAAGTAATGGCCCTAGAACAGAACCCTGGGGAACACCATATCTTATTGATCTTTCCTCCGAGAGGAAAACTGTGTTATTTATTTTATTCTGTACATTAATATCGTATTGAAGTGATACCTTCTGTCTGCGGTTTTGTAGGTAAGAGCATAGCCAGTTGTGAGCCACACCTCTTATTCCTCTTCTTTCCAAATTAGCAAGCAGTATTTTATGATCTAGTACGTCAAAGGCTTTAGAGAGATCTAAGAAGATACCTGCAGCTATATTATGTTGGTCAATTGATTTCAGTATGTGGTCCAACAGTTCAAAAATTGCTGTCAGGGTGGATAAAGATTTACTAAAACCATGTTGTTGAATGCTGATTGGTGCGTGGTTTTTTATGAAATTTATAAGACTGTCATAAAAAAGTTTTTCCAGGATTTTTGAAAAGATGCTTAATATGGATAATGGTCTATAATTGGATACTAAATCAGGGGAACCTTTCTTTAGTAATGGTGAGACTTTAGCTATTTTGAGAGCATCTGGAAAAATGCCAGTTTTTAATGATTGGTTGTAGCTATTTTGAGAGCATCTGGAAAAAAGCCAGTTTTTAATGATTGGTTGTAGATGGTTGATAATGGCTTTACTACACTCCTGGAAATGGAAAAAAGAACACATTGACACCGGTGTGTCAGACCCACCATACTTGCTCCGGACACTGCGAGAGGGCTGTACAAGCAATGATCACACGCACGGCACAGCGGACACACCAGGAACCGCGGTGTTGGCCGTCGAATGGCGCTAGCTGCGCAGCATTTGTTCACCGCCGCCGTCAGTGTCAGCCAGTTTGCCGTGGCATACGGAGCTCCATCGCAGTCTTTAACACTGGTAGCATGCCGCGACAGCGTGGACGTGAACCGTATGTGCAGTTGACGGACTTTGAGCGAGGGCGTATAGTGGGCATGCGGGAGGCCGGGTGGACGTACCGCCGAATTGCTCAACACGTGGGGCGTGAGGTCTCCATAGTACATCGATGTTGTCGCCAGTGGTCGGCGGAAGGTGCACGTGCCCGTCGACCTGGGACCGGACCGCAGCGACGCACGGATGCACGCCAAGACCGTAGGATCCTACGCAGTGCCGTAGGGGACCGCACCGCCACTTCCCAGCAAATTAGGGACACTGTTGCTCCTGGGGTATCGGCGAGGACCATTCGCAACCGTCTCCATGAAGCTGGGCTACGGTCCCGCACACCGTTAGGCCGTCTTCCGCCCACGCCCCAACATCGTGCAGCCCGCCTCCAGTGGTGTCGCGACAGGCGTGAATGGAGGGACGAATGGAGACGTGTCGTCTTCAGCGATGAGAGTCGCTTCTGCCTTGGTGCCAATGATGGTGGTATGCGTGTTTGGCGCCGTGCAGGTGAGCGCCACAATCAGGACTGCATACGACCGAGGCACACAGGGCCAACACCCGGCATCATGGTGTGGGGAGCGATCTCCTACACTGGCCGTACACCACTGGTGATCGTCGAGGGGACACTGAATAGTGTACGGTACATCCAAACCGTCATCGAACCCATCGTTCTACCATTCCTAGACCGGCAAGGGAACTTGCTGTTCCAACAGGATAATGCACGTCCGCATGTATCCCGTGCCACCCAACGTGTTCTAGAAGGTGTAAGTCAACTACCCTGGCCAGCAAGATCTCCGGATCTGTCCCCCATTGAGCATGTTTGGGACTGGATGAAGCGTCGTCTCACGTGGTCTGCACGTCCAGCACGAACGCTGGTCCAACTGAGGCGCCAGGTGGAAATGGCATGGCAAGCCGTTCCACAGGACTACATCCAGCATCTCTACGATCGTCTCCATGGGAGAATAGCAGCCTGCATTGCTGCGAAAGGTGGATATACACTGTACTAGTGCCGACATTGTGCATGCTCTGTTGCCTGTGTCTATGTGCCTGTGGTTCTGTCAGTGTGATCATGTGATGTATCTGAGCCCAGGAATGTGTCAATAAAGTTTCCCCTTCCTGGGACAATGAATTCACGGTGTTCTTATTTCAATTTCCAGGAGTGTATATGGGGAGCGCACACCTTTAATATGAGGTCAGGTACTTCATCATAGCCACTAGAGATTTTATTGGGTAACAATTTTATTATGTTCCTAATTTCATCAGGGTTTGTTTCATAAACAAACATTGTAGCATTAGTGCTGTTTGACGTATTGGTGGAATTGAAGAACGATACCTTGCAGTTTGCCTGAATGAGATCTTCTGCTAGTGAGGTCAAATATTCATTGAACTTGTTTACAACTGTGTATGGATCTGTGACCTTAGAGTCATTAAGTGTTAGAGAAATGTTTTCCTTTTTAGGTGTTGAACTACAAGTTTCTTTTTTAATAAATTTCCACATAGCTTTCATTTTGTTTGAAGAGTTTCTTATGAAATTGTCATTCCATAAAAGTTTTGCCTGTCTAATCACTCTAAGATAAGTTTTTTTGTACGCTTTACAATAGTCAGAAAATTCTTCAGTGACTATGTATTTTTTGGAGCAATATTGGAGAAATCTGTTTCTCTCACTAGAAATTTTGATTCCTTTTGTTACCCACGACTTTCTATTTTGATTGCTTGAAGTTTTTGTTTCAAAAGGAAATGCTCTATTAAAGTAATAAAGGAAGTTGTTATGGAAGCTTAAGAACATATTATCAACAGTTGTTTGCATGTAAACACTGTCCCAATTTTCCTTATCTAATAGGAAGTTAAAAATCCTAATATTGTCATCTGAAAGGTTTCTTCTTTGAAATACTTTTTTGGGGCTGATTTTACTATTTTCCATGTCAACGCTCAGTAGCTGAGCATCATGGTCACTGTATCCCATGCTCAGTACTTCGCCAGTGAATTTGTAACCAGTATCAGTTATGAAGATTTGATCAATTATTGAATCAGTATGCTCTGTTGATCTTGTTGGAGAGTGTATTGTGGGGATCATATTAAAGGATTTGGTCATGTTTAACAAATCAAGTTTAGCATTACTGTTTTTTGATAAATCAATGTTAAAATCGCCACAAAGTATTATTCTCATATTTAATGAGCTGACACTGTTCAGCAGAACTTCTAATTTGGTCATAAAATTTGGAATATTACTACTTGGTGCTCTATATACATTTATAATTATATAGTTTAGTTCAGGCAGCTTAACCATAGAAAGCTCAAATTCCGTATCTTCAGATAATGCAATCTGTTCATTTAGGCCTACCTCACTGAATTTTATCTGGTCCTTTACAAATATAGCAGTACCGCCATGTGTGTAGAAATTCCTAAAATAAAAGCTTGTTAATGAGTACCTTGGAATAGAGGTTGACTGAATTTCTTCTTTAGACAGCCAGTGTTCGGTAATACATATTACATCTGGATTTATTTGAGACTGAAGTAACACTTCCAGCATTTGAATCTTATTTCTGAATGACTGGACATTATGGTGTAATACAAGAAATGATGGACTTTGTGACTTTTCAGTTAAGGGTTTAATTAATTTCTTTTCTAAAGGTATTTCTGACACAGCACTTACCCTAAAAAATTGGCCAAGATTTTATTTTTGTGTGTGGCTTCTTGCACGCAATTTTCAGTAGCAGAGATGGTTTTGAGGGGTTGACACAGTTCTGCTTCCATCAAAGCTTCTGTTTTTGGCCTAAACCATTTTGTAATTTGTGGTTGTTTGGCGATCTTGATACTTGGGGCTGATTTCTTCAGGATATGATTTCGGAGTTTTTCTACTATTTGGTCTTTTCCTAACATATTTAAATGTAATCCATGAGCTGTATGAAATCTTCTTCCTAAATTGTATGTATCAATTATCTCTACGTTATGAAATGTAGAACATTTGTTGATAATCATCAGAATGTTTGTAGTGATCATATCTTGTACTCAGTTCCAGGGAGATCTGACAGTGTCCAGCAAGCCAGAGGCCGCTTTTCCTATCGCAGCTGTGATTGTTGCTTTATGGGTGGACTTTCCAGATGTTGGACAATTGTTGTTAGGTCACTTTTATTCTGAGTGCCCATATCTCGTTCCTATATATCCACCTCAATTAGAAGGACAATCAAATGAAGATTATTACAAGTAAGTACTTGTACTGTCTTTGTGTAAATGACTTTTGAGATGCATAACACACTTATTTGCGCTGTAATACATTAGTGATTCAATAAAACCCTTTATACTCTAGCTATTTTCCCACCTCGTAACTTTGTGTGAAAATTTGTAAGTATGTTTGTTGTGGAGATTATAACATCTGCACTACAACAGTAACAATTTCAATCCTGTTTGTTTACCAGTGATTGCTCTACACCCCATCTTATTTCTACTCCTTCCATTATTTGTATTGTGCCCAGAACATGCCAGTTTTGTGTTTGATTATACAGACTGTCAGCAAGCAAAGATAAAGTACTTGAGACCCGTAGTCCTCTTTACTCCTTCTTATTGATATTATTGAGCTGGGAGTTCAAGGGAAAAAAACACATAGTAATGATGCATACAGTAATTATATGAAATGACTCAATAAAATGAACAGAGTTAGCTTAATTTAGGATGTTATTGTGAAGCACGGAAATAAGGATATTTGTCATAAATAAGAAGATACATACAGCACTTAAATTGTTGAGCACAGTAACTTTACAATGTACATTATTAAATCACTTCACTAGTACTAGTGTTTGTTAAGTGTAAGTATGTTCATTTCAGCTGTAGCCTTCCCCCTTTTCGTGTGTGTGTGTGGGGGGGGGGGGGGGGGGGGGGAATTTGTCTCTAAGTTTCTCCTCCTCAAATTTTCCATTATCTTATGAAATAACATAAGTATAAGGGGCAGTCAAATGAAAATGAGACGTATAGGGGAAAAACTGAAAACTGTTTATTATTTAAAAAGTAACTGCCATATCCATTGAAACTTTTATCCCACTGAGAGACAGGATGTCATGCCTCTGTGGAAAAATGTTTGCAGCCGCCTACAGAATCATGATATTTCCCAGGTGTGCATCTCTTTCATGTGAAACAAATCGATGCCTATGAATTTCTTTCTTCAAGGTGCCAAACATATAGACATCACATGGGGAGAGATCAGGACTGTATGGAGATTGTGTAAGGGCTTCCCAGCGAAACGTCTGCAGTGTAATCAATACAACCTTGGCAAAGTATGAGCAGGCATTGTCCTGCAGCAAAATGATGCCATCCGACAATATTGCTGTGTGTTTGGACTTGATGGCCCACTTCAGTTCTTGCAAAGTGTCTGTATTGTGCAGTGCATTAATTGTGGAACAGTATTCCAGAAAGTCGATGAGCAGCTGGCTCTCGCAGTCAAAGAGAAAGTCGTCATGATTTTCCCAGAGCTGGCAAACCTGTTGTTTCTAATATGCTGCAGAAGTTTTGCTGGGAATTCCTTACACACCCGTCATACAGTCCTCATACCTCCCCATGCAAACTCTGTATTTTTGGAGCTCTAATGAAAGACGTTCATTTCTGCCAGTTTGCTTTAGATGAAGAGTTGCATGCCTGGGTACAATCATTGTTCCATAGACAACTGAAAACATTTTTTGCATGAAGGCATTGACTGTTTTGTCTTCCATTGGGATACATATATTACCAGTTGTAACAATTCGAGTCAAGATAGATGTAACGGAACTTGAATAGCGTATTTCCTCTATTGGTTATGGTAGGGAGATCAATCTTTCGGTCCTGTCTGCATATTTATATATAATATTGCATGAATAAAGGCTGGGCGAGTGTAAAGCTATCGTTAAAAACGCACGCCGCGTTATTTGTTAAGATTTGGTCGGTCATAATAATAATAATAATAATAATAATGACAACGTGCTTTTGAATACAATCAAAATATAACGGCGATAACTGTTTAGTGTTATTGGAAATAATATGTAGTAAACTAATGAGTAAGGTAGCCGATCCTATAAGATCAGGTAAAATTGGGCATATTGAGGTGTTTTGCTTTATATCGACGAAGCTGATGATACGGCATCATTTTTTTTTTCGTTTATTCTTAGAAATAAACAAGTAAAGAAATGCTAATTGTGCATTGTGAAAAAATATAGGGGCGAGTTTTAAATAACTACGGTATATGATCAGAGTAACAAAAGGACAATTAGTTACATGAAATCGCGGATAGCGAAGTGTGGTCATTAAATTGAGTGCACCTACAGGGCGGTCAATTCTGGGATAAATCTATACGCATCTCACGAGGGACGCGGTATTGAGACCGTTCTTCCCCCCCCCACCCCCCACCCCCCCTCCCCCATTATATTGCGGAGTGCGGGCTCCAAATATGAAAAGGAGAAAACATTAACTAAAGTGTGTAATTGTCTTACACCTAACAAACATTCGTGGAGGGCGGTGGCTAAACTAGAAGAGTCAATTACAAAATACTGTATCATTATCATTGACTGTTGGTGTCGAGCAACCAAAACTGTTCATCAAAGGGTTTCGATGAAACTTGGGAGTTAGGGTTTAGACACTCGCATATACTCCACATCAGTGTGAATGAGTGGTGAATGCGAAATAAAACTGTGAACAAAGTTACGTTAAATAAAACAGAAGAAACAAGACAGTTTGGCCATATCTGTTATTATTTCATAAACTGTAACATTTCGTATCGTTGTACGAAGCCTTTATAGACGATCTTTATGACAATTTGCTTCATAGAAATCTTGTTACGAGTTAAGTTTTGGGGACCTGGTCAAGAGGGGGTAGTTCGTAGATCCTAACTACTGTAGCTATTCTGGAATCAGGTGCTACCATGACCGTTGTGTGTTGTCAGTGACTTAAGGTTACCATATCTCATGCTCTTAAGATCGACGCTCCTTTCCACTTGGCATAACGGTGCCTCACGGCAACAACGACAACGCCGATGATGAAGGAAGATACGGTAGACAGTTACTTTTGAAATAATAAACAGTTTACTTACTTTTTTCCATGTATCTCATTTTCATTTGACTGTCCTTTATAGTATGGATAAGGAGGATGAAGAATTGTGCCTCAATCGTTGTGAGATAGTAAATAATTTAAATCACCCAGCTGTAGTGTACAGATTCTGACTTTGATTTATAGATGATAACTGAAAGAAATATATTGTAAAATGTTATTAAATGTATTAAATTGTAGGACAAGCATATAACAAACATTATTAACTGAATCCTTTCAGCTTATTACAGCACAGTTTAATTTCAGTTTTTTCTAGTAAAGACACCAATGTTTTGACTGGGGCAATGCTCTGAGAATTTTGAGGCAGTCCTTTGTGTATATGGCTTTTACATAAAAGTTTGAGAAATTTTGTGTACAGTTTCAGAAAAAAGGACAAAGAAGACAGCATACACATAACAGACAGTCACTTTTTCAAATCAACTTAAAATTTCTGGATCATAACAAACCAAATTTTTAATCTTATTTGTTGTGAAGAAAGTCTGTTGCTGTTTAATAATGTATCATGAAAAAATAATGTACAGGAAGTCTCCAATAAAAACACTGAAATCATTATGAAGAGTTCATACCTATGATTAAAAAAGGTATAGAGACAGGGAGTAGCAGAGGGGATAATAATTGTGAACTACATTTAGGCTTTGTGAAGTCAAGTGGTTTACAGAATCAAAAATTTGAGTGCTGTCCAGCATAACCCATTACTTTGTCTTGTCTGCTAATAAATAACTTCACATGTATAGTATACACTTAGCTTCTTAACAAATTTCACCCATTCTTGCCCAGTCAAAATGGCATTCATCATATAAGTATATATCTCTCAGAACAAAGCAGCTGATGTGTCACTAATGTAATTGCACCTATTTGATGTTGGGTAGACATACCGGAAACTAGTTACATTTTGAATAAAAAAGAAATTATGAAATAATGACTTTGATATTTTATTTCATCAGAATACAGAATGTGTTCTTCAATTAAGTCCAAACAGCATGATTAGTAGTGCCCAACTTTCAGTTATATGTGAGCCATTATACTTATCTTATTGTTTGATATGCAAGCAAAAATCCAGTAGCAGTAAGCGTTTAATGATGGATGGATTGTAGAAATACAATAAGCATGGCCCCAAAGTAAATATATGGAATATATGAGCCATTCCGTCATTAACCAGGTGGATCCAAGGAAGCGGGTTATTATTGTAAAGAATCTACATCTACAGGGATACTCTGCAAATCACATTTATGTGCCTGACTGAGAAACAGTCAGCTATAAAAATGATGGAAGAATTGTGGAAATACAGTAATTACATGGAATATATGAGCAATTCCTTCATCAATTGGGGGATTAAAGGAAGTAGATTGTTATTGCAAAGAATGATGATGATGATGATGATGATGATGATGATGATGATAAGCAGTCAACTATGGAAATGACTGGAAGCAGCTTTTTGACTCAGTACTAATGAAGTGTGATGCCCTGGAAAGTCCTGGAAGCTGTTGATAAAAGGGGTCAGTCACTTACTTAATAGTGGAGTTAAAATATTGTATTTGAAGCTTTTTCAAAGATCTCATGTTGTTAGTAATGTTTAGAAAGCTGTTGCAGCTCACCTCCATTAAGATAGAAATACGTAGACCACTACCAAACGATACACATTTTGAACTTATAATTCACCATCATGAATTTAAGTTTCTATTATTTCTGTTGTTCTGCTTTATTATATTAATGTTTAGTGTAGAATTTTGTGTGTGTTAGCTTCCCTTTGTGCATTTAGCTCTGTAGAATAATTGATAATTTATTATGTTCATAGATCATTAGGTTATCACTACAGTGAAAATGGTGAAGTGGAGAAGCAAGACAAATTTTTGAAACGGATGTCAGGAATAATGCGGTTGTACACAGCCATCATGATTACCCCATTGAGGCAGCGACAGAAGGGGAAGTTACATCCACATGGTCTGACAAAAGCTTGGAGATGGATTGCATGCCTGCTCAATATGGGTAATTCAATGTTGCCTAATTATTTGTTGATTGGGGAATATCTCCGTAAAATATACACAGTGTTTTATGTAATACAGGCATTTTAGATGTTACCAGCTGTCACTTTACTGTTATTCAGCTATGAATTACAGGTATTCATGTCATTACTACCTTCTATCTCCCATTTTCATTTGAATTGCAATCTGTGGTCAGTTATTTTGTATGTCACTTTAATGCTACAATGATCAGTTGTTGCAGTCCTTTCACTTAACATTAAAAAAAAAAATGTTTCATTTACCTGAAATGTTTCATTATTCACTAACATCAGAAATGAACCATATGTCTTAATATCAGGCAATGTTAATATTAGTAACAGCTTTGGGAAGGGCTTATGTGGGTGCAGAGTATTTTTTCATGTTCTAAAAATTGGGCTTAAAGCACATAAATAACCTCTATTTATCTCCTCCTGCTCCTCATTCCTTTTCTTCTTCATACCGAGTGCATTAGGGAAATGGGGAAATGGACCATCCGATTGCCACTATGAAAGGTGAAATTTTTATAATGTTATCCATTATGATTCTCAAATGAAATTGATGAACGCAACAGAATGCAGATTATTCTCATTTTCATACTAGCTTATTGAATGTAAATGTTGGTCTTCTCCTAGTATTATCTTTGGAAATTGCTTAGCATTTAAGTGAACCTCCGATACTGAACAACTGAGTTGTGTGAATGTGTGCCTGCGCGTTTAAATCTTTCAGCTTCCTCCTCTTGCGCAACTTCGTCCAAGTAAAAACAAAAAATGGATAATCCAGGCTGCAATGTAACAATATTATGAAAAGGAAAGTTGCCTGAGACTACAGTTGCATTTGTGTGAGACAGACGGATATATATATATATATATATATAGAGAGAGAGAGAGAGAGAGAGAGAGAGAGAGCGCACATGGGCGTCTGTCATCTATTTTTGACAAAGGCGTTACTGGCTGAAAGCTTTATTTGTGACAAGCTTTTTGTTGTGCCTGTCCATGACTCAGCATCTCCGCTATATGTTGAGTAGCAACTTTCCTTTTCATAATATTATTTATATAAGTAAATATGCTTTGACAGAAATTTTTCATTTTTAGCTCTCTCCCTCACACACACACACACACACACACACACACACACACACACACACACACACGGGAGGGAGGAGTGACAGGTGCATTGGCTAAGCATATGATAACATGGATACTGGAAGTCATGAGGTGCAGTGTACCATGATGGGGACTTGGAACCATGGACTGGAGGGAGGCGGGGATAGTGGGCTAGTGGAGATTGAGGCAAGGGGGTGGGGTGTTACAGGAGTTAAGTGTGTGTTTCAAGGGTAACTCTCATCTGCTGCTAAGTGAAACATTCTCGAGTTCAATTGCTGCTTCACAGCTGAGGACATTTGGAGCCTGCCCTCCAGCACCAGTCTTTCCAAACTGCACAGATGAAAGTAACCCTTGCAACACATCCTTCACTTCCGTAACCTTCCTGGCCTCAATCTCTGCTAACCCATTCCTCTCTCCCCCTCCCTCCAGTCCATGCTTCTGAGTCACCATTGTTGTGCACTGCACCCCACCATCTCCAGTATCTGTGTCATCACATGCATCTACCACTCCTCCGCCCTGCATTTCTAGCCAGCAAGCCTGTTGCCTTTTTCGGACCCACTAGTTTGTGTGTGTGTGTGTGTGTGTGTGTGTGTGTGAGAGAGAGAGAGAGAGAGAGAGAGAGAGAGAGAGAGAGAGAGTGTGTGTGTTTTCTTTTTCTTTTGTGTGTGTGCCTGTCGGCTCCTTTAAGTCATTTAAAAAATTGTACATGTTTTTACTCAAAGTTGCAAAGTTTAGAATTGTTTATTTTGTTTCCTTTCACAGATCCAAGGCCAGATATAAGTGCAACACTGTTGTATGATTTTCTTGAGGTGGCAGGCAATGCAATGTACTCGTATTATGGGAAGCAGTTCCAGAAATTACTGCATGTCATATGCAAGGAGTATTTCCCAAAAATTGAAAAGGTAACACCTTGAATAACCCATTATGCAGAAAGCTTCCAAGACAGTTGCACATTTGCGTATACGATTTCCATAAAGAGTGTTTACAAATAGATGTCTGTGGCACAGTAATTAGCAGCAGAAAACAAGCTGCTTGTTGAAGTAGACCACTTCCAGATCATGAACAAAATTGTAAAACAGTTTAATGAGAACAAATTGATGCTTTGTTTAGGAATCATAGATTTTGAGAAGATTTTGACTTAAAACCAGTTAGATCTATGATAATAGTCATTCAAAAACTAGGCATTGATTCAGCCTATATTAGCCATCACCACCACCTCCACATCCAGATTCATCATCATCCATTTGACATTATCTACCAGAAAAAGGACTCCTGTAGACTCAACATTGGGTATAGTGAACAATTTCAATGCTACAGCTTCCACTAGGCCTTATAATTCAAAAAGGAGCCAAGCAAGGAGATTTCATTTCACCAAAACTATTCTCAGCAGCATGAGAAGTTCATATCTCTGAACTGGGGAAACAAAGAAGGGATATGGGTAAATGAAGATATTTGACAAGGGGAACCATCTGTTGGTCAGTCCAACACACTTGAAACTTTGCTGGGTGAATGAAGAGTGAAAATAAAGCAAAACCTATTTTGGCTAATAGTATCTGAGAAAATAACGATCAGTGTTCCTATGCAACTTTCATCAGTCTACTTGTGCAGCATTAAATCAAGTAAGTCAGTAGCACAGTGGTTAAGGGCACTGTTTCCAATCTTTGCGCTGCCTTTTCAAATCCTATCATAAGTTTCTTTTTTCTTTTTTCCCCCCCATGCAGAATTCTGTGACATCAATATTTTTTGCAACATCATAAAATAAAATGTAATTATTGACATATGAAAGTAAAAAAAATCCGATTTTATCATCGGATATTAACAGAATTGAAAATGAAACCTTTTATAAATTCTGATTTTTCGATTTTTTCTTTGATTTGTGCCTTTACTGTTCAAGAGAACAAGTGAATCCCCCAGCATGAAATCTATCGCAAAAAACATTCTACATATAAACAGTCACTTTTTTAATGTGAGCATTGGGAAAGGCAACCTTGTTAACATTGCTGTACACCTCACGTACTGCCTAGTAGAGATTGAAACTTTGGGAAAGTTGTTACCAACAGTTTTTGTTTGTCTCCAAGAAGTCAGTGGTAGATTTGGTCCACAAATACAAGAAGATGTAAACCAATTAGTGGAATGGCACAACAGCCACGAAATGTGCAAAGATCGTAAAAGAAACGTAGCATCAGTTTTTGATCAAAATTTTCTGACCTTATGGAAAAATGGAGCCATTCCTATATAATATTGACTCGCTGGGTGGACAGTGATCTCTACTTTACTACGTGCTGTGTGTCAGTGAAATCAGAATACCGACTTGTTAATTAAAGGTAATTTTGCCAAAGTGTATACTTTTCTATCAGCTCTGTGATGTATATTATTACCAACAGTTGAAGAATTATGTTTGCCGATTACAGACATACCCTGTTCTCCTTGCTCTGCAAAGGGAAATCACAAGTAGAGTCAGTGACGTGAAAATATGTGCTTGATCCATAAGCAGTTTCAGTTCCAGCTTTTAAGAAAATGCTTTGCAGTGTGTGGTTTTCTGTAAAATTAGTGCAAGACCGTGAGATATTTAGCAACATTGACGACGTTGGTTTTGCTAATGATTAGGGACCGGAAGATGTAGCACCTATTCTTGACAAAATTCGCATCTGTTTTTGGCAAAATTCACATATTATTATTATTATTATTATTATTATTATTTCTTTCCTTTCTCAGACATTATGTCTGGTTAAAAATGGAAAGTGACGCGGACCTTGATCAAGCGTGACTTCCTTTTAACTGTATGGTACGGGCTACGTTGCATTTAGGAACTTTCGGGTAATTGAACATGTATCAATAATTACAGATTTCTGTAGTTGTATATATACGTTTGGATGTAGCTGTATTGCGTTGATGTACTGGTGGATATTGTGTGGTATGACTCCTGTAGTTGATAGTATAATTGGTATAATGTCAACTTTATCCTGATGCCACATGTACTTGACTTCCTCAGCCAGTTGGATGTATTTTGCAACTTTTTCTCCTGTTATCTTCCGCATATTTGTTGTATCAGGTATGGATATTTCAATTAGTTGTGTTAATTTCTTCTTTTTATTGGTGAGTATAATGTCAGGTTTGTTACGTTGAGTTGTTTTATCTGTTATAATGGTTCTGTTCCATTATAATTTGTATTCATCATTCTCCAGTACATTTTGTGGTGCATACTTGTATGTGTGAGCGTGTTGTTGTATTAGTTTATGTTGTATGGCAAGTTGTTGATGTATTATTTTTGCTGCATTGGCATGTCTTCTGGTGTATTCTGTATTTGCTAGTATTGTACATCCACTTGTGATGTGATCTACTGTTTCTATTTGTTGTTTGCAAAGTCTGCATTTATCTGTTGTGGTATTGGGATCTTTTAATAATATGCTTGCTGTAATAGCTGGTGTTTATTGTTTGATCCTGTATTGCAATCATGAATCCTTCCGTCTCACTGTATATATTGCCTTTTCTTAGCCATGTGCTTAAGAAATTGCAATGGTGTAGCCGATGTATTTATATGAGCGATTGCTTTGTGTATTTTGCTAGTTTCTGCTCGTTCCATAAAGAATTTTCTGAAATTGTCTACCTGTCCACAATGTAGGTTTTTTATGTTGATAAATCCCCTTCCTCCTTCCTTTCTGCTTAATGTGAATCTTTCTGTTGCTGAGTGTATGTGATGTATTCTGTATTTGTGGCATTGTGATTGTGTAAGTGTATTGAGTGCTTCTAGGTCTGTGTTACTCCATTTCACTACTCCAAATGAGTAAGTCAATATCAGTGTAGCATAAGCATTTATAGCTTCTATTTTGTTTCTTGCTGTCAATTCTGTTTTCAGTATTTTTGTTAGTCTTTGTCTATATTTTTTCTTTTAGTTGTTCTTTAATATTTGTATGATCTATTCCTATTTTTTGTCTGTATCCTAGATATTTATAGGTATTTGTTTTTTCCATCGCTTATGCAGTCGCTGTGGTTATCCAATATGTAATCTTCTTGTTTAGTGTGCTTTCCCTTGACTATGCTACCGTATTTACTCGAATCTAAGCCGCACTTTTTTTCCGATTTTTGTAATCCAAAAAACCGCCTGCGGCTTAGAATCGAGTGCAAAGCAAGCGGAAGTTCTGAAAAATGTTGGTAGGTGCCGCCACAACTAACTTCTGCCGCCGAATATATGTAGCGCTACACAGGCATGCTTCGTAGGCACAAAGATAAATACTGGGGCCAAAACCTCTGCGTCAGTAAATAAATTTTAAAAAAAGGTGGAAGACGAGCTTTTTTTCGACCACTGCATTTTCATACATTATCCAACGAAGTAAATACAAATTCCGTATTGTTCATCTTCGAATGTAGCAGAATTTCAGTATACTACGAAAATCCGACTGGTAAGACTGTTTGGGATGTTTGTCAATATGGCCAACTCTGCGTTCTGAATTTTTTCCCACCTGTGAGAAGAGATTGTTGCTAATAGGAACCTGATGAAATGTGAATCACATGCAGTATTCTCTTCAGCATAAGAATAATACGAATATAAACATTTTGCCATGTATTCTTTCGTGTTTGCTGCTGTCTCATTTAAATCCTGTCTGCCTAATAAACTACGAAACTAGTGACACAACAGCAAATGCGGAAGAATATACGTATCGTGTCATGTTTATATTCATATTATTCTTATGTGTAATAATGATACAGTCAGAAATGAAGCACGGCAACTGACTAGATTTTTAAGTCTAAGATGACTCTAATTTCTCTGCAGAATTTGATGTACTTAAGAAGCGGCCGCAAAGATTTCCAAACGGAGAAAAAGTTTCACCTAACTCTCGTTCAGAACATGTTCTATCATACACAGTCTATTATTTGGTTCTTGTTGATCATTATCAAAGAAAGCAGCAGTGTAAGTAACAACAAATAGCAGTCTCTTGCCATTGTTTCGCTAACGAGACGATTCCTCTCTCTCTCTCTCTCTCTTTCTCTCTCTCTTTTTCTTTTTTTTCTTTTTTTAAATTTTTTTTTTAAATTGTAAGTGGCGGTAGCGTGCACAAAAGCAAGCCATGCCGCGAGCGGCGACAGGCCGTAAACACGCACTATCAGAATGCGACAAACAATGCATGACACAGTACAGTAATGCATTTTCAGCTTAGAGTGATGTAAACACCTATAACATAGAAAATGGCACTTATCAGATCAAAGCAAAATAAGCAATCGATTAAAACCAGACGAAGAACGTGAAAAAGAAAGGGTACCCGTATAAATGCGGACGGAGCGCCTGACGCATAGCAATGGCTACCTGGTAAAGCTTAACTGCTAAGCTTACGACTCGAACCAAACTACTGTAGCTGTATCGTCATTCATTCGACCTAAATTGTGTCTCATATTACAATGGACCAACTTTGTTTCGATTTGGAGGTGCAGCCTAAAACTTTTCTCCCCCCTTGAATTTCAAGTCTCAAATTTCAGGTGCGGCTTAGAGTCGAGGAATTTTTTTTTTCCTTTATTTCGAATCTCATTTTTCAGGTGTGGCTTAGATTCGAGTGCGGCTTAGATTCGAGTAAATACGGTATTTTTCTTACATCTGTCTGTTCCAAAAGCCATATTTGTATCATTGCTGAATACTTCTGGTATCTTTAGTAATTGGTTGAGTTGTTGATTTGTTGCTGCCAGTAGTTTTAGATCATCCATGTATAGCAAATGTGTGATTTTGTGTTGGTATGTTCCAGTAATATTGTATCCATAATTTGTATTATTTAGCATGTTGGATAGTGGGTTCAGAGCAAGGCAGAACCAGAAAGGACTTAATGAGTCTCCTTGGTATATTCCACACTTAATCTGTATTGGCTGTGATGTGATATTATTTGAATTTGTTTGATATTAAGTGTGGTTTTCCAATTTTTCATTACCATGTTTAGGAACTGTATCAGTTTAGGATCTATTTCGTATATTTCCAATATTTGTAGTAACCATGAGTGGGGTACACTATGAAAAGCTTTTTGGTAATCAATGTATGCGTAGTGTAGCGACCTTTGTTTAGTTTTAGCTTGATATGTCACCTCTGTATCTATTATCAGTTGCTGTTCACATACTCGTGCTCCTTTGCAACAGCCTTTTTGTTCTTCATTTATAATTTTGTTTTGTGTTGCATGTGTCAATTTCTGTGTAACGACTGAAGTTAATATTTTGTATATTGTTGGTAGGCACGTTATGGGGCGATATTTTGCTGGGTTTGCTGTGTCTGCTTGATCTTTAGGTTTCAGATAAGTTATTCCTTGTGTAAGTGTATCAGGGACTGTGCATGGGTCTGTTAAATAATTTAGTTGGATGTGAATGTGTTGAGGTGAACTTCTTCGTCCAGAAATTTCCTATTTTACCTTTTCCAGGGGCTTTCCAATTGTGCGTAGAATTAATTGCTCGGGTGACTTCATGTTGCAAAATTATCACTTCAGGCATTTGTGGTATCATCTTGTATGTGTCTGTTTCTGCTTGTATCCACCGTGCGCTTCTGTTATGTTGTACCGGGTTTGACCATATGTTGCTCCAGAAGTGTTCCATGTCTGTTATGTTTGATGGATTGTCTGTTTTAATGTGTGTGTTATCTATTGTCTGGTAAAATTTCTTTTGGTTTGTGTTGAATGTTTGGTTTTGTTTCCTTCTATTTTCACTTTTTTTGTATCTTCTATCTTATTATTTGTATCTTCTATATTATTATTATTATTATTATTATTATTATTATTATTTTGTGAGTGACTGGATGCGTTAATATAAAAGGTTGTCACACTACACAAACAAAGCCTTAGTTGTTTGAAACTGACTGTTAAAAAGAAAGTACGAATTGGGAACATTTTGACTGGATTGTTTGCTTTTGCAAAAACTTCAACACTTTATGTTCCGAAATGGCCTTTGTTTTCCTGGTTTGGCAATATTTCAGCTTTCAAGAATGTATGTTCTGTTGAAAAGCAATAGCATTTTCCCACAAGTGAACTGAATGCCATGCCAAATTAAGGTGTTTCTGGACATTGTCTTTTTCCACCCAATTCGATGATTACAAAATCTGAAAACTATTAATTTTGCCATTTTGTGGACATTCATAGCAGTGTGATCCATGTGTGACAATGCTACAAATTGTACTGACAAGGTACTTAGCATAGAAGAAGAACTGACGTACGGTAATTCAATTTTTACTTCAAGGGAAGGATTTCAGCACAGTCGAGAAAAGTTACAAATTTCGTTTTCCACCCACTATAGCGCAGAGTGCGGAGACTATTGGCTATAGTGGCAAATAGCTGCGAGTGTAAACAAAGTAGAATTTTGACCACCAGATGGCACTGAAGAGGTGCACAGAAACAAGCCCCACCTCCTTATAGCAGCACAGCAACCTACAATTGGACTGATACATTTTTACAGTGATTGCCAATCTCTCCTGGTGTTGTAAGGGTGGTAATCGAAATCCATGATAGACCAGGGTTAGTCGCTTCTCTTTTCAAAATAAGAAAACAACAAGCAACACAGAACACAAGGCATTCAGGGATGGCTACTGCTCAATTGCTTGTTGAGGTTAGCAGAGTATTGTTAATGACGTAGTTCAGGCCCTACCTCTAGCAGTATTCGAAGTGACCCCAGTTCAAAACATTCACCATCTAATTTGCCACATTAAAAGTTTCTGCATTTTCAAAACAGTCTTATTATGTGTGTTTCATTAATTGGCAGTGGGAAAACTGGCACATTTGAAGCATGAATTGTTAGAGCAAACGCTATATTCACCAGATTTGGAGCCCTCTGACTTCCACCTGTTGTCACATGTAAAGAAATTTGATTGACCTAAAAAGTGATTATGTTTTTAGAAATAAATGCATCTTTTACTTAGGCTGTAACTATACCATATTTACACAAATATAGGCTGCACTTTTCCCCTTAAATTTTGGCTTGAAAAATCAGGGTATGGCTTAATAGAGATGTTCCCTCAGATTATAAGTCAATTTCGAAATGAAATGTACATGTATATTGTGAGTTAAAATTAATGACATCACAAGTTATAGCAGTGCAGTGCACGAACTCTTACATTAGTACCAGATAGGACACTTTCTCCCTTTGGGTAGGGCTTTCCTATTAAAAACAACATACAGTGACAATCTACATCCATCAGCCATAATGCTCAGCATCAGTGTGTACCGCTGATTTCCAGCACCACATGTATGTATTTGCACATAGTACTTCCCTACATTAGGTCCTATTTACTGTACTGCTGTTTGGCATATCAAAATAGACGAGCAGTTAATCTACTTTCTGTATTTGGGAACACACATAAAAATTTTTGTGTCAAAGTTGGTTCACGTAATGTTGAAAAAGATATCAACCAGTTTTTGTAAGCTTTAGGCAGTTTTGTGCAATTGTAATTCTCTGCTGAACAGGTAAATTATTTCATTGCATAAATCTCCAAACCCACCCATACAAAACTTTAAATGCTGTTGGCGAAATGTTTCTTCTACATGCTATTCATTTCCAAATGGGCCCAAGACTGTTGTTACTCTATACTACTCAGTTGTTATATGGGGTTGCCAACATAATTTAGTGTCTGCATCATGTATCTAATAGCAGTGCCACAGTCTAACATAATTAGACTGTGGTAGTACCTTGTAATTGGAGTTGTATTGGCTGTTTTACCTGAAGCTTGGGCCACAGAATGTGTCTAATGAAAACAATAACAACAAGGGCCATGGTGTGTGTGTGTGTGTGTGTGTGTGTGTGTGTGTGTGGTTTTTTTCACATGTTCTCCTAAATCACTGGACTGATTTCAACCAAATATGATACACCTATACTTTACAGTCATGTGACAAACGCTGTGGGGGTAAGAACCATCCATCTATCGAAGAGGTGGGGGTGAAAAAGAAGCATATCCCATGACATGTAAATTCCCAGGCTTTATTCATCCAGTATGCGAGGATGAGGACACTTAACTACTTGCAACAAACTATACACATAATTGCATATCCCTAAAGAAAAAAATCTTCACGCTGACAACCCCTACAGAATGATGAAAGGAAAAAGGTCTATTGCTTACTACTTTTCCACTGTTCATGCAGCAAAAATACTGCTTGAGGTATAATGCTATAATTTATTATTTCATTACTACTGACTGTATTCAAGGGAAATTTTGCAGACAGTATGCACATATAACACTGAATGTAAGTGCAAAATTATATCACTGGACGGCACATAGTTCAGGAGATCTGATACTCTAAATAATACGGTGCATGGCGGGTATGGGGCTGGATGCACAGCTATAAAAAAATTCGTGGGCAATATCAGTTTCCTCATCTAGTGGGCTATAATTTGTGTGTGTGTGTGTGTGTGTGTGTGTGTGTGTGTGTGTGTGTGTGTGTGTGTGTGTGTGTGTGTTTAAGAAAGAAAACATGTATTGTAATATAAAAGTCTTGAGCGCACATTATTAGTTGCATTAATTTGTAGAATTTGGTCTTTACATTGAAGCTGCAAGAACTTAAAAGCTTTCTTGTGTTCTGTTTTTAGTTGTCAAGTTCTGGAGGACCTGTAGCCCGTTTGGAGTCATTCTTGCAGAAAATCCTCAAAGAAAACCGCATTCCACCTCCTGTGGGCCAGCTGCCACAAAACTTTTGGTAGATTTATATCCAGAAGACAATTATACTTATTTTTTCATGAGTGTTTTCAATTTTTGCGATGTCATAATTATAAATTTCATAGTTTGGTCATGATGAGACTGATGATTGAGTGAAAGCATGTTGAGCAAGATCATTTTTACTGTGTACTCTACTGGCACATTTCTTTTATAATTCTGAATTGTACTTAAACCTGTGCTACAGACTGGCAATTGGAACGAATGTAAACACAATCAGTAGTATTACTTTGAACTTGTTTAATCAGTGATGGTATGATCTGATGTATTATGTAAATGAACGTTTTCTTTCTTGTATGTTGAACATTTACATATATTTTCCCAGAGTATTTGATGAACACATGTGATTTTGTACTGTTGATAAACATTTAACTTGAAAGGTATGTGCTATTTTGATGTTTCATTCTGTGTATCAGTGTGACTTTCTTTTTAATTGTTAGTTGACTTTTGCCATTTATTTTGTATGATTGTACAATATGTAATGAAATTAATGTACTTTCAGAGTGTGGATTGTGTATGTGAGATGCAAGGGATTTTTTTACTATTTAATGTCAGAAATTAACTGTTGTATCACTTCACAAATGTTGTTTATTGCATTTAATTTAAGCCACAAGCCTTCTATCATCAAGTAATATACTTATGCTGAATCAAACAAAATCTGATATTGCACTTTGAACTTGCCTAGTAATCCTAGTAATTTTCTGCAGGCTGCACGGAAATATTGGATTCGACACTCCTGTCATTTTGCTGTATGAAGCAGGAGCTTATTAATTTTAACAGTGTAATCATCCAGTGTTAAGCCATGTGGGATTTCAGAATTTTCTTTTATTAGTATTTCTCTATGTAGGTATTTTATTGAGAAATTAATTTAATTATTTATGGTAATATAACACTATTCAAAGTGTATTTAGTTTTGAAAAAATTAACATTGAACACAAAGGTCTGGTTTTACAGTCCCAAATTAATTCCACATCATCTACATCTGGAGATACTGAAAAATCACATTGTTTTTCATGTTTATGATGTGGTTGCCTTTTTTGCTGTGATTGTGTTCTTCTGCCACAGAATTCCTGAAAATTCAGAATTTAGAGCTCGTGCTAGAGCATCAGTTCTATTTCCTGCCACGAAAACTTTCAATAGAATTATTTATTGTATTTGACTTTCGAAACTGTGCTGTAGAAGGTGGCTTTATCTGATAGGTGAGCACTTAAAAATGGATCCTTTCATTGAAAGAAATGAACAGCAATCACGAAAATACAAAGAAATAAAAGGCAGTCAAAATTTTACAGTTTTTGACTGTGTGCTGCTTCGTTGGGTTTCTTCTGCAGCTTGCCATGCAGAAGTTATGTGCGTTGAGGTACGTCCAATTAAACATACTAAGTCATATAGCTCAACTTCGGAGTGACAACATTGACGTGTTTTTAAATTATTAATTAAAATTCTCACTTGAATATTAATTATCAGCTCTTAATAGGCAGAACTTTCCTATTTGGGATTTAACACATAGTGTAGCATGCTATTATATCCTCACATTTTTGATTATGTTATCAAATACGTACAAATGTTGTTGTAATGCATATTTGAGTTAATTGTGGTTTGTGAGCTATAACTTTGTAGTGCAATGTGTACAGTACTACAGCATTAATGATGAAGTCTGCTGTAGAAACTAATAAAGAGTCAATTGCACACTGATTACATTGTTCCTGAGACTATTCTCTGTGGTGAGAGGTTGAATGGTAACTAAAAGCAATACAGTTCTGTTGATTCATATTTCAAGTTCTCATACAAGAAAGAATTGGGTTGCTCTTCAGTTTTGTTGATAACGAGATAGCCAACAATGTACACAAGACAGAAATTTATTGTACATCTTTATATTATTACCAGTTTATATTATCATCAGTGTCAATTAAATAAATAAAAAAAATACTGCTGTGAAATGAAGAGTACTTAGTGTAGAATATTTTATTTACTTAAGCATTGAAATGTCACCTTTTATCTAGAGTACACACAGCAATTTGTTGTATTTCACCTTAGATACTTCTGAGGTTTGTTATGATGATATTTCAGTTGATGAAATGCCCTAAGAAATGTTCACTATATTTGTGTAACTGTTTGTACAGCCTGTGTGCATTGTAAATAATGGTTTTAAATGTAAATAATATTGAGGTAGATGATTTGTACAGTTCTAATAAAGCATTTGATGGTGAATAACTTATCATCCTTATTAAATCTGTTGTTTTAACAACTGTTCGTTACTTCCGTAGTATGTGACTCCCAATTGGCCTATAGCCATGCAGCAGTGCAGCACTTCTCTATAAGTACCATTTTTAATGGCTATTCGATTATGAATTTTGTTAATATTGATTTACACAAAAAATTGATATAATTAAATGATTGAAACATGACAACAGTAGAAAACAATGCATAGAGTAATTGTATGATACGAAATACTTACACATCATATACACAGTATCTATAGATAGATGGATTACATATAGTAAAGTGACAGAACCTAACATTTAGTAGAAGTCCTCTCTTTTGGGTTGTCAGCAAGAGTGTAGCAGATTCTGGAAGAGGACCAGTTGCCTTAACCAATGCTCAGATTAAAATATTTTTGTGAATGAAAATAGTGCAGGGTATCAGAGAGGCCCCTGTACCCCTCTTGACTTTGTATGATTGGAGAAATAAACAGTTGTCTTACTGGTATCCTAGTTTCAAGCTGACCATAGGCATTTTTATCAGTGTCGTATTAAGTTGTGAAGTGATAGCTGATGTGAGCAGACACAGTTATAGTGTTGAGGCGTGAGTAGTGGCATGTGTGTGGGTGCATGAAAATCCATAGACAGGGCAAATAATGACAGATAGTGGATGCATTTAGAGATTTCCAGGCTGTGTCAGAGATAGTGGATGTAAGAAAACACTAGAGAAAATGTGCCTCTGTTGCCCAACAATCTCCTGTTAAATCTATTTTCAAATTGAGCAGCTGAGCTTAAGTGCCATGGTTAACAATACAATTCCATATTAAAAAAGATCTGACAATGAAAAAAAGGATAGAACATTGTTTATGAATGAATTATTTTAAAATGATATGGAGCAGTGAGTTACAGCCTACTGTGCTTTCTGTCACTTTCCAAATGTCATGTCTTATTTAAGAGAATAATTTCCTGATGAATTTGTGATATATCACAGCCCACACAGGGGGAAATATTGTTTTCTGGTCTAAAGGAAATCCCCATTATGCACAAGTGTTTCCACCAATACTGAAATAGCCATTGTGAAGCTTGATCCATATCATTCCAGGCAACTCAACATGTATAATATTAAGTCCCATGTCACTCAACATCAGTAAAAGACTAATGAAGACATGCACAAAAATGTTGTCTTTTGAAGCACAACTTCTGAGATGTTCCCCAAGACATTGACGAGGACATGGAGATAGATCTCTCTGTAAGGCATGGTAACGCTCAAACAGATCCTCTGGGTACATAGCTTTTATATGCAGGTGCTCCAATATACATCATCATTTTGATCTACAGATGTATGGACTTTTTGTTCACATCATCTTTATTGCATACATCACACAATGAAAATTTCTCCAATCCTGTTCAGAACAGGTTGGTAGGAAATTCCCCATAATTTAAGCATATGCTTTTTTTTGGTTTGCAGCCAGCCATAATGCAGTCCTTGTGAGATCCTATACTATAGTATCTGCCAATTGTTTCTTGCTTTTTCATTGAATAACGGTATTTTCTGGTAAGGAAGTCTATCATTTAATATTATGCTTAAGTCCATTTCTCATTTGTTTAAGCTGTCCACTATGTCATTTATGAAAGATGAAAGACACTATTGCACCCTGGTATCTGAAAAAAAATCATCACTATTCTTAATTTCTTATTCATAATTCATAGTGACTTTGTTAATAATGTCTATAACTATAGGTTATTCAATTTTTGGATTTTTTGAAACTCTTTGGTGAACTTGAGGAATCAATTAATATCACCATACTGCTCCGTGTGTAAGATCTTCCATATATTACTGCTTTCCTACTTGTGATAGCTTCTGTATGCTAGGTTGTTGCCTGCTTGGGTGGAGAGTATAGTGCTGTCAACAGGTTTTGATCTATCTGTATAGATCTGTATCAAACCCAGGTAGATTATACTGAGCAAAACATTGTTTACAGCCTTCAAATTTGAAGAGGCTTGTCATATGATTTTCTTAAAAAGAATATATTTTATATTGCTGTGTTTTATTTTCATACACGGTCCACCATGTAAGCAAATTCATAATCTGTGGCTTTCTTCCATTTCCACTGAAGTTGTTAAGGTCTGATGAATACTTTATTATCTGTTGATTAAGGGGTATCTTGTCTGTGGGGTTTGTCTCAGTATGAATCTATTCACATTTCTTTTCTCCTTGTATTTTTTGGTGGTTCTACTGTGTCCATAAGGATATCATTCACAGGTGTGGATTGCATGGATCCTCATAATTAAACCAAATGTGTGACCACTTAGCTCGTGACATGTGAGCAGTGTGTTATGAGTTAGATTTAACTAAAATTATATTGTTTTAGTGACCTCTGACACAATTTTAGTTTGGAGGAGATAAAAGTATGGTCTTTTAATTGAAGTTTCAACAGTGCAGAAGTTTCCTGCATTCAGTAACACCATACGAAAATACGTTTTCACAAATATGCAATATATCATCTTAAGATTTTGTTGCTGTAAATACAACTAAAATGAAAATATAGTACAGTTCTTCCAGGATACATTGATTCCAGTTGCATCTTTGCATGCTGAATAGTTTGTGAGCTAAATGAAATGTAAGATTAGGGGTTGAAACATAGCAAAGTGGATTTACTCCACTTGCTAAACTACTACGCCTTGAAATAACTGATTTTCTTTGTTGTCTTTAGCCTGATTCCAGTTATACATGCAGTGCACATAACATGTGTGCACAAAATTGCCAAATTGTTATTCATGCAGTATTTTATGTAATCTTATTATCCACCTTACATGGTGCAATCTGCTGATTATAATGGTACTGGTATAGTTGGTTTTCACCAAATTATTTTTTTTTTTTTAACAATAAATCGGTGATTGAAATTATTCCCAGGTCATGTGATCAGGATAATTGTGTGAGCTGATAACAGTTTATACAGAAAAAGACCTAACTGAGTAGATAGCCCTAAACTGACTCTCTCTGATAATCAGTCTAGTTTGTCAGAAAATTCAGCAACTTAGAAATTATTTATAATTTAAAGTTCAGACACACCAAAAAATACTTTCATCACTTGAGCCCTTAAGCTTGTTTATTTCCTAGATTTAACGTTACAATTTTGTTAGCCTAATTTTTTTTAATTTTGGTTACCAAAATAATCCACAGATTAAGAAATCGTGTAAATTAAAGAAATTATGAACCTCGAAATTTTGCGTGAAAATAAGTAACTCGCCATGTAGGTATACAATGTATCAGTCAAACAGCACCTTGAACTTCAATATTTCTCTTATCATTTAATGTAGAGTTAAGCAAGATTAATGGGCTAAATAGATTAACATTACTGTTAAATCTGTTTCTTGCATTATTTTAAACTTAACAAAATATTCATACACCTGTTGTTATGTACCTCATCCAGACAATGAATCCTCAGTCCACATTAAGCTAGCATCCAGTCAACATCACTGCCAGTCAGCTGAAGTGTTAAAACCAATTTTAGTATAATTCAGCTGAGCAACAACTCAGTGTCATTCCTCTCATTAACAACACGTAGTTTCCACTTCACTGAGAGTCTCTCCTTGGGAACTGTCACAATAACACCAGACTGTAAAGTGTCTGTGTCTAGCTCTCAACCACTCAATGTTAAAGTCTGACTTAGTCATTTTATTAATTTTTCCATGTCAACAACATGAACATCTACATATTGCTATCTATAGCTACATACATACTCTGCAAGCCACCATACAGTGTGTGGCGAAGAGTACCCTGTATCACTACAAATCATTCCGTTCCTGTTCAGATTGCAAATAGAGTGGGGTAGAAATGACTGTCTGCCTTCGATTGAGACCTGATCGTATCTTCATGGTTCTTAGGTGAAATGTATGTTGGCGGCAGTAGAATCATTCTGCAGTCTTATAGAGGACAACAGTGGTCCTATCACACTTCCCTGAGGCACTCCTGATGATACCCTTGTCTCTGATGAACATTCACCTTTGAGGACAACATACTGAATTCTATTACTGAAGACTTCTTCGAGCCACTTACAAATCTGGGAACCTATTCCATATTCTTGTACCCATCATTAACAGTCTACAATGGAGCACCATGTCAAATGCTTTCTGGAAATCTAGAAGTATGGAATCTGCATGTTTCCCTTCATCCATAGTTCGCTGTATATAATGTGAGTAAGGGCAAGCTCAGTTTTGCATGAGCAATGCTTTCTAAAGCCGTGCTGATTTGTGGACATAAGCTTCTTGGTCTCAAGAAAATTACTATGTTCGAACTGAGAATATTTTCAAGGATTCTGCAGCAAACGGATGTTAAGGATATTTGTCTGTAATTTTGTGTGTCCATTCTTTTTGTCTTCTTATGTACAGGAGTCACCCTACCAGTTATCAGAAAATCTATGGTTTTCAATGACTCTACGATCATAACCAACTTTGTAATATTCATCTATCTAAACTCGCTTGTGAAAGTGTCCTGTAAAAATTTTGTCACTTTCCAAATGTTTCATAATTTATTGGAAGTGGCTGCTTATGCTTCATGTTCTGGATGACATCATGTTGCTATGAGTGATAAGTGTGAAAACCCATCAAATTAACTAAACACTGTGTTGCATACTTTATTTAAGAACTCATCAAACAACCAAATTACAGCAAGGCGATGGACATCTGGTGACTTGCTACCAAGGGCAATCAAGAAACCACAGGTAAGATACCTTCCAGGTTGTGTTCCTTTTGTGATATGGCAATTTTGCTATGCGCCTCCATGTGCTCCTGTTGGTGTATTATTTTAAAGTAATTTTGAACAGAGTATAGTAATAGTAGTGGTGGTGGTGGTGGTGATTATATGGAAGTGAACTTGGTGCACAAGAGGACATTAGAACAGGCGATTGCCTTATGGGCCTACAATGCAATATATTTTACTCTTAATAAATTATTTTCAAGAAATAAATTGTTCTTAACATTTAGTTTTAAGATTAAAATGAGCTGCAAGAGTTTGTGAAAGAGTTCAGTTACTGCAGGAGTAAGAAAGAAAGAGTTGTCATTGGTAACTGTGCAGCACATGGTTACTGGGACGAAGTGCGTGTTTGGAAACCAATAATGGGTGTGATCAGTTTGTTATCTTACGTGAAGACACTTATCCTTGAATTGAGGGGGGGAAATATTTGCACTTACGTGAACATAAATTAGTTAATGAAAAGTTATATTAAAATTATGTGAACCAAGGGGCAAATGCATGTATGATCAACTGTACAATAAGTGTAATAAATAGTTTTTCTTCTCCAAAAAAACTGCTCCTACAGTAAAAATAAAAAAGTCAATATACCGCACACTTGCAGGATCAAAAATATACAAAATGAAAAACAGGTCTGATCAAGAAGAATCCTTACTTTCAAGTCATGGAATTTAGTATTTAACTTTTGAAATCTTAAAATTACAAATTAATTTTGTAGTAGATTTAACTGATTGCCAACTAATTTTCACAGTGTCACAATAATTACTTAAGTCAACGTAACTATGATTTTAATTCTGATCCTGTGTAGTAATACTAACAAGGGAAGGTGTGACATGTGAGTAATTGCTTTTGATCATGTTGTGCAAGGGCATTCTATATTGAAAATGAAGAGACATGTTTTGGTCTTTTTGCTAGACACTCCCTAGTTTTTTTTTTTTAAAAAAAAAAAGCTAATGTCAAAGTTGATGATAGAAAATCATATTTTCAATTTACACATCATAAGATCATTCAAAAACAAATATTTTATTAATATAATATGGGGTCCAAAGTTAATAATGTTCAACTTATTAATGTTTTTGTATTTTCAAGCTATAGCCTGGCCACCCATCATTCTATGCGTCAAGCAAAGCGAAGTCAGCAGTTGAGGCATTAGACTACCAAATCACTGGTCTGTGTTTGATTCTTGGTCACGGCTTTTGTTTCATCCAATACTTTTTTCGGTGTACGTGATAATATTTTGATAATTGCAATACTTTTCTCTGCCTGTTTTTTGAAGCATGATTAATAATCAAAAAAGTGTATGTAATGTATTTACAGTTATTTTCGTGGTGATACGTAGTACAAAAATACACCTGAAGTATATTATTGCATACTCCTAACTGATTGTCTATTTGTGAGTGTTCTAGCCACAAGTAGAGTGCAACTTATCACAGACACAGGCAAAACATAAATATTTCTTGCACATGTGCAACACAGGATAAAATCTTGCCACAGTGACATACTTTCTGGTATATTGCTCATGGGAAACATAAATGATTCACACTGCTAAACACACTTCTATCAGATATCAACACATTCATGCACACACAAGTCACACACACACACACACACACACACACACACACACACACACACACACACACGACCAGTCTCCAGCCTCAGAGGCTGGGCAGTGAGCAACCACGCATGATGGGAGAAGCAATCTGGGTGGTGGCGGTAAGGAGGCTGTGGTGGGGTGGGGAGGGGAGGGGGAGGGATAGCGGGGTAGGGATGGGGGATGATAAAGTACTGCCTCTGGGAGCTTACAGGGATGTGGTGGGGCAGCTAGGAGCATTTGGGTGGTTAGACAGTAGGAGGAGAGGCTTGGGAAAGGAGAGAAGCAGATGAGGGGAAACAAAACAGTTGGTGCATTGGTGGAATAGAAGGCTGTGTAGTGCTGGAGTTGGAACGAGGAAGGTGCTGCTGGGTGAAGGACAGGGAATAACAAAGGCTGATGCCAGTGGGTTACAGGAACATAGGATATATTGCAAGAAGAGTTCCCACTTCAGCAACTGGGTGGTCCACCTGTCTCTTGACCACAGTTAGTCAGTGGCCATTCATGCGGACAGACAACTTGTTAGTTGCCATGCCCACGTAAAATGCAGCACAGCGGTTAGCATTAGTTTGTAAATGTATTAACCACCAACACCTACACTCTGCCAGCTGCCACCCATTCCATACCAGGAAGTCCCTTCCACACAGTCTAGCCACCCATGACTGTTGCATCTACATCTATACTCTGAAAACCACCATGAAATGCATGGCAGAGGGTACATTCCATTGTACCAATTATTAGGGTTTCTTACTGTTCTATTTGCTTATGGAGTGGGGGAAGAATGAGTCTTTGAATGCCTCTGTACCTGCAGTAATTTTTCTTATCTTATCCTCGTGGATCCTACATGAGAGATATGTAGAGGGTTGTAGTATATTCCTAGAGTAGTCATTTAAAGCCAGTTCTTGAAACTTTTTTAATAGACTTTCTCAGTATAGTTTATGTCTATCTTCAAGGGTCTTCCAGTTCAGTTTCTTCAGTACCTTTGTGACACTCTCCCACAGATCAAACCAATCTCTGACCATTAATACTGCCTTTCTCTGTATATGTTCAATATTCCCTGTTAGTCTTCTAGTACCTTTTTTGTAAACGGGTGTGACCTCTGCTTCTTTTCCAACAACTGGGCATGAGTTTTTGTTCGAGGGATCTATGACAGATTATAATTAGAAGAGGGCCTAACTCAGCTGCGAATTCTGTAGAGAATCTGTTAGGGATTCCATAAGACCCTGGAGCTGTGATCAGTTTTAAAGAATTGGCTGTTTCTCAACACCCCTGACTCTTAACACCAATTTCAGTGGTACAAGGATTAAATTGGGGCAATTCTCCAGGTTTCCATTTGTAAAGGAACATTTGAAAATGGAGTTAAGCATTTCAGCTTTTGCTATGCTAGCCTCAATTTCAGTTCCTGTCTCATTCACTAGGCACTGGACACTAACTTTGGTGCCCCTAACAGCATTTACAAACAACCAGAATTTCTTTGGTTTTTGTAAATATCATTTGGCAATATTCAGCTACTTTAGTCACTGAAGGCATCAGGCATTGCTTGCTTGACAACCAAACAAGTTTCATTCAGCATCTCTCTATCTGTAGCCCTACACTTTGTTTTACACCTATTATGCAGTAATCTCTATGTCTACAGAAGTTTCTTTACAGTGTATACCATGGAGGGCCCTCCCATCATGAAATGTTCTACTGGGTACATATACACTAGGTGATCAGAAGTATTCGGACACCCCCCAAACACCTATGTTTTTCATATTAGGTGCATTTTGCTGCCACCTACGGCCAGGTACTCCATATCAGTGACCTCAGTAGTCTTTAGACATCGTGAGAGAGCGGAATGGGGCGCTCTGAGAAACTCACGGACTTTGAATGTGGTCAGGTGGTTGGGTGTCACTTATGTCATATATCTGCATGCAAGATTTCCACACACTTAAACATCCCTAGGTCCACTGTTTCCGATGTGATAGTGAAGTGGAAATGTGAAGGGACACCTACAGTACAAAAGCGACTGACAGTTGAATAGGATTGTAATGTGTAATAGGCAGACATATATCCAGACCATCACACAGGAATTCCAAACTGCATCAGGACCCACTGCAAGTACTATGATAGGCGGGAGGTGAGAAAACATGAATTTCATGGTCGAGCAGCTGCTCATAAGCCACACATCATGCTGGTAAATGCCAGACAATGTCTTGAATGTAAGGACTGTAAACATTGGACGGCTGAACAGTGGAAAAACATTGTGTTGAGTGACAAATCATGGTACACAATGTGGCGATCCAATGGCAGGGTGTGGGTATGGGGAATGCCTGGTGAACGTCATCTTCCACCGTGTGTATTGCCAACAGTAAAATTCGGAGGCGGTGGTGTTATGGTGTGGTCGTGTTTTTCATGGAGGGGACTTGCACCCCTTGTTGTTTCGCATGGCACAATCACAGCACAGGCCTATACTGATGTTTTCCCATTGCTGGAGAGCAATTCAGGAATGGCAACTGCATCTTTCAACATGATTGAGCAAGCACCTGTTCATAATGCACGGCCTGTGGCAGAGTGGTTACATGACAATAACATCCCTGTAATGGACTGGCCTGCACAGAGTCCTTACCTGAATCCTATAGGACAGCTTTGGGATGTTTTGGAAGACCAACTTTGTGCCAGGCCTCACCAACTGACATCGATACCTCTCCTTAGTGCAGCACTCAGTGAAGTATGCTCTGTTATTCCCTAAGAAACCTTCCAGCACCTAACTGAATATATGCCTGCGAGAGTAGAAGCTGTCACTAAGGCTAAGGGTGGGTCAGCGCTGTACTGAACTCCAGAATTACCGATGGAGCGTGCCACAAACTTGTACATCATTTTCAATCAGGCGTCTGGATAGTTTGATCACACAGTGTATACATCTTTCTGCTTTTAGTTGACCTTTGTACTTTAATCATTGCTGCCACAACCACTTCATGGTCACTGATACCAGTCTTGATGCAGATATTCTCAAAGAGGTCAGGTCTAGTTGTCCTAGGGAGTTTTTAGAGAAGGCATTTAGTAATGTTTCACAGGAAGTCTTATGCCCACCACTAACAAAACTGTTTGACAATAAAGTCTCCAAAGGTGATTACAGTATAATTGGGGAACTTAGGTACAACTGAGCTGAGGTTCTCTCTACAGTTTTTGGTTACATTATGAGATGAGTCTTGGGGGCAACTGAAGCATCCAGTTACCATTTTATGCCCAACCCTGATACTGAGTCTTGCCCAAACAGTCTCACATGTAGCTTCAATTTTTATCACAACATATTAGAGGTTCTTGTCTACTGCAATGAACACACCACCTGCGTTTCCCATATGCCTATCCTTTCGATATATACTCAAATTTTCCTCTAAAATCTCATTGCTATTGATTTAAGATTTCATCCAACTTGCTGTAATTAGTATTATGTGAGCTTCTCTGCTTCTCAGGAATACTTCAAATTCTGGCACTTTCTTACAAATTCTTTGGCAATTAACCATTAGGATTCTAATACTCTCACCTGTGGAGGTATTTTTCTTTTTCAATCTTGCACTGATACTTCTGTATTTCCTACAGCTATCATTATCTGGATTGCATGGAGAGTCGCCTAGTCTAAAACACCCTTGTGTGCACTGCACACAGGGTCAATTACCTGAGTAGCACCCTCTGATATGTACAGCACACCTGACTGATTTAGGGAGACCCTACAGTTCTCAACCCGATGGTGCATGTCCAGGAAGTCACAGCCTATCTTGTCACAGAACCTTTGAAGTGTCTGGTTCAGTCCTTCCACTCGACTCAGATCACTTCTGGGAACAATGCTGCAAATTCTAAGCTTCATTGAAACTCCATGCACAAGGTTGGTCTTCTCAACCTTCTCTGCCAGTTGCTGGAGTGACACAAGTATGATCTCAGAGCCCAGACCACAGGCATCATTTGTTCCAACATGCGCCAGAATATGCAGTTGGTTGCACCCTGTTCCCTCAATGTCTGCCAGAATAGTTTCTTCAACATGCTGAATGAGGCCCCCTGGTACATAAACTGAGTGCACCTTGTGCCCTTTGTTGTCCTTTGCTGCCATTTCCCAAGGGGTACCATCATTTGCCATGCAGTTGAACTGTCGACAATTAATAGACCCTTACTCTTTTGCATTTGCCTCCTCTTGACACCAGACAGAACAGGTTTCCCCAAAACAGGTGAAGTGAGTCCCACTGGCTCGATTCCAATTTCAGTGAAAGACAGTACCTCAAATTTGTTGGTTAGGGGGATCATTACAACACCCTGAGTCCTCCATAGTTCCTGTGCACCCTGTACAAGACACCTAGATCTACCATTGACATGCCACTCACAGTCAAATGGATAAGTAATGATGGATCCTGTACTTTCTGCAATGGAGACGGGATCTACGGGAGAGCATAGTACTTAAGGTACCTCTGATATCGGTATTGCAGGTACATGACTCTCAGGAGCTCTTTCGACAAATTGACTCACAGCAACTGCCAATCATTTGACAGTTGTCTGTGCAATTTACAGCTGCTTATGAACGTTAACCAACTCATCTAGTGTTGAAGAACAGCTTCACAGTGGGGCTACATTTTGGTTGGTGCAATGTATTATAGGAAAGTGAACAAATAACTTTAAATTTAGTCCACTAATTGTCTTTTAATCCATTGAGCTAAAAATCTGCTAATTTCCTATAAAATTGAAACAGATACACAATACAAGATTTCTATTAAGGCAACACAAAAACCTGTGGTGAAAACAGCTTGTTTTCTAAAACATTTTGAGGTTAATTATCATTGTTAGAAAATTCAAAAACAGAGCTAATTTATGATAAAGGTATATAATATATAGGGCTACTACTCTTTAGGGGAAAACTGGATGTAACAAATATGTTTGTTAGAATACCTGCCAAACTAACTAAATCACAAGTGCCGAATTACTGCAAATTAACCATAGATTATGCAAAAGACAAGGGCAGCTTTCGAAAATTCTCAAAAACGCACTTTTATTAGTGTTGATATACAGTGGAACACGTGAGGCAATACTGACCTTACGACTTATCTTAGAAGAAAGATTAAGGAAAGGCAAACCTACGTTTTTAGCATTTGTAGACTTAGAGAAAGCTTTTGACAATGTTGACTGGAATACTCACTTTCAAATTCTAAAGGTGGCAGGGGTAAAATACAGGGAGCGAAAGGCTATGTACAATTTGTACAGAAACCAGATGGCAGTTATAAGAGTCGAGGGACTTGAAAGGGAAGCAGTGGTTGGGAAGGGAGTGAGACAGGGTTGTAGACTCCCCAATGTTATTCAATCTGTATATTGAGCAAGCAGTAAAGGAAACAAAAGAAAAATTTGGAGTAGGTATTAAAATCCAGGGAGAAGAAATAAAAACTTTGAGGTTCGCCGATGACATTGTAATTCTGTCAGAGACAGCAAAGGACTTGGAAGAGCAGTTGAATGGAATGGACAGTGTCTTGAAAGGAGGATATAAGATGAACATCAACAAAAGCAAAACGAGGATAATGGAATGTAGTCAAATTAAGTCGCGTGATGCTGAGGGAATTAAATTAGGAAATGAGACACTTAAAGTAGTAAAGGAGTTTTGCTATTTGGGGAGCAAAATAACTGATGATGGTCAAAGTAGAGAGGATATAAAATGTAGACTGGCAGTGGCAAGAAAAGCGTTTCTGAAGAAGAGGAATTTGTTAACATCGAGTATAGATTTAAGTGTCAGGAAGTCGCTTCTGAAAGTATTTGTATGGAGTGTAGCCATGTATGGAAGTGAAACATGGACAATAAATAGTTTGGGCAAGAAGAGAATAGAATCTTTCAAAATGTGGTGCTACAGAAGAATGTTGAAGATTAGGTGGGTAGATCACATAACTAATGAGGAGGTATTGAATAGGATTGGGGAGAAGAGAAGTTTGTTGCACAACTTGACTAGAAGAAGGGATCGGTTGGTAGGACATGTCCTGAGGCATCAAGGGATCACAAATTTAGCATTGGAGGGCAGTGTGGAGGGTAAAAATCGTAGAGGGAGACCAAGAGATGAATACACTAAGCAGATTCAGAAGGATGTAGGTTGCAGTAGGTACTGGGAGATGAAGAAGCTTGCACAAGATAGATTAGCATGGAGAGCTGCATCAAACCAGTCTCAGGACTGAAGACCACAACAACAACAACAACAACAGTGAAATTCAGTGGTGATGTATTTTGTGCCAGTAACTGTGAGCCACAAACACTGATTTGCTTTGAAATGGGTTACATATCCAAATCACTCATATCACTGAATTTTATAACTGTCCAAGAATTCTCAAAAGTAACCTACTTCTCAAGTGGTTCACTATGAAGTTAGAGAATGATTATTTCGAACAATGATAGGCCTTGTAGATAGTTTTCACTGGCTTACTGTCGGATCATGTTGTGCAAATTACACAATATTTCCTCAGAGCAACTGTCCGACATCTTCATCTTCAGGTGGTTCAACCTTGCTGGTGGGTAGGTACAACTGACGGTATCCACATGTTGATGCCCCATTTTCTAGAACATGCTCGCAGAGAATTTGCAGGCATGGAAATTGTGCATGTGCAATAATTTGGAGATGGATGGTGCCATATTCAAACTCCCTGTGCTGAAAATTGCAGAGCGGCTCTCTTGCATGTGCACCGTACGCTGCGTTTGCAAACAGTGAGGCCAGACATTACTCACCAACAACCGTAGTAGACCAATGTTATGACAGGTCTGTTATTGATGAATCTTGATTTTTGCATCATGATTTAATAGCAGCCAATGCAGGGTTCCACGCTGAGCTCAGTTGAAATCCCACATCCTTGTTGATGAGATTATCGGCTTGACTATTCACAACATTGAAGACTATTTACAACATATCCATCGGGAAAGCTTGAAAAGTCACAATGATAGGCCTACTGTTCTCAAAAATTTTAAAAGAGCACAATTAAGTTTAAGTGTACAATTGACAATAACAATAAGAATTTATTACGGCACTAGCAAATGTTTGAAATTTCACAATATATCACAACACAAATGGGTATTGATACAATCAATGAAAGATTATGGAAGTGACATGAACAGTAAAATATGCTAATCTAGAACTTCAGATCAGCACACAAATCTTGTACATGCAATTTCACACAAGGGAAAATTCCAATGTCGGCTTTCATATATGTAAATGAATGCACGTATTGCACGGATCTTTCACATAGCTGATTCCTTACACACTTCTACACGCGCGTGCAAAAGAAGAGCACTGCAGCATGAGGTTATCTTGGTCGAAATTGCTAAAATGTGCAGCACCAACAAAACATGTCTTCTGCCTGTTACAGACAATGATGATCAATCCCTCCAAATATTCCATAGGTCTCACTGAGGCCTCCACAGATTGAAAATACCGTCCAATCTCTTACAGAAACAGATCTCCCATGCCTTATTTCTCAAGCCACTCATCACTTCCCAGTCTCACTGTCCAGCCACAAAAGAGAATTCCCCTCGTGGTTCAGTACCATTCACATCTGGAGAGTTAATTTGGAGTTGGAACGGCTGCTTGTGTCGGGTGCGGGGGCTCATATTGGTGTGGCTCCTGTTGATTATCTCAGTAGGTGGGACTATACCAGGCACGGCCTACATCTCAACAGGAAAGGGAAGGGGAAACTGGCTGGGGTAATAGCAGGAAATTTAAGGGGGGGAGGCACTGCCATGAATGGTAAAATACCAGTGGTTACAGGTGTTGGAGCAGCACCTTTTTTAGGATAGGTAAGACAGAAAGATGTCAAGTTCTACGAGAGGTCAGGATTGAAACAAATCTTCAGTTTAGGAAAGAAATTCAACAGCACAATTCTAGCACATTGGATCACCAATCACAGCTATCAATTATAAATTTTCACCAATCACCAGAAATTTTATCTCCACCAAGTTGTATCTCAGTCCTAGGTAATTGCATTGATGAACTAAAGTCACCCAACCCAATTGACATAATCTGCCTCTCTGAACACCATGTGACCACTGGTATAGGAACTAGGCCTAAGCACAATGAGAAACTCAGACAGGAGAGTACTGCAAATGTTAGAATAAGGAAAGGTTCTCATAAAAGTATAATTAAAAATAATGTAAGTATATTTCATCAAAATATTGGGAGTTTAAAGAATAAAGTAGATGAGCTTCTGGTTTGTTTGGAAGATTTAGAAGCTGAGAATGAAATAGATATACTATGCCTGTCTGAGCATCACATTGTTACTGATATGGATAAGGTAAATGTAAGTGGTTATAAGCTCTCTGCACATGTAATGAGAGAAAATATGGAGAAAGGAGGAGTTGCCATATATGTCAAAAGTTATCATTGTGCAAAAAATATAGAAACAAAAAAGTTTTGTGTAGAGAAACATATAGAAGCATGTGCCTGTGAGCTTAAATTAAATAAAGGCACATTTATAATTGTAACTGTATATAGGTCCCCATCAGGAAATTTTCATCTATTTCTGAAAAATTTGGACTCCTTGTTGTGCTATCTGTCAGACAGGGGGAAGCAAATTATTATTTGTGGGGACTTCAATGTAGATTCTCTGAAAGAGGGTAATAGGAAAAATGACCTTGAAGTATTACTCGGTTCTTTCAATTTGACACCCGTTATTGATTTTCCTACTCGGGTGGTAAAGGATAGCAGCTCACTGATAGATAACTTCTTTATAGACCAAGATAAGTTTAACCAGATAAATGCTCAGCCTGTTGAGAATGGTCTTTCTGATCATGGTGCACAGCTAGTTACAATATATGACATAGCTCCATTCAGCAATACTAAACAGTCCTCCAAAGTAGTACGTTCAGTCAACAATTTAACAATTGCAAATTTCAGGGAAAGCCTACAGCAGTTAGACTGGGATGAGGTGTACCGTGAACCTGATGCCAATTTAAAATATAATTTATTTCATGACATTTTTGTAAATGCATTTGAAAACTGCTTCCCCAAGAAAATAGTTAAATATACTCGTAAGAAACCTTGTAACAAACCATGGCTTACTAAGGGTATAAAAATATCTTGTAACCGGAAAAGGGAAATGTATCTGACAGCAAGAAAGAGTAGTGACCCAGAAACTATCAAAAATTATAAAAACTACTGTGTTATATTAAGAAAAGTTATTAAAAAATCCAGGAGTATGTGTATCATGTCTGAAATCAGCAACTCTGATAATAAAATTAAAACAATTTGGAATATTATTAAAAGAGAAACAGGTCAACCAAGAGCAGAGGAAGACAGTATTACCATCAAATTGAATGAAAACTTTACGAACAAAAAGTCAGAAGTTGAAAATATTTTTAATAATCATTTTCTAAATGTTGTGGATATAGTAGGATCCAGGTGTTCATTAGAAGATGCTAGGCTGTTAGTAGAAGAGGCCATACCTATGCAGTTTGATACAATTGAAATCTCACCCACTTCTCCCTCTGAAATTAGGAAAATAATAAACTTGCTTAAAAGCAAAAACTCACATGGAATTGATGGCATTTCCAGCAAAATACTAAAAGCTTGTTCTCAACAGATAAGTAAGATTCTCAGCCACCTGTGTAATAGCTCTCTGGAACAGGGCATTTTCCCTGATAGACTGAAATATGCTATTGTTATACCTTTGCATAAAAAGGGGGATAGATCTGATGTCAACAATTACCGTCCAATCTCCCTTCTAACAGCTTTATCCAAAATTTTTGAGAAAGTAATGTATTCAAGAGTAGCTTCACATATCTGTAAAAATGAAGTACTAACAAAATGTCAGTTTGGTTTCCAGAAAGGTTTTTCAACAGAAAATGCCATATATGCTTTCACCAGTCAAATTTTGAATGATCTGAATAACCGAACACCACCCATTGGGATTTTTTGTGATCTCTCAAAGGCTTTTGATTGTGTAAATCATGAAATTCTGCTAGACAAGCTCAAGTATTGTGGCATGAGTGGGACAGTGCACAAATGGTTTAATTCGTACCTAACTGGAAGAGTGCAGAAAGTTGAAATAAGTAGTTCTCGTAACATGCAAAGATCAGCACATTCCTCAAACTGGGGAACTATCAAGAATGGGGTTCCACAAGGGTCAGTCTTGGGTCCTTTGTTGTTCTTATTATATATTAATGACTTGCCATTCTATATTCATGAAGAGGCAAAGTTAGTTCTCTTCGCTGATGATACAAGTATAGTAATCACACCTGAGAAACAAGAATTAACTGATGAAATTGTCAATACTGTCTTTCAGAAAATTACTAAGTGGTTCCTTGTAAACGGACTCTCACTGAATTTTGATAAGACACAGTACATACAGTTCCGTACAGTGAATGGTATGACGCCATTAATAAATATAGACCTTAATCAGAAGCATATAGCTAAGGTAGAATATTCCAAATTTTTAGGTATGTCCATTGATCAGAGATTAAATTGGAAGAAACACATTGATGATCTGCTGAAACGTTTGAGTTCAGCTACTTATGCAATAAGGGTCATTGCAAATTTTGGTGATAAACATCTTAGTAAATTAGCTTACTACACCTATTTTCACTCATTGCTTTCATATGGCATCATATTTTGGGGTAATTCATCACTGAGGAATAAAGTATTTATTGCACAAAAGCGTGTAATCAGAATAATAGCTGCAGACATTTATTTAAGGATCTAGGGATATTCACAGTAGCTTCTCAGTATATACACTCTCTTATGAAATTTGTTATTAACAACCAAACCCAATTCAAAAGTAATAGCAGTGTGCATAACTACAATACTAGGAGAAAGGACGATCTTCACTATTCAAGATTAAATCTAACTTTGGCACAGAAAGGCGTGAATTATACTGGCACTAAAGTCTTTGGTCACTTACCAAATAGTATCAAAAGTCTGACAGATAACCAACAAGTATTTAAGAAGAAATTAAAAGAATTTCTGAATGACAACTCCTTCTACTCCATAGAGAAATTTTTAGATATAAATTAAGAAAAAAAGAAAAAAAAAAAAACAAAAATATTAAAAAAAATAAAAAAATAAAAATAAAAAATAAAGAAAAACAAAAAAATAAAGTTGTTATATTAACTTAAGTATGTTGTTAAATTAACCTAATTATGTCATGTATTGGAAAATTCGACTCGTTCCACATCATTACGAAATATCGTATTCATGATCCATGGAACTAGTATTAATCTAATCTAATCTAATCAACTGAAGCACATTCTCCATCACGCTTTCAGCCATGTCTTGTCGTGCTCTGAAACAAGGACTGTTCTACCGACTACCCTTCTCACCCCTCCCACAGTAGTATTTTGCCACCCACATACACAATATCTTCCTCCATCCCTATGTCAGTCCTGCTTCCAACCCCTTGCCTCATGGCTCATATCCCTGAAATAGACGTAGATGGAAGGCCTTCCCATTCATCCCCCTAACACCATCTACTGCAGTCTGGTCAAAGGTGTCAAATAACCCATTAAAGGCCGAGCTGCCTGTGAAAGCAGGCATGTGCTGCACAAACTAAGCTGCAACCACTGTGCTGCCTTCTATACTGTGCTGTCTGACCCCATGAATGGTCACCGACAATCTGTAACCAAGAGACAGCTGCACCACACAGTTTCCAAGCAGACTGCCCAACATAACGTTCTTCACTTCAATGACTGCTTCACAGCATGTGCCATCTGGATTCTTCCTACCAACACCAGCTTTTCTGGACTGCACAAGTGAGAGATCTTCCTGCAACACACCCTATGTTCCTGTAACCCCCCCGGGCATCAACATAACCCTCCTGGCCTAAACCTTCGTTCCTGAAATCTCCTTGGCCTCAACCTTCATTAGACCCTGTCCTTCACCCACCATCCCCTTCCCCTCTCCCATTCCAGCGCTACACAGCTTTCTATTCCACTAATGTACCCACAGTCTTGCTATCCCTCCTCTACTTCTCTCCTTTTCTGCCCCCCCCCCCCCCCCGAGGGGCCTTCCACCCCCCCCCCCACCCCCACCCCCCAATCGCCCGTCTAAGCCCCTAACAGCTCCTAGCTACCCACACCACATTCCTGCATGATCTCACAGGCAGCATTTCACTGTCCCCCACTCCTACCCTGCTATCTCTTCCCCTCCCTGCCCCAGCCTCCTCCATAACCCCCTCCCCTCCCCCCACTACCCAGATTGCTACTCCCATCACATGCAATTGCTCACAGTCCAGCTTCTGTGGCCAGAGACTGTGGTCATGTGTGTGTGAGTTGTGGTTGCATGAATATATGAATATATGTGTGTGTGTGTGTGTGTGTGTGTGTATGTGTGTGTGTTCGTGGGGGGGGAGGGGAGGGGGACGCGTCCTTTAGGAAAAGACATTTCAGCCAAAAGCGCATGTGTTTAGCAGTCTTTTTGTTGTGCCTGTCTGCAACTCAACATTTCCTCTACATGGTGATGGTGAGTAGCAATCTCTCTTTTTCATAATAATGTCATTATTCCGCCCTGGATTTTCCGTTATTAGGTATCAATTTGGATGAGTACTGAGTGTATAAAAGCTTATCTTGAAAAACAGGTGTGGACCAATGAATGAATTTTGATAGCATTCACCCTATAAGAAATTCTCTCCACTGATGCAGTGTTGCATGATTTTGAAGATGTGTGATGAAATTCTTTACCTGTCTGAAAAATAAAGATCATGTGGTTGACGAAGAGAGTTACATTTCAGTGGAATCACTTTCATGGTGCAAGTGGTGAGCATAATCATCTATGAAAGGCCTATCACAGTGCATTTTGTCAGTTTGGCAGCTACATGAATCAAGTGTAAGGAAAAATTTATGTTGCAGCACATGGCATCTCACAATGTGATCCAAATATCATTGATACAGTTGGGAGTCAACTTCACCAATTTTGAGCATGTGACAAAAATGTTTCCAATTCCATCTGGAGAGCATCAAGTTCTTGTGGGACCTGTGGACCAGACTTTCCATTGCGTTCTTGCCAACATAAGAAAACTGTCGGCAGTAGTTTTCCAGATGCTGTAATAGAATACTGCGCAATGTATGAGTGTCTCATTTTATTCACAGTACCAGCTGCCACAAACATTTTCTTCTTGCCTCGATGCATCAAAGAAGTACATTTTAAATTGACACTATATTTACATCCTGTTTGGTTGGTGTTAATGACGAAATCTTGGTCATAGGTTGCAATCCAGGCTTTTGTCTGCCACTGAAAGAGCTCAACAGCTTCGAGTGCTTTTTCAGTCGATGTCACTTCTTTCTTGGAAATGTATTTTGTGACGTGGCAGTGGCACATTCTGTCTCATTTTGAATCTCTTTGCCTATGATGATGATGCTGTTCACTGAAAATTACTGTCCTCTGATTTATACTGCATACTTGTTGTTGATGCCCACTGCTGAAGAGTAATAGTAGTAGTAGTAGTAGTAGTAGTAGTAGTAGTAGCTATTGTTACATGTTCTCCACATTCCCTGGTTTCAACAAATCTTTTGATCATCCATTTATCAATCGCATTTAATTTATCAGCTATGGATCCTCGTGTTTGGGAGACTGTTTCCCATCTCTTCAATAAATCCTTTCTCATCAACCTGGAAGCTGGTCCCTTGGTTTGGATTTCATTTTGCCAGCGTAAGTGCAGTTATTTTCACATCCAATGGTATCTGCTCCCACACCTTACATCTCTTTGATTCTGGTTCCTACCCTGAATCTTCATTTTCTCACCCTGATTTCACATGTGATGACATTGACACACTTGAATCGTCAGTGATATGGGTAACTTTGACAAAATCTGGAAGAGTGTCAGTTTCATTTCATAAACAATCTCTTTGACTTCTGCATTTCTCAGTCAAAAGCATCAATACAATTCACTGCCGATTAAATGGAATCTTTCAGAAATGAATGTACTCAACTGACACAAAGTCATTGTCACAAAACAAATACGAGAAAATTTGTTTGGCATCAGTGAGTTCTTGTTTGCTTTCTTCGCTCATGTTTTTACCAACATCAGCAACATTTTGAACTTCACATTCCACTAGAATACTTGTCGAAGGTTGTTGATGCGCCACCATTTTGATAGTTCACTTACACACACACACACACACACACACACACACACACACAAATTGACAGTGATATGAAGCAATTTGATCAAGTCATGTTCACTTGCCAAGGAGCTCTCAATCTGGACACCCTGAATTTGTGAACAACATTTATGGATTAACTGGTGACCACTAACCTCACTCTGCTAGACCCCTAAACTCTCAGGCTACACCATGAAAATGCAAAAACATTAATAATTCAAACATCATTAACTTTGGACCCCATAGTATATTAATAAAAAATATTTTTTAGATGCTCTTTCAATGTATAACACTGAAAATACAATTTTCCATCATCAACTTTCTGGCAAAAAGAAGAAACACGTCTTAATTTTCAATGTAGAATGTCCTCGCAAAACTTGATCAAAATCAGTGCCCTGCATTTCAGACGCTACCCTTGTAAGTAAAGTGGGGAAAATAATTTTTCTTATTCAGATTAGTGACATTAAAAAGGAGAAAATTTTAGAAAATGCCGCTCATAAGTCATGGTCTTCTTGAATTAAGCTCTTAATGAGTAAAATTTCTATCTCATTTAGCAATTATAATATTAAAACTTTATCAGTTTATCTGTTTTCTGAAACCCTCTATAGGTAGGTGATAATTTTCCTCCGTCATATAGGTCAACACTTAGTTTGTGGTGGGAATTTTGTGGATACAGACAAGGGTGCAGGAAGATTTATTATTTGTAAAACAGAGTGGATAGAATGACTGAAAAGTACTTACCTTCCGAAGGTTGGATCTCATACTGCCAATAGAGAAATTTAATAGTAAAAAAGACTATTCATTGCATTTGGAACTGTTAGTTAGTTCTTCAGGATGGGAAGAGGAGTAGATTTCGAAAGATTGGGAGAAATATCCACCTGTCATGAAAATGAGGGGTGATGAAGATTTATTATTGAAACTTTACTTTTGAAAAGAAAATATTTGCAATACTGTTAAGTATCAGGAAATGTAAAATAATAATGTTACAAATATTAATAAAACTATGTTGTTTATTATTGTAACATTCATAAATAAAATAATATATAAGTCATTACAAGACATATAAACACTTAAAGTAGGACACTGACTCATTTCCTCCTTTGCCAAACAAGCCAGCAAGATAATAAAAACTTGATATCAGTAATAACGTATGGCATGATTTAGATCTCTTATGTACTCTGTTACAGTTCGAAGCTTGTCATATGAATCCACATGGTTTGTCACAAATTTCTGTATACCATATTGAGCAAATTTTGTTTGCCATATTTCACTCTTGTCAAAACTTTTCAGTGCTCTAACAATTGTTTCCTTAAGTTCACCTGTAAAAGGAAGGCAATTTTATCAGTACTTGTTTGCTGCTTCTATTTTGAGCAATTTATGTGGGTTGAATTTCTATATTGTAAAGCTGCGAACATTACATTAAATAAATAATATTCTATGGATCTTATGGAGAGGGGTCTCTCTAATTTGGAAAGAAGTCAAGCACGTACATATTTAGATGCAATATAATGAAATGCATTTATAAAATACAGTATTGTAGTGCTGAAATTAATTATAATATAACATAATACATTAATTTTAAGAGTTTCTGTGGATTTGCTGATCAGTTGAGTAGTAGCTGCCCAGCAGAAATCTCTTAAGTTGCACCTTTAATGCCACTACATTACCCACAAGGTATTCAATATGCTCTGAAAAATTGTTAAATATATGGATGCCCACGTATTTTGACTCCTTTCTATACTAATGAAATAGCCTGCATTGTGGTAATCAAGTGTGGCTTCTTTAAAGGACAATGCTTTGTACCAAACAGCATTGAGTGTGAGAGAATTTTTGGCTAAAACAAAAGGACAATTATTTCATGCCTACTCTGCCCACTGGGTCTGCTGCCCTGTGTCTTTTTCCTGATAGAAAGACATAAAACTTAAATATTTTCAAGATACAGAATAGGTGAAACAATAACTGTCAAGTCAATAACTTTAAAAACTGGACACCATTTTGAAGCTTATGAAATTTTGTTAATGTTCGGTGTGATATGGGATTTGCAGTTGAATACTTCTGTTTACTTTTGGATCACCCCTTACAAACTAGCTCATGAGGAATCTGTTCAACATTTTTGCATGAATAATACAAATCTATCAAAGACTAAATGCATAAGAACAGTTTGTACCCATAAAATTTAATATCCAATCACAATATACACTCAGAAATATAGATGGAGATATCATTTTGCCCACCCACTTCATGATTTAAGCAACTAGAATCTTCTTCCAAGTACAACAGAAGATGTGTTTACTTTCCACTAAGCAGTTGGCCTCAACCTAGTCTAATCTCTGTTGTTCTTGCCTCTTTCTTTCTTATTTATCTAATGAAGCTTTCAATAAAAAGAGAAACTTATAGTTTGAAAAGCTAGATAAAGAGCTCAGGAAAAACTTGGCTTAGTGTTTTGTCTGGAGTGTGGCACTCTATGCAGCTGAAACAAAGACCTTGAGAAGAACAGACAACAGGAGGCTGGAAGCACTTTGGATGTAAGTGTGAAGGTGTATGTGTTTAGCTAGGTATGGAGAGTGGCTAAATAAATAGGTGCTGTAAGGAATAGGGGAGAGAAGTAGACTAGGAAAAATAAAGAAGAAATGCCTTGTGATGGGACGGTTTCGACGTTGATTAGTGTGTGGGAGAAGAATGATTCTGTCTGCCTCTCTGTTCAGCTTTGTACTTCTCTCTTTTTTCCCACACTGCCTGCAGTGTGTGTGCGTGTGTATTTTTGTCCAATTCCTTTGAACGTTGATTGTGGACAGTCTGTCTTCACTACACTTACTTTTCTGATTGCCATTCTTAATCTCAGACTTATTTACTGCCCCTTCTGCCACTTTCTTATTTCACATCTTTTAAAACAGTCCTTCCAAAATTTATTGTTAATCTTTCTTTCATTTTCTCTGCCTATAATTTTCTTAGAATAATTTTACTTGGTCTTTTAAAATACATTTTGCAACTGCTCTGTAGAATCTACATGTTTCATCACACAACAACTGAAAAGTGAAAATGAGGTAATAAAAATGTAGACCAATTCTATATCTCTTTATCTGTATCTCTTGTTAGCAAATCCATTACAGCACACATCATATCTCTGATCAGAGGTTGCTGTAAAACACTATTTCATGAATCGACCTTCTGTTTCTAATGACGTAAACTCCTGTTGCCATTTGATTTCCCATTTCTTTTGATTTATTTCATTGCTCCTGCTCAACATATAGTGATCAAGGTAATAATTCATTGTCACATAAATAAAAATTGGAAAAAGCAACCACTCATATACAGCCAACTGACGTGTAGCACACAGACAAGTGACAGCACAAAGATGTAACTAGCTTTTGACATACCACTCATTCTCCAGTGTAAGTGCACACACACACACACACACACACACACACACACACACACACACACACACACACACACACACACACACACAACTGGTTGTGACTGCACCAACATGGTGAGCTTATCCTCAAATACACTTTTGTTCCCTAACTTAGAATTCACGTAACTGTAATCAGTGTTTCTACAAGGGGACTTTGAAAAGTAAGTTGCACATTATTATGGAAAGCCAAGTAACTTTTACTGAATGCTGAACCACGCTTCCAAATGACACAAATAGATGACACTATTTTTCAACATAATCCACCATGCCTTTGTAAACAACGATTGGAACACTCAAATTCGTTCAATTCCTCGATGACAGAAATCTGCTCTTTGGTCACAGAGCCAGTTGAGAACCATTGTAGGAAAGCCCTCATCATCAGAAAATCTGCAACAGCTGTGAATCAGCTCCTCAAGTTATCTGGGTATCATTGTCTGTTGTCGATGTCAGTGGCCTCACATCTTGGTCAGCATCGCCCCTGTGTGGGCGACGTTGGTCAGATTGTTGGTACTGATTAACTATGGATGGATGCATCGTCCATTTGGTCCATATGCTGCCAGAATTTCATGGTGAATCAGCATGCAATTTAGAGTTTTTGTCCACAAGAATCATACTGTCCCACATACTTCAATTATGAAATTCGTTGCCAGTTGCTGTGTCATTCCATTCCCACACAGTTTAAGTCTACATGTTTTATAATTGTAATCTAATTTTCCTCAAAATGACCTGCATGTTATATACATATTCTTTGAAGACATAATTTGCACAGGAGAAAGTCACACAAAGTCTGACTGACAGATTGTATTGATTTGATGAAAGTCTTCTACTAGTTAGACAAATAACTCACCGTCCATACGCGAGTTGACAACAATGGGATATGGTGGTAATGGCCCTATGCTGTCCAATACAAGCACATCCTTTCCCTGATCCTGCAAGTATCTTTTATTGTAAGCAAGTGTATTTGAATCAACAGCCGCTGCCTCTGCTTGTTTAGTCAACACCATCTGAATGGATTGGAGATGAGATCCAGATTCTGTAAAAAAGGAGAAAAAAAACTTTGTTTAGATCATCCTCATCTACCACCATCTTCATTCTATTATTGTACATCTCTCCACATTAATGACACCAGCTACTTCATCCAGTATCTTTCACAACTCCTGTCCCTTTACTAAGTGGGTCTCTGCTTATCACTGAACATCAATATTCCCAGTGTCTACGATCTTGCTGTCATAGTACATTACCTCTTATTTTCATGTTGACTCCAAATATGGTACTTCCTCTCTTATAAATACAATGTATTACACCAGTTTTCATAATTTCCCTTTTTGTTTGAAGATCAAGTGTTCAGATAATTTGTACCTAACAAAACTGTTTTGCGAACCACTTTCCAATGCTGCATCCATCTGTTTCCATTATATCTTTTAGCAACACTGTTAACTAATCGTAAAAAAGCAGCCCCTTTATCATAGAGTACCATCATGGAGAGTAACAGCTCAAACCCCATTCTCTCATGTCTGTCACAGATTTTTACCATGATCTAAATTGAACAGCTTAGCCATGATTCTTCCTATAGCATCCAGAGCGGTATTCTGTCAACCACACATGCTATGTATGACTCTGGACCATTCATGTATAACATCTACTTCCAATTGATACCCCTATGAACAGCCGAGGTGTCCTGTGACATGCATGTCTCTTTCTAGCACATATGACGTATACTAACTCTACTGTTTAAGAATGACATTAAAGTAGTTGTTTATTTGCATGAACAGCCTCCAGTGAACCAATACAAAGATCAAATTGTATCATCCAGTTGTAGAGCACATAATGGATTTCATAAGCTGTCTTGAAATATCCCTAGCACTTCCTGAGCATTCAGTCTCACACACTATTCTTTGTCACTATCCTACATCTTGCCTTTTATTCTAGCCCTAGTCTTCCTCGTGCCTCTTCAGGTCCTGTCTGGCTTTATTTTCTTTAGTAATTTTTTTATCTCCCAATTTGTACAGATCTCCCTGTCCTCTACACAGTAACATCAAGCTACACTCTTGCATCACCGTATACATTGAAGAGAACTGTGACAGAGAGTAGTTTATATGACCAGTTTAGTCAAGCAAGAGTATCACAGATATGGCTTATTTTGTGTGTGTGTGTGTGTGTGTGTGTGTGTGTGTGTGTGTGTGTGTGTGTGTGCGCGCGGGCGCGCGCGCGCACGTGCGCACGCGTGTGCGCACACGCGTGTGTGCACACGCGTGTGTGCACACGCGTGTGTGCACACGTGTGTGTGCGTGCGCATGTAATGGAAATGTTAGCACGTTTACTCCATCAAACGCTACAATAACAGCACAGTGCTGTCTCACACAATACGAAATTTTCCATACAGTAGAGAGGCATGCTAGCAATAGCAATTGTGTTGCTCAACTTATGCTTATATGGTTACTGTAGGATCTATAACATGTGTATAAATTTAGCGGAATATTTACATTTTGAGAATAACTATTTATCATTTACATGTTTCATGGATCATAACTGCAACCTTTCACTATGATGTGGAATGAGTCGAGTTTACAATTACAGTACATCTTATCAGCAGAAGATACCTAACGTACTGAACACATCACACACACACACACACACACACACGCACACACACACACACACACACACACACACACACAAAGAGAGAAAGAGAGAGAGAGAGAGAGTGTGTGTGTGTGTGTGTGTGTGTGTGTGTGTGTGTGTGTGTGTGTGTGTGTTGTTTTCAAACTGTGATGTATTGTTAACAATAAACTTTATAAAGGAGTAAATGCACTGTGAGACCATAGTCATTCTGCGTAATTGTTTAAACCATTGACAACCATGAGTCTGCCAGTGGCCACAGTGGAGTCCTATGCCTGACATCGTGTGCCTGCTAGTGGCCACTGGAGAGCTTCACAGCTGACATCATGGCCTGGTCTGTCCTGTTGGTGAAACATCCATCTCTTAGCATGTGGCAGTCAACATGTTAAAGAACTTTATATAAGTGTTTCTAGACTGGACAGTACACATTATCCTTATTACATGCTTCTGGGCAATAAACACTCTTCTTCCTCAATGATAAGTTACACCAGCATATAATGCCATATGATATTAGTGAATGTAAATAAGAAAATTAAGTCAACTTCTTTACATTTTCATCTTTCAAATCTCTAATGCAAAAGTTGCAGAGCTAAGATGTTTATGAAGATCTGCAACATGGGACTTTCAGTTTAGGTTCTTATCATCATAAGCACCTAATACTTTATAATATTTTCTTTTATTTATTATTTGGAGTGGTTTGATCAGGCCTTGTGCAGCATTGAATTGTGTGATTTATGTTTTATTTAAATTCAGTGACAGTCCATTTGAAACTTCCAAGCAAATATTTTCATTTGTCAAAGTTACTCCACTATGCTTAATTATAATAGTTGTGTCATCAGCAAAGAGAATTATTTTGGTTTCTTGCATATATGATGGAAGATCATTTATATATAAAAAGAACATAACAAAGACTCCTCTGGTACTCCTTTGGTGATTATTCCCCACTCCGAAGATGCTGTTTCATTATGTACCTTTCCTGAGTTTGTTAATGCAACACTGCAGCCTTATAGTTAGATAAGATAAAACCAATTATCATCAAGACGTCTAATATCATAATACTTTAGTCTCTGTAGGAGAATACCGTGACCTGCAGAATCAAATGCTTTTGTCAAATCGCATACAATACCAGTTGGCAATAATTTATCATTCAAATTTTGTATTGCATGATTTGTGGATTGAATCTGTTTACATCTGCTTAAGTAACAGATGTACTGTTTCCCATATATGTTGTTGTTGTTGTTGTTGTGGTCATCAGTCCTGAGACTGGTTTGATGCAGCTCTCCATGCTACTCTATCCTGTGCAAGCTGCTTCATCTCCCAGTACCTACCGCAACCTACATCCTTCTGAATCTGCTTAGTGTATTCATCTATTGGTCTCCCTCTACGATTTTTACCATCCACGCTGCCCTCCAATACTAAATTGGTGATCCCTTGATGCCTCAGAACATGTCGTACCAACCGATCCCTTCTTCTAATCAAGTTGTGCCACAAACTTCTCTTCTCCCCAATCCTATTCAATACTTCCTCATTAGTTATGTGATATAGGTCACAAATAATCATTTCAAAAAACACAAGTTTCAGCTTCTTGTCAGAAGCACATCATTGTAACTGTTTCAACCACAAAGGTAGAAGGATGTTCATGAGGAATAAAACAGATCCTCTATCTTAAAACAGATGCAGGCCAAAGAAAGAAATAATATGTTTTAGCTCTTCTGTAGTGTGTAACAATTTAATCTGTCAAAACAACAAATAACAGAATCATGAATTATTTACGATTTAAATCTGCTGTTCAGTATATAAAGTAAGTAATATTTCCATACGTGCACATAAAGACAAAAAGAAATTACGTCCACTGCTTAAGTATGAGTACATGTTATAAATTAACAGAAACACACAGAAAATCTGGAGTACTCACGCAATGTATTTCCAAAAAATGTAGAGTTTTCACCATGTTCTTTCAGTGTTTTCAATACTATTTTGTATCCACTTAATGATTCTTCAGTGCTGTACGCCCATGTAGAACCACGAAGATCCAACAGCTCCTTCACATGTTTCCTGAAATGACACATTGTTTACAACTGTAATAAAACAGTGTAATGCTTCATTGCCTTCTAGAATAATATGTTACCCATTACTAAAGTATTTATACTTCAAACTTAAAGAACTGTTTCAACAAACTTGTAAAGCTCTACACACAGTGTCAACACAGTGGCCAGTAAAGCTCCTTTTGAATAAACCCCACAAATTTATTGGCTTCCTGCATTTGCTTGGTGACTGAAAAAGTTTAAAATAACAAACATGTTCTATGATTTACTGTCATAAGTCATATTACACTTAATTTATTATAAATACAGTTCTTGTGAAAAACAATTTGCATTAAGACTATGAAAGCCCATAAGAAATAGTTATTTCCTGTTTTTTACAGTCATCCTCTCTTTGACAAAACATTTTTGAGAATAAAGATAAGCTGTGACATATTATCTGCTAACTGTTTTGTTATGTTATCACACTTACTGTTGTATATTCTTACCTCAGCATCTCCCCTATATGGTGAGTAGCAACTGCCCTTTTTATAGTATTGTCATGGTAGTGAACAAGACAAATCCTTATTGTATAAAACATTTATCAATATTAACATAAATATATTTTTGCTGGTATTTCCACCTATGTACAAGCAGTGCTTCCCACACTTGTAGTCTGCAGTGGGCTAATGACTTCAAAAATAATTTTTCTACTCTCCAAACCCCCCCCCCCCCCCCACACACACACACTTTTCACTATGTAATGTAAACTTGAGTGGAGAAGGTCTGTCTCCACTAACAGACAGTAGAGTCACTGAATGACTTTTTATTCGTCCAGTTTTATCATAAAGCACCAGTTGTAGAAGTGATACTGAACAGGCCAAAATGAAGAGACAGTTATATTTACTATCAGCAAAAAAGAAGTGAAAGTAAGTAGGTTCACGACACCCGCCCGGATAGCCACATAGTCCAACGCGCTGCTTCCCAAGCGGGAATGCATGCTTGTCCCTGGTACGAATCCACCTGGCAGATTAGTGGTGAGGTCCGATGTGCAGGCCAGCCTGTGGATGGTTTTTAGGTGGTTTTCCATCTGCCTCGGCGAATGTGGGCTGGTTCCCCTTATTCTGCCTCAGTTACACTATGTTCGCGATTGCTGTGCAAACACTGTCTCCATGTATGTGTACACCATAATTACTCTACCACACAAACATTTGGGGTTATATTCATCTGGTATGAGATGTTCCCCAGAGGGGGGCGGGTTCACTGGGGGCCGAACTGCACAATAACCCTGGGTTCGGTGTGGGGCAGCGGTGAGGTGGGTGGACTGCTGTGGAGTTGTGAACCGCTGAGGACTACAGGGGACAAAGCCTCTCCATCGTTTCTAGGTTCCCGGTTCAGTACACAATACCCAAGTAGGTTCATATGCACAAAATCTAAGTTTATCAGTAACTGTTTAAGGACATATCAAAATAAGGATACCATAACACATAGTAACAGCATAATAAATTGGCATATTAAAATTGGGAACCTATTCTTAAAATTTATTTTTCATATTCAAAACTTCTTTTACAGAAATAATTTGCCAGTCCCCAAGAAGTAATCCTTACTAAATAAGATAGTTTCATAAATGGATAAGCATGAAACATTTGTCCGCAGCTCGTGGTCGTGCGGTAGCGTTCTCGCTTCCCACGCCCGGGTTCGATTCCCGGCGGGGTCAGGATTTTCTCTGCCTCGTGATGACTGGGTGTTGTGTGATGTCCTTAGGTTAGTTAGGTTTAAGTAGTTCTAAGTTCTAGGGGACTGATGACCATAGATGTTAAGTCCCATAGTGCTCAAAGCCATTTGAACCATGAAACATTCAAAACACCAAGCACTGTAAAGCATAGCTTAGAGGACTTCATTTTTTAAAGCCACAAATTATTCTTACAATTCATTTTTTTGTATTCTACAAACAGTTTTGCTATGAAATGAGTGTCCCAGGAAATGGTCCTATATTGGAGCAGTGAGTGGAACTGTGCACAGTTGGTTTGCAGTACCTTGTTCTGCATGTTTTAGAATTTAATATTCTCATATTGTAGCACAAGGATGAGAGTATCTTTGATAAGTTATTTACATGCATGTCTCATTTAAGTCCTGCTGAACCCACATATCCAAAAGTTTTGACACATTTATATTTTCTAGAGAATCATATTCGATCTTACTTGAGTAGGTATGTGGCTAAAGGGCGGAAATAAATGAAAGTTGATGTACACAGATAGTTCTGTATTCACAGTGACTTATTTTTGGTGAACCACTCAGAGTTTTTTCATAGAACTTCCTACTATTGACCACAATATATCTTGGCTGGATCCACTGCTAGTGTCATCAGTAGGTGGGATAAAGAACTCATACATTCAACAAAATCAAGACGATAAAAACAGTCCTATGAATGAGCTACCAGATACACCATGTTTTATTAATGGTTTACTGGAAAGGAAGAAGTTGTTTTCTTGTTTTATTCTGAGTGTTTAACTCGTACTGAAGTGATACTTCTGCCTGCAGTTCCTTAGGTATGAACAGATCCAGCAACATGCTACAATTCTTACACCTTGTCTTTGTAATTTTTTGACCAACAGTTTATGGCACAGTGTACTGAAGGCTTTTCAAAGGTCTAGGAAAATATCTGCAGCTACTTTATGTTAATCAAGGGATTTTAAGCACAGTCAAAGAATTCATAAACTACTGTTTGAGTAGATTTAGACTTTTCAAAGCAATGTGCCTCAGGTTACCCAAATGTCAAACATACAGCACACACATTCCTCATTATTGATATAAAGCCACCTGAAGATGAAGGTAGAATATCCAAAATACAGAGTGAAAGTATAGTATAATAAATGTGACTGGTTATAGCAATTTGTATTTTCAAGTGATATCAATAACAAAGTCAAGCCAAATTTAAAATGAAGATTTTTGTGTCCTGTGAATATGTAAATAATAGTCTCCACCTATTGGAATCAATTAGCAAAATGCATAATTAATGCATCCAAACATGTAGCAACATTCAAATATCCATTTGGGTGAATTTGTGCAGACCAAATTATGGTAACTATCACTATTACTTTGCATGCTATGCTCTTGAATCTAACAGAAGTGAATTTAGAATTAGTTCTTACAGATAAACAAACACATATTATGTATACACCATCTCACACATTTTAACAAACATTATTATTACGATGTGTTATGAGATTTAGGTTTTATTCAAACTAGATTTATAAGCAGTCTTCTCCTTCAGTTTCAGCTGCTAAGAAATACGTGACTGCCATATTTCTTTTGATGAAGATCCACATGAAAACAAATACAAAAACAAAATCTTTAACAGAAACTGGACCATTTGGAAAAGAATTTAATAGATTTTTTCCACAGTAAATGAGTCATTAGTCAACCAATCCACAACAGAAACAAAGCAATCAAGTAGTCAATGATTTAACACTAAGAAAGTGAAGTCAATTTAATCCATCAGAAAGATTATCGTCATGTTTTATGAGCTGCAAAAGGTATTCTTTTTGGTGATTACTCTACAAACTGTAAAGCAAGAACTGACAAATATATTCCTAGTCTTCTAGAGCAGGGGGCCAAAAATGTACAAGAGATGTTGCCTACATTGCAAAACAAAGAAAAAATTTCAGCATACAATGTTCCTTTTCATAAAGGCCCTTTGGCAACAGAAAACTGTAGGATTTGAACTACACAGTATCAGGAGCAAATTTCTGCTATTAATCATATTTTGATCTGCTGACACCCACATATTCAAGGAAAGTGATACTTGAAATCTTTTAGAGTCCACTTTTAACAAAGCAAGCTAAAACAATTCCATGTACTATTCTTCTTTTCCTCAGTTTTTATTTTGCATCTTAGTTATACACAAGTACATATGTAGCATTTGACCACATCTGCCAAAAAGTTAATCAGACCATATATCATACAAATTCATTATTCAGCTGATAATGTTCAATATGCTGATTAGGACAATGTGTTCAGTTTTCTGCAAATGATACTGATTAAAAGTAAAGGATAACTAAAACTATCATAATGGCATGTAGAGGTAGTCTCTGACTGAGCTAAACAGTTGTTTTGGAAATATTAACACCTAGCATTAGAAAGCTTGGCATCCAAACTTTACAGTAACATATTTTAATTTTCTGGAAACTAATTAACTTAATAGATAATTAGAACTGAAATTCACATACACCCAAAATTACAGTTGCCTTTTGTGATGTTATACTTGTTTATGTCACAGACTTACCGCTATACTTTTTTTTCCCTAATTTTCTGGACTGAATGACACCCTTTATTAATCAATTAAGCTACACATTAGGAATTTGCAGAAACTATCAGAATTTCAAATATTAGAACTGTACTCATAATCAGGTAATTTGTAGTGGACACATACAAAATAGTTCTGTAGCCTTTTATAATTTACCAATTAACCACCTATTTTGCAAACCAAGACATTCATGGAACACATAGTATGTATACTCCAATAAATTTCAACCATAGAGTTTTATAAACAAATACACAGTTGTTAAAATCCAAAAATATCATTACGCCAGTGTATAAATAACCCTCCCAATCTGAAGACCTTCAGTCTGCGTATCACAATCATCACCACACTAACATCTCTTTATCAGTACCCACAATCATGTAGTAAAGTCGGTGTCTAGAAAGTACTCTTAAGTTTACAATGCAAGTTTGTGTTCATTCGTATCAAGTTTTATATATGAACTGTGCTCCAACTAACTGTGCTGTATTAACTGTGATTTTAAAGATGAAGAGTTTCACGGTGAATGTTGTCACTGATACGTGAAGAAACTGGTCAGTGTCCCAACCAAAAAGTCAATTCAAGCATAACTGTGTGAAATAAGTGAATCTAAAAACAGTGGTGTTGTGTCCATTTATGTTTAACAGCAGTCAATACCCAAAAAGAATTTTCATTTTTGAGACTACAAACTTGCACATTACTGGGAAGAAGAAATGTAAGTGACTATTACCCAGATTAGTACCACCACACATTGTTGAAATTATAGCAATCACAGGGGAGTATTTTGCAGGTCTTTCAGAATCACATAGATACAATATACTCAACAGATAGAATATACTGACTGAAAATGGGTTGGGCAAAATGGATTGACTTAAAAGAAGACTACAATGAGAAAAAAGAGTCAGGAAATGCAGGACTAATGGTAGCAGAGATGACTTAAAATATTTGCAGTATCTGTTGCTTGCATACTATTAGAAAGAGCAGGTGCCATGAATATAGTTCCATCATTTCAAAGAAGATTGCTTTTAAAATTGAATGATTCACTATGGTATGTTCAATAGCCATCACACTTTGCCAAAAACCCTCTCAATGCTCTAATCTAACATGATTTCTTCTAGTAAACCAGAAAATTAGGACATGTTGAGCCATTTAAACTAAGTTTCATGGAACACAGATCCCATAAAAATTGCAAATAATATATCTATGGTGAGGATAAGTGAAAACCAGAGACGTTTGAGTGAGTGACCATTTGTGCTCCCATGCTTGCTCGTCATACCTATAAAACGAACAATACAGAAATAAGAATCATGAAAGAAGGTTGTATACATGGAAGAACCCTGGAGATACCAAAAGGTATCAGATACATTATATAATGGTAAGACAGAGATTTAGGAACCAGGTTTTAAATTGTAAGACATTTCCAGAGGCAGATGTGGACTCTGACCACAATCTATTGGTTATGACCTGTAGATTAAAACTGAAGAAACTGCAAAAAGGTGGGAATTTAAGGAGATGGGACCTGGATAAACTAAAAGAACCAGAGGTTGTACAGAGATTCAGGGAGAGCATAAGGGAGCAATTGACAGGAATGGGGGAAATAAATACAGTAGAAGAAGAATGGGTAGCTTTGAGGGATGAAGTAGTGAAGGCAGCAGAGGATCAAGTAGGTAAAAAGACAAGGGCTAGTAGAAATCCTTGGGTAACAGAAGAAATACTGAATTTAATTGATGAAAGGAGAAAATATAAAAATACAGTAAATGAAGCAGGCAAAAAGGAATACAAACATCTCAAAAATGAGATCGACAGGAAGTGCAAAATGGCTAAGCAGGGATGGCTAGAGGACAAATGTAAGGATGTAGAGGCCTATCTCACTATGGGTAAGATAGATACTGCCTACAGGAAAATTAAAGAGACCTTTGGGGATAAGAGAACGACTTGTATGAATATCAAGAGCTCAGATGGAAACCCAGTTCTAAGCAAAGAAGGGAAAGCAGAAAGGTGGAAGGGGTATATAGAGGGTCTATACAAGGGTGATGTACTTGAGGACAATATTATGGAAATGGAAGAGGATGTAGATGAAGATGAAATGGGAGATATGATACTGCGTGAAGAGTTTGACAGAGCACTGAAAGACCTGAGTCGAAACAAGGCCCCCGGAGTAGACAACATTCCATTGGAACTACTGACGGCCTTGGGAGAGCCAGTCCTGACAAAACTCTACCATCTGGTGAGCAAGATGTATGAAACAGGGAAAATACCCTCAGACTTCAAGAAGAGCAGTTGAATGGAATGGACAGTGTCTTGAAAGGAGGATTTAAGATGAACATCAACAAAAGCAAAACAAGGATAATGGAATGTAGTCTAATTAAGTCGGGTGATGCTGAGGGAATTAGATTAGGAAATGAGACACTTAAAGTAGTAAAGGAGTTTTGCTATTTGGGGAGCGAAATAACTGATTATGGTCAAAGTAGAGAGGATATAAAATGTAGACTGGCAATGGCAAGGAAAGCGTTTCTGAAGAAGAGAAATTTGTTAACATCGAGTATAGATTTAAGTGTCAGGAAGTCATTTCTGAAAGTATTTGTATGGAGTGTAGCCATGTATGGAAGTGAAACATGGACGATAAATAGTTTGGACAAGAAGAGAATAGAAGCTTTAGAAATGTGGTGCTACAGAAGAACGCTGAAGATTAGATGGGTAGATCACATAACTAATGAGGAAGTATTGAATAGGATTGGGGAGAAGAGAAGTTTGTGGCACAACTTGACCAGAAGAAGGGATCGGTTGGTAGGACATGTTCTGAGGCATCAAGGGATCACCAATTTAGTATTGGAGGGCAGCGTGGAGGGTAAAAATCGTAGAGGGAGACCAAGAGATGAATACACTAAGCAGATTCAGAAGGATGTAGGTTGCAGTAGGTACTGGGAGATGAAAAAGCTTGCACAGGATAGAGTAGCATGGAGAGCTGCATCAAACCGGTCTCAGGACTGAAGACCACAACAACAACAACAGAAAACTCCTATCCAAGATTGTTAAATCTGCCAACAATTTAACATAACCAAATTGCTTAAGATCAACCTCAATGAAAAGTTAAAATTTGTGAGTAACAAATATATGCTTTATAAAAGATTATTCTGTTCCCTGATGCATTAATTCATTGCGTTCTGATGACCCCATCATGAAGGAAAAACATCAGGAATGTTTAACAGACCAAGGTACACATTAATAAAGCAAAACAGCTGTCATAAGCTGCATTCTTAACAAATTGTGATTAAATCCCAAAGAACTGTAAATATGTACAAAAATTAAAAATAAAACCACATTTTTATTGCCTATGAAGCCAGGTTTATTAGTGTAACATTAAATACATCTGCTGCCTTTTCCAACTTTATAATATTATTTCATTAGTATCAGTATTCCATTCCATTGATTTTCAAGTTGTATGGACATCATGATATTGTTAACATCTATGCATCAAAAATTAGTAAGTTATTTATTTGTAGGTATAAATACCACACTATTCATCACTCTCTGCTTCATAAAATCTGATCAAAATGATGGTAACCATCAAGGCACTTGGGGCAATAAATATTAGATTCCGGTACACATTTTCGTGTATCAGTGCTATGTTTTCAGCCGCATTAGTCTGGACACCTAACTTCTTGTCCATGTTTACTGCAATCTCGTACATGTGATTTCAGATTTTCTCACAGGAAATAACCCAAAGAAGTGATGATGTGTGACTTGATGGACCAGGGAATGGAATCTCATTCTACACTCCAGCATCAAAGAACATAAGTTAAACATTTCCACACTGAAATGATACAATAATGCATCCTGCTGAACCAGTCAAAGTGCCTATGCTCTAACAACTCAAGCAGCAGATGATAATCAAGACAGAAACTTAATGCATTCTTTCATAAAATTAACAGTCTGCACTTATTCCAGACACATTCAAGGCTCCATCTGTATACAGTTTCCCAACTGCTCATTTACCATCTGCATTTGTTCAGTAGAGAATTCCCTACTTTCCATTTAATTGTTACATCTTTTCAGAAAATAACCCTATACAGAACAAAAAACAGCAAAGTGTATCAAGATATCATATATAGCAGTCAGAGGAAGACATAAAAAATAATGCAAAAGCAGAAGCTTGAGGCTTGGTGGAAATAAGAACCATTCTCCAAATTTCATCAGAAATTTTGTAAGTCTGTACATAAAATACCAGTAGTGCATGATATAAAAAACTGAAGTAAAACAGCATGGGTGCAATGAATTCCTGGCATTTGTACATCTAAATAGTAAAACATCAATACACAAGGAGATGTAGATTACTCCATACCAGTGAACTCGCACATTTTCTGTAAATTATAAAAACCTGTAGTAACTTGGGAAGACATAACCCAATTGACATGAAAGCTGAGTACCACAATTATGTTGTTCCCACAGTAGTGAAACACAAAATTAACAAGCTAAACATTTATAAAAACCATAGGTTCTGCAGACCATTTTTGTCATCTGCACATAGCAGACAACTGGATGTCTGAGAGTAGGATCTCCACTCCCCAAGACCATCCACATCGCACCTCAACTTTGACAGCAAGAGGGAGGCCAACATGATCTTCATCCTATGAGAAATGGCCCAATTGTTCTTCACGAATAACCTGGCATCACAATACCTGGTCAGAAGAGAACAACGGAAAAAACGGTTCAGTCATGCTCTGCGTTGCTGTAGAATGACTGCTCATGCCCAGCTGTAGAATTATATCATCACTCACACCCTCACCTCCCAGTGCTCTGCACTGCAAGGGGGGACGGGGGAGAGGGGAGGGGGACTGTTGTGACTTCACACCCAGACAGTGGTCAACAGTGTGCAATTACCTCTTAGTCACTGGTCTTTGGATTTGTGTTTTTTATCTTTGTAGTACAGCATGCTTTCACTTGGTTCTTTGTACCTACTCGTGTTAATGCTTTGTTCATTTGTTCAGTGATTTATTCAATAAAATACTGTACTTTCACTCTTCGACAATACACTTGATAAAAGTGAGCTATGTTTAGGAGAGAGTGAAAGCATTTGCATCTGGTAACTTAAAAAAGAATATTTCTAGTTTCTTCCTTACAGTTTTTTTTAACTGAATTGTTTAAGGAATAATCCACATCACAATTCTAATGTTAAGTTTAACAAATATACAGGGTGTCCCAGCTATCTTGTCCACCCAAAATATCTCTGGAACAATAACAGCTACTGGAAAAGACTTTCACTGGTATCAATGTAGGGCTGGGGCCCATGAATGTACATATTCGTAAACATTCTAAAACGAAAGCATATGTGGTTTTTAACACAAACTTACGTTTTTTTTAAATGGATGTCCTATATTTTTTCTTCAGCAATCCATAGCATAACAAAGCACATACACAATGGCGTTGATTGCATCGCAATATTCCCATTACATCCCGAGATATTGAGACGCGAAGTTGACGCTTGAAACACCCGACATGCGCTGCCAGCGCACTTCCTTAGGCTCAGGCGTGAACCCCATGCTGCCCGTAATCGCGATGTGATTGACATGTGTAATCACACCTCCATACTTATCAAGAGGGACACTTACTTGTCAATCACATCGCGATTAAGGGCAGCATGGGGTTCACGCCTGAGCCTCAGGACGTGCACTGGCAGCACGTCAAGCGTCAACTTCACATCTCAATATCTCGGGATGTAATGGGAATATTGCGATGTAATCAATGCCATTGTGTATGTGCTTTGTCATGCTATGGATTGCTGAAGAAAAAATATAGGAGGTCCATTTAAAAAAAAACATAAGTTTGTGTTAAAAAACATATGCTTTCGTTTTAGAATGTTTCCAAATATGCACATTCATGGGCCCCAGCCCTACATTGATACCGCTGAAAGTCGTTTTCCAATAGCTGTTATTGTTCCAGAGATATTTTGGGTGGACAAGATAGCTGGGACACCCTGTATATTATTCAGAGACAGAAGGTTTTGAAATCATATGCACCATTTACACTGGATAGGATTTATACATTAGCCAATATACACTTATTTTAATACAATGACAAAATTAAAATGGATCACCAAAGGTATAAAAATCTCCAATGCTAAGAAAAGGCAGCTACATAAGGAACTAAGACATAATAAAAAAATTGAATTTATTGAATATGTTAAACAATACAAAAGTACATTTAAGAAACTTGTCAAAGCAGCAAAGCAAATGACAAATAATAAATTAATCTTAAAGCATGAGAAAAATCAAAGGCAGTGTGGTCAGTTGTAAAACATGAATTAGGTATCAAAGCCTCGAGACACGGAATTAGTACAATTAAGCTTGAAGATGAGATCATTGTAATTCCGGCTCAGATTTCAGAATGCTTCAATGAGTTCTTCTTTAATGTAGTGAAACCAGAGGTTAATGTTGCAGATTATGAGAACAATGTATGTCCCTTTGGACTAAATCATAATTCTGAATGCCTCACAAAATTCAAAACAGCTTCAACAATAGATGTAGAAAAAAATATATTAAAACTAAAAAACAAAAATTTGCAGGTTGGGATGGAATACCAGCAAAAGTCCTTAAATTTGTGTGTAAAATAATAGGATACCCACTATCTAAAATAATAAACCAATCTTTTGAACAAGGAAGCTTCACAGAGGTGCTGAAGTATGCAGAAGTAAAACCGTTGCTCCAAAAAGGGTCAAGAGAGGATGTGGGGAATTATCGTCCCATCTCCCTCCTTCCAGTCCTATCAAAAATCTTTGAAAATGCTGCTGCTATGCAGATTCGAAATTTTATGGAGAAATGTGATATTATTACAGAAAACCAATTTGGTTTCCAGCGTGGCAAAAGTACTATTGATGCAATTAACAAGTTTATCAACAAGATCAGCACATCATTAGACAACCATAATGAAGTTGCAGGAATCTTTTGTGATCTCACAAAAGCCTTCGGCTCTGTAAATCATGCACTGCTCATCTCTAAGCTTGACAAATATGGGATCAAGGGTAATGTTCTAAATTGGCTTACTTCGTACTTATCAAATAGGAAACAAAGAGTGATTGTCTCATCAAATGCAGAAAATTACTATTCAAAATGGAAAACAGTAGCCCAAGGTGTCCCTCAAAGCTTGATTCTGGGACCTATTTTGTTTTTGTTCTATGTAAATGATTTACTGAACAATATAAATGCTCCATCAATTTTATTTGCATATGACACATCTGTATTATTTGGAAACCAGGAGTCAGAAAACATCCCTCTCTACATAACAAACAAAATGAACAAACTAGAAACATGAGTCCAACTGAATGGATTAAGATTGAACATCCCCAAAACCCACATGGTCCAATTCAGAACAAAACAGTCAAAGCCCCAAGAAATTAAAATAACTCATAAAAAGCAGGATATAGAAGAAGTGGATTCTGTGAAGTTTTTAGGGTTAAACCTAGATAAAAATTTAAATTGGAATAAACATGTTGACTATCTGTTAAATTATGTAGCTTTGCATTTGCTATGCAATATTAGCTGGTGCAACAGACATGAATACAAGGAAAATTGCATACCACAGCTACTTTCAATCAGTTGTAAGGTATGGTATTATTTTTTGGGGAAATTCAAGCAATATATTGTGCATGCTAAAGTTACAGAAAAGAATAATAAGGAACATGTGTACTGCCCATCCAAGGACATCACGCGCCCACTATTTGAAAAACAACAGTTATTAACAGTTCCCTCCTTACACATCTATGATATTATTATCTTTCTACACAGCAATTTAGAGTTATTCGAGAAAAACTGTTTCAATCACACGTATAACATGAGAAACAAAGACAATTTTACGCTTCCCACTCATTGCTTAAACCTATATGCGTACTCTCCTCAGTAATGTCAATGAAAATTCATAACAAGCTAAAAGGAAAGAATGTTCTGAGTATGAACCTAGAGACACTGAAAACAAAGCTATATGATATACTTGTCAAACACTGCTACTGCACTGTTGAGGAGTTCATGAAGGATGAACTGAACATTTGAGCAGGATAAATTTACATATAGTCTTGTGTGTAAATGTAGCTGTCCTTCACAAAAGGGAGGAAAGAAAAATAAAAGTTTATATTAATGTTAAAATTAGGCCTAAGTTGTGTTATCCATTTTTTTGACGTGTCTCCTGTACACTAATAATATGATTAGAAATTGTATGTTATGAGACGAATAAAACACTATTCACTATGTGATCAAAAGTATCTGGACACCCACAAAAACATAGGTTTTTCATATTAGGTACATTGTGCTGCCACCTACTGCCAGGTACTCCATAACAGTGACCTCAGTAGTTATTAGACATTGTGAAAGAGCGGAATGGGGCACTCTGCGGAACTCACAGACTTCAAACATTGTTAGGTGATTGGGTGTCACTTGAGTCATACATCTGTACGTGAGATTTCCACACTCGTAATCATCCTATGGTCCACTTTTTCCGATGTGATAGTGAAGTGGAAACGTGAAGGGACACGTACAGCACAAAAGCGTTCAGGCCGACCTCGTCTGCTGACTGACAGAAACTGTCGACAGTTGAAGATGGTTGTAATGTGTAATATGCAGACATCTATCCAGACCATCACACAGGAATTCCAAACTGCATCACGATCCCCTGCAAGTACTATGACAGTTAGGCGGAAGATCAGAAAACGTGGATTTCATGATGGAGCAGCTGCTCATAAGCCACACATCATGCCGGTAAATGCCAAACAGCACCTCACTTGGTGTAAGGAGCATAAATTGAACTCTGGAAAAACGTTGTGTGGAGTGACAAATCATAGTACACACTGTGGCGATCTGATGGCAGGGTGTGGGTATGGCGAATGCCAAGTGAACATCATCTGCCAGCATGTGTAGTGCCAACAGTGAAATTCGAAGGCAGTGGCATTACGGTGTGGTCCTGTTTTTCATGGAGGGGCCTTGCACACATTGTGGTCTTGCACAGCATTATCACAGCTCAGGCCTACACTGATGTTTTAAGCACCTTCTTGCTTCCCATTGTTGGAGAGCAATTCAGGAATGGCAACTGCATCTTTCAACATGATTGAGCACCTGTTCATAATGCACGGCCTGTGGCAGAGTGGTTACACAACAATAACATCCCTCTAATGGACTGGCCTGTACAGAGTTCTGACCTGAATCCTATAGAACACCTTTGAGATGTTTTGGAAAACCGACTTTGTGCCAGGCCTCACCAACTAACTTCGATGTCTCTTCTCAGTGCAGCACTCCATGAAGAATGGGCTGTCATTCTCCAAGGAACCTTCCAGCATCTGATTGAACATATGCCTGCAAGAGTGGAAGCTGTCATCAAGGCTAAGGGTGGTTCAACACCATACTGAATTCCAGCATTACTGATGGAGGGTGATACGAACATGTAAGTCATAGTCAGCTAGATGTCCTGATACTTTTGATCACATAGTGTATGTATACAAACTAATCAATAGACAGAAATTTCCTCTTTACTTACTTGCCATCAATGTGAATGATGATGTCAGAATAATAACCTGCTACATCATCCTTGTTTTTTCTGTGCCTGAACACTGGTGTAACTGGCAACAGCTCTGCATATTTATTCTTGTCATCTAGCAGCTCCAAGAATGATAACACACTCATGAATCCTGCAGAAATAAATTAAACACACATTATGTTAATAAATGAGAACAACAATTCATAACCGAAAATAATTCATAACTCAAATAATATGCATTTACAGAAGAAAAATCATAGCACTAAAAAGTAATTAATATAGAGTAATGAAATTTTGGGAATACATTTGTCTAGATAACAATTTAAGTTATTAACATTGAATGATCACAGGTCAATATAAGTGCAAGATAAGCCATATGGTGGTACAAAGTGCAAGATAAGCCATATGGTGGTACATTAAAAACTGGTGTATTCAGTAGAATGTTGAATGCAAGCACAAAAACATGCACGCATTGCATTGTACATGTGCCAGTTGTCAGTTTGTGGGATGGAGTTCTATACCAGTTGCATATTGTCAGTCAATACAGGGACTGTCAATGCTGGTTGCGGGTGGCACTGGAGTTGTCGTCTGACTATGTTCCATACATGCTCAATTGGAAACACAATTGGTGATGAGTGGATCAAGCCACCATGTTAACACTCTGTAGAGAATGTTGGGTTACAACAATGGTATGTGGATGAGCATTATCCTGTTGGAAAACACTCCCTGCAATACTGTTCATGAATTGCAGCACAACAGGTCAAATTGTCAGATCTGTGTACAAACTTGCAGTCAGGGTGCAAGGGATAACCACGACAAAGCTCCTGCTGTCATATGAAATGGCACCACAGACTATAACTCCAGGTGTAGGTCCAGTCTATCCAGCATGCAGACAGGTTGCTTGCAGGTCCTCAACTGGCCTCTTCCTAACCAACAAATGGTCATCACTGGCACCAAGGCTGAAGTAGCTTTCATCAGAAAACACAACAGACCTCCACTCTGCCCTTCCAATATCTGTTGCTTGACACCACTGAAGTCGCAAATGGCAGTTGTTTGCGGTCAACAGAATGCATGCTACATGGCACCTGGTTCAGAGCTGCCCTTGAAGTAACTGATTTGCAACTGCTACTCAAACTGCTACTGTTGATGCAGTTCAATGTGTCAGAGCCATACCCCATACATCACGGTCTTCCCTCTCAGTAGCACCAAGTGGCCATCTGGAGCCCGGTCTTCTTGCGATTCTATATTCTCGTGACCACTGCTGCCAGCAATCATGTACCATGGAAGAAGGAACTTGCTGTTTCTCATAGCCCTATTACACAACCTCGTTCAAAATCAGTGAGGTGTTGATAATGGTGTCTTTGTCACCTTACAGGCATTCTTGACTAACATCAACTTACAACATCCAATCTCAAAGGTAAGTAATGGTAACAGCTGTTACAGCATGAATTTAAAGCAAACCCGATTTGCATCATCCTAGTGGCACTACTAGCACCAGCCTTGGGCGACTAGCGTGCAATTTGAATAGATATCATTTTTCAGATGTAATACACACCTACCAACTTCCATTTATGTCACACAACTCCTTCTTTGTGTTGTGTTTTTTTTCTATCAGTGTATCATACAATAAGCGAAGATACGCTTTTAATTCTGCAGTGTGGTTTCAGTTGTCTGAGACTGCAGACGTGTGTGAGTTGAGTTTGCATGTGTGTGTATGTGTGTGTATGCATGTCTATTGTTGACAAAGGCCTTAATGGCCGAAGGCTACAACTGTGTGAATCTTTTTGTTGTGCTTATCGCGACTCAGCATCTCCATTATATGGTGAGCACCAACATTCCTTGTCTAATATTGTCAATATGAGTAGTGTGTATTGAGTTCCTCCATCTTATTGTTTCCAGGGAAACATGCTCCAGCTGATCTGTATTCTGCTTTCTGTTGTAGAAAGGTGTAAACAAGAGGCAACAATTACCCCTGGCCCTAGTTGCTCATTGATAACACCATCTTGACCTCCAAAAGCTACCCATAATTTGAAAGTAAATCTATGGTCATTTTAAATTACATTTTATGATGTAATGGGGTGACTTTTCTATTATATGTTAGCCTACCAACTCTCCATGCAATAGCATACAGTAATTACATTAATGATAAGAGTGCAATTGCATATTTATCAAAATGACCAGAAGCACAAAGCACTGCTATCACAATGCCCCAGCAACTGAGTGATGGCTTACAAATCAGCCTCAGGTTTATATGAATGGAATGCCCTTTATTCTATTTCTGTTTGTAAAACTGGTGGCCTTTTCTCAAATCACATCAGTATATCTTGACTGTTCTGCTTGTACTTGTTAACATGTGTAATTACAGAAAAAGATATGTCAATGTACCAATAGCTGTCTAATATCAACAAATATTTTATGAAGTATATAATTTTTATCATTTGGAGTACACCATGACCACTACAGTTAATAAAGTGGTGTTTATTTCTAGACTTGTGAACCATCCTGAGGTAACACTAGATATCTACATCTGGATGACTTGTCTGACATAGCAGTAATTTTATTGACAGGCCACTGCATAGAGTTAAAAAAATTCAGAGAATGATATTAGGTAAGAGAATATAATAACTTTCATGTAACAAACATTTAAGCAGCACACACAAAGAAAGTTCTCTGGAGGCACAAATGTTATCTATTCCACATTTAATTGGCATTTGAAATGACAATTCATAACTACGATGAGAGCTGCGAGATACCACACCTACCTGTCCGCCCAGCTGCAGTGTCAGCAAGGTGCAGTCTGCCTAACAAAACTGAGTTCAGCAGGAGCTACGGTCACCTTCTGGCAGTCCTATACAAGCACCACTCTTGCACAATCTACATTTTCTGTGTGAGCTTTTCCCACTGTTTCCAATGTAACGTCACTATGAAGCACCCTCTGCTATGCACAATTAGTACGAAGCACCGTCCAGCTTGAAACACATACCAACCACACTCTGCCACACTACATCAGTATACAGCACCCTCTGCCAAGTGACACTGGTACAAAGAATCCTCCGCCACATAACATCGTTACAAATCACCCTGTGCCACATAAACTTGGCAGGAAGCACCGTTCGCCACACAGCATTGGTGCAAAAAGTGCCCTCTGCCAAGTAACACTGGTATGAAGTGCCTTCTGCCAAGTAACATTGGTATGAAGTGCACTCTGCTGCGTAACATTGGTATGAAGTGCCCTCTGCCATGTAACATCGGTTGAAAGCAGCTGCTGCCATGTAACTTTGGTACAAAGCACCCTTTATCATGCAACACTGGTATGAAGCAATCTCTGCATACAACACTGGTATGAAGAACCCTCGCACACAACGTTAGTACAAAACACTCTCTGCATGTAACATCGGTACCAAGCACTCTCTTCAACATAACTTTGGTACCAAGTATTTTCTGCTACATAACAGTACGTATAGAGTACTGCATGACCAACTGCAGTTCCAAGGAGTTCTGCCATTCACCACTTGATGACAATGGCATCATTTTCACAGTGCCGAGAGACTTTAATTCATCATACTTCAGCCAACTGGCATGAAATATTTATAAATTATATACATAAAACTTCCTCACAAATCAACCTGTCTATTACTGAAAACCATATTAAAATCACTATGGTAGCTCTTGAGATTAGCCTGAACTGACAGAACCATGGCCGGGGACTTCAGTTGATATATGTATGGATAGAAGACAGAAGAAGGTAGATAGAAGACGACAGAATCATTTCTATATTTTCAGATCACTGCGTTGCACTGGATGGCCAGTGGCAATGCAAAGCACTTCTGGAAAACAGTGACCTGAAGATGGCCACTTGAAATGGTCAGAACTTGTAAACTGAAAATACAGATGAGACTTTATCCAGAAATAAAAATTAGTTTCAAAGTGATGAGATATTGTACTGAATTCTAGCTATCTGAAGTCTCATACTCAACAAATTGTTTTCAATATGTGCCTTTTGAAAACCATGTGTGGGTTGCATTAAGTAAACTAACACTTTCAGTGGGAAAGTAGATTCCTTGAAACATTTTCAGGAAAAAAGTCAAACAACATTTTTTCTGGTATATTTAACTTAAAATAATCTCCAAGGAGGGTAATACAATATTTAAATGGCAGCTACCAAGAAACCTTTAGTCTGTTAACTAGTTCACAGTTCATACATTTCATTCTCAACTGTATCGTCAAATTGTCTCCTTTTGCTATTGGTTATTTATTTTAGTGTGACATAATGAAGGTATGCTATGGCTTCCCTGATTAAAAAATAAATAAGTAAAAGAATGAATAAAAATAAAATAAAATATATCCTTTGATTGATGGTGATTTGACTGTGCTTCCATGTTCAGTTGGCACATTTACTTTTGATATGTACTCATTGTTAACAATATATACATTTCTGCAATCTTCAGAGATGATGAGTGGGTGTTAGCAACAATGAGAGTTGTTTCTATGTTGGAGTGATATTGATGTAATATGCATAAAATTGTGATATTGAAGACACTAATCTTATTCAGTTTTTCTTTTTTTCCCTCAAACTCCATGACACCATGCGAGGCAAAGCTAATTCATCATCGAATCACTACATAATTCACAGAATAATGATAATAGATTTTTTAAAAGGAAAAAAACCACAAATACATGATTTGCAATGATATACAAGTAAATTATACATCAAACTACTATGAGGAGCTCTGGTACAGAATAGAAGCACTGGCACCCCAAAAAGCCCTTGCTTTAGGCTACAAAAACAGAATCTGCAGAACTTCTGTTCATTGTTTAAGGAAGTAATATCCAGGTGCAAATAGTTTTCATGAGCAACTGCTGCAATTACTTTTGAATGAAACCACATTATCAACCAGAAATTGTCTAAGAGAATATATTTACAGGAATAGTAGAGTTAGAATTCTAAGATGCTCAAACATTATCTTGCGTGGATTTTGTGAAATGACATGTTACAGTTGTACCATGCTGGGAATGTTGGGGGATGAGAAAGTGATGGTGACAGGCCATGGGGCCCAGGGCAAACCCTTAACAGTCACATAGAATTTTCATTAACCTCGATACATTATGTAGTGAGGCCCATGTGCCTCTCTCCATTTTTCTGGCTGGTGCTGATGAATGGGCAGTGGCTTCCCCCCGTAACTGCTGAGCCAATGCCCTGTGTTGCCGAGACTGGGAGCCTTTGGAGACCATGGCCAATTATGTCAGCGGCACTGTGTGTTGAGCTGTAATGGCGTTTTGCTCAGGGAATGGCCCCTCAGCCCTACATGCAGCCACACTGGAGGCAGATGGACTGTACTGTGCACACTGCCCTGGACAGGAGTCAGATTGTGGCTGCCACTGTGGCACCAGGTCCCACTATGAACTCAGCATCAGTAATAGCAGGCACGGGCAACAGGTCAGCACAGTCCAGTCTCGAATCCAGGGCTGCTACAAGTTGTGTCCAGTTGTCTCGCTGTCCAGCATGGTTCTGGCTTTTTGGTAGTGCTCCTGATCCCTGCCTTAAAAATCCAGACTTCCTTATATGGCTCTGGTGCCCATTTGTTTCATTAAAATCTAGGACCTAGTCAAGTTTGCATAACAGGAGATTCACTCTGGTATGGGGACAGGAATGCTACACACTTAATGCTCAACTTGACAATCGTCGCTTCACAATTCAAGGTGCATATGTTACTGTGACCCATATATTGCCACACTAACAACTACCAACCCACAGCTGTTAATGCAAAGCTCTATGGCAGCTTCCACACTACTTCTCTGCACTATTGCTAAAGACTTATAATTTTTTGTCTGAAGACTGGGTAGTGGCCCTACACAGTGAAAGGCTCTAATACACAATGAGTACTTTGTGCATCCAGAACTTAGGTCCCAATTTATAACTAAATTGGAAGTATTGACAGGAGGCACTACACTTTTTCTTCACAGAGAGATGAGTATAGTTAAAATAATCAAGATGTTTAATAAAACAGTTTGTGTGTGACAATGAAAACACTCAGTTTTTGACAATATAGTGTAATTGGATAGATGAAAAATCTACTCACCAAGCTGCAGCAGAACACACACATAAAAGAATGTTATAATTCAGCAAGCTTTGAGAGCCAGTGGCTCCTTCTTCCAAATGATAGGAGGAGGGGTGAAGGAAAAGGAAATCCAAAAGCTAACCCTTTTCCTAGACCTCTCCAGTCTTTTTCCTTTATCACTCTTCCTTCCCCTTCAACCCTTCTGCTGCAAGGAGAAGCCATTTGCTCAGAAAGCTTTCCTAATTATAACCTCCTTTTCTGTGTGTTCTGCCGCCACTTGGTGAGTAGATTTTTTTGTCTATCCAGTTACATTATACAATTTGTGTGGTTACTCCAGCCCCGGGTGAGGACAATCCTGAATACAGAACAAGCTGCACACATTAGCTCCACACCAGCTGTTGAGCTACTGTGTGTAGCTTCCCTGTCCTCGGAAGGCAGATACAGTTATACAGAATAAGTCTCTCAATAACCTGTATCTGGGGCTTTAGGATGTAGCACCACTACACAACATGTACACTAAATAATAAATGAAAAGCACCAGTCTGATTTTGTTCTACAGTATTACTTTTATTGTGTTAACCAGTTTACAGCTTACAAGGCCATCTTCAGACATTTATTGAGTATTGTCATTAAAGAAGTTACAATGTTTGTAAACAACACTGGACAAGAAGTTACATGCCTAGATTGAAGCACAGACATACAGTAAGTAACATCATTGACAGTGTGATAGTAATGCACTGAGAAATTTTTTTTAACAGTAAATAAATATAAATGGAGTAGACAGGAAAAAACTAACACAAAACAGAAACAGCATGCATACATAACAGTTTCTATTAATAAACAAAAATAATAAAATAAAATAAAATAAGTGCTTGACAGGGCTACTTCAGGAGGTATAAAACATGGAGAATGATACACAAACCAATTAAAAGAAGAAACAATTATCAATGTAACTACAATTAAAGATTGGTTAGGGTATTAGGGGTATAAGTGAACGTCCTGCGATATTCAAAACGAGATCATTGATCTACTTGATGAAACAAGTGATTCTTTGATTCATGAACAAGTGTCATTTTGCATTTGTACTGTCGATGATTCCTTAATCATCAAAGAAGACTTTATTGGCTTACACGAAACCCACAACACTGAATCACAACCTCTTTTTCATATTTTAAAAGATGTGTTTGCTCGTTTTGATTTGTGAATGGATAACTTAAGAAGACAGTGCTATGATGATGCCTCAAATATGAGAGGTAAGTTCAAAGGACTAAAAAAGTTAGTTTTGGATATACAACCAAAAGCATGTTATGTGCACTGCACTGCTCAGTTTAGACTTGGCAGTTGTAGACAGTCTCCTCCATCTTACGTATATGATGGCTTTAGCCAAGGACTTAATAAACACTATAAGGGAATCCAACAAAAGGATGAGACTTTTCAGAAGCGTACGCTGTGAGAGTGCCAACGACCAAGCTGGTCTACGACCCCTTTGCCTGATTCAATGGACTATGCAAGCTTCTAGTGTCTGGAGAATATCGAAAAACTTTGAAGAACTTCTAGAGTTTTTTGAAATATTTTCTGCAGAGGACAAAACAGAGGCAGGTTACAAATGTGCAGGCTACCTTGAGTCAATGTTACAATTCAAGACTTATTTCTTTTTACGTCTTTATAGCCATGTAGTGAACCCAGTAGAGGATGTCAATGAAAAAATTCCATGCCCTCAGCTAAGTGTTGCTGATCTGGAAAAAAAAAACTGAGGGCTTGATTTGTATATTGAATGGAAGGCACGATAGTTCTGAACAGTTTTGGGAATTGTGTTTAAAAGAAAAACCTTAACAAGTTGATGATCTTTCGCTTCCTCAGAATCTAAGTATCCCAAAGAAGCATGAAAACAATGAAGCCAGCTCACTGCACACTTTCAAAACCCCAAAGGAATATTACAAAGCTATTTACACTGAAGTTTGTGAAATGGCGCAATCTTGCATTACTGAGCGGTTTGCTTCAACAGGTCTCACACAGGTCATTGCAGGTGAACAAGAGTGCTTGCTTTTAGTAAACAGAGATGAAACAAATTTGGAAAAATCAACTGAGTTTTTCAAAAATGACCTAGACATTGAGAGACTGTGCTTACACTTGAATATGTTAGCTGATATTGCTATTAAAAAACAACTGGTCTTAAAAAACATGCATCATGTAAGAAAGTACATTACACAAGAGCCTGCAGTTGGAGAAATGCTATGTGAAGGCCATTAAGCTTCTCCAAGTAGTTGGAATCATGACAGCAACAGAAGAATGATCATTTAGTGCCCTTAGATGTCTGAAGTCATATCTCCGATCAACAATGGGACAGAAGTGATTGAACAACTTGGCTGTTCTTCATGCCCACCGAGATGTTTTGAATGTATTGACTATCTGACCAGTCATCAATGATTTCATATTCAGTAATCCAGTCAGACAGTCGACATTTGCACCTTTCTAAAGACACTAGCCCTAATACTGGCATTTAGAGCAATATTAAAAATCTTTATAAAATAGAGAATTAAATACATACATAATGTTAAATTTTCAGTTTCAAAATATTAGTACTAGTTTAGTACTGTATTACTATAGTACTTTTTTTAGTTATTTCCAAATACTTAAATATTTTTAGGGTATAAGACCGAATTAAAACCCGCTATTTGCATATATTTTCACTGAAAATATTAAGTATACTGTATTAAAGCATTAACTTTGAGATATCGTTTTTATTTAATGAACCCTGAGCCTTAATCAAAGTAAGCTTACATTAGCTATTTCACTTATTAATCAAAGTGCTATTACTGTGCGACAGCAATATCTTATGTTTTATTCTTTTAATGATAGTTTAGGATTTATTTAAATATAATTTCAGCCTTTTCAGAGTTATATATTCACTGCTCTGTAATAGTCTATAAACATGATTATTATTGTAAATTAAATTAGCTTTTTATGAAAATACCATGTGTGTTTATGTTTTGTTTCTTTCTTCGAAGCCAAAAAATATGACAGGCTTGTAGAGTTTTTCGGAGTGTCAAGTTATCGATAGTCCAGTTTTCAGGGTTCTAATGTTGATCATATGACTAAAATGCTAAAAAAAAAAAAAAATCTTTAAAACTCACTATTTTTCATCTAAAATTTAGAAAATTTCCTGGGAGAAGGTCCCCAGTATGCCCTCCCCCTTCCCCAATATTTTTTTATAATATTTGATGTGCAAACATAAAAAAAGAAGTTTTTCGTCACCTCAGTTCCAAGAGTTCCACAATCTGCACAGAAAATTGTAATAGAGATCAACATAAACACAATTACCGCCCTTTTAATTTCTCATGAAAACCACACATCGCATGTTGTACCACCATACAGCAAGACCTTCAGAGGTGGTGGTCCAGATTGCTCTACATGTCGGTACCTGTAATACCCAGTAGCACGTCCTCTTGCACTGATGCATGCCTGTATTCATCGTGGCATACTATCCACAAGTTCATCAAGGCAGTGTTGGTCCAGATTGTCCCACTCCTCAATGGTGAATGGTGTAGATCCCTCACAGTGGTTGATGGGTCACTTCGTCTATAAACAGCCCTTTTCAATCTATCCCAGGCATGTTTGATAGGGTTCATGTCTGGAGAACATGCTGGCCACTAGTCGAGTGATGTATTATCCTGAAGGAAGTCATTCACAAGATGTGCATGATGGGAGCATGAATTGTCGTCCATGAAGACGAATGCCTCACCAATATGCTGTCAATGTGGTTGCACTATTGATCAGACAATGGTATTCATGTATCGTACAGCCATTACAGCACCTTCCATGACCACCAGCAGCATATGCCGGCCCCACGTAATGCCACCCCAAAACAGCAGGGAACTTCCCACCTTGCTGTGCTCACTGGACAGTATGTCCAAGGCGTTCAGCCTGACCAACTAGCTTCCAAACATGTCTCCGACGACTATCTGGTTGAAGGCATATGTGACACTCATCGGTGAAGAGAATGTGATGCCAATCCTGAGAAGTCTATTCAGCATGTTGTTGGGCCCATCTGTACCGTGCTGCATGGTGTCGTGATTGCAAAGATATACCTTGCCATGGATGTTGGGAGTGATGTTACACATCATGCAGCCTATTGCGCACAGTTTGAGTCTTAACACGACGTCCTGTGGCTGCACAAAAAGCATTATTCACCATGGTGGCATTGCTGTCAGGGTTCCTCCAACCCACAATCCATAGGTAACGTTCATCCACTGCAGTAGTAGCCCTTGGCAGCCTGAGAGAAGCATGTCGTCAACAGTTCCTGCCCCTCTCCTCCATGTCCGAACAACATTGCTTTGCTTCACTCCAAGATGCCTGGACACTTCCCTTGTTGAGAGCCCATCCTGGCACAAAGTAACAATGTGGATGCGATCGAACCGCAGTATTGACCATCTAGGCATGGTTGAACTACAGACAACAAGAGCCGTGTGCCTCCTTCTTGGTGGAATGACTGGAACTGATTGGCTGTCGGACCCCCTTTGTCTGACAGGCGCTGCTCGTGCATGGTTGTTTACATCTTTGGGCGGGTTTAGTGACATCTCTGAACAGTCAAAGGGGCTGTGTCTTTGATACAATATCCACAGTCAATTTCTATCTTCAGGAGTTCTGGGAACTGGGGTGATGCAAAACTTTTTTTGATGTGTGTACAAATATTATTATTATTATTATTATTATTATTATTATTATTTTTTGTTTACATGGAAGTAAAATAAAAAAAACGGAATGTTGTCCTTCGACGAATGTTACTTGATTCTGAACCCAGAATAATATTTTATTTGATTATGAGAGACTGTAATGATTTGCTAAAGTGGGTTGCAAATGAGAAATTCAGTCACTGTTTGCATATTAGAACACCAGGTAAAAATATTGCCAGCTTTTAATGAGCTTTAGAACATGATGCTGACATTCAGATGAAACGAGAAGGAAAATTTATAGAGAATGAAATGTCTAACAAATGAAATAAATCATATATCATATTAAACTGACTGTAATTGTTGTCATGAGAATGAATTACAGCGTCCTGTCATGGAGCTAGTGGCAACAGATGTCAGTAGTTGGCAGGAAGAGTGCAAGTGCGAGAACTGGACTGAATCATGATTTCAGTCTTTTATTTATGTATGAGTTGCTGTTGTTAATGTGTGCTATGTGTTGCAATGTTGTCGACGCTCACCGTGACATATGAGGGGAGTGCCCTGTTCTATGTCACCAATTAGAGAATGGTGAGCAGATGATATTTTTGGAAGCAAGTGCCATTGTAACATTCACACATCAGTATAGAAGTGAAATCCGACATGTATTCAGATAAAAACAGTGGTTTCGTCAAGTCCCACGGTTACCACAACCTGAGACATCACACCATATTCAGAACAAACAGCCAAATATTTGTAACAATGAAGATATCAATTTCATAGCTGGTGCTACGAGGATAATGATGAATAAAAATAGTGATACTACAGATGACAGGGTAGTAAGCAAAAAATGTAAGAAGAAAAAATGATCTGAAAATTAATGCAGACCACTTGTTTTCATTATTTTTCTTCTTCTTGTATAATCAAAATGCAGACAATCAATAAATGACATAAATTTAGAATAGGTAAAATGCTAACTTTTTAGGCAGATACTTTATGCAAATGAATCATTTTGTAATTTTTATTAATCTGAATATGTTAAAAATAAATTTGTCTCAAGAAGCCTCCTGGGAGAACAGGAGTCGTCTTATAATGAAGGTGGTCTTATACTTGGGTAAACATGATAAATCAATGGAGAATGGATGCTTGACGTCAAGACAGACAGATCTGATAGTTCTGTCAAGTCCACAAAATCTTACCTACTATCATGGAAAGACTTCAGTGGCAGCATGTCTCACACTCAAGGCGTGATTTACCTTTAAATGGTGCCTGGCCTTATCCTATGCACATCCAATGGATCCAAAGCTGACAACAAGGAACATGTGACTCTGCTGTTAAACTTACTCCTGACCACACTGTGTTCAAAGGTCCATTGCACAGACACACAAAACCTGAAGTGCCCACTGACAGTCCTCTAACTACTATTGTGTTAGACCCAGAGCTGTAAGAGATGATGCATCTAGGCGATGAGGTGATATGCCATTTGGGTTATGTGTGAATGCATAGAATAGTAGTGAAGATTACAATGGCACTGCACGTGCCTGTGCTTTTTGTGTGTGTTCAGCTGAAGTTATAGTAGTTAACGGACTCAACAGCAAAGGTTGCAGGTGCCAAGCAACTCCACTCCATCAATGTCATCTTCCACTACAGACACAGTTGCATGCTATATTGACATCTGAGGGAGGCAAACAGTGATGATCATCAGGAATGACTGCAAAAACATGTAGAAAACAGCCAATATTTCAGTTGTATTACGTCTTTGATAAGGTTTAGTAACATGTTCAAGTATAACATTATGAAAGTATATTTTGCCCCTCTGTTCAGATGGAATATGTTTTTAGTTTTTATAGACAATCTAAACCAGTAAATTAAGCTTTGCAGGGCAGCCACAAGTCACAGTAAGTGCGTTTTATTGACCGATTTTGCTCTTTAGCAAGAGCCTCAACAGAAACTCTAGATTTTATAGTCTAAAGTACAGTTTTTGGCTAATTACATAGTCGAAGTCAGAGATTACAGCCAACTTAATCTCTGACATCAGCGATGTAACCAACAAACTACTGTACTTTAAACTGTAAATTTCAGAGTTTCTGTTGATACTCTAGTTAAAGAGTGAAACACTTTAGTAAAATATACTGAGTGCTTTGTGGCTTAATTACAATAGTAACCAGACCACCATTTTCTCCATCTATGCTCCATGAACACTTCTTGATGTGTGGCAGGACTTTATAGCTGGCAGCTGATTGGGGTGTTAATGGCATTCTCAGCCTGGGGTCAGGTAAGATATTTCTGTTTTGGCACATTCTCTTTTTTTCCTGGTGGAATCAAAATCCTACAGTCTACTTATTTGCCTGAGTGTTTGTTTATTTTGCAAAAATCTCACATTCAATGAAGTTTGTAAGATATTTATATTTAGGATTTACACATTTAGTTAGTCATAATATGATTAAAATAGTCATTAAAGCAAATGCAATAAGTAAAATTAGGGAAAGGCAACAACTTACCTACAGAGGATTGGTGCACAGAAACACATAATAGAAACCACTAGCTTTCAGGCTCTTCTCCTTTTTCTTGTAAGAGTAAACACATCCACATGCAAAACCACTCAGACACCCAAACGTCATACATGATCCTTGTAGCAGCAAGACTCGAGCACGTACAGCTGGGTGTCTGGTATGTGAATGTGTGTACACTTACTAGAAAAAGAGCAAGAGCTTGAAAGTTGGTGTTAACTGTTTTTATTACATGTTTCTGTGCGCCACACACCAATCCTGTATAGGTAAGTGGTCATCATTCTCTTATTTCATGTATTTTTCCATCCAGAAATTTCCATTAAAAGAAATACTTAACTCCAGTTTCAGCAATACCTGTCCCCAGCAACATACAATGAGGTGACCAAAGTCTTGGGATACCTCCTAATATCGGGCCAGATCATCTTTCGCCCAGTGTAGTGTAGCTACTCGATGTGGCATGGACTCAATGAGTTGTTCATAGTCCCTGCAGAAATACTGAACCATGCTGCCTCTACAGCCATCCATAATTGCTTAAGTGTTCCTGGTGCAGGATCTTCCTCATGAACTGACCTCTCGATTAGCTCACATAAATGTTCGATGGGATTCATGTCTTGTGATATGGGTGGCCAAACCATTCGCTCAGATTGTTGGTTGGTTGGTTGATTGATTGGGGTTGAAAGGACCAAAAAGCAAGGTCATCAGTCCCTTGTTTCAAATGTGGTTCATTCAGTCCATTTGACATCTCAGGAAAGTCAGAACGATAAAAGGTAAAATGCTGAAAAAGATAAAAGTGCAGTCGGGTTGTCAATGGTAAAAACAAAATGACGGAAGTCAGCAAGAGAGCAACACCAAGGCTATGCTAGGGGCAGAAAATATCCCACCTCTCATGCAGTAGAGGCAAGACTACCTGCTATGTAAAAGTGTTCAACCACTAGAATGTAGAAGTGCGTATTATAAAAGGAGACTAACCAATTCTAAAAAATGATAAAAACAGAGGGGATAGAAAAGAGGATCTTGGCCGGGGGGGGGGGGGGGGGGGGGGGGGGGGAGTTTGGAATCTCCAAACTCAGCTTACAGTAGGAGACACCCCAACCCTCACTGCCCTGCCCCAACACCAGAGTGAGATTAAAAACCTTAAAACTGAGAATAAAAATCACTTTCATAGAGGAAACTGAGAACCAGTTCGACCATCCGGGAATCGTGAATCGTCAGCCAACATTAAAGGTAAAGTGCGGGGAAGTCTGTACTTAGTACATAGAGCCAAAAGAAGGGGGCATTCCACCAAAATGTGGGCTACTGACTGGTAGGTTCCACAACCTAAAAGTGGGGGTGGCTCATTATGAAAAAGAAAACCACGTTTCAGCCGGGTATGGCCGATGCAGAGACGACACAGGGTGGTTGAGGCTTTTCGGGAGAGGTGGAAGGAAGAACACCATGGGATAGGTGTCACCTTAATCGCACGAAGTTTATTAGACAGGGAGGTAGCCTCCGAAGAGTTAGCCCATGACTGTGCGAAGTGGGATTTGATGTGAAGCCGTAAATCTGCTGCAGAAGGGTTTACAGAGAAGGGGGAAGGGGGTAAGTGACTGCTCCCCCAGCCAAACGATCAGCAAGCTCATTTCCCCCCCCCCCCCCCCCCGCCCCTCCCCTCCCGATACACACATGGTCAGGGACCCAAAGGAAGTCAATGGAATAAGCACCATGGTGAAGACCAGCGAGATGGTCATGGATGGCCGACACCAAGGGATGGTGGGAAAAACACCAGTCAACAGCCAGAAGGCAACTCATTGAGTCCGTACATAACAAAATGCTGTTGAGTTGGGACTGTTTAATAAAGGTAACGGCCTGGGAAATAGCTATCAATTCCACAGTAAACATCCCACACGTAGGTGGCAGGGAATGATTTACTGTGCCAACAGAGGACGTGAAGGCATATCCCACATGATCAGCAGATTTAGAGCTATCGGTGTAAAAAACAACAGCATCCTGAAACTCCCATAAAATTCGGTGGAAAAGGAACGGATCACCATCGGGGGAATGGAATCTTTCGGACCTCAGCAGAGATCCATCCGAATTTGGGGCTGAAGAACCAACCAAGGCAGGGGGGGGGGGGGCGGGGGGGGGGTGTTGGGGAGAGAACGTGGGAAACAGTACAAAGAAAGAAGCTGAAAATCACGGCAGAGGGATGCAAGGCGGAGCCCAACCAGTAAACCTGCCCAAGGGCAAGAATCAGGTGGGTGACGTCCATGGTCTGCGAACAGGATAGAATAGGAAGGATAAGTGGGAGAGGAACGGACAGCGATTGAATAAGAAACCTGAAGCTGGGACCGCTGAACAGTAAGGGGGGGGGGGGGGAGGGGGGGATCCCAGCTTCAACTAGGAGACTATCAACAGGAGTAGTAGGGAAGGCACTGGTGGCCAAACGGATATCATGATGGTGGATTGGATCCAGGTGCAATGTGGAAGGAGCAGCTGAGCCATAAACTTGACAACCACAGTCCACATGAGACAGCACTAAAGCCCGATAAAGGCGGGGAAGGGTGGAGCGGTCCGCATCCCAAGAGGTGTGGGCAAGGAAGCGAAGGACTACCTTCAGAAGTCTGATATGAGGCAGCTAAGTGAGCTTGTTGTCAAAAAGAAGACCCAGGAAATGAAACTGTGGGACCACAGGTAATCGTTGCGCATCAAGATAAGCTCCGGATCGGGGTGGATCGTACGGCGAGAGAAGTGGACCACCCGCGATTTTAAAGGAGAGAACTGAAACCCATGTGAGAGGGTCCATGCAAAGGCATGCTGTATGGCTCCCTGGAACTGCTGCTCTGCAGAGGCCATTGAAGAGAAACCAACCCAAATGCAGAAATCATCCACATACAGAGCAGGGGCGACCAAAGGACCGACAGAGGCCACAAGTCCATCTATAGCAATGAGGAAAAGAAGTACACTCAATACAGAACCCTGTGGGATGCCATTCTCCTGGATCCATGGAGAACTAAAAACAGTACCAACCTGAACCCTGAATGACCGACGGAACAGGAACTGCCGGATAAACAGGAACTGCCAGATAAAAATCAGGAGTGGGCCCCGAAGATCCCTCTCATGAACTGTAAGTAAGATGTGATGGTGGCAAGCCGTGTCATAGGCCTTGTAAAGGTCGAAAAATACTGCCAAACTGCGGATTCCAAGCGAAGTGAATGATCTATCGGAGACGGTCCCTCTCAGAAGCCACACTGGTAAGGGGACAATATATCCCGAGATTTGAGGACCCAATTGAGCCGACGGGCTACCATCCGTTCAAGTAACTTGCAAACAACATTTGTCAGACTAATTGGCCGATAGCTTTCGACAAACAGGGGGTTCTTACCAGGCTTTAGTACAGGAACCACGATGCTATCTCTCCACTGAGAAGGGAAGTCACCCTGGAGCCAAATACGGTTAAAAACCCAGAGAAGATGTTGCTGTTGTAGAGCACTGAGATGCTGAAGCAGTTGGTTATGAATGGAGTCTGGGCCAGTGGCCGTATCATGAGAAGAAGAAAGTGCAGAAAGAAGTTCCCATTCAGTAAAAGGTTCGTTGTAAGATTCTAACTGACAAGGGGTAAAACATAAGGCAGAGGCTTCGGCCCGCTGTTTCTGGTGGAGGAAAGTAGCCTGATAGGAGGCTGATGCTGATGATGTCGCAAGATGTTCTGCAAGAGTCAACGGGTCCGTGCAAGGGCCATCCAGGAGGTGAAGGTCCAGGAGGGCAGACTGCCGATGGCAACCTTGGAGAGAGCGAAGTGTAGCCCATACCCGTGACATAGGGACAGTAGAACCGAGGGAAGAAACAAAACTTTCCCAACACATCCGTTTGCTCTGTTTGATTAAGTAACGGGCTTTAGCGCAAAGGCATTTAAAGGTAATAAGGTTGGCAATGGATGGGTGCCTCATAAGGTGTTGCAAAGCTTGACGGCAATCACGGATGCCAATGGGAATGGCTGTACTCCACCACGGGACTTGCTGGTGGCGAAATGGTCCAGATGAGCACGGGACAGCACGGCTTGCAGTGTGAACAATCACGTCAGACACGTCACGTAGGACGTCATGAATACAACCCGACAAAGAGGGAGAAAAAACAACCTGTGCAGTATATAGAGGCCAATCAGCGCTTTGGAAAGACCAACGAGGTAACCTGTCCACCAGGGAGCGGGAAGGGAGCGACAGCACGGCTTGCAGTGTGAACAATCACGTCAGACACGTCACATCGGACGTCATCAATACAACCCGACAAAGAGGGAGAAAAAACAACCTGTGCAATATATAGAGGCCAATCAGCGCTTTGGAAAGACCAACGAGGTAACCTGTCCACCGGGGAGCGGGAAGGGAGCGAGAGAATCAACGGGAAATGGTCACTATCACAAAGGTCGTCGTGTGGCGACCAGTGTAATGAAGGGAAGAGGGAGGGAGAAGAAAGAGAAAGATCAATGGCAGAAAAGGTACCATGACTGGCACTGAAATGAGTAGGGGAGCCATCATTAAGAAGGCACAAGTCGTGGTCTACAAGAAACTGGTCTATGAGAAGATCCCGACTAGATGTAAATGCACTACCCCAAAAGGGATGATGAGCATTAAAATCCCTGAGAAGGACGAAGGGAGGAGGAAGTTGCTGAAGAAGGGCAGTTAAGACAGCAGGTGTAAGCGTCGTGTCAGGACAGAGATAAAGATTGCAAACCGTGACCTTAGAGTCCAGGTGGACCCTAACAGCAACTGCTTCCAATGTAGTTTGAAGAGGAATCCACGTGCTAGCAATGTCCATACGGACCAACGTACAAACGCCACCAGAGGCCCGCAGGGGTCCGTCCCGATTTCGACAGAAAACACGGAACCCACAGAGGGTCGGTGAGTGAGCATCAGTAAAATGAGACTCCTGTAGAACCACACAAGCTGCAGAGTAAGACAAAATAAGTGATTTCAACTCCGGAAGGTGACAGTAATATCCATTACAATTCCATTGGATAACCACAGAATGATGATTCAAATGGGGGTTGAACAGGCTAAGGCCAGTCATGCCGCCGGGTCACCATCCGTCACTGACAAGGAGGGGTCGACATCCATGAACAACAGGTCAGGATCAGGGTGTGAAGGTGCAGATGGGACCTCTGGTGACACCAGAGGCTCCTTGTCGCAAGACTGTTTGAGATCGAGGAGAGCTGTGTGGCATAAAGGAGCCAGCTGCAGCTAGATCTGGAACAGAAAGAGATCGGGCGACCTGGGGGCCCACAGACCATGGTTCTCATGGTCGTCATGTGGCAGCAGACCATTGGCCTGGAAGGTGCCGGGAAGGGGTATCCCAAGAGGGGCGCCCATGACCGGCAGACGCTGAAGAAGTGGGACACTTCTCCAGCTGTGGAGGGAAAGCGGCTCCCGGAGGGGAGGGTGTGGGAGCCGCAGAGGACGGGGGGAGGAGAGGGGTTCAGGACTGGGGTAAGGGAGGGGGAGGAAGGGGTGAAGATGTAACTAAAGCGTAGCTAGATGCCATAGACACAAGGTGAAGAGGTGCATACTTCTTACGAGCCTCAGTGTAGGTTAGAAAATCAAGGGACTTATACTCCTGTACCTTCTTTTCCTTCTTATAAACTGGGCAATCTGGTGAACGTGGAGAATGATTGCCATGACAATTAACACACACAGGAGGGGGAACACAGGAACTCCCCTCATGGAGTGGACGTCCACAGTCACCATAGAGAGGGGCCTGCGAACAGCGGGAAGACGTGTCCAAAACGCAAACACATAAAACATCACATAGGTGGTGGGATGTACGGCTTCATGTCACATTGATAAACCATAATCTTTACTTTCTCAGGGAGGGAATCCCCTTCAAAGGCCAGTATAAAGGCACCAATGTCAATGCAATTGTCCTTTGGACCCTTTTGAACATGCCGAACAAAGTGAACACTCCGCTGTCAGAGATTGTCCCGAAGTTCCTCATCAGTTTGAAGGATGAGGTCCCTGTGAAAAAACATACCTTGAACCATATTCATGGACTGGTGGGGGGTAATGGACACAGGTACTGTGAAAAGATGTTTACAGGCACGAAGGGCTGCAGACTGGGCAGCTGAAACAGTTTTGATCAACAACGAACCCGATCGCATCTTGCTCAGAGAGTCCACTTCTCCAAACTTGTCTTCAATGTCTTCCACAAAAATTAAAGGTTTGGGATTGTTGAAAGTATCCCCGTCAGTCCTGGTGCAAACCAGATAGCGGGAGAAAGGTTTCGCACCTAGCTGACGAGCTTGACCCTCCAACCAAGGGGTAGCCATGAAAGGGAAGGCTGAAGGGGCAGGCCATTGCCGGGAGTTCCAATGCTCCAGGACGACAAGCAACCACTCCAAGTCTTACATGAGAAGGTCACAGCTCAGGTATCATAAGTGTGATCCCAGTGTTTTCAGGGGGCTCAACCAAAAGGGTACACAGCGAACCCACCACACGGGCTGGCTACCATGCTGGCTATGCACCCTAGCATCAGACAATGACACGAAGGAAAAGGTGGAATGAACTAGAAGGGCAAATGTTGGAGACGCTAGGTAAGGTGCTCTTCCCCAGATGGCTCATGCTACGGAAGAGAAATTTAGTAATGGAGGTCAAACCCCAGAGGGGGACCAGAGAATGCCAAAAGGATGAGATTATTATGCAACAAAACCAAATTGCAAAGTCAACATAACCAGGAGCATAGTGGGGCCAACTTAAACATGGACACCAAGAGAGGAAGAGGAAGGGCAAAGGGGAAGGAGCAAGGAAAGGAAAGGAAAGGAGGGGAAGGGCAAGGAAATGCAGCCCTGGAAAGAAGGAAGGCTGCAATAACTCAGGGCCCCATGCTCTCCACGCACATACTCACGAAAGGACCATGAGCCCCTGGGAGGCACTCAAATTGTCCTGAATGTTTTTCAAACCAGCTGCAAACAACTGTGGCCCAGTGACATGGTGCACTGTCATCCATAAAAATTCCATTGTTGTTTCGGAAAATGAAGGCCATGAATGGTTGCAAATAGTCTCCAAACATCTTTAGTCAATGATCAGTTCAATTGGACCAGAGGACCCAGTTGATTCCATGTAAACACAGCACACACCATTATGGAGCTACCACCAGCTTGTACAGTGCCTTGTTGACAACTTGGGTCTATAGCTTGATATGGTCTGCGACACACTTGAACCCTAGCAATAGCTTTTACCAACTGAAATCGTGACTCATCTAATCAGGCCATGATTTTCCAGTCATCAATATGGTCATGGGCCCAGGAGAGGTGCTGCACATGATGTCGTGCTGTTAATAAAGACACCCATGTGGGCCATCTGCTGCCTGAGCCTATTAGTTTGCAGGAGATTAGTGTTTAATGTTCTATTGACAACAAGGTCATTAGACACAGAGCACAAGCTCGGATTAGGGAAGGACGGAAATACAAAGTGGCTGAGCTCTTTCGCAGGAACTATCCCTTCATTTGCCTTAACCGATTTAGGGAAATCATGGAAGGCCTAAAACAGGAAGGCTGGACGCTGGTTTGAACCATCGTCCTCTCGAATGCGAGTCCATTAATGACAAATTTTGCTGCACTTCCCTAACGGGTACATTTGTTGTGTATCCCACATTGGTTTCTGCAGTTACACTCCTGGAAATGGAAAAAAGAACACATTGACACCAGTGTGTCAGACCCACCATACTTGCTCCGGACACTGCGAGAGGGCTGTACAAGCAATGATCACACGCACGGCACAGCGAACACACCAGGAACCGCGGTGTTGGCCGTCGAATGGCGCTAGTTGCGCAGCATTTGTGCACCGCCGCCATCAGTGTCAGCCAGTTTGCCGTGGCATACGGAGCTCCATTGCAGTCTTTAACATTGGTAGCATGCCGCGACAGCGTGGACGTGAACCGTATGTGCAGTTGACAGACTTTGAGCGAGGGCGTATAGTGGGCATGCGGGAGGCCAGGTGGACGTACCGCCGAATTGCTCAACACGTGGGGCGTCAGGTCTCCACAGTACATCGATGTTGTCGCCAGTGGTCGGCGGAAGGTGCACGTACCCGTCAACCTGGGACCGGACCGCAGCGACGCACGGATGCACGCCAAGACCGTAGGATCCTACGCAGTGCCGTAGGGGACCGCACCGCCACTTCCCAGCAAATTAGGGACACTGTTGCTCCTGGGGTATCGGCGAGGACCATTCGCAACCGTCTCCATGAAGCTGGGCTACGGTCCCGCACACCGTTAGGCCGTCTTCCACTCACGCCCCAACATCGTGCAGCCCGCCTCCAGTGGTGTCGTGACAGGCGTGAATGGAGGGACGAATGGAGACGTGTCGTCTTCAGTGATGAGAGTCGCTTCTGCCTTGGTGCCAATGATGGTCTTATGCGTGTTTGGCGCCGTGCAGGTGAGCGCCACAATCAGGACTGCATACGACCGAGGCACACAGGGCCAACACCCGGCATCATGGTGTGGGGAGCGATCTCATACACTGGCCGTACACCGCTGGTGATCGTCAAGGGGACACTGAATAGTGCACGGTACATCCAAACCGTCATCGAACCCATCGTTCTACCATTCCTAGACCGGCAAGGGAACTTGCTGTTCCAACAGGACAATGCACGTCCGCATGTATCCCGTGCCACCCAACGTGCTCTAGAAGGTGTAAGTCAACTACCCTGGCCAGCAAGATCTCTGGACCTGTCCCACATTGAGCACGTTTGGGACTGGATGAAGCGTCGTCTCACGCGGTCTGCACGTCCAGCACGAACGCTGGTCCAACTGAGGCACCAGGTGGAAATGGCATGGCAAGCCGTTCCACAGGACTACATCCAGCATCTCTACGATCGTCTCCATGGGAGAATAGCAGCCTGCATTGCTGCGAAAGGTGGATATACACTGTACTAGTGCTGACATTGTGCATGCTCTGTTGCCTGTGTCTATGTGCCTGTGGTTCTGTCAGTGTGATCATGTGATGTATCTGACCCCAGGAATGTGTCAATAAAGTTTCCCCTTCCTGGGACAATGAATTCACGGTGTTCTTATTTCAATTTCCAGGAGTGTATTTCATGTATTTTTGAAGTCTGTTAATTCCTGTCGTGTGGCTACAATCACATCGGAAACCTTTTCACATGAATCACCTGAGTACAAATGACAGCTCCGCCAATGCACTGCCATTTTATATTTTGTGTACACGATACCACTGTCATCTGTATATGTGAATATTGCTATCCCACGACTTTTGTTACCTCTCAGCTTTGTACTTATTTAAGTAGCAATATGCCCCAGAAATGTTTAAAATAGGAAATTTGTCAATAATTGTGAATCCTTGAGGTGAAGACTCATTCAAATGATATGAAACACTTGCATTCATGAAATTCAGTAAACATCACCTCTCAAAATTCCTAAATCAAGCCACAGGGAAATGGAGAATTTTCGGTTTTTACCATTAAGACTAATGGTAGGCACCTCTGGAGTACCTAGTATTTATTACTACAAACAATTCTATCATCATCAGTGTTCTAACCTGACATTTTTAAGAACTTCTTATAAAAATATAAATCGTCTGCTTATCATTTAAATCATTATCATTTAAAAGTTACATCTGGAATATGCATAACAACAGTCATTAGCAGGCAACCAAAGAAGCAGGAGGCCACTCCCTGCATACCTCTTGCTCATGCCCACAACATCCTCAAAGTATGGCTCGCTTTCAGAGACATGTTACACCCATGCTGCATAACAAGAATTCACCTGCATGCTCCTTATACTTTGTGCTCTCTTATTTCTCAAGAAATCAAAAGAAACATTTTCAAAATTTTCACATGCAGCCTTCTCACTGCCATGTAACATTTCATCAAATTACTTGTCTCTCAAAAGCTCTCAAATCTGTACGCAAACACAGAAACCCTCTTTGACTTTTGATTCACTCAATCGTGGACATTTTCCCCTCAAGTACGTATAAACCTTGGCTTTATGATTCAGTTTCTTCACAACAGTTTTCATGAGTTATATAAAAATCACTTTACAGCAAAACTTCAGGACAAATTACAATTACTACCCCTTCAGTACTAACTGAAGTACAATAAAGTATTGAACATGTATGACCTGCACTTTGAATAATATTTTTATACTGTTCATTCTTCTGATATGTGACAATTATACATACAGTGACAATACATTTCTTCTATTTTTCTTTATTGATGAAAACCTCATAAATAACAAACCAAAATTCAATTTTCTTTCTGACATTCATTGTCAGTGTACTGGAACTGATAAAATTTAATTGGTTTCATACATTTTACGTTTTCACTGTTGCACGGCGTTACCTATTTAACTATATACTTTGATACTTTGTAAGTTGTCTTTCTTTCTCATGCCGTCATTGTGTCTCATCTGACCCAAGGTTCTGGGCAACTTTTCCATAACCCTCCCCATTTCCTAAACCTTGCCAGTCCTTTTCCTTCATCCCTCTTCCTTCCCCTTCAAGCCCTCTGCCAGTAGGAGGAACCAATGACTCTGAAAGCTTGACATTTTCTTAACTTTTATATGTGTTTTCTCCTGCCACCACTCGGTGAGTACAATTTTTATCCACCCATGTACAGGTTGATCAAAAAGGACTCTACAACTTTGGAATGATAGTAGAAATTTGTTTAGATAACTTACAGAATCGTTAAAAAACTCATTTTGTAGCAAACTACCCAAAGTTTCACATAAAAGTGTCAAGTGTCATTTTGATTCGATGCGACTACCATTTGTTATCTGGCAAACATCCCACCAGTAATCAATTTCTTCCCACACTCATTACAACAAATCAGGTGGAACTTGTTCAATGGCACTGTAGATTTGATTTTTCAGGTTGGCTAAATTGTTTGGTAGGGGAGAAACTTACACACCGTCTCTAATGAAACCCAAGAGAAAGAATACCAATGATGTCAAGTCCAGGGAGTGAGTTGGCCACGCAATTGGCCCTTCATAGGCAATCCACCAACCTGAGAACTGATTATCGAGGAAACCTCGAACTTCCGCGAGGAAATGTGGTGGTGGATCGTCTTGCTGGTAGTAAACCATCCCATCTCTGTCATCTTCATCGATCAGCAGAATTAAAATTTTTCGAACGTATCCAGACACACAATACCAATGATAGTTTTCTCCATGAGGAAGAAAGAGACAAGTACCTGGTGATTTATCATGCCACAGTGAATGGCCCATCTCAACCAAGTTTTTGTATCAGGAATAAATTGTAGACCTGCTTGGAGGCTCTTTAGCATATTTGGCGCAAAATTTATGCAGAAAAGTTAGTGCAGAGTTCGTTTCACGAAACCAAAACAAACAGCAAACAGGGTCCACACCATGGAAGCAGCCATTTTAACTGTTCACTATGCTGGCGCTCTTGGTGGCAGGATGGACTACTGATGTACTAGGTGATTTAAACTTGAGGTTTTTTACTATGAAACAGCACATCCACTGATTCTATAAGTTATCTCAATAAATTTCTATATCATTCCAAAGTAGTAAATTCCTTTTGACTCATACTGTGCATTATATTTGTAAGTTGACTGTTTTACTAGCCTATGCATTATCTGTCATCATGAACTGTACCTATGCAAAATGGAGGAGAATGATGAATATAGATTCACATGTGAAGATGAGGACAGATTTGGAGGGGGGGGGGGGCACTGTGAGAGCTAGATTCATTGTTTATTTCAATTTGTTAACTAATCATCACTGTTGATGCACTACATGTCACTACCAGAAATCTATGCTATTATAATGTGAAAAATATCTCCAGAATAGGGCTGGTGCCATTCAGCAGTACAACCGATGTCCGGCAACAACAGTGAGAAATTTCTGTACAGATCAAGTGGGGCAAGTCTTGCTGCACATCACACTTATATGTGTCCTTCAGCCACAACACCGGCAATGAAGATATTATTGTCTCAGTAATATGCCTTGTGGTTGTTGCTCGTTTCTGTTAGTATTATACTTGAAATAGCACTTATCACTTTTCCCATTTTCTGTAATAATGCAATCTTCCAAACCATAGTAAATTTTACAAATAAACATTAATCCTTTTTTAAAAAATATTAAAAACGAATAATTTTAACACTGCTGCTATGGCTGATAGGTATTTCAGTCTTTTTACTCGGTTATGAGTAAAAAATAAGAAAAAACACCTGTTATAACCGATTCGAAACATATGCCGAAAAATATTGGTTATTCGGAACTAAGTTACTGGTTTTAACAGGTTGGTTTTTTCCCCACCCCTACTCTGAACTACTGGTTTTAGACAGTTTTTCATGCTCCTTTAGGGAAATGCTGGAATGACCACCAGTTTTCATGTCAAAGAATACGATAAGCAAACATTTAAAATACGATTTCACACAGAACAAAGTTTATGCGATTCACAGACAGATACTGCATATGACTTCCCTCCCTTAGGTTACCTTGATAACTGAGGTGTCAGAGAGGCCATCCAGGCACAGATTCAAATTAATGGAATAAAATTTTCTAAGTTCTGAAAAAGCAGAACCCTTAATGGACGGGATAAATGTTTGGGGAAAAATATGGGCATGTACAGAGACACACAGATCGTATGGTAATTTTTTCCTTACTTAATACGCTAATAGAGCAGAGCAGAAAATCAATATACTCGTTACATTGTGCTGCATACTGTACAGTGTCTAGTGGAATATACGTGTAGGTGTAGTAGACCTTAACTGAGCATATCTGGGATTTCTTCGAGAGACATGCATGCCTTGTACCCAGCTCCAACCAGTCTTCATCTGTGGGATGGAGTTGAGCACCTCCCAAGCTTTTGATGCCTTCTGGGAGCCACAGTGCAACTCGTCCAGGACATGACTTGGAAGATGTCTCAAAGTCAATTTCTCGTGAGTGTAAGTGTTATAAAGAAAGAACCCATTCGAAAGAACTGTCAACAATTTCAGACGGTGAGCACCGACCTACATACTAGGAAGGTACGTGTAATGATCTACATCTGCAGCTATACTTCATAAGCTATCTTATGGTGAGTGCCGATGGGTACTTCTGGTCCAACTACTGTTTCCAGAACCCGATCTTACAAGTGTTTTGTAAAAGACTTGTTTCGTGGATAAATGTCTCCCAGCATGGACTCTGCTTTTCCTACAATTTGATTTATATAGTCATTCTAATTTAGGTTACTCCAGGCGGTTACTCCCAGGAATCTTATGATTGTTACTGTTTACAGTGGTTTATCACCAGTTGCACATGCAAAGAGTCTGTTCAGCTGTTTAAGCACAAATGTGTTACATTATTTACATTCAGGCTCACCTGACAGCCTCTACCAATCACCAGTCTTCCGCAAATCTTCCTGTATTACGCTAAAGTATTCTGGCATAGCAGTTTTGCATAAAGAATTGTATCTGCATCTACATCCTTACTCCGCAAGCCACCTGACGGTGTGTGGCTGAGGGTACCTTGAGTACCTCTATAAGTTCTCCCTTCTATTCCAGTCTCGTATTGTTCGTGGAAAGAAAGTTGTCGGTATGCCTCTGTGTGAGCTCTAATCTCTCTGATTTTATCCTCATGGTCTCTCTGCGAGATGTACGTAGGAGGGGGCAATATACTGCTTGACTCCTAGGTGAAGGTATGCTCTCGAAACTTCAACAGAAGCCCGTACCGAGCTACTGAGCGTCTCTCTTGCAGAGTCTTCCACTGGAGTTTATCTATAATCTCCATAATGCTTTTGTAATTACTAAATGATCCTGTAATGAAGTGCGCTGCTCTCCGTTGGATCTTCTCTATCTCTTCTATCAACCCTATCTGGTACGGATCCCACAATGGTGAGCAGTATTCAAGCAGTGGGCAAACAAGTGTACTGTAACCTACTTCCTTTGTTTTTGGACTGCAATTCTTTAGGATTCTTCCAATGAATCTCAGTCTTGCATCTGCTTTACTGACGATTAATTTTATATGGTCATTCCATTTTAAATCACTCCTAATGCCTACTCCCAGATAATTTATGGAATTAACTGCTTCCAGTTGTTGACCTGCTATATTGTAGCTAAATGATAAAGGATCTTTCTTTCTATGTATTTGCAGCACATTACACTTGTCTACATTGAGATTCAATTGCCTTCCCTGCACCATGCGTCAATTTGTTGCACATCCTCCTGCATTTCAGTACAATTTTCCATCGTCACAACCTCTCGATGTACACTACTGGCCGTTAAAATTGCTACACCGAGAAGAAATACAGATGATAAACGGGTATTCATTGGACAAATATATTATACTAGAACTGACATGTGATTACATTTTCACGCAGTTTGGGTGCATAGATCCTGAGAAATCAGTACCCAGAACAACCACCTCTGGCTGTAACAACGGCCTTGATACGCCTGGGCATTGAGTCAAACAGAGCTTGGATGGCGTGTACAGGTACAGCTGCCAATGCAGCTTCAACATGATACCACAGTTCATCAAGAGTAGTGACTGACGTATTGTGACGAGCCAGTTGCTCGGCCACCATTGGCCAGACTTTTTCAATTGGTGAGAGATCTGGAGAATGTGCTGGCCAGGTCAGCAGTCGAACATTTTCTGTATCCAGAAAGGCCCGTACAGGACTGCAACATGCGGTCGTGCATTATCCTGCTGAAATGTAGGGTTTCGCAGGGGTCGAATGAAGGGTAGAGCCACGGGTTGTAACATGTGAAATGTAACGTCCACTGCTCAAAGTGCCATCAATGCCAACAAGAGGTGATGGAGACGTGTAACCAATGGCACTCCATACCATCACGCCGGGTGATACGTCAGTATGGCGATGACGAATACACGCTTCCAATGTGCGTTCACTGCGATGTCGCCAAACATGGATGTGACCAACATGATGCTGTAAACAGAACGCGGATTCATCCGAGAAAATGACGTTTTGCCAGGTTCGTCGTTGAGTACACCATTGCAGGCGCTCCTGTCTGTGATGCATCGTCAAGGGTAACTGCAGCCATGGGCTCCGAGCTGATAGTCCATCTACTGCAAACGTCGTCGAACTCTTCGTGCAGATGGTTGTTGTCTTGCAAACGTCCCCATCTGTTTATTCAGGGATCGAGACGTGGCTGCACAATCCTTTACAGCCATGTGGATAAGATGACAGGCATCTCGACTGCTAGTGATACGAGGCCGTTGGGATCCAGCACGGCGTTCCGTATTACCCTCCTGAACCCATCGATTCCATATTCCGCTAACAGTCATTGGATCTCGACCAACGCGAGCAGCAACGTCGCGATACGATAAACCGCAATCGTGATAGGCTACAATTCGACCTTTATCAAAGTCGGAAACGAGATGGTACGCATTTCTCCTCCTTACACGAGGCAACACAACAACGTTTCACCAGGCAACGCCGGTCAACTGCTGTTTGTGTATGAGAAATCAGTTGGAAATTTCCTCATGTCAGCACGTTGTAGGTGTCGCCACCGGTGCCAACCTTGTGTGAATGCTCTGAAAAGCTAATCATTTGCGTATCACAGAATCTTCTTCCTGTCAGTTAAATTTCACGTCTGTAGCACGTCATCTTCGTGGTGTAGCAATTTTAATGGCCAGTAGTGTACTACAGCATCATCCGCAAAATGCCGTAGTGAACTTCCGATGTTATCCACAAGGTAATTTATATATATATATATATATATATATATATATATATATATATATATATATATATATATATAGTGAATAGCAACGGTCCTACGACACTCCCCTGCGGCACACCTGAAATCACTCTTACTTCAGAAGACTTCTCTCCATTGAGAATGACATGCTGCGTTCTGTTATCTAGGAACTCTTCAATTCAATCACACAATTGTTCTGATAGTCCATATGCTCTTACTTTGTTCAGTAAACGACTGTGGGGAACTGTGTCAAACGCTTTGCGGAAGTTAAGAAACACGGCATCTACCTGGGAACCTGTGTCTATGGCCCTCTGATTCTCGTGGACGAATAGCGCGAGCTGGGTTTCAAATGATCGTCTTTTTCGAAACCCATGCTGATTCCTACAGAGTAGATTTCTAGTCTCCAGAAAAGTCATTATACTCGAACACAATACGTGTTCCAAAATTCTACAACTGATCGACGTTAGAGATATAGGTCTATAGTTATGCATATCTGTTCGACGTCCCTTCTTAAAAACGGGGATAATCTCTGCCCTTTTCCAATTTTTTGGAACGCTACGCTCTTGTAGAGACATATGGTACACCGCTGCAAGAAGGGGGGCAAGTTCCTTCGCGTTCTCTGTGTAAAATCGAACTGGTATCCCATCAGGTCCAGCGACCTTTCCTCTTTTGAGCAATTTTAATTGTTTTTCTACCCCTCTGTCGTATATTTCCATATCTACCATTTTGTCATCTGTGCGACAATCTAGAGAAGGAACTACAGTGCAGTCTTCTTCTGTGAAACAGCTTTGGAAAAAGACATTTAGTATTTCGGTCTTTAGTGTGTCATCCTCTGTTTCAGTACCATTTTGGTCACAGAGTGTCTGGACATTTTGTTTTGATCCACCTACCGCTTTGACATAAGACCAAAATATCTTAGGATTTTCTGCCAAGTCAGTACATAGAAATTTACTTTTGAATTCATTGAACGCCTCTCGCATAGCCCTCCTCACACTACATTTCGTTTCGTGTAATTTTTGTTTGTCTGCAAGGCTTTGGCTATGTTTGTGTTTGCTGTGAATAGTCTTGTGGAAACCATCATTTATTGATATATGGAAACGATAACGACATTTCAAAGTTTTCGGAACGGAATAGAAAAAAAGGTATTTACATGACTGCAACTTTCTTTATTTAACGATGTAGTCTCCTTGTAGGTTAATGCACTTGGTCCAACGATGTTCCAGTGCCTTGATCCCATCTCGAAAATGAGTTTCCTCCAGGCCTGCAAAATAGTTGTCAACTTCGGCCATCAATTCTTCGTTTGAAGTGAATCTTCGTCCACCAAGAAAAATGTTCAGTTTTGGGAAGAGATGGAAATCTGACGAAGCCATATCAGGTGAATAAGATAGGTGTGGCAACAATTCATACCTTAGTTCGTGCAATTTTGCCATTCGACGGCACGTGTGTGCGGGGGTGCGTCAAGAGTCGCGGCACCCATCTTGTAGACAATTTTTTTCATTTCTAATTCTTCAGTTAAAATGTGATATACCCTTTCAGATGATGTCTGGCAAGCGTGAGCAATTTCACGCACTTTCAATCGGCGATCCTCCATGACCATTTTGCGCACTTTTGCAATGATTTCTGGAGAAGTGACACATCTTGGCCGACCACTGTGAGGATCATCATCTAAGCTCTCCCGACCAAATTTGAATTCATTTGTCCACTTGGCAACAGTTGAATATGAAGGAACATAGTCCCCCAGCGTATTCTTTAAATTGGCATGAATGTCCTTTGCTTTCATACCTTTCTTTACGAAGTACTCAATCACTGCTCGAATCTCGATTTTTTCAATCTTCGCAAATCACTACGCGGGAACAACAGAGCCACGTCACCGTCACAGCTCTCTTCCAAGAGCACTGACATAGCACGTGTTTACAGGCAACAGTCCAATGAATATCACGTGAACAACTCGTTTGCTAGCGTTGACCTCTCGTGATGATTCGTAGAAACTTTTCAAACCACCCTCGTACTTCAAACTTGTCAGTGCTTCCACTGTCAACGAATGAATCACATGTAAAATGACTGTTTTAAAAACTTACATAATCAAAACTATTTCGCTTGACTTACTTCGTTGTCCAAAACATAGACAAAAAAAATTGTTATCACAGATATTTCTGTGTCGAGGCAAAGAACTACACAACTAGTTGTCACAGGTAATGTCCATATTGCAATTGTTATTCTCTGTTTCCTGAGGACGGATAATTTGACTTATCTTTGCACGTCATCATTATCATCGCCATGTATGTCATCTTCTGTTGCAAATGCCTGTTGAATTTTCCATGCATTACAGTTCTCAGCTACGTTGACCCTTCATGTTTCCTAATGCCATTCATCCAGCTTCAATTAAGTCACTGTGACGTCTCTGTCTGTCACTATTCCCAACAAAGAACTTCCTCAGTCCATCTACCATGTATTCACCTGGCCCCCGGTAGCTGAGTGATGCCGGCACGGTAGCTCAGCGTGTTCGGTCAGAGGGTTAGCTGCCCTCTGTAATAAAAAAAAAAACTGAGTTAATAGATCAACAACGAATTAAACGGATGTCTTACGACGTCCGCCCCGAGCTGATGCAACGAACAAAAGTGAAAAAAAAGTGGACAGCGCGACAGAATGTCAATCCTAAGGGCCCGGGTTCGATTCCCGGCTGGGCTGGAGATTTTCTCCTCTCAGGGACTGGGTGTTGCGTTGTCCAAATCATCCTCATTTCATCCCCATCGACGCGCAAGTCGCCGAAGTGGCGTCAAATCGAAAGACTTGCACCAAACGAACGGTCTACCCGACGGGAGGCCCTAGTCACACGCCATTATTACCTGGCTACGTGTGCTGCACGCTTCCATTTCCTTTTCATTAAAATCATTATTATGTCTTTCCTCCCATTTGGTACCTGATCCATTTGTTTATTTTCTGTCTCTCCTAATTATTCCCAGTAAGTACCTCCTCATGATCAGTGAGCAACAGTCAGTTTTTTTGAATTTTTTTGTTTTAAAGGGCCACGTATCAGTGACATAATTCAAAACAGTTAAACTTTTAGTTTGAGATACACTGGAAGCTTACGTTCGAAATCTATTTAGTTTTACAAAAGGTTCCCAATCAATTTTTAATCTTCACTTCTTTGTTTGTCAATACAGTTGTGGTCTTCAATAGCCCTAAATACAAAAACTTTGTCTTTTATGACATAATTATTAATTTCTATAACTTTCTTATCAAAGTGCTGAATTTATGTTACTTTAGTCTCCTTAGAATTGATTTTTCATTCTCACTTACAAACAAGTTCTATTAAGTTTTTCCATTCTGTGTTGGAAAGTGCATGTTATTACTACAGACATTACTTCCTCCCTCCCCAAATCTCGCGAAATGACCGCAACGAGAAAATCCGAGAAGTTAAATCTAATATGGTGGTTTACCGACAACCATTCTATTCCCCCTAAGCACCATTCGCGAATGGAACAGGGAAGGTCGGGGGGCGGTGGGTTGTTGGTGGGGAGGGGGTGGGGATGGGATGTTGTGGTACCTTTAGTATCTTCCGCCACACTCTGTAAGGTAGCTTGCTGACTGCAGGCGTACAATCCGAGAGAAATACGTGCACACATTGAATAAGAGGATTGGAACTTAAATAGTGGCAACTATTTACTCACAACCTATACAAAACAGTCACATGTTTGCACCTGTTGCTGTCCTTCAAAGTAGTCACCACCATTGTGTAGGATCCGTTGCCAGCGATGTGGAAGGCGTAGTATACCGTCAGCAGAGCCTATTCTGTTGATGGTGCGAATGGAGCGGTCTAACGTTACGGCGATTCTCGTGTACGACTGTGATGGTGTTATCCTAACGCATTACGCTCCTCCGCTGCAGACGGTCAATGCGCACTATTACTGTTCGTTTTTGGAGCATCACCTGCGGCCAGCTATGCGAAAGAAGCGGCGACACTTTCTGCGCAACTCACCTATCATTTTGCACGACAACGCGCGGGCGCCTGCAGCTGCTCTATTCGGTCTCTCCAGATCACTGGCAACGGATTCTACACAACGCTGGTGACTACTTTGAAGGACAGTTAACAGGTGTAAACATGTAAATCTTTTGTAACGGTTGTGAATACACAGTTGCCACTATTTAAGTTCCCAGCCTCGTACATTCTTCTGTGACAGTCCCCAGTAGTTTAGTTGTACGTCATGGCTGCGGTGGAGCTATTCCTCGAACACAAAAACAGGGCAGCAGGCAGCAGGTGGTACTTACCTATGTCGACCGTGTCGTCTGTGAAGGGGTCAACTCTTCCCGGGAGGGGGCCAGCTCTTCTGGACTCATACTGGAGAGTGGCTTCCAGCCCAGTGTAGCGCTCCAGGTACGTCATGATCAGCTCGTACATTTCCACCGGGTGGCTGGGGCACATGTAAGTCACAAGCCGCAGCTTCTGCTTCTTCTGGTTGCTCATGTTGATCGCTGAAACACGAATTTCCCCATGAGCTGCTCCATAATAAATTACAACAGCGATCAAACATCACATAATTTACATTTCAACTTACGCCAGAAGAAAACCCCAACGGGCTTGCCGCAGTGGTACTACCGCTTCCCGTCAGATCACAGACGTTACACGCTTCGGGTTTGGGTAGCACTTGGACGGGTGACCGTATGGGTCCGCCGACCGTTGTTGGCAAGCGGAATGCACTCAGCCCTTGTGAAGCCAATAGAGAAGCTACCTGATTGAGAAGTAGCAACTCCGGTCACGAAAACTGACAACGGCTGGGAGAGCTGTGTGCTGACATCGTGCCTCTCCATATCCGCATACAGTGACGAACATATATTTGAGGATGACACGGCGGTCGGTCGGTACCGTTGGGCCTTCCGACGCCTTTTCGGACAAGAATTTGGAAGAAAATGATGAGTTGTAAGTTTGGCCTCTCAGTACATATATTAAAAAGGATTATCAGCTGCTTATCTGCTGGAATAGAATAGTATCACAGTGTGACAGTACATAAACATCGCAGCATCAATATATTACGACGCAAATCAGATTACCAGCAGGGAACAAATGTTGATTTTTACCTCGTTTAATTTTGATTTCTAAGAAGTGGCACCATACCCAGAACGATTTGACGCAATTAAAATAATTTCTCACATTTAATTCTTTATATTCAGGGTCTTTAAATCGAAGAATCGATCCCTGCACGATAGTGAATAGTACCAATATGTTCCAAAATGCTGCAGGCGAGAACGCAGTTTTTTAGAGGGTCATATTTCGGGTTCTATTGATCACAGAGGTAAGGGATCAAATGTTTTAGATAGTCCTTGGACTAGCGACCATTTGTGTACCTATCGGAAGGAAAGTAATATCGTAGCTATCCTCCAGTATAGAGTCATAATTTAAACATTACACACACTCTCCAGCCCAGGCAAACTGAGGAAATCGTTTGGTTCTTTTACATTACGGCCGACCGTTGTGGCCGCGCGGTTCTAGGCACTTCAGTCTGGAGCCGCGTGACTGTGAATATGACCTCTTCTACAATATGTATTCATGCCAAATCGTTGAAATTTTTACCGTGTGTTATCGCAGAAGTTCGAAACATAAATAACCATAGGAAATGGCTCAAATTTTAACTGTACGTTGCTTAGACCTTTATCTAGAAGCACAGCTTTCTGTTTTCTAAAATCTTTATCCGATATTGAGGTACATCCGAAAAACAATGATTTTTGGGTACCAAAATTACTAGTTGTGGGGATGGCAACTTCTATAATTTCTATTCATGACAAATAGTAAAAGTTTTTCCATATGTTTTGAATATGATGTTCTCAGGCATTGTCGAAACGTTTTTGGATATCATTATCCGTCACGGAGTTCCACAAGTTCAAAGTTATCGCTCTTGCCCTCGTAAAATATGCGTGTAATACCCGGTCTGATGCATAGTTTCAACTGACGTGAAAACGCGGCAAGGGTTCTGGGATCATCGCAAGGTTGGTTGGTTGGTCTCAAAGAGGGAGGCAAGTGACCAAACTGAATCGCAAGGATTCTGAGGCCACAAAACTATGTTTCTAGTCGCCATTTTTTCAGCAATAAAACTTTATGACCCTCTGTCTCTGTACAATGGGCATTTCACGCCTATACAGTCTGTCTTGACTTGGAGATTATTCGACAGAGCCATCTAGCGGGGTAAAGACCTTACAAAAATTGTTTTGTCACAAGCAATTCTTTGTAGGTGTAAATCAAACACCGCATTTTTAGTATACAGTAGATGTAGCCTAAAAATGTGCATTTTTGTGTAAAGTAACTTGCGTTGGATTGGAGACGATGTTGTGTTCACGTTATGTAGTACTTATTTGTTGTATACACGACGAGGGGCGTTCAATAAGAAATGCAACACATATCTTTGCTCGGCCAATTTTGGTTGAAAAAAAAAAAAAAAAAAAAAGCAGAATTTGTCGTGGGACATCGTGGAGTATTCTCGCTTCAGCCTCTAAATCCTCATGAAGCTCTGATAGGTGGCGGCGCTACACGTAACCTTCAAAATGGAGTGTTTAAAGGAGGTGCGTTCCAAGCAGAGACGTTTAACTGAGTTTCTTTTGTCGGAAAACCACAGTACAGCACATATTCATAGACCCTGCAGAGTGCGTTCGTGCCCCTGACATTGAACAAAAGCACGGCGAGTCGTTGGGCGAGGCGTCTCATTCATTGCAACAAAGTCGCGCGGGCCGGCCGGCCGCACACGGTTGTGACTCCTGCAGTGTTGGAACGTGCGAACATTATCATTTGAAGTAATCGACGGATCACAATCAAACAACTCTCTGCTCAACTGGACGTTTCTGTTGGTAGTGCTGACACACTCATCCACCAGTTGGGGTACTCAAAGGTGTGTGCCCACTGCGCACTAAAGAGAAACGAAGGACCATCTACGCCGAAATGCTTGCGCGTTACGAGGCTGATCGCAAAAATTTACTGTCTAAATTCGTCACAGGCTACGAAACATGGGTCCATCACTTCGAACCGGCAACAAAACGGCAATCCGTAAAGTGGCGCCACACTAGCTCCCTTCCGAGGAAAAAGTTCAAAGTCGCACTCGGAGCCTTTAAAGTCATGGCGATGATCTTCTGGGATTCAGAAAGGATTATTCTGTTTGATGTATTCCCTCACGGTGCAGTAATCGACAATGAAGTGAATTGTTCAACCCTCAGACAACTGAAGAAACGACTTCTGCGTGTTCGTCCCCTTAGAAATGCAAATGAACTTCCTTCCCCATGACGATGCAAGGCCTCACACAAGTCTGCGCACACGAGAGGAGCTCACAAAACTTAACTGTTCTTCCTCATCCACTGTACAATCCGGATCTCGCGCCTTCCGACTTCCATCTATTTTACCCAATGAAGGACGCATTCCGTGGGAATGCAATACGTGAATGGCGGGGAGGTTATTGATGCAACAAGACGTTGACTCCGACGTCGACGAGTAGAATGGTACCATGTGGGCATACAGGCCCGCCCAGTATGTTGAGAAATACAGTTTTGTAGCCAAAAGAGTGGGGAATAATATAGTGTACTGGAATCCTGAATAAAATCAACCTGCTTTCAAAAATAAACGTGTTGCGTTACTTATTGAACGGCTCTCCTATGCTCCAAAATGTGTAAATGCGTTGAAGTGTATAAATAAAAAGTTAAAACTTTACTGAACTACAGAATTCGTTTTATACACTACTGGCCATTAAAATCGCTACACCACGAAGATGACGTGCTACAAACGCGAAATTTAACCGACACGAAGAAGATGCTGTGATATGCAAATGATTAGCTTGTCAGAGCATTCAGTCAAGGTTGGCGCCGGTGGCGACACCTACAACGTGCTGACATGAGGAAAGTTTCCAACCGATTTCTCATACACAAACACCAGTTGACCGGCGTTGCCTGGTGAAACGTTGCTGTGATGCCTCGTGTAAGGAGGAGAAATGCGTACAATCGCGTTTCCGACTTTGACCAAGGTCGGATTGTAGCCTATCGCGATTGCGGTTTATCATATCGCGACAGTGCTGCTCGCGTTGGTCGAGATCCAATTACTGTTAGCAGAATATGGAATCGGTGGTTTCAGGAGAGTAATACGGAACGCCGTGCTGGATCCCAACGGCCTCGTATCACTAGCAGTCGAGATGACAGGCATCTTATCCGCATGGCTGTAACCGATCGTGCAGCCACGTCTCGATCCCTGAGTCAACAGATGGGGACGTTTGCAACACAACAACCATCTGCACGAACAGTTCGACGAAGTTTGCAGCAGCATGGACTATCTCAGCTCGGAGACCGTGGCTGCGGTTACCCTTGACGCTGCGATGGTGTACTCAACGACGAACCTGGGTGCACAAATGGCAACAAGTCATTTTTTCGGTTGTTTACAGCATCATGATGATAGCATCCGTGTTTGGCGACATCGCGGTGAACGCACATTGGAAGCGTGTATTCGTCATCGTCATACTGGCGTATCACCCGGCGTAATGGTATGGGGTGCCATTGGTTACACGTCTCGGTCACCTCTTGTTTGCATTGACGGCACTTTGAACGTGGACGTTACATTTCACATGTGTTACGACCCGTGGCTCTACCCTTCATTCGATCTCTGAGAAATCCTGCATTTCAGCAGGATAATGCACGTCCGCATGTTGCAGGTCCTGTACGGTCCTTTCCGGATACAGAAATTGTTCGATTGCTGCCCTGGCCAGCATATTCTCCAAATCTCTCACCAACTGAAAACGTCTGGTCAATGGTGACCGAGCAACTGGCTCGTCACAATACGTCAGTCACTACTCCTGATGAACTGTGGTATCGTGTTGAAGCTGCATGGGCAGCTGTACCTGAACACGCCATCCAAGCTCTGTTTGACTCAATGCCCAGGCGTATCAAGGCCGTTATTACGGCCAGAGGTGGTTGTTCTGGGTACTGATTTCTCAGGATCTATGCACCCAAATTGCGTGAAAATGTAATCACATGTCAGTTCTAGTATAATATATTTGTCCAATGAATACCCGTTTATCATCTGCATTTCTTGCTGGTGTAGCAACTTTAATGGCCAGTAGTGTAGTGTATAAGCAGCACGCCCTACTCTAACAGGGAAAAGATGGGAACCAGCTGAAAAATGGTCCTGTTGGAGCCCCAATAATGCGAATATGTTACTCTTTAAGACTCTGGCAGAAAAATGGGTAACCAGCTGCCTCTTTCCTCATTCTGCCTTTTGTGATGAAAGAGAATAGTAGAGACACAGTGACAGTGGAAGAGAGAAGAGAGAGTGCCAATGGCAGAGAAAGACTGTGTGAGAGAGAATGTAGCAGTGAAAGATAAAGAGAGATATTGATGAAGGCATTAGCAGTGCGAGCCATAGAGAGTGGAGATATTGATGGTCAGTGAGAGATAGTGGAAATAAAAGAGAAGGGGATAGATGGTTGGAGGTAGCATTGGGAGCAAAAGAGACAGCAGTGGAAATGAAAAAGAGAGATAAGTGGAGACCATACACAGATTTGAACGGTGGGAACGGGTCTTGACCCACACAGAAAGACAGACGACCTTTAACAAGAAAAAAATTTGACCACTTTGCCCCATCCCCTTCAACCACGCACTAAAATTGCCCAGTGTTGTGGTCAAAAATCCGGACAATCCATTCCCAAGGACATGTGTGGAGAGGAGACGATGGTGGATGAAGAGAAAGACAGCAAAATAAAAGCAAGAAAGAAAGAGACAGTGGTAGTGGAAGAGAAAATAGTGCGGAACATAGATTATGCCAGTGGGACAGAGAGACAGTGAAAGAGACAGAGAAGAAGATGTGGTAAGGAAGAGCCAGCGAAAGGAATGAAGACAGTGTCAGTAGGAGAGACAGACTGGAGAAAGTGCCAGTGGGAGAAAAAGGAGAGGGAGAGCGACATATATAAACAATGCAGTGAGAGGGAGATGCTGAGTATGAAGGCTTCTCTACACAGAGAGACTGGGCAAAGGATTTAGAATGTTTTGTGTTAAAAAAGCGCATATATGTTCACATGCCAGTGTTTTTGGTGAGGAAGGCGACACGATAATTGAGGCAGTGGATTCCCCACTGTTATGTCAGACCTTTTTTTTTTTTTTTTTTTTTAAGAACATTCTCCTTTTCTATGCTACAACAAGAGCATTTTTCAACTGGTGTGACTATACTTCAGAAAAAGGAATTTATTGAATAGGCAAACGTAAGTTAAAACTTATGAAAGACTGCAGCAGTATTTTAACAGCAATAAAACAAAAATTAAATAAAAAACCGAACCTCTAACCAATGGTTTCTGGAGTTTTTCTTTGTTTGTAAGACAAATCCGAATGTGGAGACTCCTTTCGGTACATATTTTCCAATTTTGAACCCCTCATCTCAATGCTAGTTCACAAACAAACCAGCATACTCCAACATCTCGTACTGTGCTCACTGAGTAAGGAATGAAAAATCTGATACGGAAAGTTACATGTTGTTGTTGTTGTGGTCTTCAGTCCTGAGACTGGTTTGATGCAGCTCTCCATGCTACTCTATCCTGTGCAAGCTTCATCATCTCCCAGTACCTACTGCAACCTACATCCTTCTGAATCTGCTTAGTGTATTCATCTCTTGGTCTCCCCCTATGATTTTTACCCTCCACGTTGCCCTCCAATACTAAATTGGTGATCCCTTGATGCCTCAGAACATGTCCTACCAACCGATCCCTTCTTCTGGTCAAGTTGTGCCACAAACTTCTCTTCTCCCCAATCCTATTCAATACTTCCTCATTAGTTATGTGATCTACCCATCTAATCTTCAGCATTCTTCTGTAGCACCACATTTCGAAAGCTTCTATTCTCTTCTTGTCCAAACTATTTACCGTCCATGTTTCACTTCCATACATGGCTACACTCCATACAAATACTTTCAGAAATAACTTCCTGACAAATCTATACTCGATGTTAACAAATTTCTCTTCTTCAGAAACGCTTTCCTTGCCATTGCCAGTCTACATTTTATATCCTCTCTACTTCGACCATCATCAGTTATTTTACTCCCTAAATAGCAAAACTCCTTTACTACTTTAAGTGTCTCATTTCCTAATCTAATACCCTCAGCATCACCCGACTTAACTCGACTACATTCCATTATCCTCGTTTTGCTTTTGTTGATGTTCATCTTATATCCTCCTTTCAAGACACTGTCCATTCCGTTCAACTGCTCTTCCAAGTCCTTTGCTGTCGCTGACAGAATTACAATGTCATCGGCAAACCTCAAAGTTTTTATTTCTTCTCCATGGATTTTAACACCTACTCCAAATTTTTCTTTTGTTTCCTTTACTGCTTGCTCAATATAGAGATTGAATAACATCGGGGAGAGGTTACAACCCTGTCTTACTCCCTTCCCAACCACTGCTTCCCTTTCATGTCCCTCAACTCTTATAACTGCCATCTGGTTTCTGTACAAGTTGTAAACAGCCTTTCGCTCCCTGTATCTTACCCCTGCCACCTTTAGAATTTGAAAGAGATTATTCCAGTCAACATTGTCAAAAGCTTTCTCTAAGTCTACAAATGCTAGAAACGTAGGTTTGCCTTTCCTTAATCTTTCTTCTAAGATAAGTCGTAAGGTCAGTATTGCCTCACGTGTTCCAGTATTTCTACGGAATCCAAACTGATCTTCCCCGAGGTCGGCTTCTACTAGTTTTTCCATTCGTCTGTAAAGAATTCGTGTTAGTACTTTGCAGCTGTGGCTTATTAAACTGATTGTTCGGTAATTTTCACATCTGTCAACACCTGCTTTCTTTGGGATTGGAATTATTATATTCTTCTTGAAGTCGGAGGGTATTTCGCCTGTTTCATACATCTTGCTCACCAGATGGTAGAGTTTTGTCAGGACTGGTTCTCCCAAGGCCGTCAGTAGTTCCAATGGAATGTTGTCTACTCCGGGGGCCTTGTTTCGACTCATGTCCTTCAGTGCTCTGTCAAACTCTTCACGCAGTATCATATCTCCTATTTCATCTTCATCTACATCCTCTTCCATTTCCATAATATTGTCCTCAAGTACATCGCCCTTGTATAGACCCTCTATATACTCCTTCCACCTTTCTGCTTTCCCTTCTTTGCTTAGAACTGGGTTTCCATCTGAGCTCTTGATATTCATACAAGTCGTTCTCTTATCTCCAAAGGTCTCTTTAATTTTCCTGTAGGCAGTATCTATCTTACCCCTAGTGAGATAAGCCTCTACATCCTTACATTTGTCCTCTAGCCATCCATGCTTAGCCATTTTGCACTTCCTGTCGATCTCATTTTTGAGACGTTTGTATTCCTTTTTGCCTGCTTCACTTACTGCATTTTCATAATCTCTCCTTTCATCAATTAAATTCAATATTTCTTCTGTTACCCAAAGATTTCTACTAGCCCTCGTCTTTTTACCTACTTGATCCTCTGCTGCCTTCACTACTTCATCCCTCAGAGCTACCCATTCTTCTTCTACTGTATTTCTTTCCCCCATTCCTTTCAATTGTTCCCTTATGCTCTCCCTGAAACTCCGTACAACCTCTGGTTCTTTCAGTTTATCCAGGTCCCTTCTCCTTAAATTCCCACCTTTTTGCAGTTTCTTCAGTTTTAATCTACAGGTCATAACCAATAGATTGTGGTCAGAGTCCACATCTGCCCCTGGAAATGTCTTACAATTTAAAACTTGGTTCCTAAATCTCTGTCTTACCATTATACACTCCTGGAAATTGAAATAAGAACACCGTGAATTCATTGTCCCAGGAAGGGGAAACTTTATTGACACATTCCTGGGGTCAGATACATCACATGATCACACTGACAGAACCACAGGCACATAGACACAGGCAACAGAGCATGCACAATGTCGGCACTAGTACAGTGTATATCCACCTTTCGCAGCAATGCAGGCTGCTATTCTCCCATGGAGACGATCGTAGAGATGCTGGATGTAGTCCTGTGGAATGGCTTGCCATGCCATTTCCACCTGGCGCCTCAGTTGGACCAGCGTTCGTGCTGGACGTGCAGACCGCGTGAGACGACGCTTCATCCAGTCCCAAACATGCTCAATGGGGGACAGATCCGGAGATCTTGCTGGCCAGGGTAGTTGACTTATACCATCTAGAGCACGTTGGGTGGCACGGGATACATGCGGACGTGCATTGTCCTGTTGGAACAGCAAGTTCCCTTGCCGGTCTAGGAATGGTAGAACGATGGGTTCGATGACGGTTTGGATGTACCGTGCACTATTCAGTGTCCCCTCGACGATCACCAGTGGTGTACGGCCAGTGTAGGAGATCGCTCCCCACACCATGATGCCGGGTGTTGGCCCTGTGTGCCTCGGTCGTATGCAGTCCTGATTGTGGCGCTCACCTGCATGGCGCCAAACACGCATACGGCCATCATTGGCACCAAGGCAGAAGCGACTCTCATCGCTGAAGACGACACGTCTCCATTCGTCCCTCCATTCACGCCTGTCGCGACACCACTGGAGGCGGGCTGCACGATGTTGGGGCGTGAGCGGAAGACGGCCTAACGGTGTGCGGGACCGTAGCCCAGCTTCATGGAGACGGTTGCGAATGGTCCTCGCCGATACCCCAGGAGCAACAGTGTCCCTAATTTGCTGGGAAGTGGCGTGCGGTCCCCTACGGCACTGCGTAGGATCCTACGGTCTTGGCGTCCATCCGTGCGTCGCTGCGGTCCGGTCCCAGGTCGACGGGCACGTGCGCCTTCCGCCGACCACTGGCGACAACATCGATGTACTGTGGAGACCTCACGCCCCACGTGTTGAGCAATTCGGCGGTACGTCCACCCGGCCTCCCGCATGCTCACTATACGCCCTCGCTTAAAGTCCGTCAACTGCACATACGGTTCACGTCCACGCTGTCGCGGCATGCTACTAGTGTTAAAGACTGCGATGGAGCTCCGTATGCCACGGCAAACTGGCTGACACTGACGGCGGCGGTGCACAAATGCTGCGCAGCTAGCGCCATTCGACGGCCAACACCGCGGTTCCTGGTGTGTCCGCTGTGCCGTGCGTGTGATCATTGCTTGTACAGCCCTCTCGCAGTGTCCGGAGCAAGTATGGTGGGTCTGACACACCGGTGTCAATGTGTTCTTTTTTCCATTTCCAGGAGTGTATAATCTATCTGATACCTTTTAGTATCTCCAGGGTTCTTCCATGTATACAACCTTCTATCATGATTCTTAAACCAAGTGTTAACTACGATTAAGTTGTGCTCTGTGCAAAATTCTATCAGGCGGCTTCCTCTTTCATGTCTTACCCCCAATCCATATTCACCTACTACGTTTCCTTCTCTCCCTTTTCCTACACTCGAATTCCAGTCACCCATGACTATTAAATTTTCGTCTCCCTTCACTATCTGAATAATTTCTTTTATTTCATCATACATTTCTTTAATTTCTTCGTCATCTGTAGAGCTAGTTGGCATATAAACTTGTACTACTGTAGTAGGTGTGGGCTTCGTATCTATCTTGGCCAAAATAATGCGTTCACTATGCTGTTTGTAGTAGCTTACCCGCATTCCTATTTTCCTATTCATTATTAAACCTACTCCTGCATTACCCCTATTTGACTTTGTGTTTATAACCCTGTAGTCACCTGACCAGAAGTCTTGTTCCTCCTGCCACCGAACTGCACTAATTCCCACAATATCTAACTTTAACCTATCCATTTCCCTTTTTAAATTTTCTAACCTACCTGCCCGATTAAGGGATCTGACATTCCACGCTCCGATCCGTAGAACGCCAGTTTTCTTTCTCCTGATAACGACATCCTCTTGAGTAGTCCCCGCCCGGAGATCCGAATGGGGGACTATTTTACCTCCGGAATATTTTACCCAAGAGGATGCCATCATCATTTAATCATACAGTAAAGCTGCATGCCCTCGGGAAAAATTACGGCCGTAGTTTCCCCTTGCTTTCAGCCGTGAAAGTTACATATAAATTAATAAATAATATTGGTCTATCCGAAAGAAAACCCAGTATCTCACCTCGCTTGGTGGTGGCAACTGGAGGACACGTTGAGGAAATCGGCAGAATCCTTACAACAGTGGACAATCTGTGTAGTGTTTAGTGTATGAGCTTCAGAAGCAGTAAATCCATCACAGCGAGCGTTTTCAGACATAAAAAAAGGCAGAACAGAGAGAATCATGTGGATGAAATGTCTTGGATGGGCCACATAAAACAATATAAAAATGAAGAAAACACCTCAGTACCGTAATCGGTAGGAATACGAGTATGCGCAGCGTATCTGTTTAGGCTAGCACATTCAAAACACTCATCCGACGCACTTTTTAGCTTATGACTTAGCTTGAGGTCCTTACCGAGTAAGAAGAACCGATGACGTTGAAATGAGTAATAACAACAACATGATTTGTACTGGGTTTGTTAAGAGATCGCAATGGAATTACAGAAGGGCTCGATAAACTCCAGTGAGGGGCATGCCAGAAAGCGTGATGAGCCTCACTCTAAGCAGTAACGAGAGATTTCACGAACCTGGTTTCGTGCAGGAGTTTACGGTGTTACTCCCTAATCACAAAGACATAAGCCATGCATATCTTGAAGTTTTTCCAACGTAATTAGTATTCCATAAACTGTCGGTATTGTAGCTGGATGGTGTAGACTCCTAGCCTCGATGTTTTTGGATGGCAACCAATCACGCAATCATCTTCAGGAGAATTTTGTGGCTTTGGTTCAGCATTCCCATCTGCGTTGCGGGTGCTGGACCCAATCCTTCACAGCGGGATCCGACTTGCCACAGGCGCTTTCCGGACCAGCCCTGTGGACAGCATACTTGTGGAGGCAGGTGTCCCTTCACTGCGGTTACGGCGCCTACTTTTACTGGCCGGTTATGCTACGCATGCTTGTAGCTTGCCGGGGCATCCTAATTATCGTATTCTGTTCCCACAGTCGGTCGTCCATCTCCCAGAACGTCGGCCCCGGTCGGGTTGTTCGATCGCGGTCCGCGTCAGAGAGCTTCTCTCCGGGCTTGGGGTTTTCCCTCTTCAACCTACTTTCCGGGCCCCTCTGCGTACACCTCCGTGGTGTGTGCCTCGCCCTTGCCTTCGGCTCGAATTGGCACAGGGCCCGAAGGACTCAGTCCCTCCGGAGGCCTTCCGCCGCCGCTTTCCTTCCATCCTTGCCACGTATCAAGGCTCTGGCGTTGTTTACACTGACGGTTCGATGGTAGCTGGTCGTGTCGGTTATGCTCTCACTCTAGGGGACCATTACGAACAACATTCATTGCCGGCTGGCTGCAGCGTTTTTACTGCTGAGCTGGTCGCCATCTTTCGTGCCCTAGAGTATATCCGCTCCTGCTCAGGTGAGTCCTTCGTTATCTGTAGCGACTCCTTGAGCAGTTTACGAACTATCGACCAGTGCTTCCCGGGCTCTCGTCTGGTGATGCCTGTCCTGGAGTCCCTCCATACTCTTGCACGTTGTGGCCGCTCTGTGGTCTTTGTGTGGACCCCAGGCCATGTTGGGATACCCGGCAATGAACACGTTGACAGCCTGGCCAAACAGGCCACCAGTAAACCATCTCTGTAAATTGGCCTCCCGGAGACTGATTTGCGAGCGATCTTATGCCGCAAAGTTTTCCAACTTTGGGACACTGAATGGCGCAACCTGACCACGCCAAACAATCTCCGTCCTATCAAGGAGACGACGACTGTGTGGCGGTCATCCATGCGGGTCTCTCGCAAGGAGTCTGTTGTCCTCCGCCGGCTGCGCAGTGGGCACACACGGATGACGCACTGCCACTTATTGCGCCGTGAGGACCCACCTCTATGTCGCTGCGGATCCGTTTTGACGGTGGTCCACATTTTGGTGGAGTGTCCCCTTTTAGCTGTGCTCAGGCAGACGTTCGCGCTGCCTGACACGCTCCCTGCGCTTTTAACAAATGACACTGCCATGGCACGCTTAGTTTTGCGTTTTATTCGGGCAGGGGTTTTTTATCACGTAGATATTGGTTATGAACTGTAGGTTAAAACTGAAGAAATTGCAAAGAGGTGGGAATTTAAGGAGATGGGATCTGGATAAACTGACTAAACCAGAGGTTGTAAAGAGTTTCAGGGAGAGCATAAGGGAGCAATTGACAGGAATGGGGGAAAGAAATACAGTAGAAGAAGAATGGGTAGCTCTGAGGGATAAAGTAGTGAAGGCAGCAGAGGATCAAGTAGGTAAAAAGACGAGGGCTAGTAGAAATCCTTGGGTAACAGAAGAAATATTGAATTTAATTGATGAAAGGAGGAAACATAAAAATGCAGTAAATGAAGCAGGCAAAAAGGAATACAAACGTCTCAAAAATGAGATCGCCAGTAAGTGCATAATGGCTAAGCAGGAATGGCTAGAGGACAAATGTAAGGATGTAGAGGCTTATCTCACTAGGGTAAGATAGATACTGCCTGGAACACGTGAGGCAATACTGACCCTACGACTTATCTTAGAAGAAAGATTAAGGAAAGGCAAACCTACGTTTCTAGCATTTGTACACTTAGAGAAAGCTTTTGACAATGTTGACTGGAATACTCTCTTTCAAATTCTAAAGGTGGCAGGGGTAAAATACAGGGAGCGAAAGGTTATTTACAATTTGTACAGAAACCAGATGGCAGTTATAAGAGTTGAGGGATATGAAAAGGAAGCAGTGGTTGGGAAGGGGGTGAGACAGGGTTGTACCTCTCACCGATGCTATTCAATCTGTATATTGAGTAAGCAATAAAAGAAACAAAAGAAAAGTTCGGAGTAGGTATTAAAATCCATGGAGAAGAAATAAAAACTTTGAGGTTTGCCGATGACATTGTTATTCTGTCAGAGACAGCAAAGGACTTGGAAGAGCAGTTGAACGGAATGGACAGTGTCTTTAAACGAGGGTATAAGATGAACATCAACAAAAGCAAAACGAAGATAATGGAATGTAGTCGAATCAAATCGGGTGACGCTGAAGGAATTAGATTAGGAAATGAACACTTAAAGTAGTAAAGGAGTTTTGCTATTTGGGGAGCAAAATAACTGATGATGGTAGAAGTAGAGAGGATATAAAATGTAGACTGGCAATGGCAAGGAAAGCCTTTCTGAAGAAGAGAAATTTGTTAACATCGAGTATTGATTTAAGTGTCAGGAAGTCGTTTCTGAAAGTATTTGTATGGAGTGTAGCCATGTATGGAAGTGAAACATGGACAATAAATAGTTTAGACAACAAGAGAATAGAAGCTTTCGAAATGTGGTGCTTCAGAAGAATGCTGAAGATTAGGTGGGTAGATCACGTAACTAATGAGGAGGTATTGAATAGGATTGGGGAGAAGAGACGTTTGTGGCACAACTTGACTAGAAGAAGGGATCGGTTGGTAGGACATGTTCTGAGGCATCAAGGGATCATCAATTTAGTACTGGAGGGCAGCGTGGAGGGTAAGAATCGTAGATGGAGACCAAGCAGATTCAGAAGGATGTAGGTTGCAGGAGGTACTGGGAGATGAAGGAGCTTGCACAGGATAGAGTAGCATGGAGAGCTGCATCAAACCAGTCTCAGGACTGAAGACCACAACAAACAACACTGAGTGTTAGTTTTTTTTGTTTTTTTTTTTTGTTTTGAGTCTGGCCTTTGGCCTACGATTTTAGATTGAGTTTTAGTGTGTTTCTCGGTGGTTGGCTTTTCCTTTTTTTTATCTCTATGGTCGGCCAACCACTGTCACACTCTGTGTGATTTTAATTCGTTTTGTCTGATCTAAGTCTTTCTTGTCCTGTGTCGCCTGTCGTCTTTTCCGTTATTCGTTTTTACTCTGTGTGGGTGTTTTCAAGTCATGGAACAAGGGACCGATGACCGTAGCAGTCTGGCCCCTTTAATCCCCCAAACAAGCCAACCAACTAATGCATCTCTCGATATCAATCATTGCCACCGACCCCTCCCCTCCCCCCTCCTCCCCAGAAGGACGCACAGGAGGAGCAGTGTTGCTGTTCTTCAGGTAAAGATATTAAAATATTTACACACATGAAGGCATATAACAGTGAACGGGTTGCAACAAAATTTTACTTTTACCAGGTTTCGACACCGACAAAGGGTGTCTTCATCAAAAAATACACGATTATTCCTAACTCTTCAAGATCAGTAATCTGACCATCACAAATCTCTTTTTTGAAAAGTCGTATTTTTTTCCACAGAAACCAAAGTTGTTTAGGCAGTTAAGTTCGTATAATGAATTTTAATATCAAACGAAAATAACTTTGCATTTTGAGCTCAATATAAGTATTTTATTTTACTAACAAGATTCTCTGTTAGAAATTGAATAACTATTTTGAAATACATAAGATTTTTTTAACTTATCGTGAAGAAACTTTGGGTCATAGTGGCGGATATAGAAAAGTGTCAGGGAGGAGGCGCTAAAGATATCTTGAGCTACCTTCTTTCAGTGTAATAAAAAATAATCAAGTCACAAGCAACGTTTAAGGAAGTTTTATTGTGATTATTATACGCCGGCCGTTGTGGCTGAGCGGTTCTAGGCGCTTCATTCCGGAACCGCGCGACCGCTACGGTCGCAATTCGAATCCTGCCTCTGTCATGGATGTGTGTGATGTCCTTAGGTTAGTTAGGCTTAAGTAGTTTTAAGTTCTATGGGACTGATGACCTCAGATGTTAAGTCCCATAATGGTCAGAGCCATTTGAACCATCTTTTGATTGTTATACACGTATACAAGAAAATGCCATCTTATGATATAAAAAAGTTACAATTGAGGTTCTCTTTCTTAAACGATGTATTCTATGCGCCTATTCCTGGCAAATTGGTTAATTACGTTGTCAATAAGACAATGTCAGGATGAGTGTTCAACAGAGCTAAGGCATTAAGTCGGTCCTCCTCCATTGTCGACCTCAGCCATGTCATTGTACGCCGAAATGTTGACAAACTTATTTCTACTGTAGCAATAGATGCAGGTAGATAAGCAGATATTTTGTATAGCGTGTGCACAATGCTTGCATAACAGTATCACGACCATTAAGGGCATTTACGCTCATCTGCTTGTATTGAAGATTCTCTCCCACTAGTCTCTTTTTAATCACAAAACAGTGGAATATTCGCGATTTTTCTCGAACAAATGCCAGACAGAATAGCGTATCGAGATCACGAGCGTGGCCGGGACCTTTCTCGTGGGTACGTGTTAGCTATCTATGTACCAGGCAGAAACGTACAAAATACACTACTGGCCATTAAAATTGCTACACCAAGAAGAAATGCAGATGATAAACGGGTATCATTGGTCAAATATATTATACTCGAACTGACATGTGATTATATTTTCACGCAATTTGGGTGCATAAATCCTGAGAAATCAGTACCCAGAACAACCACTTCCGGCCGTAATAACGGCCGTGATACGCCTGGGCATTGAGTCAGAGCTTGGATGGCGTGTACAGGTACAGCTGCCAATGCAGGTTCAACACGATACCACAGTTCATCAAGAGTAGTGACTGGCGTATTGTGACGAGCCAGTTGCTCGGCCATCGACCAGACGTTTCCAATTGGTGAGAGATGTGGAGAATGTGCTGGCCAGGGCAGCAGTCAAACATTTTCTGTATCCAGAAAGGCCCGTACAGGACCTGCAACATGTGGTCGTGCATTATCCTGCTGAAATGTAGGGTTTCCCAGGGATCGAATGAAGGGTAGAGCCACGGGTCGTAACACATCTGAAATATAACGTCCACTGTTCAATTGCGAACAAGAGGTGACCGAGACGTGTAACCAATGGCACCCCATACCACCACGCCGGGTGATACGCCAGTATCGCGATGACGAATGCACCCTTCCAATGTGCGTTCACCGCCATGTCGCCAAACACGGATGCGACCATCACGATGCTGTAAACAGAACCTGGATTCATCCGAAAAAATTACGTTTTGCCATTAGTGCACCCAGGTTCGTCGTTGAGTACACCAGGCGCCCCTGTCTGTGATGCAGCGTGAAGGGTAACCGCAGCCATGGTCTCCGAGCTGATAGTCCATGCTGCTGCAAACGTCGTCGAACTGTTCGTGGAGATGGTTATTGTCTTGCAAACGTCCCCATCTGTTGACTCAGGGATCGAGACGTGGCTGCACGATCCTTTACAGCCATGCGGATAAGATGCCTGTCATCTCGACTGCTAGTGATACGACCGTTGGGATCCATCAAGGCATTCAGTATCACCCTCCTGAACCCACCGACTCCATATTCCGCTAACAGTCATTGGACCTCGACCAACGCGAGCAGCAATGTCGCGATGATGGTAGGCATTTCTTCTCCTTACACGAGGTATCACAACGTTTCACCAGGCAACGCCGGTCAACTGCTGTTTGTGTATGAGAAATCGGTTGGAAACTTTCCTCATGTCAGCACGTTGTAGGTGTCGCCACCGGCGCCAACCTTGACTGAATGCTCTGACAAGCTAATCATTTGCATATCACAGCATCTTCTTCGTGTCGGTTAAATTTCGCGTCTGTAGCACGTCATCTTCGGGTTGTAGCAATTTTAATGGCCAGTCGTGTACGATTACGTGGACGCGCGTACTGCATAAGAAAGTACTACTACTCGATAACTTGATTCAGTCGAGTCGACTGGCTTGAAAGAAACGAACAAATAGCGTGCGGGCTGACTAATGGGGTGGCGCGGGTGGCAATGCGGGCGGTCCCGCAAGGGGGGGGGGGGGGGGGGGCGCCAACCACATGCATCCTCCACTCGCCATAGTACGCACTGTTCGCACTATTCGATAATATTATTGAAGGGTTAGAAATCTTCGAAGACCTTTCTCTTAATGATGGTTTCATCCTTAATGAACAATTGCAATTACGTAATAAAAAATTTTAATAGTATAAATCGGTTACCTAGAAAGCCTATAGTTGAGTCCCCGTTTTTCGCCGGAGTAGACTCAAAGATATCATTCTCTCTCTCCTTCTCATTTATTAGACTGAAATTATTTCGCGTTAAAATGTACCTAATATCTTGCTCTTGCATTGTCCTATGTAATTTGTCAATTTACATTATACTGGCTACTGATATTTGAGATGAACGCTTATATGCTATTTCAAATATTTTTCAAAAAATTAAGCAGTTGTTATCTTCGATTGTTACTGGATGGCGCGACCTGTTTCGTTTCCACGTAGTGGCAACTTCGGCACGTGTGCCTCTCAGTGTGACGCTACCTCCAGTAACTGTTACCTCTCGCATCCCTCAGCGGCGTATGCTGTGTACTCCATGTAGCTACAGTTTTACTGACAACTGCCAGCTTTATGCTAGTTTTAGTGCCTTGGATTTTACGTGGTTTTAATTCCAAAGTATCTTACGTGAGGAGAGCATTACTGCTCTTAAATTCGTTCCTCAGTTACTACATTTGAGAACAGTCTTCTTACAGGGTGACAACTATTGAAATATAGGAAATAAAATCATCATAACTTCTGAACGGTTTGCGTTACGGCGTTCGAACCACACGGTTGGTCACGGGGCATGATGGGAATTGGTTTAGTGACGAAGCCCACTGTCATTTGGATGGGATCGTCAATAAGCAAAATTGGCGCATTTTAGAGGCCGAGAATCCGCATTTCGCGATCAAGAAGTTTCTTCATCCTCAACGGGTGGGTGACTGTGTGATGTGTAATGTCCAGTCACGGAATAATTGGTGCGATATTCCTTGACGGCACGGTGACTACCGTATAGTACGTGAAGGTTTCGGAAGATGATTTCAACCCCTTTTTCCAATGTGACCCTGATTTCGACAAGGTGTGGTTCATGCAAGACGGAACTCGACCCCATGGAAGCAGGGGAGTGTTTGATGTCCTGGAGGAGCACTTTGGGGACCGCATTCTGGCTCTGAAGTACCCAGTGGCCTCTGACATTGGCCTCAATTGGCCGCCATATTCTACGACTCATTTCTATGTGGGGTTATTTTAAGGCCAAATGTGAAGCAATAACCACAAAACCATTGCTGACCTGAAAACAGCCATTCAGAAGGTCATCGACACCACCGATATTCCGACAAAATGGTTCAAATGGCTCTGAGCACTATGGGACTTAACTTCTGAGGTCATCAGTCCCCTAGAACTTAGAACTACTTAAACCTAACTAACCTAACGACATCACAAACATCCATGCCCGAGGCAGGATTCCAATTTGCGACCATAGCGGTCGCGCGCGGTTCCAGATTGTAGCACCTAGAACCGCTTGGCCACCCCGGCCGGCGATATTCCAACACTTCAGCGGGTTATGCAGAATTTCGCTATTCGTCTGCGTCACATCATTATGGCAGGCATATCGAACATGTCACAACCTAAATCCGGGTATCTGTAGTGACGTTAACATGTTGAATAAAATGTGTGCACGCCGTAGTTCGTAATTAATTTACTTTTTCTTCGTATATTCCACAATTGTCACCCTGCGTAAACCAGTTCCGAACAAAAACAGGTTATCTTTTAATTTTCTCTATGTGTATATTAATAAACTCTCTGGGTAATCGTGAATTTTCTGATGAAGACACCAGACGAAACCTCGTAAAAGTAAGATGTTGCAACCTTTTGGCCTATCATATTCTCGTACGTTTGCTGCCTCACGGCCATGTTTATCGTTGTATATACATAGCTTTTTATGGTTAAAAAGGTTCAAAAAGGATTTAAGTACAACAAAAATGATTTATTTTCGTGACAGTCCATAAGATACAGATGGCGATGGTTAGGCTGGTGGTAAAACGACTATGATGTTAATGCATTAAGCACGTCATTCGAGGTCAGTTCGCAGTGTATTATGTGGGTCGGAAGGAACGATGACCGTGAGCCCTACAAAAAGGAGTCACATGTGTTCAGAGCCGGAGAATATGGCGGCCAATCAAGGCGAATGCCAGTGGCTTCTGGGTGCCCTATAGCCAGAATGCGGTCCCCAAAGTGCTCCTTCAGAACACCAAACACTCCCCTGCTTCGATGGGGTCGAGCTCCGTCTTGCATGGACATACCTTGTCGATTACAGATGGGTCGCTCAGTCTGGGGACGAGGGGGAATGATATCGGGCTGGGAAGTTTGTGCCTGATCGCGGGGAAATGAGTAACTTCTCTAATGTTACGAAGCAAGTGATTCCACTGACAGCACAAGGGTATACCTTCAGTACAACGTACAGTGTACAGGGTCTCCAATGCGATACTGGATAAGACAAGCCGTATCTGAGGTGCGACTGTGATTATTGAGGATACAACGAAGCAAACATAGTGTGCGTTAATCCCACCCTGACACATAGCCAGGAGAGGTATCTACGGTTAGGACTAATGTTGCTACACAGAGTGCGTCCAAAATGGGTCTTACGCAACAGCTTAGAACGACGGCCAGATTCCGGTAGTAGTCGCAGTATGTACCTTCTTGAGTGTCGAAATACTGCGCTGTCGACTATTTCATTTGTTCTGTCTCCGGAAATACAGTGTTCCTTTCATTTAAGGATATGAAACGACAAGGAGTTGTTTAGTGTAGCAGATGTCTTATCTTTTATTAGTGTCTGCACGAGCTATGATTTACATGCATTATTCTCCCAACATGCTTAATATTCCACACATACTTAATGGTTAAGCGTTGGAAAAAAGCATGTTACAGTGACTGCATTTGGAGACTGTACGTCTCACTTTCCCCGCGAAAAGCAGCCGCACAGTTTTATTGCACAACCAGAAACTGTGTAAGTGTTGAGTTTTTACTATGGTCGATCAAGCGTTTAGTGTTTTTCTCGTAATGTTTGATTTGTATCTGACCGCGGTCAAGAAGTTATTTGATGTATACCGAAAGCCATTAACATACCGTATGATGGCACAGGAGACAACATTATCATTAATTAATGTGACATGCAAGAGCAGTTACGAAAAAAAGGAGGTGCCCTAAATGTGCTTCCGATGTATATTATCGGACGGTTGAACTTTGTTTCTGACAGCTTGGTCTGAGGTCAGTGGCTTTACATCTATTTTTTTTAGCAAGATAAAGAAGTGTCTCGTGCTGGCTGAAGAACTGCACAAGTCAGTCGAGGACCTTTAGATTTTGTTCTCCTTCCGCGTCAGTTCAGAATAACCGGCGTCTGTAGCTGTCGTTCAGCGTTAACATTTCATCTGCTGGCAAGTTTGAAAATTTGAACTTTAAAACTGATGTTCGGTTCTTTCTGTTACACTGTTATATTCATGGCTATTCCCTTACTATCATAGGTCTGTGCATAATGTACATTGTAAGTACTTCTACTACAGCTTCTAGTAAGACTTTAATCCCCATCTTATCTTTGCGGCCAACGTCAACTGATGAGACGTTCTATCCCAGATTTCGGACGAATGCAGTCTTGTGGATCCGCGGCCAGGCCATGAAATACATCTACCGTGACGACCCCAAACACGTTCTTGATTTCTAGTGTTATCTACATGGGCGGCACAGCTATTGTTCGCCACCTACAATACGATCATCATCTTTGAAATTACCTATGGAGTGATGATGATGTTTGGTTTGTGGGGCGCTCAACTGAGGTGTTATCATCGCCTATACAAATTCCCAACCTTTGGTCAGTCCAATCTCGCCACTTTCCTGAATGATGATGAAATGATGAGGACAACACAAACACCCAGTCATCTCGAGGCAGGTGAAAATCCCTGACCCCTATGGAGTGTCTTGCGCCATCCATTAGCTAGAACGTCCCCGGCGAGAGAAGTTGACATGACTGATTATATACACCCCTGGAAATGGAAAAAAGAACACCTTGACACCGGTGTGTCAGACCCACCATACTTGCTCCGGACAGTGCGGGACGGGTGTACAAGCAATGATCACACGCACGGCACAGCGGACACACCAGGAACCGCGGTGTTGGCCGTCGAATGGCGCTAGCTGCGCAGCATTTGTGCACCGCCGCCGTCAGTGTCAGCCAGTTTGCCGTGGCATACGGAGCTCCATCGCAGTCTTTAACACTAGTAGCATGCCGCGACAGCGTGGACGTGAACCGTATGTGCAGTTGACGGACTTTGAGCGAGGGCGTATAGTGGGCATGCGGGAGGCCGGGTGGACGTACCGCCGAATTGCTGAACACGTGGGGCGTGAGGTCTCCACAGTACATCGATGTTGTCGCCAGTGGTCGGCGGAAGGTGCACGTGCCCGTCGACCTGGGACCGGACCGCAGCGACGCACGGATGCACGCCAAGACCGTAGGATCCTACGCAGTGCCGTAGGGGACCGCACCGCCACTTCCCAGCAAATTAGGGACACTGTTGCTCCTGGGGTATCGGCGAGGACCATTCGCAACCGTCTCCATGAAGCTGGGCTACGGTCCCGCACACCGTTAGGCCGTCTTCCGCTCACGCCCCAACATCGTGCAGCCCGCCTCCAGTGGTGTCGCGACAGGCGTGAATGGAGGGACGAATGGAGACGTGTCGTCTTCAGCGATGAGAGTCGCTTCTGCCTTGGTGCCAATGATGGTCGTATGCGTGTTTGGCGCCGTGCAGGTGAGCGCCACAATCAGGACTGCATACGACCGAGGCACACAGGGCCAACACCCGGCATCATGGTGTGGGGAGCGATCTCCTTCACTGGCCGTACTCCACTGGTGATCGTCGAGGGGACACTGAATAGTGCACGGTACATCCAAACCGTCATCGAACCCATCGTTCTACCATTCCTAGACCGGCAAGGGAACTTGCTGTTCCAACAGGACAATGCACGTCCGCATGTATCCCGTGCCACCCAACGTGCTCTAGAAGGTGTAAGTCAACTACCCTGGCCAGCAAGATCTCCGGATCTGTCCCCCATTGAGCATGTTTGGGACTGGATGAAGCGTCGTCTCACGCGGTCTGCACGTCCAGCACGAACGCTGGTCCAACTGAGGCGCCAGGTGGAAATGGCATGGCAAGCCGTTCCACAGGACTACATCCAGCATCTCTACGATCGTCTCCATGGGAGAATAGCAGCCTGCATTGCTGCGAAAGGTGGATATACACTGTACTAGTGCCGACATTGTGCATGCTCTGTTGCCTGTGTCTATGTGCCTGTGGTTCTGTCAGTGTGATCATGTGATGTATCTGACCCCAGGAATGTGTCAATAAAGTTTTCCCTCCCTGGGACAATGAATTCACGGTGTTCTTATTTCAATTTCCAGGAGTGTATTTTATAACGAAGGAACGTAGCACAACTCGGACTGAAAAGAGAATATACACTGGGCAACGCGGCGTGAAGTACGATGACGTGTCACTTCCGCCGTTTGTTTGCTTAGTTTAGGGCGCAAAACAACTAGGGTCATACGCGCCCATGTCATAACTGTAGAACAAGAAGAATCCCAATCGCCGGAAGGGAAGACAGCTAAAAACGGGGACGTGGAGAAAGGTCTATAAAATACGCCATAGAGAAACGGACGTCGCGAACTAAAAATTAAATGGCCTTCCCATACTGCTACGACGGATAAAAAATAAATCCCGGTCGACAGCCCGCGCATCGTTCGATAAATCGGTCGATAACTCAGACGGCAAACACAAACGAGAACGTAAGTGGTTAAAAAAACGGCATTCAGTCAGGAAATGGCGGACCGTCAAAAGTTGAGCGCAATGAGCACGAAGTGGTGGGGGAGCACCACTTAACAAATGGCCATGGCTAAAGAGACAGTGCCCGATACGCAACCTAGCTAAAAAGATCTCCTCACGGCGAGAAGGTCGAGAGGAGGTCGCCGAGCCACTGGAAGATGATGAATAACCCGGAGCTCGTACCTATGAAGGGGTGACCAGTGGTGATGCCAAAGTGACACCACCTACCAACAGACGGCAACACAGAGATCATCGAAGGGAATGGAAGAACTTGAGGGCCGAAGTACGAGGACTGCAGCCTTGGCAGCAGCGGCAACGGCCTCGTTTGTTGTCAGACCGACATGAGCAGGAACCCTCGTAAACATCACAGTGGCTCCATCAAGTGTGAGCAAGTGACAGCTTTCCTGGACCCGCCATGTCTGTTACTATTTTGTTTTTCACTTTTCTCTTCAATGTCCATCATGCGGTAGAAGCGTCACTTAGTTCTCCCCCTCCGACTTAGCAGGCGTATCATGGGTCTTTCTCTTTGGTTGTTCACGAACATAAAAAATGAAATAAAAGGCAATTGTTTCTTTTTGGCTGTAAACTACTATACTTTGTTTTCGGTTTGCCACATATTTCACCTTCTCTCCCTTTTCCTCAAGGTGACGAAAACACCATGGCCAGGTCTCGGTTTGCGACCTCTGCCCACTCTGCCTCCTGACACACACACACACACACACACACACACACACACACACACAGTAATTGGAAAAAGGGCCGCAATGATTAACGCGAAAAAGGTCACTAACACACGCCTGTGTTGTGGCGCTCGACTATATTTGGCATGCAAGGAGAGGAAAGTTGATCACCGGACCTCGCGCCAATGTCCTGGATGAAATTCCAAACCTCTCCACAGTGTTTCATGAGGTGAGGATATGTGGTATTATTAATAGTAATGGGGACGTTAAGCTTGGCTACACCGTTGGAGAGGAGCTATGTGCCGGCACCTGGTTTCACCCTCTCCATTCTCACCATCATCAGTATACAAAAAAATGATCGTGGGCTACCAGTTTTGGCGATATATTACGCCATCTTCAGGCCCCCTGCCTGACGTGTGGGAAGATTTCAGCCTCGGTTCCGGTCAAAATAAGGGCCAGCATTCAAAGACTGGTATCTTTAGATTTTTGAGACAGCGATCGCTTCAGGCATCACCTGCCGACTGAACAGTCGAGGTCTCGAACCATCTCTGAAAAGATGGACATACAAAGACTCGTCTCGGATAGTTCGGCTATGCAGTACAAGTTGTTCTATGTGAAGCCACTTCGGCGAATTGCGCGTTTATGACGGTGAGATGAAATGACAACGCAGACACTCACGAGGAGAACACGATACGTTCGATAACCCGATTTCTCAGAAAATTCGCTTATTCGAAGAGGGGTCTTTATACGGAAACACGTGTCGCGGATTATCTGTAGGTACCCAACCATTTCCGAGAAGACGACGGTCAAAGCTCTCGATGGAATTTATGTGCCTTTCAGCGGATGATAATCTCGGCCAAAATGGCGGCACAGTTCAAAATGGTTCAAATGGCTCTGAGCACTATGGGACTTAACATCTGAGGTCATCAGTCCCTTAGAGCTTAGAACTACTTAAACCTAACTAACCTAAGGACATCACACACATCCATGCCAGAGGCAGGATTCGAACCTGCGACGGTAGCGGTCGCGCAGTTCCAGACTGAAGCGCCTAGAACCGCACGGCCCCACTGGCCGGCGAAACTTCACATCTGAGGTCATCAGTCCCCTAGACTTAGAACTACTAAAACCTAACAAACCTAAGGACATCACACACATCCATGCCCGAGGCAGGATTCGAACCTGCGACCGTAGCGGTCGCGCGGTTCCAGACTGTAGCGCCTGGAACCGCCCGGCCATTCCGGCCGGCAAGTGTATCGTGATCGACCGACATCTTTAGGGATGCTGAAAGACAACATCCGACGCCTATGCCTCACCATAACTCCGAACATGCTTTACAGTGCTGTTCACAACATTATTCCTCGACTACAGCTATTGTTCAGGAATGATGGTGGCCATATTGAGCATTTTCTGTAAAGAATACCATCTTTGCTTTGTCTTACTTTGTTATGCTAATTATTGCTATTCTGATCAGATGAAGCCCCATCTGTCGGACATTTTTTGAACGTTTGTATTTTTTAGGTTCTAATAAAACCTAATGTCATTCCAAGCATGTGTGTCAATTTGTACCTCTCTATCTACATTATTCCGTGATTTATTCAGTTTTCAAATTTATACTGACTTTTTGATCACCCGGTATATCAACAGTTTTCTCTGAACCTAAAGCCACAGAATGTACTAAATGAGAATGATGATAAGGAGATCAGTAATTGTGTGTGACGTGCCTGTAGTATCTGTTTTTTATGTTCTGATTTTAGTTTCCCATTACTTACAAAATTTAGAACTGTCAAAAGACATTATTATCACTATCTTATATGTGGAAATTTTGTGAATTGACCTTAATAATAAATATAATCCTAAATATTAAATAACATTTCGTAACAAAGTGGGTACACTATGTTTTCATAGGGGATATATGGTATGGAGACTTTGTTAAAATACAAGTCAGACCTATGAGACTGTTAGTTTGCCTACAGATTTGTTTTTCGCAAGAATCTACTTTTTGCGAAACTTTATACCTGTGGTTTGGGTTCTTATGGTTTTCAGTGCCTCAATTCAAAAGATATTCTCAGAACCCCTCAATACATTGATAACTGCACTGTAGCTCTGCACATAATCATTACTGATCAATAAGATCTTAACTTACGTAAACGACTTGTATTCACTCAAAACGCAATGTCATTACAAATTTTGGAGGCAACAGCAGGCGGCTGAGCCCTGGCTGAGTCGGCTGTGACGTCAACATCCCAGCTCGCTATTGCGCACGCACCCCGTGATACCTAATGCGCATGCTACTATCCACGTACCTGCGCTACGTGTGAATCCGGTCCTGCAGAATGCAATGTAGACAGTAAGATCCCCGAGCCCACTTGCTCGTTCCCTTTAGTGCACAACCAGAGTCCACAGTGCTGAGCAGACTTTCTGAACTAGCTACGCCGACCCTCCTCCTGCAAGTTGCGCATAACTATGGTGCACGGAGTCGAATGCAAGCCTGTATACGAGCGTCATTTCAAAAGCCCTGCACACTGCGCATGCGCGACCATTGTGATGGCGTAGTCAAGTTGAAATCCATGTCAGTTTTTGAGCGAGAGTTTAGGCGTGATGGTCGTATATGTGTATGCTTGTTTGCGTGGCTGCGTCGTGAGTAATTCAGTTTTAAAATTGAAGCTGAAACTGAGTCTAGTCGTGTTACACGTAGTGAGTGTGCATTCCTGCATCAAACTCGTATCCCTATGCAGAAGGAAGCCAACAGAAATTTACAATTTGAGAGGGGTATATAGGAATAGTGTAGTGGATCTTGGCACAGTATCACGGTGATCCGCACGTTTCTATGAAGGTCAGATAAGCATTGAGGACAAACCAAGAAGCGGAAGGCTAACTACAACAGGTTATTGTTAGTGACGTTCTGAGAGAGGATCGAAGAAAAACACGTGAGGAAATTGCATATGACGTCAAAATGTCTGTCACTTCAGTTTACAGCATCATAACTGGAAACTTAAAGATGAGAAAAGTTGCTGCCAGGTGGGCGTAACTTTTATGAAAGTAGAATGATGACGTAAAAAGACTACACTCTGTCAAAACTGCTGATAGCCCAGGGAGAGTCAGTCATGAGAAAACTCGGGATGAGACACGCGAAATACCCTCAGACTTCAAGAGGAATTTAATTCCAATTCCAAAGAAAACAGGTGCTAACAGGTGGGCATATTACCGAACTATCTTTTTAATGTGTCTTGGTTGCAAACTACTAACACGAATTGTTTATTGAAGGACGGAAATACTGGTAGAAGCGGACTCTGGGGAAGATCAGTTTGGATTCAGAAGAAATGTAGGGGCATGCGATGCGATACTGACCCGACGACGTTTCTTAGAGGACAGGTTAAGGAAGAGCAAATTACTTTTATGGCTTTTGTAGACTTCGAGAAAGCTTTTGATAATGTTTAATGGAATACTCCTTTGAAATTCTGAAGTTAGCAGGGCTAAAATAAAGGGAGCAAAAGGGTGCAGGAACGAGAGGGCAGGTATAAGAGCCAAGGGGCATGAAAGAGAGGGGGTGGTTGAAGGGAGTGAGATATGGTTGTAACCTATCCCTGCTGTTATTCAACCTGTACTTTCAGCAAGCAGTAAAGTAAACCAAAGAATAATATGGAGTAGGAATTAAAGATCAGTGAGCACAAATAAAAAATTTGAGGTTTACCAATGAAACTGTAATTCTCTAAGAGACAGCAAAGGACTTGGAAGAGCAGTTGAGAGGAACGGACAGCGTCTTGAAAGGAGGATAAGAGATGAAAATCATCAAAAGCAAAAGAAAGATAACGGAATGTAGCGGAATTAAATCAGGCGATGCTGAGGCAATTCGAAAACGGGACACTAAAAATAGTAGATAAGTTTTGCTACTTGGACAGCTAAACAGCTGATGATGGTCGAAATAGACAGAATATGAAATGTAGCCTGGCAATGGAAGAAACGCGTTTCTGAGGTAGAAAAATTTGTTCAAATGGCTCTGAGCACTATAGGACTTAACTTCTAAGGTCATCAGTCCCTTGGAACTTAGAACTACGTAAACCTAACTAACCTAAGGACATCACACACATCCATGTCCGAGGCAGGATTCGAACCTGCCACCGTAGCGGTCGCGCGGTTCCAGACTGTAGCGCCTAGAACCGCTCGGCCACCCCGGCCATCGAAAAATTTGTTAACGTCGAATATAACTTTAAGGGTTAGGAAGTCTTTTCTGAAGGTATTTGTCTGGAATGTAGCCAAGTATGGAAGTGAAACACGGATGATAAACAGTGGACAAGAAGAGAATAGAAGCGTTTGAAATAATGAAATGATTGTATGGCAATGTTGGCTGGGAGGCACCATCCAGAGAAGTTCGGCCGCCGGTTTGCACGTTTTATTTCAAGTGACGCCACATTGGGGAATTCTGCGTCGGTGATGAAACGATGGTGAAGACAACTCATCACCCAGTGCACGAGAGGAGAAAATCTCCAAGAAATCGAACGCAGGCCTGCTGCTTGGTAGGCAAACACGTTACCACCCAGCTAAGTAGTCCGACGAAACTTTTGAGCCGGCCGGGGTGCCGAGCGGTTCTAGGCGCTACAGTCTGGAACCGCGCGACCGCTGCGGTCGCAGGTTCGAATCCTGCCAAGGGATTGGTGTGTGTGATGTCCTTAGGTAAGTTAGGTTTAAGTAGTTCTAAGTTCTAGGGGACTGATGATCTCAGAAGTTAAGTCCCATAGCGCTCAGAGGCATTTGAAACTTTTGAAACGTGGTGCCACAGAAGAATGCTGAAGATTAGATGGGTAGACGACATAAATAATGAGGAAGTACTGAACAGAACTCAGAAATTTGTGGCACAACTTGACCAAAAGAAGGGCTCAGTTGATAGGACGTGTTCTGAGATATCAAGGGCTCACCAATTTAGTATTGTAGGGAAGTGTAGGAGGCAAAAATCGTAGAGGGAGACCAAGAGATGAATACAGTAAGCAGATTCAGAAGGATGTAGGTTGCAGTAGTTATTCAGAGATGAAGGGCTTGCATGCAGCTAGCATGGAGAGCTGCATCATACCAATCTTCGGATTGAAGACGACAACAACAAATGGAAAAGTCAACAATTGAAGTTGCTTCGCGCTTGGTTCAGGGGGCAACAATGAGAGAAGCGAGCAGGTGAGTGGGGAGCGCAAACGGTGCCGACACTATGGATTCCGCAGCGCCAGCAGCGGCTCCGGTATCTCGCGACGGCTGGCGGCGCGCGGCGACCTGTTCCAGCACACAATGGCGTGCCAAGGTCGCGAGCGGTAAGACATTAGCGCTCCCTCTGCCCTGCTCCAGCATCCACTTGTGCGTGTCTCAGGTATGGACGCGGCTGAACTATACTGACGAAAGAGAATCGCAACCGCAAAAAATAATTAATGTAGTAGAGTAATGAAATTCCAGGAGTACATTTGTCGAGGTCACATATGTAAGTACGAGGGTCACTCCAAAAGAAATGCATACTATTTTTGTACAAATACAGTTTTCATTCTGCATGTGTGAAAGTTTTACAGTGTGTAGGTACATCCTTCCCGCTTGTTTTCATCCTGTTCCCGTGAGTGACGCCGTCGGAGCATGTCTTCAAGATGGGTGCTGCACTTGACGTTCGTCAGAAGCAACGTGCTGTCATGGACTTCCTGTGCTGTGAAAACGAGACAGTGGGAAACATCCACAAGAGGTTGAAAAAGGTGTATGGAGATGCTGTCGATCGCAGTACAGTTAAGTCAGTGGGCAAGCAGGTTACGTGACGAAAGTGGGCATGGCAATATTGAGGATTCTCCTCACAGCGGCAGGCCTCGTACTGCACACACTCCAGACAATGTGCAGAGAGTTAACGAATTGGTGACTGCTGACAGACGCATCACAGTGAACGAATTGTCACGCTACGTTGGGATAGGGGAAGGAAGTGTTTGCAGAAGACTGAAAGTGTTGGCGTTAAAAAAGATTTGTGCCAGGTGCGTTGCCACGATGTTGACAGTGGCTCACAAAGAAACAAGGAAAACGGTATGCAACGAACTTCTGAAGCAGTACGAGAATGGTGGAGATGAATTTCTTGGAGGAATTGTGACAGGTGATGAAAACATGGCTCCATCATTTTTCACCAGAGACGAGGAGGCAATCAATGGAGTGGCATCATGCAAATTCACCCAAGAAAAAAAAATTCAAAACCACACCTTCTGCTGGAAAAGTTATGACTACAGTGTTTTTCGATTCCGAAGGACTCATGCTTGAGGACATCATGCCAAGTGGAAACACCATAAATTCTGATGCATGCGTGACTACACTGAAGAAACTTCAAGTTCGACTGAGTCGTGTTCGACCACATCGACAAAAGTAAGAAGTTTTGCTGTTGCACGACAATGCACGGCCACATGTCAGTCAAAAAACCATGGAAGCGATCACAAAACTCGGATGGGCAACACTGAAACGCCCGCCTTACACTCCTGACCCGGCTCGATGTGACTATCATCTCTTTGGGAAACTGAAAGACTCTCTTCGTGGAACAAGGTTTGAAGATGATGACTCCCTTGTGCATGTTGCCAAACAGTGGCTCCAACAGGTTGGTCCAGAATTTTAATGTGCGGGTATAGGGGCGCTGGTTCCAAGATGGCGTAAGGCAGTTGAGAGGGATGTAAATTATGTGGAGAAATGAAAATATTGTTCCTAAAGGATGTACCTACACACTGTAAAACTTTCAAACATATAGAATAAAAGATGGATTTTAAAAAGAAGTGTGCATTTCATTTGGAGTGACCCTCGTAATTAACATTGAAAGATCACTGGTTAATGTACAGGGTGTTTCAAAAATGACCGGTATATTTGAAACGGCAATACAAACTAAACGAGCAGCGATAGAAATACACCGTTTGTTGCAATATGCTTGGGACAACAGTACATTTTCAGGCAGACAAACTTTCGAAATTACAGTAGTTACAATTGTCAACAACAGATGGCGCTGCGGTCTGGGAAACTCTATAGTACGATATTTTCCACATATCCACCATGCGTAGCACTAATATGGTGTAGTTTCTGAATGAAATTACCCGAAACCTTTGACAACGTGTCTGGCGGAATGGCTTCACATGGTACTGCTTCAGCTGTTCAATTGTTTCTGGATTCTGGCGGTACACCTGGTCTTTCACGTGTTCCCACAGAAAGAAGTCACAGGGGTTCATGTCTGGCGAATAGGGAGGCCAATCCACGCCGCCTCCTGTATGTTTCGGATAGCCCAAAGCAATCACACGATCATCGAAATATTCATTCCGGAAATTAAACACGTCGGCCGTGCGATGTGGCCGGGCACCATCTTGCATAAACCACGAGGTGTTCGCAGTGTCGTCTAAGGCAGTTTGTACCGCCACAAATTCACGAAGAATGTCCAGATAGCGAGATGCAGTAATCGTTTCGGATCTGAAAAATGGGCCAATGATTCCTTTGGAAGAAATGGCGGCCCAGACCAGTACTTTTTGAGGATGCAGGGACGATGGGACTGCAACATGGGGCTTTTCGGTTCCCCATATGCGCCAGTTCTGTTTATTGACGAAGCAGTCCAGGTAAAAATAAGCTTCGTCAGTAAACCAAATGCTGCCCACATGCATATCGCCGTCATCAATCCTGTGCACTATATTGTTAGCGAATGTCTCTCGTGCAGCAATGGTAGCGGCGCTGAGGGGTTGCCGCGTTTGAATTTTGTATGGATAGAGGTGTAAACTCTGGCGCATGAGACGATACGTGGACGTTGGCGTCATTTGGACCGCAGCTGCAACACGGCGAACGGAAACCCGAGGCCGCTGTTGGATCACCTGCTGCACTAGCTGCGCGTTGCCCTCTGTGGTTGCCGTACGCGGTCGCCCTACCTTTTCAGCACGTTCATCTGTCACGTTCCCAGTCCGTTGAAATTTTTCAAACAGATCCTTTATTGTATCGCTTTTCGGTCCTTTGGTTACATTAAACCTCCGTTGAAAACTTCGTCTTGTTGCAACAACACTGTGTTCTAGGCGGTGGAATTCTAACACCAGAAAAATCCTCTGTTCTAAGGAATAAACCATGTTGTCCACAGCACACTTGCACGTTGTGAACAGCACACGCTTACAGCAGAAAGACGACGTACAGAATGGCGCACCCACAGACTGTGTTGTCTTCTATATCGTTCACATAACTTGCAGCGCCATCTGTTGTTGAAAATTGTAACTACTGTAATTTCGAAAGTTTGTCCGCCTGAAAATGTACTGTTGTCCCAAGCATATTGCAACAAACGGTGTATTTCTATCGCTGCTCGTTTAGTTTTTATTGCCGTTTCAAATATACCGGTCATTTTTGAAACACCCTGTAAGTGCGACACAGCCATTTCGAATGTGAAATGCTGGTACATTAATAACCGGTGTTAATTACTCTCTGCATAATCGTCAGAATGTTGAATGCAAGCATGCATATGTGCACGCATTGTGTTGTGTTGACAGCTTGTGGGATAGAGTTCCATGCCTATTGTACTTGGTCGGTCAATTCAGGCACAGTTAATTCTGTTCGCACGTGACCTGGAGTTGTCTGATGAAGTCCCAAATGTGCTTGACTGGAGACAAATCTGTTAATTGAGCAGAGCATGCTGGATTAGAACAGCGGTATGTGGGCGAGCGTTATCCTGTTGGAAAACACTCTCTGGAATGCTGTTCATGAACAGCAGACTGGTGTACAGTTTCAGAGTCATGATGCGTGGGATAACCACGAGAATGCTCCTCAGCCCATAGCTCCAGGTCTACGTCCAGTATGTCTAGCACACAGACAGGTTGTGCAGGTCGTCAATTGGCGTCCTTATAGCCAATACACGGCTATCACTGGCACGAGGCAGAAAAATTTTTCATCACAAAACACAATAGACATTTCACCCTGTTCTCCAATGAGCTCTCGTTTGACACCACTGAAGTCGCAAACAGTGGTGGCTTAGGGTCAGTGAATTGCACGCTACAGGGCGTCTGGCTCGGAGCTGTCTACGTAACCGATTTGTATCAGTTCGTTGTGTCACTGTGGTGCCATCTGCTGCTCAGATTGCTCCTGCAGATGCATTACGGTGCGACAGAACTATACGCCGAACACGATACTCTTCCCTCAATAGCATTCCTGACCAAAATCAACTCGCCACGTCCAATCTCAAAGGTAACTAACGCTCAAGATCGTTAGACCGTTTCTTTAAAGCAAACCTGATTTGCATCATCAGCGCCACTTTCATGTGATTGACGCGAAATCTGAATACACATCATTTTCAGATGTAGATACACGCTTACCAACTTTAATTTTTGTCGCACAACTTCTTGGTGGTGTGACTTTTTTCCGGCAGTGTATTAATTACGAGTCGCCGGTTATAGCTTTCCAGTCCTAGCTAAGTAAGATCTTCCAGAAACCTATTAATTATTTGACAGATCCGACAGAGTGAATGTAGCACATTATCTGTCCAAAAGCATCCGGACGTCTATTAGTGGACATCAATATGGCGTGTGTCCTCCCTCCGACACACGGGTTGAAATCAGCTGAGGACACTTTCAATGAGATGCCTGAGTGTTGTGGAAGAACTGCAGCTCGTTCTTCCTCAAAAACCGGAACGAGAGAAGGTGTTGGACGCTGGAATCTGGAGGGAAGTCGACGTTCTGACTCATCACAAAGGTGTTCCATTGGGTTCAAGTTGAGACTCTGGGCAGGCCTGACCATTGCAGGAATGTTATCGTCTACAAACCATTGCCTCACAGATCTTGCTCTACGACAGGATGCATTACGCTGATACAAACAGTCATCATGTCCGAGCTGTTCCTTTACTGTACGCAGTGCACAATACTCTAAAACGCGTTCATATTCTTCCGTATTTAGTTTCCTCTTAAACGCAATACGTGGACCACACCCTAACCACGAAAAACACACAAATACCGCAACACCACCACCTCCGCACTTCACTGTTGGCACTACACACAACGGCAGGTAACGTACCCCATGTATTCACCCAATTCAAACCCTTCCGTCGAGTTGCCACATCGGATAGCGTGATTCATCACTGCAAAAAAAACTTTTCCAGTCTTCCACTGTCTACTTCTATATCTTCATACGTATTCCGCAAGCCACAGTACGGTGGGTGGCTGAGCGTACCATGTACCACTCCTGGACATTTCCTTTCCTATTACACTCGCATAAAGAGCGAGGGAAAAACGACTGTCTATATGATTCATGAGCCCTAATTTCTCCTATCTTATCTTCGTGGTCCTCATACGAAATGTCCGTTGGCGGCAGTAGAATCGTTATATAGTCAACTTCAGATGACGGTTCTCAAAATATTCTCAGCAGTGTTCCTCAAAAAGAACGTCGCCTTCCCTCCAGCTATTCGCCTTCGAGTTCCCAAAGCATTTCGGTAACATTTACGTGTTATTCGAATCTACTGGTAACAAATTTAGCAGCCCGCCTCTGAGTTGCTTCGATGTCTTCCATTAACCCGACCCGGTATGGTTCCCAAACACTCGAGCTCTACTCAAGAAAAGGTCGCGCTAGCGTCCTATATTGCGGCTCGTTTATAGATAACTACACTTTCTCAAAATTCTCCCTACAAATCGAATTCGACCATTCGCCTTCCCTCCCACAATGCTCACATGCTCGTCCCATTCCATACCGTTTTGCAACATTACGTCCAAATATTTAAACGATGTGACGTCTCAAACAGGATAATACTAATGTTGCATCTGAACATTACGGGTTTGTTTCCTTTCCTTCCCATACACATTAACTTAATTTTTTCTACTTTTAGAGTTAGCTGCCATACATAACAAATGGTTCAAATGGCTCTGAGCACTATGGGACTTAACATCTGTGGTCATCAGTCCCCTAGAACTTAGAACTACTTAAACCTAACTAACCTAAGGACATCACACACATCCATGCCCGAGGCAGCATTCGAACCTGCGACCGTAGCAGTCGCGCGGTTCCGGACTGAAGCGCCTAGAACCACTCGGCCACCGCGGCCGGCATTCATAACACCAAATAGAAATTCTGTCTAAGTCATCTTGTGTCGTCTTACAGTCACTCAACGAGACCTTCCCGTACACACCATCAGTAAACAACCGCAGATTGCTAACCACCCTGTTCGCCAAATCATTTTTGTATATTGTAGAAAATAATAGCGGTACCATGGCACTTCCGCAGGGCACTCCTGACGATACTCTTGTCTCTGATGAACACCGTCGTCCAGGACAACATACTGGATTCTATTAATTAAGAAGTGTTTGAGCCACTCGCATATCTGGGAACTTATTCCACATGCTTCGTTAACAGTCTCTAACAGCCTGCAGTACGGCAACGTGTCAAATGATTTCCAGAAATCTAGGAAAAATTTGTGGTAAGTTCCTATGGGACCAAATTGCTGACGTCATCGCTCCCTAGGCTTACACCCTGCTTAATCTAATGTAAACTACATACGCTAAGGACACAACATACACCCATGCCAGAGGGAGGACTCGAACCTCCGACGGGTGGAGCCGCGCGAATCATGACAAGGCGCCCCACACCGTGCGGCTACCCGGCGCGGCACAAACCTAGGAATACAGTGTGCAGTATGGTTAGTGTTGTTTAACGTCCCGTCGACAACGAGGTCATTAGAGACGGAGCGCAAGCTCGGGTTAGGGAAGGATGGGAAAAGGAAATCGGCCGTGCCCTTTCAAAGGAACCATCCCGGCATTTGCCTGAAACGATTTAGGGAAATCACGGAAAACCTAAATCAGGATGGCTGGAGACGGGATTGAACCGTCGTCCTCCCGAATGCGAGTCCAGTGTGCTAACCACTGCGCCACCTCTCTCGGTAGTGTGCAGTATGTCAAGTCAGAAAAGGGCAAGCTGAGTTTCGCATGAGCGATGCTTTCGCCGCGCGGGATTCACCGAGCGATCTGAGACGCTGCAGTCATGACGGTGCGGCTGGTCCCGGCGGAGGTTCGAGTCCTCCCTTGGGCATGGGTGTGTGTGTTTGTCCTTAGGATAATTTACGTTAAGTGGTGTGTAAGCTTAGGGACTGATGACCTCAGCAGTTAAGTCCCGTAAGATTTCACACACATTTGAACATTTGATGCTTTCAAAAACCGTGCAGATTCGTGGGCATAAGCTTCTCGGCCTCAACAAAATTTATTACCGTACTTTCTAAATGAGAATATGTTCAAGGATACTGCAGCACAAAGATGGTAGGGATATTGGTCTGTAATTTTGCGGGTCCGTTCTTTGGCCCTTCTTATACGCAGGAATCACTTGATCTTTTCTATCAGTCGCTCGGGACTTTGCGCTGTATGAGAGATTCGCGATAAATGCAAGCTAAGTAAGCTGTCCAGTGGCGTCGCCCAGCCTTGACTGCAGAAATGAGTGGCTCATGAGGAGCTGCTCGACTACTGTACCTCCATTCTCTTTAACTCCCCGCACACAGTTACTGTGCCTTTGGAACGTTCGTACCACTATGAAACTCACTAGCCATGTCTTACGCTGATTTTCTCTGATGTTTTACGACAACCTTCCGCAATGCTCGACAACTTTGTCCGTCAGCACATGATGTCTGCCTGGTCTTTGTGCAGCTGTGGTGGTTCCTTCGCGTTTCCACTTCCCAGTCACATCACCAACGGTCATCTTAAGCAGCTTTGGAAGCGTTTAAATGTGGATTTGCTACTCAGGTGACATCCAGTGAAGTCCTGGCTCTCCTGACTGCCTCATTCTGGTGTTTGCTGTATCTCTACTGACAACACAACACTGAAGGGGGGAGATTACCATTTAACGTCCTGTCGACAACAAGGCCATTAGAGAGAGAGCACAGACTCGGATTACAGAGAATGAAAACGGTCATGCCCTTTCGAAGGAACCACCTCGGCATTTGCCTCAAGCGATGTCGGGAAATCACAGATAACATAAATGACGGGCGCGGGTTTGATGTCCCAAATGCGAGTCTAGTGTGCTAACCAGTGCGCTACTCCGCTCGGTAACAAGTCCCCCACCGTTCCCTTCCTTTTATACCGGCGGATGCGCCTCTTGTGACATCTAGTGCTCGTTTCTGCGTTATACACGGATGTCCGGATACTTTTGATCTGATAATGAGTATCATATTTACACAATACGCGGTTACAGAACTGCAGTCGAGAATGCTGTGAAAGCGGCACTCCTTCCGGGCCTGTACGCTGGAGCAGGTTGCAGAGTGGGACGAATCTCCACTCTGCTCTCCCCCATCTGAACTGTTACCAAAGAACCGAATACATTTCAGCAGTAAATACGAGGGTAAGTCAATTAGTATCCGCAAAGTAGTTATAAAATTTTATTGTATTCAAATAGAAAACGTACAAGAACATCATTTTTCGACATAGTCTCCTTGCGTTCCAACGCACTTGGTCCATCGTTGTACAAACTTCCTGATGCCCTCATATAAGAAGGTTCTCGGTTGCGCTGCGAGCCAGGAATGCACCGCTTCATTCACTGCTCTTCGTCCGAGGCAAATCGACGGCCCCTTAATGCCTGTTTGAGTGGACCAAACAAGTGATAGAAGGGGGCAAGATCGGGACTATATGGACGATGACCCAGTACTTCAAATTTGAGTTTCTGGAGCGTTTCAGCAGTGTGGGCAGCAGTATGCGGACGGGCATTATGTTCAACAACACAAAATCTTTTGACAGCAATCCTCGGCGTTTGCTTCGAATTGCAGGCTTTAGCATCTCACTGTAACGTTCACGGTTTATTGTTGTGCCACTTCCCCATAATGTTCCAGTACTAAACCTTGTGCGTCCCAAAAAAACCGTAAGCATTAGTTTTCCTGCGGACTGTTGGGCTTGAACTTTTCTTGCACGACGAATTTGGATGTTTCCGGCTCGTAATGATGGATCTATGTTTCGTCACCAGTAATGATCCTGTCTAAGCCGGCCGGAGTGGCCGAGCGGTTCTAGGCGCTTCAGTCTGGAACCGGGTGACCGCAACGGTAGCAGGTTCGAATCCTGCCTCGGGCATGGATGTGTGTGATGTGCTTAGGTTAGTTAGGTTTAAGTAGTTCTAAGTTCTAGGGGACTGATGACCTCCGCTGTTAAGTCCCATAGTGCTCAGAGCCATTTGAACCATTTGATCCTGTCTAAGAAATTGTCCCCATCGTTACCACAGCGATCCAAATATGTTTTGCAGATGTCTAAGCGCGTTTGTTTATGCAATTGTGTGAGTTGTTTTGGGACCCATCTTGCACAAACTTCATGAAACCCAAGAATGTTTGGGATGATTTCGTAGGCAGAACCGTGACTAATTTGCAGACGATGTGCCACGTCGTCAATAGTTAATCCTCTGTCTAAGAGAATCATTTCACGTGTACGCTCCATGGTTTCTTCATTTGTGGCGGTAAAGGGTCGTCCGGCTCCTTCATCGTGCATAACACTTGTGCGACCAATTCGGAATTTTTCAATCCATTCGTAGACACTCCGTTGTGGCAAAACACTGTTCCCTTACTGTACCGAAAGTCTTCGATGAATATCGGCCCCTGATATGCCTTCCGACCACAAAAAACGGTTCACTGAACGTTGCTCTTCTTTGGTGCAAATAGACAGCGGAGCTGCCATGATTAACAGTACGGCAGCGATAACGTAACTAACATAGCAGCTTGAAAATTGCAAAGATATAACAACAAATAAACAAAGCATCCGTCATCAACGTAAAACGGCAGTACTACAAAAATAAACAAAAATGTCACTAAATTGCGGATAATAATTGACTTACCCTCGTAAAACCCTGCTAAGATGGTCTTTCTACGAGTCACGGTTGCCGCACTGCACACTGCAATGGAACTTTCCGAAGGAGCGAACACACGTTGCAGTTGCGCGAGTCACCCTGACCACGCCGATCTATCTGTGACCAACAGGTTGCGGCCGTGCGGTTCTGGGCGCTACAGTCTGGAACCGAGCGACCGCTACGGTCGCAGGTTCGAATCCTGCCTCGGGCATGGATATGTGTGATGTCCTTAGGTTAGTTAGGTTTAATTAGTTCTAAGTTCTAGGCGACTGATGACTTCAGAAGTTAAGTCGCATAGTGCTCAGAGCCATTTGAACCATTTTGAACTAACAGGTTGCGAGACTCTGACGCAGCCTACTACAGTGGAAAAGTCACGAATGGTATTGATTTTTTTAAAACTACTGAAATGTTAACAGTAAGAAGAAAAGTACTGTGATAAAAATTGATACTTTTCTCACTGCTATCCAAAAACGAGGTGAACAGTGAAAACTCGCTGTCCTGTTGGCGAAATCTACTCTGTTAAAAATCTGCTAAGATCCAGTGTGGAATGTATTATTTGATTATCAGATACAGTTCAGTAACAGTTATTTTAACAGCCATGTTAAACATCGCCTATCCCTGTTGCTAAAAGCCCCCTGGCAGCGACACAAAAGAGGTTGCCATGTAAGGCTACCATTTTTCCCACGGATGGAGTTATTGAATTATGAGCGTATTACTACGACTTCAGAAACTTCATGGTCGTACGTACTTTTGAATTCATCGCAAATACGAAGTATTTTGTGTATAAATCGAGTATGCGATTATTGGTCTTCTTATGGTAGGCCCTGTAAGCAGGCCTAACCTGTTAAAAATATTTTGTATCACACTAATGACTTGTATAATTTGTGTTTTTCGATCGAAAATCTCTTTGTTACAAGGGGAGGTCACTACGTTCGGATCACGGATTTACTTCAAACTTTGTACACTCTTAGTAGTCCTTTACGGCCGCGCCGGATTAGCCGAGCGGTCTAGGGCGCTGAAGTCATGGACTGTGCGGCTGGTCCCAGCGGAGGTTCGAGTCCTCCCTTGGGCATGGGTGTGTGTGTTTGTCCTTAGGATAATTTAGGTTAAGTAGTGTGTAAGCTTAGAGACTGATGACCTTAGCAGTTAAGTCCCATAAGATTTCACACACATTTGAACATTTTTTGTAGTCCATTAGGACAACGTAACATGCAAGTAGTAAGCCGCACTGCAGATTTCGAGAAAATGGCCAACAGAAGTTTTACGAGTCAGTGATGTACCGGTGCGTTGGAACTCTGAGCACGAGCTGGCGGTGATCATATGGTTAGCATTAACGCTTTGTAGTCGGTAGATCGCTGGTTCGAGTCCCGTTTACCTTTTCTTTAATTTTTTCAACACAAGTCATATTATTTCTTGCATATTACATCTGAACGACAATATGATGAAAATACACGTGTATTTGAATGAACTTTCATTGAATTTCCAAGGTGTAGAAACCTCCAGACGGTGTACCCCGGGCAATGGACTGCTAACGTAGGATGGCGAAAAGTTTATTTCTATAGGCAAGTTAAAAACTTCATCAAGCGCCTTCAAACTTGTTCATATTTTATTTATAACGGACGAAAAATTGCTTCCCGTGAAGGTGTTCTTAAAATACATTCAGTCGTACATCGCCAGTTTTCGACACCGATATTTACGAAAATGTTGCGTTACGCTTGGTTTGCACCGAAATTGTCGGAAGAAAGAGAAAGTTTCGAAACTGATTGTTTTTCCTTAGAAACTCTTACTACTCCTTGTGAATGCGGGTCAATCGATGAAGTAGGTGCTATTTTAATTTATGTTTTCCGTGTCTGCATGAAAAATATCATCCTGCTATTTGTACTGTCGAAAGTATAACACTCTCATATTCTGCCATATTGTAACTCATTGTAGTTTTAATAAACTTATTTACACCTTTACTTATCGATGTTTGAATTGAGCTTTCCAGGCATGTCCCTCGTCCTTGAAACCTGTGTCTGCAGATCGAAGTGTCCACGTGCAAGACAGCTCTTGGTACCTTATCCGAATGCAGGTACGGGATTTTGGAAATCACGACTGACATACATTTTCAGGTAAACAGTATGTGTTTGATCGTTTTCTTGTATAGTTACACATATAATACTTGTTCTGATAGTAAAAATTAGCATATAACAAAATAACATTGGGAATTCAATAAAAGTCCATGCAAATACACGTGCCTTTTCATCATATTGCCATTCAGACGTAATATGCATGAAATAATATCGCTAATGTTGAAAAAATATAAACTAAAAAAAGACCAGCGATCAACCACTTACGGAGCTTGAACCCAAAGCTCACGACCTCTCCCATCACGTGCTCAGGGTCGCAACGGACAGTGAATCACTGACGCGTAATACTTCTCTTCCGATTTGCTCGAAATCACCTAATGTACGCCTTACTTCTTGTACATTATGTTGTCCCAATGGACAAATGACAAGTTACGAAGTTTGAAGTAAATCTGTGATCCGAACGTTGTGGCTTCCCTTGTCACTCTTTTCATCACAGAAAATCGCTAGAGTAATGCACGTAAAAGTAAACCCAAATTTTAGAAATTCGTCGAAAAAAGGAAACAAGATTAGGATTTAACATTCTGTCGACAACGAGGTCATTAGAGACGGAATTCAGTCAAGCGCACTGTGTCTCCAATCCTGAACGGTGCCGTACTACACGGCTTGGTACGCTGATGTACACGGTCTAAGTCTGAAAAGTTTAAGCGATCCTCACACGGGCCGTGTACTCTAACGTCAGTGTGCTCCGTGATGAATTTCCGACATCAGAGGGTGTAAAACGCACGTTTCGGAGTCTTTCCGAACAGCAAAATCAGCCACGTCAGATATTCTGAACCCGCAGTCGAACGCGGACCAATGAATTGTAAGAACACCAACGCGTTCCATGGACGTCGCTTCGCGATGCTATAAGGAGAGAGCAATATTACTGCCTAGACATGGGAAGAATTACATGTATCGATTGATGCTATTAAAGTGAGAACCTAGTTCTTGACTGCCCATTTTCACAATTCTTGCGTTGTATGTGCTTGTCATCTGTAGCAGCAAATACCCACTGGAGCTCGCTGCGGTCGCAAAAGATTGCTTTCCCGTACATGTAGCGTTGCGAGGAAGTTAGATCGTTTCTGAGCGATCAGGAGCATGATGAGTATCAAACCAGCGCGTTGCACGTTGAATGCCACAGCCCGTGTGAAGGCGGTTTCAGACCGGGTGTACATTGTCACTATGTGGTAAGAAGGTTTGTCAGAATGGAGATTTGACCGACGAGACAGCGTACGCCTCAGCGACGCCTTTCGAACATTCTACCGCTATCGTGAAACATAAAATAACAACCTCTGTCGTGAAACATAAAATAAAGAAGGTCTGCCTCGTAATGGTCGACCGCTGTCAATAACAGCTGATGACTGCTACCTACAAATAATGGCTCGCAGGTACCCTGAAAAAAATGCAACAGAAGTGGGAACTGACTTTTTAGAAGCAATTGGGAAAGCTGTGCCGACCCTGACAGTACACAACTTTTTTTCTTACGATGTGTTTGTTCTCCATTAAAAATAGCAGAACAATCCCTTACTCTCCCCCGCCTCCCCCATCGGTTCTCTGGTAAAACATAAAATGTGGGCAAGATACACATGGAACAGAAACTGGACCAGCGATGTCGGGTTCTGTTCACCGACAAGTGCAGGATTTGAAGCTTCCCGACAGATTAAAACTGTGTTCAGGACCAGGACTCGAACCCAGGACCTTCTCCTTTCGCAGGCAAGTGCTCTGCCAACTGAGCTGGAAGTTTGAAAGGTATGAGATGAGGTACTTACAGAAGTAAAGGTGTGAGAATGAGTCGTGAGCTGTACTTGGGTCGTTCAGCTGGTAGAGCACTTTCCTGCAATAGGAAAAGATCCTGGGTTCAAGTCCCATTTCGGCATACAGCTTTAATCTTCCACGAAATTTCATATCAGCGTACACAACTCCGCTGCAGAGTGAATATACATTCTGGAAACAATTCCTCAGGCTGTGGCTACAGCCATGTCTCCGCAATATCCTTTCGTCCAGGAGTGCTAGTCCTGCAAGTTTCGCAGGGGAACTTCTGTGAAGTCTGTAAAGTAGAAAAAGACGTACTGGTTGAAGTAAAGCTGTGAGGATGGGTGGTGAGTCATGATTGGTTAGTTCAGTTGGTACAGTGCTTGCCAGCAAAGGGCAAAGGTCCTCTGTTGCAGTTCGGCACACAGTTTTAATCTGCCAGGAATGTTCATATCAGTGAAAATGCATTCTGGAAGTGTATGATTTTTCTGGCACCTGACGCTAGTTGTATGAAATTGTGGAAGAGACCAGGTACCTATGAATGTCTCAGGCAAGCAGACCCACAGGTCCAGTACGAAGTTAGGTCAGTCATGTTTTGGGCTGGTATCACGTACGGTTGTTGGACGCCTATCTTCGATACAGAAGATAATTTAAGGGCTATACAGTGTTTGGGCAGGGTCCGCGAACATGTTGTCCAGCCACACAATCAACATTTCGCCGACAGGTTCGCCTTCTAAGACAGTAATGCGCAAGCACACAGCGTCCACCTCGTGAAGACCTTCTTCCAGGATACAGCAAAAAACCAAATGGAATGGTCTGCGGTAACCTCTGGCGTGAGCCCAGTTCAGACTTTCATTACCACGTCGCAAGAATCCTCCTCACACACTGGTTGACCTCAGCAGGGCCGTTGTCAAACAGTGGAACAGACTTGAGCACCACGTCTCGACCAGCATTTGGGCAATAAGCCAAAGAGGATCTAATTACGTTATAATGCATGGGGCGGGGCGACACGGCATTTCAACGCAGTAGCAGCAGATTTTGATTTAATAGATAAGCAAAATTTTGCACTTTTGAACAGGCTGTCCTTGTTATTGTTTTGATGTAGAAACGTTTGTTCGCTCGTCGGTCGAACTTACTTGTGTGGCAAAATAACGTCCGATATCAACCGCTAATAACTTCGACACTAATAATGTATTAACGATGGTTGAGCTCACAACACAACAGATAGATCATGTCTGTAGGTGTTTGTCGAGCAGTGTTCATTTTGCCTTTGACGTCATCGTACCATTGTTGCGAATGCGCGTGTCTGTTGCGAATTAACTTCGTCTAAAATTATAAATTGGGTAGCGTGGAAGGGCGTTTAAATGGGACATTGAGCCGGGTGTCATTGCGAACAGTTTGCGAAGCACTACTACCCAAAGTGAGACAATAAAAATATTCGCCGAAATAAAAGTGAAAATTGGTATTAAACTGGAACTTACAAATTACTGAATGTCATCTCACATGACTCTTAAAAATGCTCGGAATTAAAGAAAACGCAAGTCAGAGGAAAGTTCGCGAGGAAAGGAATCCACGAGGCTCAAGACGTTCAGTGCCAAGCGAATGCGATAGTTATGAGTGTCGAAAAGAAAGGGCATATACCGGCCAGCGACAGTCCAGACTTCTGACTTATCCATTGCGTACCCATTATATGACACTGTATAACCATTTTATTAAAGAGATTGATAGTTAAATAACATACTAATACGAAACACTTGTTATTTGTTATGATTTTATCCCTAAGTTTGCACGAGAAATCTATGACGCAGAACAGAAATGAGAACACCCCCTCCCCCTCCCTTCCCACAAAAAAAAGTCAAATGTGTGTGACTCCCAAAGGGACCAAACTGCTGATGGCATCGGTCCCTAGACTTACACACTACTTAAACTAACTTAACCTACCTTATGCTAAGAACAACACACACACCCATGCCCGAGGGAAGAGTCGAACCTCCGGCGGGAGGGGCCGCGCAATCCGTTACAAGTCGCCTCTAACCGCGCGGTCACTCCGCGCTGCACCCCGTGAACGACGGACATTGCTGTCGATGGGGTGGCTTGGTGGCTTGTGCCTCAGTTACAGTTGCACATACATCCGTATTAACTGACTCATCTGGCCTTGTAACATCAACCAAAACGACCTGCCGCTGCTGGTACTGCGAACCGTTGAAAGCAAAAGGAAATTACAGACGCAATTTTTTCCGAGGGCATGCAGCTCTACTGTATGGTTAAATGATGATGGCGTCCTATTGGGTAAAATATTCTGGAGGCAAAATAGTCCCCCATAAGAAACTACTGGCGGAAACTAACGAGGAGGATGTCGTTATCAGGAGAAACAAAATTGGCGTTTTACGGATCGGAGCGAGGAATGTCTGATCCCTTAATCGGACAAGTATGTTAGAAAATTTAAAAGGGGAAATGGATTGGTTACAGTTAGGTATAGTGGGAATTAGTGATGTTCGGAAAGCAGGACGTCTGGTCAGGTGAATACAGGGTTATAAATACTAAGTCAATGGGGATCATGCAGGAGTGTTTCTAATAATGACTAAGAAAATAAGAACACGGGTAAGCTAATGTGAACAGCATGGCGAGCGCATTATCGTTGACAAGATAGACACGGAGCCCACACCTAACATGGTAATACAAGTTTATACGCCAACAAGCTCCGCAGATGAAGAAAAAATTGTAGAAATGTATATGAGATAAAAGGAATTATTTAGATAGTTAAGGGAGACAAAAATTTAGTTGTGAAGGGGGACTGCAATTCGATAGTAGGAAAAGGAAGAGAAGGAAAAATAGTAGGTGAGTATGGACTGGGGGAAAGGAATGAAAGGGGAAGCCACTTGGTAGAATTTTACACAGAGTATAATTTAATAATCGCAAACACTTGGTTTAAGAATCATCAAAGAAAATGTGGAAAGACCTGGAAGGTTTCATATTGATCATATAATGGTAAGACACATATATCGGAACCAGATTTTAAATTGCAAGACATTTCCAGCCACAGATGTGGACTCTGACCACAATGTATTGGTTATGAGCTGTAGATTAAAACTAAAGAAATTGCAAAAAAGGTAGGAAATTAAGGAAATGGGGCCTGGATAATTCGGAAGAATCAGGACTGAGTTTCAGAGGGAGTATTAGGAAACCGTTAACTTGAACAGGGAAAAGAAAAACAGTAGGAGTGGGTAACTTTAAAGAGATGAAATAGTGATGACAAGAGAGGATCAAATAGGTAAAAGGACAAGGGCTAGTAGAAATCCTTGGGTAACACAGAAGATATTGAATACAAGTGGTGAAAGGAGAACATACAAAAATTCAACAATGAAGCAGGTGAAAGGGAAATCAAACGTCTAAAAAATGAGATTGATGGAAAGTGCAAATGTAAGGATTTAGAAGCATGGTTCACAGGGGGAAATATAGACACCGAGTACACGAAAATTAAAAAGGCCTTTGGAGAAAAGAGAAACAACTGTAAGAATATCAACTGCCAGATGGAAAACCAGGTCTAAGAAAAAAATGGAAAGCTGGAAGGTGGAAGAAGTATATAGAGGGTCTATATAATGCAGATAAACTTGAAGGAAATAATATAGAAATGGAAGAGAACGTATGTGAAGATGAGATGGGAGATACCACACTGCGAGAAGAATTTGGCAGAGCAATAAAACACCTAAGTCGAAACAAGGTCCTGGGAGTAGACGAAATTTTGTCAAAACTTCTGATAGCCTTGGGACAGCTAGCCGTGACAACACTCTTCCATTTGGTGTGCAAGATGTGTGAGACAGGCGAAATGCCCCCAGACTTCAAGAAGAGTGCAACGATTCCAATTCCAAAGAAAACACGTACCGGCAGATGTGAATATTATCGAACTATCAGTTTGATAAGTCATGGTTGTAAAATACTGACACGAATTCCTTACAGAAGAATGGAAAACTAGCAGAAGCTGATCTTGGAGAAGAGCAGTTTGGATTCAGGAGAAATGTAGGAACACGGGAGGTAACACTGGTCCTACGACTTAGAAGATAGCTGAAAAAGGGAAAACCTAGGTTTACAGAATTTGTAGCCTTAGAGGAAGCTTTTGACAAGGTTGACTGGAACAATCTCTTTGAAATTATGAGGGTACCAAATTACAGGGAGCGAAAAGCTATTTACAACTGGTACAGAAAACATACGGCAGTTATAAGAGTCGAGGGGCATAAAAGGAAGTAGTGGTTGAGAAGGGAGTGAGACAGTTTTTATAGCCTATCCCCGATATTATCCAATCCGTTCACAGAGCAAGCCGTAAAGGAAACCAAATAAAAATTGGTGTGTGAATTAAGGTTCAGGGAGAAAAAATAAAGCTGAGATTTGCAGACGACAACGTAATTCTGTTGGAGTCAGCAAAGGACTTGCAAGAGCAGTTTCACGGAATGGACAATGACTTGAAAGGAGGATTTAAGACAAAAATCAACAAAAGCAAACAAACGATAATGTAATGTAGTGGAATTACATAAGGAGATGCAGAAGGAATTATGGCTCTGAGCACTATGGGACTTAACATCCGTGGTCATCAGTCCCCTAGAACTTAGAACTACTTAAACCTAACTAACCTAAGGACATCACACACATCCATGCCCGAGGCAGGATTCGAACCTGCGACCGTAGCAGTCGCGCGGAGAAGGAATTAGATTAGGAAATGAGACACTTAAAGTAGTAGATGAATTTGCTATTTGGACAGCAAAATAACTGATTATGGCCAAAGTAGAAAGGACATAAAATGTAGACTGGCAATGGCTAGAAAAGCGTTTCTGAAGAAGAGAGATTTGTTAACATCGAATATAGATTTAAGTGTTAGGAAGTCTTTTCTGAAGGTATTTGTCTGGAGTGTAGCCATGTATGGAAGTGAAACATGGACGATAAACAGCTTAGAAAGAAGAGGATAGAAGGTTTTGAAATGTAGTTCTACAGAAGAATGCTGAAGATTAGATTGGTATATCACGTCACTAAATGTGGAGGTACTGAACAGAATTGGGGAAACAGGAAATTGCGGCCCAATTTGACCAAAAGAAGGGATAGATTGGTAGGACACATTCTGAAACATCAATGGATCACCAATGGAGAATGGGATGTGTAGGGGGCAAAAATCGTAGAGGGAGAACAAGAGATGAATACAGTATGACACAGCATATTTTTTGAATAGTTTAGATCCAAAGGGTGACAGCAAGGCCATCTTGGGAGCCACTGTGGAAACCGACATTTCATCATGGAACCTCTAGATTCTAGAGAACGTGAACAATAACAAAAACAGAAACCACAACGCGTTATAATAAATTCGGCCAACAACACAATGGGAAAATAAGATTACCAATCAGTTAGCTGGATTTTGGAGTTTTCATTTCGAGAATCCTTAACGGGTTGGAAGAATCAAAGAGAAACTATGCTGAACAAGCACAGTTGTTCATATACTGGAAAAAAGTATCACAGTCGCAAGTACATTTGCTAAACGTGATTCCTCACACACATTTTTTTACATGTAGTTTAATGTAGTCAGTATGATTTCATAGAAGTAGCTAGTCAGATTAACGATAACGCCTGAAGTTGAGTCAGTCATTTATTCTCCAGGATCAACGGCGGTATCAATTATGACCTTTACTTTCTTATTCAGCGGGTTTACTTTGAATAATATAGACTGGAATATATAGGAGACATTACCGAACGATTCCGCAACTGCTTTACCTGTGCATTTATTTTAATGTCATGATGGATATTTTCAGAGTTTAACGGTAGAAAGAAGTTTATTTCTATTTGTAGAGTAGTTTTCCATCCAGTTTGTCGCCTGCTGATTTCGAACACATCTACGAAGGCAACATGTTCAGATGGACAGCTTCAGGGTTAAATATTTGTTTTCTACCTTGATTAATTTTCGATACAGAGTTACGAAATTATTACGATGGTAAAAAAAAATCTAGTTTATATACAGGATGTGATCGATAAATGATCATCCAAATAACAAGAACGGCCGAATTGTTATATTAATCGTGGTTATAAGAGCGGTATGGAATCCATTAAATTTACAAAATGTTGGTTTTATAGCGTAAAAGAACAGATAGGGCTAGCAAACATTTGCAGCACGTATCCCACATCTTTGGTCATTTTAATTGTTCACTAGAGTTAACAGTTTTTAACCATTAACCAATAAAGCAATCAACTCATAATGAAAACATCTAAACTGTATCTGAGAAACGGATTAGGCTGTACAAGGCAGTGGATTTTAAGCCCATATTAAAATACAAAAGAACAAAACTTCTTTCTGAAATGTGAGACTATTTTCTACGAGGGTTATTCGAAGTCACCAACTACTTTACAGTAATGCAGCTCTTAGGGTAACTCTACAAAATAAAATTACAAAATGTTGGATGTCACTTTAACTTAATATTACGAGGGGACTTCAAAAAGTTAAGTTACACATTTTTACTGCAGGCCTAGTAGCTTTTATTGAATGCTGCACTACACTTCAAAGTGATACAGATGCATGACTATTTTTCAACAGCCAGCAAGTCTCTGTAAACAACTGTCGGAATGACCAACAAACAAGTAAGTTCTTCAGCAATAGAAACCCACTCTCCGTTGGAAAATCTCTTTCCTCCCCAGACTTCCCTTCAGTTTGTTTGAAAAAAATGGTGCAAGATCTTAATTTCTTCCCTAACTGCATCACCCACGTACGTCGGTGCGGCCTTTGTCAATTTGTTGGCAAATTTCACTACTACCGGACGCGACATTGTACGAGGGTCACTCCAAAAGAAATGCGCACTATTTTTTTAAATCCATCTTTTATTATACATATCTGAAAGTTTTACAGTGTGTAGATACATCCTTTAGGAACAATATTTTCATTTCTCCACATAATTTCCATCCCTCTCAACTGCCTTACACCATCTTGGAACCAGCGCCTGTATACCCGCACGGTAAAATTCTAGACCAACCTGTTGGAGCCACTGTTTGGCAGCGTGCACAAGGAAGTCATCATCTTCAAACCTTGTTCCACGAAGAGAGTCTTTCAGTTTCCCAAAGAGATGATAGTCACATGGAGCCGGGTCAGGAATGTAAGGCAGGTGTTTCAGTGTTGTCCATCCGAGTTTTGTGATCGCTTCCATGGTTTTTTGACTGACATGTGGCCGTGCATTGTTGTGCAACAGCAAAACATCCTGCTTTTGCCAATGTGCTCGAACACGACTCAGTCGAGCTTCAAGTTTCTTCAGTGTCGTCACATATGCATCAGAATTTGTGGTGGTTCCACTTGGCATGATGTCCACAAGCAAGAGTCCTTCGGAATCGAAAAACACTGTAGCCATAACTTTTCCAGCAGAAGGTGTGGTTTTGAATTTTTTTCTTGGGTGAATTTGCATGATGCCATTCCATTGATTGCCTCTTCGTCTCTGGTGAAAAATGGAGCCATGTTTCATCACCTGTCAAAATTCTTCCAAGAAATTCACATCCACCATTCTTGTACTGTTCCAAACGTTTGCTGCACACCGTTTTTCTTGTTTCTTTGTGAGCCACTGTCAACATCCTGGGAACCCACCTTTTTTAACGACAACATTTTCAGTCTTCTGCAAACACTTCCTTCCCCTATCCCAACGTAGCGTGACAATTCGTTCACTGTGATGCGTGTGTCAGCAGTCACCAATTCGTTAGCTCTGCACATCGTCTGGAGTGTGCGCAGTACGAGGCCTGCCGCTGCGAGGACAATCCTCAATATTGCCGTGCCCGCTTTCATCGCGTAACCTGCTTACCCACCGACTACCTGTACTGTGATCGACAGCAGCATCTCCATAAACCTTTTTCAAGCTCTTGTGGATGTTTCCCCCCGTTTTCACAGCATAGGAATTCTATTACAGCACGTTGCTTCTGACGAACGTCAAGCGTAGCAGCCATCTTGAAGACATGCTGTGATGGCGCCACTCACAGGAACAAGTTGAACTAAGTTTGAAAACAAGCGGGAAGGATGTATCTACACAGTGTAAAACTTTAACACATGCAGTATGAAAATCGTATTTTTACACAAATAGTGTGCATTTCTTTTGGAGTGACCCTTGTATCTGTTCGTATACCGCCAGACTTTCATTGTCAGTGTGTGCAATTTAACTCACATACTGTAATGCACTTGTCATCCTTAATGCAACAGAACTGTGTCTGTAAAAAACCCGAAACGTGTACTCTCTTCAAACAATTGGCTACTTTTGTTGCTCAATGCTCTTAACGTGGGAAGACACGTGTAGCTTACTTTATGAAGTCCCTACGTGTATGCCCTTTAACAAAAGATTATTACTACAGAACAGCTGCATCTGCAAGCAGGTACACAAGCTGGTATTATGAACCATAAAGTACGCTGATATTACAGGTAACGTCTTCCACAGTTAAAAAGATTATATGAGGTACCGGCTGTGCGCTGGCAACAAGTAGCCTTTGTATAGTGTCGTGGAATATAGCTTGGCACCAGACTTCATTTAAGAGCTAGCTTAAAGTACAACTACTGGTAAACGAAAGGATTCTCTTGTAGTTGGGATTATAGGCCTCCGACTTAGACAACATTTTATTTCAGTGCTCCTGACGTGAACATCACAAATAAAATTGTGGACAAGCGACGTTACGACGTATTTTCGTGTACTCTTTGCATTGTGCCGCTCCACGCTGGCTCCTCGCTAGCGTCACACAGCAGTATAAAAATACTCGCGTCACTGAAGAGTGGAAATGTCAAATGTGTTAAGCGCCATTTCTTCACAAAAGACGTTATCAGTGCTACTGTCTTCTCAATACTCTGTTACATGTCTCTAGGCTTGTTCCATTGAGTCAAATCATGGAGACAATGTTCCAAACATTCATTTCTAGGTGGCGTATGCTGTCTGTGGCAAGAAGGGCGTTCTTCTGACGTTCCAAGTACCATGCGTCACATTTTCTTCCATTCAGTCAATGAACAGTTTCTGCGGTAACAGAGTGCATGAAAACTTTTGTTTGTATGAACAAAACATCTCTATAACGGAAGGAGGTAATCTGGGTTTCAAAATAGGAAAACTGTAAAAAGGTGCTCATCAAAGTGTCTCGTTTCACGTCAAACAGCTTTTAAAAATGTCAATGCATTCAAAAGAGGAAAGACCATGTCTGATGTGAGCTATGGCGTACTTCATCTAAAAGACCAACTGGTTTTGTCATCTGCAAAACGGAAAGCCCTGTTGACAATGTTACTATTTCTTCGTCAAGAGCGCAGGGAGTTGTACAGTAAAGTTCGAAACATCTGATCCCAAGAGTAGAGTTGTGTAAGAAACAAAAGTCGACACTGAAAGACTTTCTTTGTTAAATTTCTATTTTTACATTCTCTTGTAAAAATTTCATTGATATGAGAAACAGTTTTTTATTACATTTATACTAGCTAAAACATTACTGCTGTACTTCTAATATCAGAAATATAACTTAGTGCCTCAGCATTATTGGCACCTTAGACAAGTTCTTCCTTATTGGCACGTAGAACCAATCAGTTTCCTGATGCACCACATCGAACTTTCTTAATAAATTGTTTACCTTATAATTCGTCTTAATTTTCTGCAGTGATGAGGTGAGTATCATAATTCTGTGCCATCAGAATAACTTCTCAGTTCTTTTTAGGTAGAAATAAGTTATGTACAAACAGTCGAGAAATGGGGAAGAGAGTGCTACGTATACGGTAAGCGAGTTGGTGCAGCAGTCATTAAAACAAAGAAATTTTTCATAGCTGTGAAGTATTTTCACAAAATTTCAATCACCAACTTTTCCTCGGAATGTGGAAATAGTTTAATGTCACCAGTATACATGATGAGAAATGATCATTGCAGTAAACTAAGAGAAATCGAGCTTCTACAGAAAGATTTAAGTGTTCATTTTTCCCACGCGCTGTTGGAGAGTGGAACGATAGAGGCATGGTCTGAAGTTGGTTCAAAGACCCTCTGCCAGGCACATAAGTGTCAATTGCAGAGTAATCAGGTGGATGTAGATTGTTTTCTGACGAATATTGGATTTGGCACGGAGATCCTTCATTTGTTACCAGCACACCTACATTTGTGGGTAGTAGGAGGTGTTGGACGTGCTATTGTTCTACATGTGAGCGCGTGGGTTTTCCTCCTACAGGTAGTGTTTGCCACGACTGTAGATTCCATTTGCACTTTGACAATCCAGCACGAAGTCATCTCGGCGTCTTCACGTAGTAAAAGACAAATTGGTCACCAGTCAGCAGTTCTTTATTTAGTGGGACAATGGAACGGATGTTCTCCATATCTTAACTGCAGAATAACCATCGATGGGTGTCGTCAATGATAAGAAGCTATGGACTAAAGCGAGTCTGAGTGCAGCTCGTTGACGCAGTTGGCTTGAAAAGTTCAGCAGTGAGCTGCACCGTTTGACTGACGGCTGCATTACCATCTTTCGAGCGGGGTAATACACACCTTCCCGGAACAGCTTACTCGCCTGTTGTCTCCCAAGCACTGGGGCGTGTGCCACACACACTTTGCGAGTTGACTTTTGGAGGAGCCTGTTTCTGGCGAACATCTACCTTTTGTCTTGAGGCGGTCTTGTTTGAATCTCAAAGAGCTTTCAAGGTTCTTTCTAGATGTATCAGGTATAAAGTTGTGTTGCAGGTCATGAAACCGCCAAGATGTATTTGGCATTGTATCCGCTGTCAGTCAGACATTAAACGAGGCAGCTCCTTGAGTTCCTGCTGGAGATAAGGCAGTAAACCATTCGTTTGTGAATTATTTTTACGAGCTTCAAACAGGAGCGACTTATTTTCAGTTATCTGAGTGGTTACTTCCTTTAATTTCTTGTGTGCTCGTGTGCCTACTAGGAACAGTCCAGCGTTCTGATAACAGTGTAGTGTAGAGTTTTGCCGTCTTTGGTATGGATAGGGGCTGTGATTGCCACGCTCTGTTGCGAGCTGAGTTGGTAACCCTTCGCTCACAGCTCCAGGTGCTGTTGCCTTCGGTCACACAGCTTGAGGCTGTTGCCAACAGGCATCACTGTGGGGGACTGGACGTGGAGATCCGAGGGATGCCCAAAACGTCCCACATATCCCCTGATCAGTGCACTACTGTGGCGACTTCAGGTATTGCCCACACTGAGTATGACCTCTCACCCTTGGTCGAGAGGGAAGTGGTTCCAAGCTGTGGCAGGCAGCGAAAGACTTTCTGGGTGGCTGATCGAAGGGCCTCTCTGATTTGCCTACCACACAGGTTTCGGGTGCTATCTATGGCTGATGAAGTTCCTGAATCAGGTGAAGTCTCTCGCCCTATTCCAGAATAGGCCTCCCCCTGTGCAAGGTCGGGGCAATCACAGAGGGTGGGATTACTGGCAGTAGAGGGCTCCAGTGTTACGTACGTAATGAGACCCTTACGGATATGGCTGTCAAGGTGCAGAAGGCATCCAGTGTGAACTCTGTGTGCGTACCAGGAGGTGTCATTCCACATGTGGAAAAGCACAGGGGTAGCCAAATGCAGACGGTGGGTCATGTCGGTACTAGCGACGTGTGTCGTTTTGGTAAAGACTGCTAGCCTTGCTTGTGAGATGAAGGTGGAGCTCACCATCTGCAGCATCGTCGAAAGAATTGACAGTGATCCTTTGGTACAGAGCCCAGCGGAGGGTCTGAATGTAAGGCTCAGACGGTTCTGCAATCTTGTAGGCTGTAGATTTCTGGACTTGCGCCATTAGGTGGTGGGTTTCAGGGTTCCGCTTAAAAGGGTCAGGGGTCCACTACGCACAGGCAGCGGCTACACAGGTAGCCGGGGCTATGTGGAGGGGACTGCGCGGTTTTTTACGGTACAGTGTCTGGAGGAACTGCAGAAAGAGCGTCAGTCTAAAAGGGTACAGGCCAAACACAGGAATGTGGACTCAGCAACAATCAGTATTGCAGCTGTAAACTACCGTAGCTGTGTTACAAAAAAAAAAAAAAAGCTGAGTTCTAGCCGCTAACAGGAGGGCCTCTCTGGTTTGTCTGACTGCTCACTCTACGCTGAAGCTCAAATCGTTATAACTACTGAAAGCTGGCTAAAGCCAGAAACCAATTCGGCCAAAATTTTTACAGAGGACCTAACTGTGTTCAAAAAGAATAGATTGAAAACCAGTTGGCGGTGGAGTGTTTAGTGCTGTCAGAAGTACTTTATCATGTAGTGGAATGAAACAGATAGTTCCTGTGAGTTAGTGGGGAGGTTACACTCGTCAACCGGAATAAATTAATAATTGGTTCCTTTACTGACCCGCCGACTCAGATGACACAGTTGTTGAACAGGTCCACTTGAGTGTCGTATCATACAGGTACCCCTTTCATAAAATTATAAGTGGTGGTGACTTTAATCGACCCTCGATGTGTTGGAGAAAATACATGTTTAAAGTCGGTGATTGGCATAAAAATGTCGTCCGAAATCGTATTGAATGCGTTCTCAGTAAATTATTGTAAGGAATTTGTTTAGGCACACCCTCAGTGTAAATGATTGCAAAAACATACTTGACCTCTTAGCAGCAAATAATCCTGAGCAAATAGGGAGGATCATGACGGATACAGGGATTAGTTACCACAAGGTGATGGAGCGAGACTAAATACGCTAACATCCAAACCGATCAAAAACAAACGCAAAATACGGTTAAAAGTTGGCTTATAATCTTCTTAAGAGATAATCTCCAGTCTTTCCAATCAGAGTATGTAAGTTTAGACCAGATGTCGTTTAAATTCAGAGAAATAGTATCGTCGTAAATTGGAGATATACAGCAAATACATTAATATGAGATGGCACTGACGCCCAAGGTACACAAAACAGGTCACAACAGTGTTGCAAAAGCAACGAAAAATGCCAAATTTAAAATAACGCAAAACCCCAATATTGGCGTAGTTTCACAGAAGCTCGAAATTTAAAGTGAACTTCAATGCGAGATGGTTTTCCACAACGGAACTCTGTCTCGAAATCTGGCAGAAAAATTAAAGAGTTTCTCGTCGTATGTGAAGTACACCAACGGAAAGAGGCAGTCAATACTTTCACTGCGTGATAGCAACGGTGATGCTACTGATGACAATGTCACTAAAGCGGAGTTACTGCGTCACAAATTGTTGAAGAATTTACTGTTGCCATGGCTGAGAATGCTGGACGCTATGTGAGAGCTGTGTCACGACAGCGAATATTTCATGTCCATCTTTTGAAAATAGCTGCAGACAACACTGCGAAATGGTATCTCTACTGCGGTTCCAGGGTGTCGTGGATGCATATGGTCGTCTATCGTGCAACGTTTACAACCTGCAAGGTAAACAAGTTGCGCAATTAACAAATGTTACTCACATGTGGAAATTCAAATGTGTTTCTTGCAAGCGTGTATCCGTTATTATTCTTCCGCAAGTCCTTAGAAATGTTTACACTAAATGTCATTGTCCTACGATCACGTGGTTTTCATTAGGGCCTCTAAAGTAGTGGAAGTTTAATTATAACCACCGTGTGTGTACGAGTCCAGCCCGTTCAGCTTTTGTTAGGCTTTTTAGCGATGAAGAAGAGGACGCACAACTAGTCCCGCTCCCGGCTAATGACGCAGGCGCGAAGGAGATATACCATAAGTGTATGTAGATATACCAACCAGTGCTATTGTTATGTCTGCGCCCTGCGTCTTTCTTCATGGGCCGAACGAGCCAAACACACATTGTCACGCACGAGCCACGCTAAGCCGTAAAGCGAGAGAGCCAGAGAAGAATGAACGTGCCGAACAGCCGATGCCAAACTGCCCCGCCACTCTCGCGCGTCGCTTCTACCAGTATTCTTCTAAGTCTAATTGAAATGACCATAGTTATGAACAGTTTTTCGTTTTCCGTCCCGTAACAATAGATAACTGTTTATTTTGTCTAATGAGGAACTTTCAGTTAATTTTGACACAATACAGGGTGATTCAAAAAGAATACCACAACTTTTGGAATTTAAAACTCTCCAACGACAAAAGGCAGAGCTAAGCACTATCTGTCGGCGAATTAAGGGAGCTATAAAGTTTCATTTAGTTGTACATTTGTTCACTTGAGGCGCTGTTGACTAGGCGTCAGCGTCAGTTGATGCTAAGATGGCGACCGCTCAACAGAAAGCATTTTGTGTTATTGAGTACGACAGAAGTGAATCGACGACAGTTGTTCAGCGTGCATTTCGAACGAAGTATGGTGTTAAACCTCCTGATAGGTGGTGCATTAAACGTTGGTATAAACAGTTTACAGAGAATGGGTGTTTGTTCAAAGGGAAAAGTTCTGGACGGCCAAGAACGAGTGATGAAAATGTAGCACGCATCCAGCAAGCATTTGTTCGCAGCCCAGGAAAATCGATTCGCAGAGCTAGCAGAGAGCTGCAAATTCCACAATCAACTGTATGGAGAGTCCACATTGGCACTTATCTGTTCGTAACTACCTGAACGTCAACTACCCGAGGCGATGGATCAGCCGCCAGGCAGCCCGTGACAGAGCACTTCATCACTGTCCTCCAAGAAGCCCTGATCTTACCCCCTGCGATTTTTTCTTATGGGGGTATGTTAAGGATATGGTGTTTCGGCCACCTCTCCCAGCCACCATTGATGATTTGAAACGAGAAATAACAGCAGCTATCCAAACTGTTACGCCTGATATGCTACAGAGAGTGTGGAACGAGTTGGAGTATCGGGTTGATATTGCTCGAGTGTCTGGAGGGGGCCATATTGAACATCTCTGAACTTGTTTTTGAGTGAAAAAAAACTTTTAAATACTCTTTGTAATGATGTATAAAAGAAGGTTATATTATGTTTCTTTCATTAAATACACATTTTTAAAGTTGTGGTATTCTTTTTGAATCACCCTGTATACCTGAGAAAGAATACTGAGGAATTGAGAAAAGAGCACTTAGTTGCTATCATAATTGGCAAATTATACGGCCTTTTACTGGCGTTTCGTTAGTTTAAGCACGTTTTAAGGTTGGTCTAAGCAAATAACCAATTGATTATTTCTAAATGATTAAAAATACCCATCTGACTTAATTTCTGTCTAAAACAGGTAGTCCGGCTTTAGGGGAAAATGTCCAGTTAAATATGACGTAGAGTTCGGCTTTTCTGTTTCTGGGCCTGGCAACCCTGAGTTAACTATTAAAAAATGTTCAAATGTGTGTGAAATCTTATGGGACTTAACTGCTAAGGTCGTCAGTCCCTAAGCTTACACACTACTTAGCCTAAATTATCCTAAGGTCAAACACACACACCCATGCCCGAGGGAGGACTCGAACCTCCGCCGGGACCAGCCGCACAGTCTATGACTGCAGCGCCCTAGGCCGGCCGAAGTGGCCGTGCGGTTCTAGGCGCTACAGTCTGGAACCGAGCGACCGCTACGTCACAGGTTCGAATCCAGCCTTGGGCATGGATGTGTGTGGTGTCCTTAGGTTAGTTAGGTTTAAGTAGTTTTAAGTTTTAGGCGACTGATGACCTCAGAAGTGAAGTCGCATAGTGCTCAGAGCCATTTGAACTCGCCCCAGACCGCTCGGCTAATCCCGCGCGGCAGTTAACTATCAATAGAAACTAATTTTAATTTCACTGTAGTTGCAACAAGCATCTAGACGGCGTTAGGCGAACTTGTCTGTCTGTGCTACGCCATTTATATGGTGATAAATACACTGAGAAAATTTAAAATAAAATTTCGACCTCACAGGTCTTTGTTTCCATAATTTGAAGAGTGTTCCCAGATTCCACCCTATAGCTTTTAGTTCCTTGTGTTAGTTGTAGTATTATTCTATGGCACACATGTGAAATGTCGGCCGGTGGCCCCACTAACAGTTGCGACACTATATTTGCTTGGTGAAGTGTGTCAAGTACTTTCTTTAATAACAGTATTTATAGTTATATTTAAATGCACTATTGAATATGAGATACCATCACAAAAAATTTGATAAATACATAAATGCTTGTTTTCTTCTACTCACTGCGTTGTATTACAACAGCTTTAACTATTTTTAATGTTTCCTGATACATGTAAGTACTGCATTTGAAGATGATCATTTGTGTAATGCGCATTCACAGGTTACTGCATGTCAAAAATACCATAGTCGCAGATCGGTATGCCCGTGACTTGTCAGTATAGGATGACAAATAATAAAACATTCCCCTTATCACGTGCCCTTAACGCCGCAGTAGCCGCCCTCTGGCCCCGAGGTAAGCGGCTAACCTTACTTAGCTCACGGCCGAATTCAGTAATGTCAATTAAAATTAAGTACGTTTTGAAATATTACTGCCTTTGCAAGTATTTTCGTTTGTTACTAAACAGGAAAGGTACTCTCATGAGAAGCTCTTAACGTTAGTTGACTTCTTTTGATTCGGCTATTAGCTGCCAGGTAGGGATTATTATAAACCGCGGCAGAGAACCACGTAACGCACAAGGAATCTGAAATTTCTGCTTTTCCTAAATCCTGAGAAGTAATGAAAGACGATCTGAAAGATAAAAAAAAGAAAAAAAAAGAAAAGGCCATGTGTGAATAGGCCTCGCGCAGTGAAGGCTCCTTACAAACTTAATTATCAATTCCGGGAATCGAGAATCTCGACGATTTTTGCCTGATATCGACACTGATACCGGCAAGATAACGGTCTCAGGAATTCCAAGACTTTCGAAAGCGATTTAGTTTTAATTTTGTACTCGGATAACAAATGACAAAAGAAATACTTTTTTCGCTTGATATAATTACAAATTATCATCTCTTCTGATTTTTTTCCCTTTACTTGTACTGTGAAATCTTGGTACTTGCCAATTTTCGTGATTGTAGGTCGACGGGAAGAACCCTATACGTAGTAATGAGTGAGTTTGCGAGTGTCAAATTATGTGACATAATTGCACTGACTTGGAAGCTCAACGTTTTTACACCACCGAGAAACTTTAGACCTATATATTGGTGCAAATTTCAACTTCATACGCCTATCCATTCCTGAGAAAAAGGGATCTTAACAGATGGACGGAGAGCAGTCGGACAAAAACGAGAAAAAAACATTTTTCGTTTGCTACAACTACAACTTAACATTTTTCGGATTTTTTCCCTTAGTTATACCATGAAACTTCGCTACTTGCCGAATTTCATAATTCTAGGGCAACGAGAAGTATCCTATAGATTTTGATGTGTGAGATTGCGAGTATCAAAATATGTGAGATAAATGGCCACATCTTTTGATTGCACTGACTTAAAATTTTTACACCGCCAAGGGGCAGCAGAAATTAGTGTTTGACATAAATTTCAACTTGATACATCTACCCATTCCTGAGAAAATAAGCTTTTAAAAATCGGAAAGACGGACAACAAAGTGACACTATAAGGGTTCCATTTTTGCCGACCGATGTTCGCAACCACAAAAACTGCAAAATTTTCGCTGATTACTCACAGCCAGAGGTGTTTCACACGTAAACAGCCATGGCAGGCTGCCTGATGGTACCTTCGTGCATATTTATCTTTTTCTAAGGATAAAACATCCCATTGACAGCGAATTCATATAACGCCCACGCAAGTTGAATTGAGACAAAACTGAAACAGAACACGAAATGATTTTACTGCAGGATTGACTGAACCATCAACGAAGTGATTTAAAGTCGGTATGAAACCTTAACTCAGCGGGATCTTCAACATCTGAACAAGACTAGTCTGAAGAAGACACCAGCGGTTCCTACAACAGGGTGGCAGTCGGCTAGTTAAGGCAGTACAGCATCTGAAGTCGTATCAGCGAAACAAAAACCTGACAGGTAGAGTTTACAAAGCTGCTCTCATTGAAACAAGTTCTTAATCTGCATTTACATCACTAGCGGTGCGTGAACCGTCGACCGAGCGTGTGTGGTAACTGTGGCCTAATAAGAAGCCGATTTATCGCTGCCGATCAAGAAACCCGGTTTCTACTTCGCCTAGGCTGGTGAGATAACAGCTCCCGTCCTTGTGTGACTAATTGTAAGTTACTGCTCCGTCTCTTATGACCCCGATATCTACAAAAGACAGAGATGCAACAGAATAATCTGAAAAATAACACAGCTATTCAGGTTTATAGGGAACTGTACACTAGAAAAATACGTTGAAAAACGATTTCCGTAAATACGATGTTTAGGAGCAATGCAGTTGCAGTGAGTTACTTGTCGCATCAATTCTATAGAAGAAGAGAGGTACTGTGTTGCGGAAATAGCATTCTTACCTTCCAATATCGATCATATTTTAAGAAAATTTTTTGGAAGACAAACTATAATGATCTGTTTCTTCATAATGGAAACTATTAGGCAAGTTTTAAGTGCTGTTGCATCTACCGATCTGACAGTTCGTGGTTCGCCACCTCCGTGTATTGTAACAATTAGGAAAACACATGACATATTAAGTGGGAGAAAACTCTTCTTACAAATAGACTTAGCGCAAATCAATTATGTGCCTCATGACATGAAACTAAATTCTGCCGTTGAGCAGGGTTGAAAGGTCTTTACTGGGGAGATAATAAGCTGCAATGTCCCTCATGTCAGATTGTCTAAACACTTGTTGCATATTTATTACAACATACTTCAAATAAAACGTAATTTGTATGCAACTGTTATTCACTTGTGGACAAACCACGCACATGTCTCACGAATTTTCTTTAACGAAAAATTACCCTCTGTACGTAATATACCATACTGTACCAAACTGTAAACTCACATGTAGACTTCAAACTATGTATTCAAACAGCGTGGTAACAGGAGAGAGGAGGACATGGATGGAAGAGTCCAAAAATGATGAAAGAGGACAGTCACGGGAGTAAGGAAGTCCTGTATGGAACTGTTAAGTTTAATAAGAGAGGTATGATGGAAAATGTGAGTATGACCAACTCGACAAAGTAAATCATAGTAGCAATATTTAAGAAGGTTTGCTGGAAACCATGTCAAAATTATAGGGAAGCTACTTTGATGTATCATGCTACAAAGAAAGTTGAGAAGATTCTTGAAAACAGAATACAGACGATAGTAGAAGGTTTTGACCAGGAAGGTCGACAGTGGATCAAACTTTTAACGAAAGACAGCCCCAGCGAGACGTCTGATAGAAGAATAAAGGAATTGTATCAACGAAGTGTAAGTTGTGTAAAAGTAGAAGGAAAAAAGACAGACTAGTTCTAAAAGAAAAATGGGCTGAGGCAAGAGAGTGTACTACCGCTCCATTTTTCAGCAACGTTATGGACGAGATGATGACAGGAGTGGCAGCGCGAATAGCAGATGAAAACAAGCTATTTGCAGATTACTTAATGGTGTGGGTAAATGGAGAAGAAAAAGTGCAAGAAAGGCCAAACGTATGGTAGGAAGCGGTGGAACAGTATGAACTGTTTAGGTACTTGGAAAGGATGATACACACAGTCACATTAGTATGACACCGCCTTTGTTCGACATCAACGTGCAATAATCACGCACAGACGGCAGGTGGCAGCATTAGCGGTGGAGGCTATATAAAGCGTGTCAGGGGGACGCGGGAAACAGTGCAGTCGTTGTAATGCGAAAACAGAGCGATTTATTCTATGTCCAACAGGGCATGATCATTGGCTTTTGGGCCAAGGATGGAAGCATTTCCAAACCGGCTAAGTTTGTAAACTCGTCACGTGCCGCGGTGATTAAAGTATACCGTGCATGGCAAAATGACGTTATCCATAAGCGGCGCCGAGGCAAATGCGGTGCACCACGGGCCACAGATGACAGGGGCGAACGAAGGCTGCGGAGATGTGAACAGGAGAATAGACGCGCAACTTTTGATCAACTAACAGCTCAGATAAACCAAGGGGCTACCAATACTGTCTCTTCAACGACCATTCAGCGAACGTTGGTGCGTTTGGGCCTCCGCAGCAGGCACGTGTTTCTGGCACCCATGTTGAGTGCTGTTCAAGGGCGAAAAAGGCTGGGATTTACACGCCAGTATAGCAACTTATTCTTCTTCTTGGTTTGCTCTACAGTCCTTGAAGAACCTTGGCCTCCTGTATCACCTGCCTCCATTCTTCTCTGTCCATCCCCTTCCTTCTCCAATTTCTTATTCCCATCGCCTTTAGATCTTCTTCCATATCGTCCAGCCACCTTTCCCTGGGTCTACCTCTTCTCCTTCTCCCGCAGGTTTTCCCATGAAAACTTCTTGACACTCTGAGTTTCTGGCGTTCTCTTTACATGTCTTGCCCATCTTATTCTTCCCTGCTTAATTTTAACAACAATATCCATCTGTCCAAAAAGTGTTTGTAGTTCTACATTTGTCCTCACTCTCCGGCCATCTTCCTCTCCCACTGCTCCAAAAATCCTTCTCAGTACCTTCCTTTCCCATCTCAATTACCAGTTCTCCTCCTTTAATGTCAATACCCAGCCTTCTGATCCATATATTACTATAGGTCTTAATATGGTCGTGTATATTTTGATTTTTGTATTCCTACCAACATTCCTGGAATTAAATACATTCTGCAAGGCAAAATAGCAACGATTTCCACTCGCTATCCTTTCTTTAATTTCTACTGCTACTTTACTGTCCTCCGTTATTACAGAACCTAAATATTTAAATGTTTTCACTCTTTCATATTCTTTCCCATTCACTACTATTGGATTCTTTTGTCCATTTATTTTGGGCTCCCCCATCACCACATACTTTGTTTTGTTTATGTTTACCTATAAACCTACTTCTCTTGCTGCTTCCTCTAACGCTTCGTAGTTCCCCTTTAGTGCCCTTACATTTCTTGCCATTAATGCTACGTCATCCGCATATGCTACCACTTGAAATTGCCGAGTAAGTATTCTTCTTCCTGGGTTTATCGGCATTTGTCGCATCACCTTTTCTAAAACTAAATTAAATAGCAACTTGACGTTCACTAAGAGGTAACAGGTGGCAATTTGAGATGAATCACGTTTTATGCACCATCGCGCGTGAAACGTCTGAAAGCAAACACCCTGCTACAATCTTCGGAAGGATCCAGGTCAAAAAGAGTGTTACCGACTGGGGAGTGCTACTGTGGCGTTCCCTGGGTGGTCGCGTCATTCTGGAGGGCATAATGGATCAACACAAGTATGTATCTGTACTTGGGGACGATGGATATCCCTAAATGTAGTTAGTTTTTCCTCGGCGCAGTGGCATCTACCAGCAGGACAATGCAACGTGTCACACAGTTCGCAATTTACATGTATGGTTCAACGAGCACCATGCTGATTTTACCGTACTCCCCTGGCCACAAAACTCCCCGGATTTAAAGTCAATCCAATGTTTGTGGGACCACCTCGATCGGGCCGGTCGCGCCGTGGATCCTCAACCGAGAAACCTAGCGCAGCTGCCCTCGACACTGGAGTCAGCGTGTCTCCACCTGACCATCGGCACCTTTCAGAACCTCACTGACTCTCTTCCTGCACGTCACGCAGCCATCTGCGCTGAGAAAGGTGTTTTTTATGAGGCTTTCGACAAGTGGTCACATTAATGTGACTGGACAGTGTGAAAAAAAGGGGAAGAATGATACGGGGATTACTGAACGGGGAAGGCAAGGCGGTGTTTTCCTGGTCTAGAGCAAAGATGTACCACTAAAAGTAAGCTAATGTTATACCGAGCGTACTATGCTCCCATACTATTTGCGTCAGGAAAGTGGGTAATGAAGAAAAGGAAGGTTAGCATGATACGAGCTTGCGAAATGAATTTGAAAGAAGCAAAGCAGAACTTACTAGAATTGACAGAGTGACGAATGAGACGCTGAGAGAAAAACAAAAGTGAAAGAGAAGCCCATGCAAGAGAGCACAGAAATGACATGTATGGCATGTTAAAAGAATGGGAATCGGCAGGTTACCGAGAGAGGCCCTCGAGGCAAGAGACTGTCAGGAAACTGTGAGACAGATGGATCGTTGGAGTTAAGGACTGTGTGAAGGAGAGGAGAAGCCTGGGACAGAGTGGAGAGAAATACATCGTGGAAGGGCAGAGTAGGATGGAGAGGCTCATGTTCTAAACTAATCCAGCCAGGGGTTGGAAATTCGACATGACGATGATGAAGATGCTGATGATGCTGATTATGAAGATGATGCTGATGCTGATGAAGAAGTCTAACATGTATTTAATGATTTCACGAAATGACAAATGACAATTATTGTCATAAAATGAATATGCTACATGTTGATTAAGAACTAAGATAATTCAGATAAAGGCATTGTTGGTTCGTAAACTGCTATGGTTTATGCACGGACGTGCACCAGTATGCGCTGAAGTCCCCTAAAACCTTTTTAACGAAGTCGGCGGCCAGGACTCCTTGACACCTAGATGAAGGTGAAGTCGCCCCTTGCGGTTCTACCTTTTCAAAAGCTTCCTAAGAATTGTACGGTCTCAACCACTTACTTGAAGTCAGCTTAGTTTATTGGACACAAGGCCAGAAAAGAATAACTGTGTTTATCAGTAGCTGAAGAACACTGTCCTGCTCCCAATACTGCAGGACTTTTAAGTATTTTTCATATGAGGGGGTACAAAAAAAAAAAAAACAAAAAACGGAACAACATTGCCATGGGCGGAGTTTGTGTACTATGTATCTCTGACGCAAGGCGTATAAAGCGCAACTCATTGCCAATTCAGTGCCGTCTGGATTGTCGACTTGCCTTGTTCTGTTCATCTTCAGTGATTGTTTTTACTAGCACAGTTTTGTTCCTGTTTCGTTTTTTATGATTGGCAAGCTTAAATGAACAACGCGCAGCTGTGAAATTTTGTTTTCTACTCTGTCAAAATGCTGCTGAAACTGTTTCAATGTCGCAAACAGCTTACGAAGATGACGCTATGAGAAAAACTCGAGTGCACGAGTTGTTTGCTTGATTTAAAATGCGACATATTGATTGATGACAAACCTCTTTCTGAACGTCCATCGAGGACGTAGTTCATCCAAAGTCTGTTCCCCAGGTCAGACTGTTAAAGCAGGACTTTTATTTTGAGAAGATTACGCAACAGTGTCTACTGCCTTGCGTTCTGCTGCATTCCAACTAATCTATTTCCCCAGATATTTAAATTCTTTCACTGTTTCTGTTTTTGACTTTTAGGTACTTATTTAGGTATTTGTTGTTTGTCATGATTTTTTTTTAAAGGAAATGTTAAGACCTCATATGGCTGCCTGTTTCTATAGTTCAAGGATTTTCCCTTTGCTTCCTCCTTTGGTCAGCAAACACAGATAGACCATCCGCAAAGGCAATGTAGGTGATCTTGAGATTCTTCTTTTTGCAACCTAGTCTTGTTCCACTCTTTATATTTTCGTTCCATTCTCTGATTACTTTGTCAAGGGCACAATCAAACAATAACGGGAAAGCCATTCTCTGGTCTTACTCCTCTTTCTGTTTAAAATGGGTCTGATACTTCACCTACAAATTTAACTTTTTCAAAAGTATTTGTAATAGTCGCTTTTATTATGTTAGTTTATTTCTGATTCGAACTCAGTTCTTTTCTTGCTGGTATTAAGGCTTCTCTATCAATCGCATCATACGCCGTCTCGAAATCAATGAAGGAAATTACGCACCTCTTTGTCCTTGGTTTTTGCTGTGCCATAATGTTTTTGAGGTTCAATATTTGTTCAGAAAATGATCTTTCCTTTCTGAACCCTTTGTGGCACTCCCCCAGTTGTGGATCCAATTGTCGCTCTGCTATATTTAAAACGACTTTTGAAAGAATCTTACTAGCTATACCCAGCAATGATATTTCTCTGTAATTTTTGGGGTCTGTTTTTAAGCATTTTTTTATGAAGAAGGTGGATGAGGACTGTTTTCTACTCGACTAGGAACTCTCGTTCTTCCAAAGCTTTATTGAAGACACATTAAATAAATTTAATGACATTTTTATTAGCTCTTTTTCCCATAGTTCGGCCATTATTTGATTTTCATCCGACGGTTTATTACGTTTTTTTTATTCTGGAATGATTTTTTGTAATTCTTCAATTGCTGGTGGTTCTGAATCTGTTTATTATATTTTATATTTATATGCTGAATGAGTGAGTGAATGCACGCATTGCCACGCCTGAGAGATTATAATTACTCATTTTACATCACCTCCTGTTATCACATATGAAGTCTGTGACACTGCATCGCATCAGTGTTTGCGAGAACGGTTTCGTTTTGTTGCTTGTCTTGTTTTGTTTTGTTTGGTGTGGGGTACGAGCAATTTCATTGACACTGTTACTACTTTCAGGATGGGTCGATCGTTATTTGGAATTCAGTGAGAAGCAGGACTATTTTAATTCAGTTATTCACTATCAGTACAGTGGGGATGAGTGTAGCATCCTACGTTGCTACAAACAATCTCTCATTTAGAACCCAGCAGCTACCAGAATTAGGAACCGATGACTGCCTTCTAGTGAGGTTACTAGCTGAATATATATGAATTCATCGCTAAAGTTCTTTGCAGACACTCAGTGTTTTGTCACTTATCGTTTCTTTCACCTGTGGCAGGAGTATGAAATATGACAAGTTGGATCTTTGTTTGGGGTCTGTATAAAGCTGTGGACGTGCCACTCACCCATTCGTAACTGGCTGGGGAAGTTATTTCAAAGGTTGGAGGAAAGTAAGGGCATGCCACTACTAATACCACCACGATAGTGAAGCCCTGTGGCACTGAAACCAACCTTCCGGTTGAAACCAGCTTTGATTTTAATGGCGTCCCTCGTCATAATGAATCGAGTTGTTGATTCAATTTTTCTGCACGATATTTCGTTGACCGCTCGTCTTCCTCAGGAGTCGCGAGCCATCTCATTATGCGCACACGCTGCCTGGTCTCCAACCAGTCTCCTGAAGAAGACTGGGTCGATCGTCGAATTACCGTGCAGAAAAGTGGAATGGATGTTGAGATAATTTTTTTCCATAATGGACAAATCGTAGTTCCTTTTATTCTGAAGAAGGTTGGGTTATTCCAACTGAAACCTAGGTAAATCTAGGTAAACATTGCAATTGAGGCTGTTGTTAATTTAAAATTAGTATTTATACAGTTGCTGACAGGGCCACGAAATGTTGAAAATATTGGAATCAATAATTCTGCTTAGATGGCACATTATTATTCAGTTACGCCCAGGAAAACCTGAGAGATCAAAATTTTACTTTGATATGACCGAGACGGCATTAACTGCGCCATTTTGACTAAGACGCGTATTCAGTTTTCCCTGTTTCGAGATGGTAACTTTACTTGACTCCGGTGATATATCAGCTGCTTTGTGGTTCATTCGCCTGTAACTCATTACGATGGACTTCGCTTTCCTGTCGCCTGAACGTGACTGCAAAGGAGTGTTTCGATGCGCCGGCTTTTTGTTGTGTTTGGCCACAACTCCACCATGCTGACGACTCTTCTTAGTTCTGAGGGAATACGTTCACCACAGCTCAGGGGAAGAACACCTCACACAGTGCATTGTGTTAAAGGTAGACAACAGACGGAAACTGGCGCCATTGAGTGAGAAGCAAACGAGCGAACGTCAAGCGCAGTATGAGATGGTCACCAGATGCTTTTGATGACGTTGAGTCATGGACTTTTACTGCAATAAGGCTTTTCCGGTAGATTTTTTTGTGAGTCTGCAGGTATATCACGACATTTCTGGGGACCGAAAATCTCCTCTGTAAGAACCAACGTGGGTTCCGAAAACAACGATCGTATGAAACCCTAATCGCTCTTTTGGTCCACGAGATACAGAAAACAGTACACACAGGCGCCGAGATAGATATCGTATTCCTTGATTTCCGTACGGCATTCGAAACAGTTCAACACGGCCGCCTAATAAACAAAATTCTAATGACTAGACTGAAGACTTTCTAGCAGACAGAACATAGCATTTAGTTCTGAACGGAAAGAAATCTTCAACCGTAAAAGAATTTCGGGCGTGCCCCACGGGAGTCTTATAGGACCATTAGTCTTCACTATATATATATATATATATATATATATATATATATATATATATATATATATATATATATGACTAGTAGCTAACGTCGGCATTCCATGAGGCTTTTCGCCGATGATGCTGTTGTATATAAAGAAGTCGCGAAACTAGAAAATTACACTCCTGGAAATTGAAATAAGAACACCGTGAATTCATTGTCCCAGGAAGGGGAAACTTTATTGACACATTCCTGGGGTCAGATACATCACATGATCACACTGACAGAACCACAGGCACATAGACACAGGCAACAGAGCATGCACAATGTCGCCACTAGTACAGTGTATATCCACCTTTCGCAGCAATGCAGGCTGCTATTCTCCCATGGAGACGATCGTAGAGATGCTGGATGTAGTCCTGTGGAACGACTTGCCATGCCATTTCCACCTGGCGCCTCAGTTGGACCAGCGTTCGTGCTGGACGTGCAGACCGCGTGAGACGACGCTTCATCCAGTCCCAAACATGCTCAATGGGGGACAGATCCGGAGATCTTGCTGGCCAGGGTAGTTGACTTACACCTTCTAGAGCACGTTGGGTGGCACGGGATACATGCGGACGTGTTGGAACAGCAAGTTCCCTTGCCGGTCTAGGAATGGTAGAACGATGGGTTCGATGACGGTTTGGATGTACCGTGCACTATTCAGTGTCCCCTCGACGATCACCAGTGGTGTACAGCCAGTGTAGGAGATCGCTCCCCACACCATGATGCCGGGTGTTGGCCCTGTGTGCTTCGGTCGTATGCAGTCCTGATTGTGGCGCTCACCTGCACGGCGCCAAACACGCATACGACCATCATTGGCACCAAGGCAGAAGCGACTCTCATCGCTGAAGACGACACGTCTCCATTCGTCCCTCCATTCACGCCTGTCGCGACACCACTGGAGGCGGGCTGCACGATGTTGGGGCGTGAGCGGAAGACGGCCTAACGGTGTGCGGGACCGTAGCCCAGCTTCATGGAGACGGTTGCGAATGGTCCTCGCCGATACCCCAGGAGCAACAGTGTCCCTAATTTACTGGGAAGTGGCGGTGCGGTCCCCTACGGCACTGCGTAGGATCCTACGGTCTTGGCATGCATCCGTGCGTCGCTGCGGTCCGGTCCCAGGTCGACGGGCACGTGCACCTTCCGCCGACCACTGGCGACAACATCGATGTACTGTGGAGACCTCACGCCCCACGTGTTGAGCAATTCGGAGGTACGTCCACCCGGCCTCCCGCATGCCCACTATACGCCCTCGCTCAAAATCCGTCAACTGCACATACGGTTCACGTCCACGCTGTCGCGGCATGCTACCAGTGTTAAAGACTGCGATGGAGCTCCGTATGCCACGGCAAACTGGCTGACACTGACGGCGGCGGTGCACAAATGCTGCGCAGCTAGCACCATTCGACGGCCAACACCGCGGTTCCTGGTGTGTCCGCTGTGCCGTGCGTGTGATCATTGCTTGTACAGCCCTCTCGCAGTGTCCGGAGCAAGTATGGTGGGTCTGACACACCGGTGTCAATGTGTTCTTTTTTCCATTTCCAGGAGTGTATAACGAAAGCAGGAAGACCTACATAGGATCGGTGTTTGGTGCAGGGAGTGGCAATTGACCCGCAACATAAATAAATTAACGCTTTGCTAATACACAGATCTAAAGACCCTTCAATATATGATTACAAAACTGCAGAACAATCGCTGGAAGCAGTTACCCCCATCAAATACCTAGGAATACGCGTACAGAGCGATACGAAGTGTAACGATCACATAAAATTAATTGCGAATAAGGCAGAGGCCAGAGTGAGATTCACTGGAAGAATCCACAGGAAATTTAGTCCATCAACGAAGGAAGTAATGTACAAAACACTCGTTCGACCAGTACTTGAACATTACAGGTCAGTTGGTTCAAATGGCTCTGAGCACTATGGGACTTAACATCTATGGTCGTCAGTCCCATAGAACTTAGAAGTACTTAAACCTAACTAACCTAAGGACATCAGACAACACCCAGTCATCACGAGGCAGAGAAAATCCCTGACCCCGCCGGGAATCGAACCCGGGAACCCGGGCGTGGGAAGCGAGAACGCTACCGCACGATCACGAGCTGCGGACTTACAGGTCAGTATGAGACCTGTACCAGATAGGGCTGATAGAGGAGACGGAGGTGATCTAAAGAAGAGCGGTGAGTTTCATTACAGATTCATTCAGTAAGCGTGACACCATCGCGGAGATGCTCAGCCAACTCCACTGGCAGTCGTAGCAAGAGAGGAGTTCTGCATAACGTTATGGTCTACTATTAAAATTCCGAGATCTTACATTCCTAGGAGCTTCAACCAAAATATTGCTTCCTCCAATGTATATTTCACAAAAAGGCCATGAAGATAAAATTTGAGAGATTTGAGACCACACGGAGACTTACCAGCAATCTTTCTTCCCGCGAACCATTCGTAAGTGGAACAGGAAAAGGGGGACGTGACACTGATACACAAAGTAACCTCCGCCTCACACCCTAAGGTGGCTTACGGAATGTAGATGTAGAAGTATGAAGGTGGAATGGTGCCAACGGCCTTGCCGCAGTGGTAACACCGGCTGCCGTCAAATCACCGAAGTTAAGCGCTGCCGTTTTGAATAGCACTGGATGGGTCACTGTCAAGGTCTGTCGAGTGAAGTTAGAAAGCGGGGTGAATTTAGCTCTTGTGAGGCCATCTGAGGATCTACTTGATTGAGAAAACTGACAATGATTGGGAGAGTGGTGTGCTGAACAAATGCCCCTCCATACTTGCATCCGGTGACGCCTAAGGGCTGAGGGTGACATGGCGGCGAGTCGTTACCGTTGGGCCTTTAAGGCCAGTTTGGACCGTGCTTTTTTTTCTTTTTTTAAAGGCGGAATAGTACAGCCCAACATCACGTCGACTTTGAGGTCTCCAGAGACCGAAAGTTAGTTCATGTAGGGAAGGAAACTTTCCTTGGCGTACTGACGAAACTCCCCTCAATTTGCAAGATACCACGTGTGGGAGGGAGAAAGAGGTGTGAATTTTATTTAGATTTTATAAATGAAATGCAAGGAGGGATGTTCCTGATGTAAGTGATTTATTCAGTGAAACTGCATTAAACTGCATATGCAATAATTATTGAACTTTTATCAAATTCATTAAACATTCACTCACAAATTATTCAAATAATGATAAACAAAAATTTAAAAAATTGGGTCGCCAGATACTGTAGAAAGTATTAAAAAAAAGAAAAAGACAACAAATAGAACTGAATTGGCACCAAGAGCTCACAACAAGTGAATTATATAAGGTGCTTGCCCTGGTATTTGTCTTTTAACATGAGCATTGTATGACTTCATTCTAATTTAACATATAAATAAATTACACGAGACGGGTTGACCTGGTATAATAAATGAGGAAGGAATAAAAATAACAGCTGAACATATGACTTTCTTAACTGGCAAACGGTGAATACTGTGCCTTGCGTCTTTATGAGCATCTAACACATTGCAAAGAAATTGAAGAAAGCGAAATAAGAATGCGCAGCTAGGAAAGTGGGCGTTTTCTGTATTACCATGTTCATAGCGTGGTCGGCGTGGCGGTGGAGTCGGCTGATGGCGTGCGGCTGCATCAAGACTGCCGGCGACGTAGTTGATAGCGTCTAACATGCCCTACGCTGAAAATAGTGACCGAAACCTGCTATTGGAACGGTATGTGTCCATCTGCAAGTGCAAACCTACGTGAAACTGCATTAAACAAAGCTCAAAACTGTTCTAACAGTACTACCGTCATTGGACATGTAGTAAATCAAAATGTGATCCTGAGTTAAGCTCTTGATAGTGCGCACAGTGAGTGAAGCTCGCCTACTTGGATCTGACAAACTTTGCTCTCTACGCTGTTTGCGACGAATGCAAAGTCTTATGGCAAGCGATAAGAGAACCTTTGCGACTTATCGGAAGCAGTCAAGAGTGAACTCCTGCCTCCTCAGAAGCAATATTCGAAATGCAAATGCTAGTGCGCTCCTCGCACCTGGAGAGAGAGAGAGAGAGAGAGAGAGAGAGAGAGAGAGAGAGCGCAACTCCCCTCCAGCGTCTTGTCTCCGCCCTTCCGCAAATTACGTAGCTCGTTCTATTTTTCAAAGCGAACGTAAGATTCTTGCCAATGAAGTCCCTTTCAAAATTTCCTCCCCCTTTGCCGTCGCATTCCGCGAGGAAAAGAGATCCATACTCTGTGTGAGACAGAGAATACAAATAAACCAAGACTTCTCCCTTTGAGTATTGCCGCTACGTTCCCAGGTGTTCTGCTCGCGGGAAACGGCCAAAATTCCCCGGGCCACTTGAGATTCTTGGACACCCAAGTCGTGCTGTTGCTATTCAACTCGCAGCTCTGTCCGCGTTACCCCTGAATCGTGACAAAACTGTTTTTCGTTCTAAATTTGTAGTTTCCGCTGCCTCGGGCACACGTGCGAATGTCCACGGCTTCCCTTGGCAGCGTGTTGATGTATGCAGCGTCTTCGCCTGACGCCAATCCTCTGGGGGCCTGCCCTCTGTGAAGCGTGCCGACATGGGCGCGCGACCGCCGCTCGCCCGTGGGCGCACTACCCGTGTCCACCTGGTCGCCGGGCTTCCCAGCTAGGAACGCATTAGAAGAATTCCTTTCATGCATAAAGTGTATCAAGTTTGCAAAGAGAAGAATCATAGCCCTTTACCGATGCTTAATGACACAATAATTCACCTCCATCACATTTCATATATTGCAATAAACTAATGACTGATTTTAAAAGTAATTATCTCCTTTAATTATAAACATGAAAAGCTTTGACGCTTTTCAAATTGTTTCAGGTAAACCATAAGAAATTGAAGTCGGCATGGTCAGAAGGGAATCTGAGCCTTGGTCCTCCTGTATAAGAGTGCAGTGTCATTTAGACGTGAACCAGTAACCCACCGCCCATCCTGATTCTTTCGACAATCTAACTCAATGTATAAAACAGTTTGAAACGTGTGATTGCTTTATAAATGAGTTAAAGTGTTAAATATTTCACGTTAAACATGTAAACCGTACATGGCTGAAGACGCAAAAACCCTGATCATGTTGATTTTGTTTGTTCTGGATTATTCATTGAATGAGTGTACTCTTGGTAACTTGCGCACTGTTTTACGAGAAGCTAGTTTTTCACGTATCTCAGTGTTTATGATGTCATATCATATCTCCTGAACTATGGGTCGTACAATGATATAATTTTGCAGGCACATTTATAGTACATGTGCAAAAGATGTTGCGAATAGAGTTAGTAGTAAAGAAGATACAAACTGAAACGTCACGGCTGACGCTGAAGTTTTATTGCATGAACAACAAAGATGTAGCATGCGACAAACTCTTTTTTCCATTATTTTGTGTGTCTGTGTTGGGGAGGGAGGGGGGGGGGGCGGGGTGGGGTGGGGGTGGGGGGAGCCAGAGCAGGAGAAGTTTCTAAAACGTTTGAAATGATGTGTCGAGTTTGTTGGAAGTTTCCAACTACTCTCATTCTGAAATACTCGATGAATATGATCTGGGTAATTTGCGCGGTGTGACTTACGCTACCTCAAGGCATATACAGTTTCTGACTTTTAATACTTCACTTACTGTGTTAAAATTTTTACGCAAGATTATACTTCTTAAGGAGTAGATTATGACAGTACTTCAAATTTTAAATTATTCCATTACTGTATAAAGTACGACAATCAAATTTTTGTTGCCCTCGCAGGTTATTAGACAGGCAACTGGCAGCTCTGAGAATGTGTTTCGCCATTCAGGAACATACGCTGTCCCTTCACATTAATGTGGCCACCTTTCAAAAGCCCGAATAACCACCTCTTGCAGCGCGGACCGTTGCGAGACGTGGAGGAAGAGATCCATGCCGACTCCACTGCTGTGGCCAGTTGTGCTAGGTTCCTCGCTTGACGATCCATGCTGCAAACAGTTCGATCGAGGTGGTCCCACAGATTCTCGACTGGGGAGTTTCTTGGGCAGGGGAGTGCGGCAAACTCATCATAGTGCTCTTCAAACCACGTACGACATTGCGAGCTGTGAGACATGTTGCATTGTCCTACTGGCAGATGTCATCGTGCCAAGAGAAACCAAGCTGCATGGATGGGTGGACATGGTTTCCAAAGATAGATGCATACTTCGGTTGGTCCACTGCGCCTTCCAGAATGACGAGATCACCAGAGCAATGCCCTCCAGCCTGGACCCTTTCGACGATTGTTGCAGGTTATTTGTTTTCAGACGTTTCACACTGTACACGCCAATAGCCATCTGTACGTCGGAGCATAAAATGTGATTCATCTGAAAAGGCCACCTGTCGGCATTCAGTGGACGTCCAGATGACGATGAACGGCAGTTAGCATTGGTGCATGAACCAGACGCCTGCGGTGAAGGCCTATACGCAGCAATGTTCGCTGAACAGTCTTTGAGGAGACACTATTGGTACGGCCTTGGTTCATCTGGCCAGTCAGTTGCTCAATCGTTGGATCTCCGCGGCTGTCGTTTGCCCTGTCATTTGTGGTCCGTGGTGCATCGTAGCTGCCTCTGCGCCAGTTTTTGATAGCGCATTTTTGCCCTGCATGGTATACCTTAACCAAGCGAACAAAATGATTCAAATGGCTCTGAGCACTAAGGGACTTAACATCTGAGGTCATCAGTCCCCTAGAACTTAGAACTACTTAAACCAAACTAACCTAAGGACATCACACACAACCATGCCCGAGGCAGGATTCGAACCCGCGACCATAGCGGTCGCGCGGTTCCAAAATGAAGCGCCCAGAACTGCTCGGCTACTCCGGCCGGCACCAAGCGAACAGTTTACAAACTTAGTCAATTCGTAAATTCTTCCACCCTTGGCTAGAAAGCTTATGATCATGTTCTTTTGGATGCCAGGTAAGTCGCTCAATTTCCACATTACGGCTACACTATTTCCCGTGCCCCCCGCCCCCTCTCCGACACGCTTTAGACGCCCTCCACTGCTAGTGCTGCCAACTGCCACCTGTAAGTGATTACTGCACGTTGACGTCGAAAGTCGGCGGTGGTGACATTAATGCGTTCGTGGCATAATTCTAATGGCGGCACTAAACATGAACCACCGCTGGCGAGAAGTCTGTCGACCTCTGAGCAGAACTCAATGAAGTCACGGCCAGCGACTTCTGTGTGAGGGGTGCAGGGAGCGAGAGGCAGTCGGCATTTTATTTCCACACACGGCCGACACTTGTGCAGCCGCTGCAGCGCCGGCGGGCTCACGTGTTGCAACCTAGCCTGCCTCCTTGAGATATCCAGGTCAGCCAGGGGAGCGGAGCGCCGGTCACCGTAACTAGCAGGTAGACAGGTAGAGGCAGCTCGCGCTCCATGGCTTGTGTTTGGGTTTGGTATGATACAGTTTTGATTAAAGCATCCGACTACTGTGCGCGCGCGCAGACACACACACACACACACACACACACACACACACACACAGTTGCGCGCGTTCTCGCTGTAATCCATGGAAAAGCCTTTAGTGTAGGAAATGCAGGGTCACAAGTGATCAACCTGCGGCCACATTCGATCCCCATCTTGGTCACATGTGTGATTGTTGAATCCAATCGTACTATAATTGTGCTGAATTCCTTATTGTGGACTCCATTACACGTTGTTCTTTTCCGTCTGCCTTGTGCATCTTGACGTGCTGGAAGCATAGGTATATCGTAATATTTTGAGATGTCTCTCAAAGACTTGTGTAGTTTTTTTAAACGATATTTTTTGTTTTGTTTCAGGTATTAAATAATTACTAGCAATGACCAGAGAACCCAACGTGTGGTGTGGTAAGCGGAAACTATATCATCCATTGCTGTCTAAAGAAATTTCCGAAGTGAATTTCAGAGGGAGGCACGAGGTATTAAGACGTCTAACGCTTCGTATGACAAGTTTCTAGCCGGTGGGAGTGTAAACAGACAGACAGGTTCCGGCAGAAAATGCACACGATGACGAAATGGTGGAGGAGATCAAAGACACTTTCCAAAGAAGCCCATTAAAGTCAGTTCGCCGTGCATCGCGAGAGCTAAACATCCCTCATTCAACGGCGGATCACTAGGTGCTGCATAATTGACTTCACTTCCACGTTCACAATGTTCAAACTGTGGAAGCATTGAAGAGATAAGACTTTCACCTTTGTCACCATTTCTCTGTTGAGCCGGCGGACGGACCGGGCAAAACCCCCAGCAATCTAGGGACGAAATAACCATCCACACGTGCGGGAAGGTTAATCAGCACAACATTTGGAACTGGTGTTTTCGGGAACATGACAGAGACAGCGAAAAGGTGCATGTGCGGTGTGTGCTGATGAAACACAGCACTTGAGCAGCTTACTGTATAGCAGCTTCTACCACTTCAACCGAATGTGGTATTCAAGTAGCGTTAGGTGCCACCAACACTGGGATTCGCATGGTCCTGACTTCCTGGACAGCACATTTCCAGAGCGATGGATAGGACGTGACGGACCAACTATTGTGATATCCGGACATAATCCCTCTCAATTTCTTCCTATGGGGCTACGTGGAAGACTTTGTCTCTGCTTTGCCTGTATGTGATGCTGCCGACTTTCGCAGAAGAAATGTGTATGTACACGGATTGAGATATACTATCGTCTACATATTTTACAGATTACGAAAGGAGCTCATGCAGAAATATATTTTTTTCTCGTACAAAACTTCTTGTGTTAATTTACATGATGCTCAAAAACTGCAAGAATCTAAAGGGTGTCGACAAAAATTTGGAAACACCAAAAAAATATAACATTACGATACCTAACAGGGTGTGGGAAACCCGTTGGTGGGAACAGCTTCTACACTACTGGCCATTAACATTGGTACACCACGAAGATGACGTGCTACAGATGAGAAATTTAACCGACAGGAAGAAAATGCTGTGATATGCAAACGATTAGCTTTTCAGAGCGTTCACACAAGGTTGGCGCCGGTGGCGACACCTACAACGTGCTGAGATGAGGAAAGTTTCCAATCGATTTCTCATACACAAACAGCAGTTGACCGGCGTTGCCTGGTGAAACGTTGTTGTGATACCTCGTGTAAGGAGGAGAAATGCGTTCCATCACGTTTCCGACTTTGATAAAGGTCGGATTGTAGCCTATCGCGATTGCGGTTAATCGTATCGCGACATTGCTGCTCGCGTTGGTCGAGACCCAATGACCATTAGCAGAGTATGGAATCGGTGGGTTCAGGAGGGTAATACGGAACGCCGTGCTGGACCCCAACGGCCTCGTATCACTAGCAGTCGAGATGACACCATCTTATCCGCATTGCTGTAACGGATCGTGCAGCCACGTCTCGATCCCTGAGTCAACAGATGGGGACGTTTGCAAGACAACAACCATCTGCACGAACAGTTCGACGAAGTTTGCAGCAGTGTGGACTATCAGCTCGGAGACCGTGGCTGCGGTTACCCTTGACGCTGCATCGCAGACAGGAGCGCCTGCAATGGTGTACTCAACGACGAACCTGGGTGCACGAATGGCAAAACGTCATTTTGTCGGATGAATCCAGGTTCTGTTTACAGCATCATGATGGTCGCATCCATGTTTGACGTCATCGCGGTGAACGCACATTGGAAGCGTGATGGGTGATGGTATGGGATGCCATTGGTTACACGTCTCGGTCACCTCTTATTCCCATTGACGGCACTTTGAACAGTGGACGCTACATTTCAGCTGTGTTACGACCCGTGGCTCTACTCTTCATTCGATCCCTGCGAAACCCTACATTTCAGCAGGATAATGCACGTCCGCATGTTGCAGATCCTGTACGGGCCTTTCTGGATACAGAAAATGTTCGACTGCTGCCCTGGCCAGCACATTCTCCAGATCTCTCACCAATTGAAAACGTCTGGTCAAGGGTAGCCGAGCAACTGGCTCGTCACAATACACCATCACTACTCTTGATGATCTGTGGTATCGTGTTGGAGCTGCATGGGCAGCTGTACCTGCACACGCCATCCAAGCTCTGACTCAATGCCCAGGCGTATCAAGGCCGTTATTACGGCCAGAGGTGGTTGTTCTGGGTACTCATTTCTCAGGATCTATGCACCCAAATTGCGTGAAAATGTAATCACATGTCAGTTCTAGTATAATATATTTGTCCGATGAATACCCGTTTATCATCTCCATTTCTTCTTGGTGTAGAAATTTTAATGGCCAGTAGTGTAGTAATATCGCAAGGGATGAATATATGCCCTTTATGATTTTCAAGGGAAACTTACGCCATTCTTGCCGGCCGCTTGGGCGAGTGGTTCTAGGCGCTTTAGTCCGGAACCGCGCGACTGCTAAGGTCGCAGGTTCGAATCCTGCCTCGGGCATGGATGTGTGTGATGTCCTTAGAATAGCTAGTTTTAAGTACTTCTAAGTTCTAGGGTACTGATGACCTCAGATGTGAACCATTGTTTTTCGCCATTCTTCCAGCAAAATAGTCGCAAGTTCAGGTAGCGATGACGGAGGTGGATGACGATCAGGCACCCTTCTCTCCAAATTAAACCACAAAGGCTCAATAGTAGTCAGATCTGGTGACTGTGGTGGCGAGGGGAGATGCGACAATGCATCCTCATGCTCACAAAACCAGACCTGGGCAGCTGGACAATGTTGTCTGCGTAACGGGAGCCCTGTCGCCTTGGAGCACAGCACCACTACTGGGAGCATGGGATGGACCTGATCAACCGACACGCACACAAAATCCTTGGCAGTAACGTTGCGTAGTAGCCACTGGAATACCACGAGATGGCTGGTCAAATTATCACCGAACCCCCGCCTTGTTTCACCCTTGTGATGGAAACTTGGTCAGAAGCTGAAAACAGTGTGCAACAAGACTGATCCGACCAAACGACTTTCTTTCATTGCTCCATAGTCCAGGATTTATGGCTCTGGCACCACGTTTTCCTGCTACGGGCATTTACGTCACTGTTTTTGGAATTCCAGTTCGCCCTGCAGTTCCAGGTTATGGAGCTCCCTTCGTGTTGTTTTGGTCCTAACAGGGTTCGCGAGTGCGATATTCAACTCTGCAGTGACTTTCGGAGCTGTCATCCCCTCATTTTTTATCAGAATCCTCCTCAATGGCCTGCTGCCACGATCACTCAACACACACTTTCGTCCGCCTTGTGACTCAGCGAGTAATGGTTTTACCGGTTTGCCTGTACGTGATATAAATCTTCGATACAGTGCCCCTTGACACACCAAACACTTCAGCTACCTAGGTTGTGGAAGCGCCCATCATACGAGCACCAACAATTCGCCCGCGTTCGGATTCAGTTGTCTTCGACATAAGGCACCCACAGCTACTCAGGACACTGTTCTGGCCTCGACTGATACCTACAACGTATTTATTTTTATTTATTTAATCGAGTCAGAAGCATCGTACATAAAATCAGAATGATTAACACATACATATCAAGTATATAACAAATACAAAACGAGTATAAAAGTATACAGATATATAAGCAGGGTCAAGTAGTTTTTTTTTAATTTATGAAGTCTTGGACCAGAACCTGGCCACGTCCAGCGCTTCCGGGGTGGCATTCATCAAATCCTTCATGGTGCAGGTGCTTGGGCACAACAAACACTGCGTGAGGTGGATGGTGGTTTGAGTGTGTCCAGTCACACAGCGCTGGTTCATTTGAGAGGCCCCATTTGCGCATATTCTCTTTGGATCGTGTGACACCAGAGCGTGGCCTATTAAGAGATTTCCATGTCGTCCATCCTTCCATATTTCCGGGAGGGAGTTCTTCGTTTGGGACTAACCATTCCCCAAGGTGCGCGTTTCCTTCTCGCCACATTGCACCAGCCTCACTTGCTGCGGTGTCCCGACGATGTTTTCTGCTGTGTGCAGGAAGCTTTTTCTAGATTTTAGACGACGGCGGGCTGGCTGGTGTTTGTACAGCGGGTGGGCTGGTGAGGTCAACGCCTTTGTCTTTTCCTTCCTGGCTGCTACTTTCCCTCTAACATCTGGTGGGGCCACGCCTGCCAGGCAGTACAATTTATCAGTCGGGGTTGGTCTCAGACAGCCTGTGATGATGCGGCAGGATTCATTAAGCGGTATGTCCACTTGCTTGCCGTGGCTAGATTTGTACCACACTGGGCACGCGTACTCCGCTGTTGAATAGCACAAAGCAAGAGCTGTGGTTCTCACTATTCCAGGCTGTGCCACCATGTAGTGCCCGTTAGTTTGGCAATGACTCGCGATTTTCTCCAGATTTTTGGAATTTTGCAGGATGTCATGCAGTTGTTCATCATATCGACTAGCCATTTCCTTGTTACAGGTCCAAAATGCTTTATTTTCTCGACGCATATATCATCAAGGCCGGCTTCTCTCCGCATTTTGCACTTACTGATTGCCTTCTCCAGTTCCGCCAAGGTAAATGGCTTGGATAGTTCTTCGGTCTCACACCGGACGCATCACAGTAGAGTGCAACGTATTGAAGACATTGCATAGGTGGCGATCGTTGTCAAATACAGCAACGCTATCTGCAGGCTTGGCCAACACGTGCATTTGTGTTCAAGTATCTAATTTTCGCGGTGTTTCCATTATCTTTTCCAACCCCTGTATGTCTCATTGTTTCTTTTAATTGTACAGGGTGTCTCACTCAAACCTCCCTGATATGAAAGACCCAGGGGAAAAAAACAGTAGATACGACAATGAAAAATGCACCACATTGTAGAGCATCTCAAAGAATTTATTTATTTATCATCAATACTCCTCTACATGTGAACCATTTGTACCACGAAGAATATCGAGTCATTATTAAATTTCTTGCCAAGTTCTTTGTAACATTTCTTCTGTTACTGTTGCAATCGCATTATTGATACGACGTCGCAATGTAGGAATATCGTCCACTTGGGTCGAACACACGCGGTCCTTCACGAATCCCCACATGTAAAGATCAAGCGGCGTAATGTCGGGTGAACGTGGTGGCCAGGCAATGGGTCCTCTACATCCGATCCAACGACTGGGAAATTTCCTACCCAGAAACTTGCGAACAGCCATTGACCAAGGCTGCGGAGCTCCATCTTGTTGAAAACTTATGTTGGGTTGCAAGTCTTGTATCTGAGGGTATACAAACTGCTCCAACATGTCCAGATACACTGACCCATTCACTGTTCGTTCCACAAATGAGAACGGTCCAACAATGCTGTCGTGCATTAGCCTGCACCAGACATTTAGTTTACGGCTATCACGAACATGTTCATGTTCAATGACAACATGTGGCTTTTGTGAACCCAAAATCCGAACATTATGCCTAGTAACGCTTCCTGATAGAGGAAAGGTTGCCTCATCTGAGAATAAACATCTTTCCAGGAAGCTGGTATCCATATCAATACACTGCATCAAATTGTTATCGGCGTGGTTTGTCGTTCGGCGTCAGATGTTGCACAATTTGCACTTTGTAAGCACACATACGAAGACGCTGGTGAACTACACGATGCAATGTTGATCGAGGTAAATCAAGTTGCCTACACGCTTGAAGAATTAACTTACGTGGGCTTCTGAGAAACGTTTGTCTGATGTTCTCAACTGTCTCTTCTGAAACTCCGTAACGTGCACCACCAGAATGTTTCAGAACACTTCCTGTTGCCAGAAACTTCCTATACTATTCTGAGCCGTGCGTGGCTCATGTTTGTGCCATCTCTTATTTAACATCCTGGCCCATGTACTGCCACCTCATTACGTTAGTTTCATTACTTGTGTTACGGAGTTGCTGCTTTGCCTGCCCGTGAGCGGCAGCAGCAGCGCTTATCTATATAAGCCCTGCTGTATTATCTTTGCGGCACTGCTATGACTTCCCGGTCGTCTTGTGTCGTGAAGGGGGTTGGAACGCGCCATCAGTGCAGTTCGGACCGGGTAATGAAGTCAGTTGGAACGCGCCAGCAGTGGAGTTCGGACCTGGCAGTGGGACGGTTTGGTCGCGGAAGAAGTTCGGTTGGGTTGGAGCGGCAGTGAGGTTCGGATAGCCATGACTCGCCCGACCGTTGCCGGCACACGTGGCTGGGGACGGTCTTGGTTCAACGTCGGTTGGTCGTCTCACCGGACGACGTATTTGCTCGCCGATCGCTTATGGGTTGGCGGTGTGTGTCTCAACTTGTGGTTCGTCCTCGTGATTGCACAGTCACTCATTTAGCATTGGTCGCGTTCTTCGTCCAAGTGTTTGTGAAATTGTGTGTAGCCTGTGATGTTTACTGCCCAGTTATTTTAGTGCTATCTCCGTGCTCATGTCTGGCAGTTGGTCGGTTGGCGCAGTCGCGTTGTAGCACCATTGGGGCATGCAGCGCCAGTGAGGCGCGGATAGCCATCACTCACCGATGACTGCTGACACACATGATTTGAGTGGGGACGACTTGGTTGATCGTCGATCGGTCGTCTTGTCGGACGACGTATATTTGATCAGCGATCGCTTATGGGTTGGCTGTCTGTGCCAACTCGTGATTCGTCCTTGTTTTGCTCAGTCACTGCCGTTAGCATTGCCTAGTTCTTCGTGCAAGTGTTCGTGAAACTATGTGTAGTTTATGTTGTTTGACAAGTTATTTGAAGGTTATCGGGGTACTGGCTCTGAATTGGTCGGTTGGCGTGGAGTAGCGAGGAAGGGCAGGATAGCCATGACTCGCCCGAAGATTGCCGACACACACATTTGAGTGGCAACGACCTTGCTTGGCCGTTTGGTCGGTCGTCTAATTAGATGACGTGCATTTGGGTCTTCCACCGCTTATGGGTTGTCTGTGATCCGTTCTGGTTGTTGCTCCAGTCTCCGCTGTTAGCATCGTTTGAGTTTGGGTGCAAGTGTGGAGCGGAACTGATCTCGATCACTGGTCTTTTGACTGTCTGTCGGTTGGGTTCCCAGTGGATTGAAAATGCTTGGGCCGACTGCCTGTCTCACCAAAGCGAGCGTTTGTGTTTGAATTCCAGGCCGACCCTCTGACATCTGAGCGCCCTTGGGTGTACTGCCCTATTTTTTAAAATTTGTTCTTGTTTGTACTTGTATGGCTTCTGGCCGATTTGTTTAAGAATTGGAGTTGTTTTGCTCTTAAGGTCTTCAGCCTAGTTTAAAGTACTGTTTCACGTAAGTCCTTTGGCATTTTAAAAATTTTAATGTTGTTGATATTTTTAAGTCTTGAGCCTTCAGCCGATTTTGAGTTTGAGTTCTTTTGCTCTTAAGGCCTTCAGCCTAAATTAAAGCACTGTTTCACGTAAGGCCTTTGGTATTTAAAAAACTAATGTTACGGGTTTTTAAGTGTTATTAAGTCCCAAGGAATAAAGCTGTGTGTTTTTTAAACAAAGTTTTTTGAGATCTTGTAATGTTTGATGAAACAATAAAGTTGTATGTTCGAGTGTAATTGACAGCCCCTTATTTTGGTCCCTTTCTACAATTTATTCTATCTGTCTTGTCCTGCTGGATTAACAGGGCATCTCACATTCCTTAATTGTTTTCACATCAGGTGGATCACATTCACGACGATAATTTCTTTGCACAGTAATCGACGATTTTGTTTCTGCAAACCTCACTATCGCTTGCATGCGCTGCTGTGGAGTCGCCATTTTCACTTCATGTGACTATGCTGCACTCTGGCGACGATACTTGGCACTTCTGACGCGGGAATATAAATTCTTTGAGATGCTCTACAATGTGGTGCATTTTTCACTATCGTATTTACTGTGGTTTGTGCACTTCATGACAATTAGACGTTAGTTGTATACCAACTCATTGGTGTTGCAGTTTCAATTGCCGTTAGGGTACAACAAAATAAACTGATCCCATACATGGGTTTTGTTACTGTGCCTGCATATACTACACACTGAAATGAACCAGAACATCACTTGCATAAAATGACACATGATGTGGTCAACGTCTCTTTTAGAACAACAAATTTGAAAGATATTTTTATGAAGAACGATAAAACAGGTCAGTATATCTCGAATACACAGGTGGCGAGGCCGACAGCTTAAAACCAAAACTTTACGAAAAATAAAAGACTTTTTAAAAATTTTAAAGTGAAGATCACGTAGTTTGTGTTTTTCTTCAAGAGATATGCTCACCTGCTTTTTAATTTCTTGTGGTGCAAAACACTCATATGGGCTGAAATTTTTTAGTTTTACATGTAGAACGTCACATTTGTGAACTGTGCTCTGTTTCTTATTACAGACTCGTAACACGCTGTTCTTTCCACACTGCATGATGACATGCTGGAAACAGACAACATAATTCTGTGATATCGTCTGATAATGACCAAAAGGGGACGTTTGCTAAAAGCAAATGAAATAATATGTTTATCTGAAGTAAAATCATCTTATCGACGAAGAGGTCATGGTGGACAGAGCGTAAGCTTGAAGGGGGAAAGGACGGGTACGGAAATCAGCCATTCTCCTTCAAAGAAACCATTTCGGCATTTGCCTTAAGCGATTTAGGGAAATAATGCCGTCCTCCCTGATAACACTCTATACTGCCTGACAAGAAAAGTGATGCATCCAGGAAACATGATCAGATGCCAGTCTAACTTCATACACATATGCACTCTATTAGCGGGCACGTGAAATTGCATTTCTCTGTGACAGGTAGAACGCCCACCAGAATGCAATGGTGTTTTCGTGTTTAGGATTGTTACCTGGCATAACAGGGTATACGTTTAAGGGGCGTGAACGGTGCTGAGCGATCACTGTGAGGCATGCAAAGTACTCTAGTGAAGGCGCGTAATCACTTCTGACAGAATCTGAAACGCTCATTGTGGGCCTCCATTTGGCCAGCTGGTCGAATCATGGAACATCCAGATTTGTGGGACATTCGGAGATGGCAGTGGTCCGACGCTGGACTGCGTAGAAACCTGAGGCGGACATATTCGTGAAGGTCTGAGTCGACCACATCTGGCTATCACAAGGGAGGATCACCGTGTTGTGCACCAAGCACACCGTAAAATCTTCCCATCTACAACTACCATCCAAGAACAAGTAACAGATTACCTGCAACATTCTGTGTCATTCTGCACTACTGATTGGAGGCTAGCAGCACCCAGATTCACAAAATCTTGTTCCATACGTAGGTTGTCGTTAACGCCGTAACACTATTGACAGCGTTTCGAGTGGTGCCATGAACGGGAAGCATGGACTGCTGATGAACGGCATCGCATTATGTTCAGCAGTAAATAGCAAATTCCACACTACCTCAGATGACTATCGTCGACGAATAAGGCGGCGACCCGAGGAGAGGTGGAATTCTTCCAAGTTTTGGAGAGGCACAGCAGTGTTACTCCTGGAGTCACGGTGTGGGCAGCCATCAGATAATACTTCAACTCACGGCTGGTAGTGACTGACAGCACAACGGCATGCCACGAACATCCCACATTCTCATGCGCTATTTCTCATGTGACATATACATCTACAGCTACATGGATACTCTGCAAATCACATTTAAGTGTCTGGCAGAGGGTTCATCCAACCACCTTCACAATTCTCTTTATTCCAATCTCGTATAGCGCGCGGAAAGAATGAACACCTATGTCTCACCGTACGATCTCAAATTTCCCTTATTTTATCCTTGTGTAAGTCGGTGTCAACAAAATATTTTCGCATTCGAAGGAGAAAGTTGGTGATTGGAATTTCGTGAGAAGATTCCGTCGCAACGAAAAACGCCTTTCTTTTAATGATTTCCAGCCCAAATCTTGTATCATTTCTGTGACACTCTCTCCCATATTTCGCGATAATACAAAACGTGCTGCCTTTCTTTGAACTTTTTCGATGTACTCCGTTAGTCCTATTTGGGAAAGATCCCACACCGCGCAGCAGTATTCTAAAAGAAGACGGACAAGCGTAGTGTAGGCAGTCTCCTTAGTAGGTCTGTTGCATTTTCTAAGCGTCCTGTCAATAAAACGCAGCCTTTAGTTAGCCTTCCACACATTTTCTGTGTGTTCTTTCCAATTTATGTTGTTCGTAATTCTAACACCTAGGTATTTAGTTCAATTTACGGCTTTTAGATTAGACTGATTTATCGTGTAACCGAAGTGTAACGAGTTCCTTTTAGCACTCATGCGGATGACCACACACTTTTCGTTACTTATGGTCAACTGCCCCTTTTCGCACCATTCAGATATTTTTTCTAAATCGTTTTGCAGTTTATTTTCATCTTCTGACGACTTTATTAGTCGATAAACGACAGCGTCATCTGTAAAAAACCGAAGACAGCTGCTCAAATTGTCTCCCAAATAGTTTACATAGATAAGGAACAGCAAAGGGCCTATAACACTACCTTGGGGAACGCCTGAAATCACTTCTGTTTTACTCGATGACTTTCCGTCAATTACTACGAACTGTGACCCCTGACAGGAAATCGCAAATCAAGTCACATAACTGATACCATATTCCATAAGCACGCAATTTCACTACGAGCCGCTTGTATGGTACAGTGCCAAAAGCCTTCCGGAAATCCTTGTCAATAGTACTCAACACTTCATGCGAATAAAGAGCTATTTGTGTTTCACAGGAATGATGTTTTCTAAACCCATGTTGACTGTGTGTCAATAGACCGTTTCCTTCGAAGTAATTCATAATGTTCGAACACAATATATGTTCTAAAATCCTGCTAAATATCGACGTTAAGGATATGGGCCTGTAATTTAGTGGATTACTCCTACTACCTTTCTTGAATACTGGTGTGACCTGTGCAACTTTCCAGTCTTTGGCTACGGATGTTTCCTCGAGCGAACGGTTGTATGTGATTGTTAAGTATGGAGCTAATGCATCAGCATACTCGGAAAGGAAGCTAATTGGTACACAGTCTGGACCAGAAGACTTGCTTTTATTAAGTGCGTTGAGTTGCTTCACTACTTCGAGGATATTTACTTCTACGTTACTCATGTTGGAAGCTGTTCCCGATTCGAATTCTGGAATATTTACTTCGTCTTTTGTGAAGGCATTTCTAAAGGCTGTGTTTAGTAACTCTGCTTTGACAGCACTGTCTTCGATAGTATCTCCATTGTTATCGCACAGAGAAAGCATTTATTGTTTCTTGCCACTAACATACTTCACATACGACCAGAATCCCTTTGGATTTTCTGCCAGGTTTCGAGACAAAGTTACATTGTGGAAACTGTTATAGGCGTCTCGCATTGAACTCCGCGCTAAATTTCGAGCTTCTCTAAAGGATCGCCAATCTTGGGGATTTTGCGGTTGTTTAAATTTGGCATGTTTGTTTCGTTGTTTCTGCAACAGTGTTCTAACCCGTTTTGTGTACCAAGGACGATCAGCTCCGTCGTTTGTTAGTTTATTTGGTATAAATCTCTCAATCGCTGCCGATACTATTTCTTTGAATTTAAGCCACATCTGGTCTACACTTATATTATTAATTTGGAAGGAGTGGATACTGTCTCTCGGGAAGGCGTCAAGTGAATTTTTATCTGCTTTTTTGAATAGGTATATTTTTCGCTATTTTTCGAGGATTTGGGGATTACAATATTCAATCTCGCTATGACAACCTTGTGTTCAATAATCCCTGAATCGGTTTTGATGCTCGTTATTAACTCAGGATTATCTGTTGCTAAGAGGTTAAGTGTGTTTTCACAACCGTTTACTATTCGCGTGGGCTCATGAACTAACTGCTCGAAATTATTTTCAGAGAATGCGTTTAGCACAATTTCGGATGATATTTTATGCGTACCTCCGGAATTAAACATGTATTTTCGCCAACATATCGAGGGTAAATTCAAGTCACCACCAACTATCGTATGAGTCGGGTACGTGTTGGAAATCAAACTCAAGTTTTCTTTGAACCTTTTAGCAACTGTATCAACTGAACTGGGAGGTCGGTAAAAGGATCCAATCATTATTTTATTCCGGTTGCCAACAATGACATCTGCCCATACTAACTCACAGGAAGTATCTACTTCAATTTTTGACAAGTTAAATTACTTCTGACAGCAACAAACACACCGTCGCCAACCGTGTTTAGCCTATCCTTTCGGAACACCGTTAGGTTCTTCGCAAAAATTTCGGTTGAGCTTTAGCCAGATTTCAGTGTCTATAACGATTTGAGCATCAGTGCTTTCTATTAGTGCTTGGAGCTCTGGTACTTTCCCAACACAGCTACGAGAATTTACAACTGTTATTCCAATGGTTCCTGTATCTACGTTCTTCCTGTGTTCAGCCTGCACCCTTTGTGACTGAAGCCCTTCTTGTGTTTCTCGAGACCCTCTAACCTAAAATACCGCCGAGTCCACGCCACACAGCCCCTGCTACCCATGTAGCCGCCTCCTGCGTATGGTGGACACCTGATCTATTCAGCGGAACCCGAAACCCAACCACCCTTTACCGCAAGTCGAGGAATCTGCAGCCTAAACGGTCGCAAAACCGCCTGAGCCCCTGATTCAGACCCTCCACTCGGCTCTGTACCAGACTCTAGCTTATACTCACTGAAATGACATGACATATCCTCTCAGTCCGTGTAGTTTGATTTCTTTTGCTCATCCCCTACTGGGTGCTTCACTTTTTTGTCATGTAGTGTAGTATCTTACCACTGAAATATCTCAGGAATTACTGCACTGTTCACATACTTTAAGTAAGGTTGGTATACACAACTAAAAAGAATCTTAGGTTAATTCAGCCAGGGTGGAATTCACAGAATTTCTGTACTACTCTAGTTGAAGACCATAAACTTCATGTAAATTTCTACTCGAAAAATTTTGGCGTAATAACAGGCATAAATGCAGCAGCATTGCACCATGGTACAGTGGGATACAATGTCTCTGTCGACTATGCTGCAAATGGTCAGCTCTGCTTTCATCTTGCAAGCAAGACTGGCAGCTTTTACCACTTCTGTTGCCGCTCGAAACCAGAGAGACTCTCTTCTGATCCAAAGTGAGACACATCATTGGTAGCGGCGTGAGCAACCACCTGCAGTTGGCTGCACCATGTGCTCTTCATGGCATCTGGGAGGACCCTTTCCACATCTGGAATGACTCCAACAGGTATGTACATGGAGTGCACATAGGTTTCTGTATGGCCAGAGGCTGCACATGGAAGGGAGCTTTATGTTCTCCCGAATGAACCTAAGAGTAACATGTAGGTATATTACATGCCTGCAATCCATCAGAAATATTTGATCACTTGACGTGTCATCATAATATTAATCGCAGAAACTACCAGGGAATTAAAAAAAGAAAAGACCAACTCACTGATTATTTCTCTGAGTCTCTGGTACATGATCTGACGATTCCTTATCGATTCGCTTCTGTTAGTCAACAGCAATAAGGTAACAAAAACCAGTTCCGAAATATATGGGCAAGTGTGGAGGATACAAAATGGTTCAGCAATAGATGAAGGTGTCCACAAAGTCACCCTATTATCCACTGATTGCTGCATTTCACTTTAGGAAGCCATCTCCTCTTAGCCTCCCCCCCCCCCCCCCCCCCACACACATTTTTTCGTCCTGTGGCTAAGGTGGGTCAGTTGTGTGTTTTCTCCAAGATACATACACAACTTCCAGTCCCAGGCTATTTTTCTTGACTTTATAGTCCCTGTTTGGGATTGCAGGTTTAGTACTGAATGAATGTATGAAAGCCAGGAGGATTCTTTCACATCCGTTGACAAATAGTACCTACCCTAGTACAACATTTCATGCACCCTTTTTTTATAATATAACATACATGTGTCGATTACACTGAATAAAAAAAGTAATTTTAACCTGTGTTAGTCCGTTTTTATGTATTACTCTACTTCATTTGTAATATGCTACTGAATTTTTGTGTGTTTTACATCACAACTTTGCACACTTGTTTCGCTTGTTTCTCTTTCGCTATTAGCAGGGAGCCTACAGATTTTCATAGGATCAAGTTCATGATCTTCTCATGGCTGTTTCATTACCTCTTTATTTATATTCATGATCTCTCGAAAATGACAAAAACACTTTTTTTATGAACCTGAAAGCTAGTTGAAATGAAACCTGAATGCAATAACTCTGATATCATTTAAAACTGTATGTCTGTATGAATAATGTAACTAGCATGACTTGTAGGATACCACTCATCAAATGCTATAACAATATTAAACTCTCACGTAGGATGGGTATGTCTATTTTCAGATATTTTATCACCACATCAATTAAAATGCAAATTGCCTTAACATAGTAATGTAGTGAAGCCTTACAATTTTCCTTGCGGCAATATAAAAAGCTGGAAAGTACAAAATTCACGTCAAATGTTAAACTTTACAGCAAAAGATTCAGCTAAAACTTGAAATTTCAACATTTAAAACTTCAGCTGCTTCTTTTGCGTTTTCAGTAATCATTCTGTTCTTCCTTTTGAGCGCTTTTATTTATTAAATTGTTTTTCTTTTAAGACTGGCCACTTCATTTTCATCAGATTTCTTTTTTTTTTTGTAAGGATTCTACTCTTTTTGATAAAGCATTCTTCACAGCTAGAATAACTTTTGTAATTCCCACTTACTGTTAAGTAAAGCGCCTAACGATTGTATTGCATTGCAAACACTTCTCTCTGTAACAATTGTATGTTCTTCTAAGTTCTCAATCGAAACTTCTTTCTTAACAGAAAAGCGACTTTTACCTGCAGTGTTTCCATGAAACATGCATAGCCGCTTCTGCGCGAACTCGATGAAGTCATGGTTCCGACTCTGCAGTAAAGTCATCAGAATGTATCAAGTTTGTCCTACAAAAAATACAGAATTTAATATTTTTTCTTTTCACTGTCAACTGTTGATGGTGTCATTTGTTCTTTGACACAAATTCTTCCATTGCAATAGTCAGTCGAGACTTTTTCAAAATGGAGCTCTGCATAGCTTTAGATGATAAACATAAGTCACCCTTGGCTTACTTTAATTTCAAAGGAATCCTCTCAGCAATTTTTACACATAGACTTTGCAAAATACCTGCTGTCTCATTTCTGAACATAAGGTAAAACTTTTCCATGTAGTTCTTGCAACCAGCAGTGGCACCACATCCAGTATCTACATAATGATTTGTTTCAGGAGTACATGCCTTGGTAACATCAATCGTAATTTGCCGGAATTCATCGCCATTTCAATAAGTTTTCTTTATGAACCACGAAGCAATGCTATACATTAAACTGAACAAATATTTGTACAAAAAGGGGAAAAGATACTAATTTGACTGATACTTAGTTAAAAACTCCTGAAGTCCAATTGATAATGATATAGGAAATTCAGGTTTTGCACACAGGAATTAGTCTTCTAAGTGAAGTTTAATTTTTTCAAGGTTTCAACCCCCAGGTGGTCTTTAATGTACTTCAGCAACATACTTCTTCAAATGTGGAATAAGTTCAAGTCTCACTTCATGTAGTGAATAGAGCTTTGAAAAAGACTCATAATAAAAGTGGTTGGATTGTTCACATTGATGTCAGCTAGGAGATTCTGGAAATGAAGGCGAAGCCCATAAGTAACTCTGTATGACAACTTTCCCTTTTGTAACCGTATTTTTTTGGCAATCATGCTGTCAGAAAACATGCCTTCAATACTTCTAACCCATCTTATAGGATAAAACTTAAGAGGAAACTTGCAAAACCCAGTGATATTTGAGAAGGTTGTCCTCCTTGTAGGAAAATCCTTCATAAATTACCAGGTCGCCCTGAGAAATTCATGAACATTCCAACCACTTTTATTATGAGCAGTTTGCAAAGCTCCATTCACTACATGAAGTGAGCAAGTGCCACAATTAAACCTTTGTGGCTGATTGTCTTTTTCATTGATTAGAATTGCTTGCAAATTATGCAACGTCTTCAAGTTCACATTTGGCACATCCATTGAAATTCGAATTATATTCTTAGGTGACGAATTCAAACCATTCCGATCCTCCAGGAAACTTGACTGTAAATCAGAAGATGTGGCAGAAATCAAAAACATAGATGTTAAATATCTTGTAGATACAGACAGATTTGTTGATCCCGGAAATGAACTACCAAATCCATCTGTCGCGTTTCGACAATTTTATTTAAACTCTCATCATATGACACACAAAAGAATCCAACTTCCCTGACTTGTTTTAGCTACGAGATTCTGAAAATCAGGGCGAAGTCCATAAGTAATTCTATATGACAACTTACCCTTGTGTGACAGTACTTTTTGGCAAACACACTGCCAGGAAACATAATTTTGAATATGTCTGTTGTGTTTCCAGAACTTCTTACTGAAGAATGACAGATGACTATTCATAGCCCATATTATTTCAGATTTTACTATCTCTCAACTGAAGTTCTAGAGGTTGTAACAGAAGCAAGTGATGGTAATTCGTCACTGTCATTCAAATTTTGTTCAGAAGAAACTTACGACTGTGCTGGCACTAATGTCAAACTCATATTTGCACAAAATGATCGACAGATGTCCACTTATGGCCTACGAGTAGTACTCAAATGGCATGGGAAACCTTTTGGCTAGCGAGAAATCGATTTTACTCTTACTTTACTTTTAAAAGGCGATTAAAATGCCAATAGCTTTATATCAATTATTTAAAACCTTTAAAGAAATTCTTTCCAAAAAAAGACGCGGATTAAAGAGATTTAAACAGAAGTGGGAGTGGACAGAATTAAAGACAATCCTTCAGCAACACATGAGATGGCAGTACTGTCATGGATAGAGCTACAATTTATACGCCATTTCTACTCGGTGTATACACCACATACATCTCAACGAAGACACATCTCATTTCACCATCTGCACCTGCCCCTCAGGGTTGCAAACGGCAGTAGAAGATGCTTTAATAACATGGCTTGCACAGATAGACACTTAAGTCACCTACACATTACAAAGACTTACGAGTTCTGGTAAATCTTTACACATAATTTTTTTATTAAATGGACTGCTGGATACAACATTATTGGCAGTGGCTCTAACCTGCTACTCTGTTCTAGAATCGTGCCTGACTGACACACAAAACAAAATTCATAAACACTGACTAAATTTCACAACCTTTTCATTACTTTCATGACCACCTGTACCTTTTTATTACTTTCTCATGACTTTCGTGACTTTTAGACACCCTGATTAATTACACATTTTCTGTGAGTCTGCCGTATTCCATAAGTAATCTGTAGGGGGTTCTATTTGCAGCATTATCGATTTGTACCCTTGTGGATAGATCACTTGATTGGCGTTCGTGTCTCCATGCTGATGCATCGAAGTTCGGGACTACCTGTTGTTCTCTCCTCTCCGCAGCGGTATACTCCTCTAAGAATTCATACACTCTTACATGTGGATACAGGTGGTTTTCCAGTAAGAAGTGTACAACGCCCCAACTAGGTTTGTCGTGGACAATTCATAACACATCCCTGATGTTGAGGGACAACGAGTACACTCTTCAGCCCTCATCACTTCCCCCCTCATCTATCCCACAGCCTTTTCGTCATTTACCCACCCGCCAGCTACTTAGATAGAGCTAGTAATTTATCCATGGTCTAGTTATCCTTGGTGATGCTGCAGAGTTAGTTTGGGTTGCTCTTCTTCAGTCAGGATGCTTTATCTCCACACTTTCAAAGCCAGATCTACCAGTTTTACACCACACACAGCAATTCTTCTGGAGTCATAGATAACGTCCCAGATAGTCTCAGACATACATGTAAGTACATTTGAGAGGCCCGGATTACGGTTTTGCTATTCTGGGTGGATGCATGGATTTAAAACCGCAAGGTCATAGACACCCTTTCAGAAAATAGTGGTACTGGTGAATAAACAGTACTCTTATTAAAACCAGAAGCCAAGGCCACATAACGATAACCACAGCTAGAGAAAATGTCACATACAATTTCCAAAAGGTTGATTGATATGGGGGGGGGGGGGGGGGGGGGAAGCGGCGAGGTCATCGGTCCCATCAGGTTAGGGAAGGATGGGGAAGGAAGTCAGTCATGCCCGTTGAAAGAAACCATCCTTACATTTGCCTGAAGTGATTTAGGGAAATCATGGAAAACCTAAATCAGGAAGGCCGGATGCGGGTTTGAACTGTCGTCCTCTCCAATGTGAGTCCAGTGTGCTAACCACTACGCCACCTCACTTGGTATTTCCAGTAGATCCAGACATGTCATTGTTGTGGTCTTCAATCTGAAGACTGGTTTTGCGCACTCTCCATGCCACTCTATCCTGTGTAAGGCTCTTTATCTCTGAATAAGTACTAATTCCTTATGAATCTGCTTACTAAATTCATCTCTTGGTCTCCCTCTACGATTTTTACCCCCCCCCCCCCCCCCCAATACTAAATTTGTGATCCCTTCATGTCTCAGATTGCATCCTACCAACCGATCCCTTCTTTTAATGAAGTTGTGTAACAGATTTCTTGTCTTCCAAATTCTATTAAATATCTCCTCATTAATTACGTTATCTAACCGTCTAATCTTGAGCATTTGCCCGTAGCACCGCATTTCAAAATCTCCTATTCACAAAATGTTCAAATGTATGTGAAATCTTATGGCACTTAACTGCTAAGGTCATCAGTCCGGAAGCTTACACACTACTTAACCTAAACTATCCTAAGCACAAACACACACACCCATGCCCAAGGGAGGACTCGAACCTCCGCCAGGACCAGCCGCACCGTCCATGACTGCAGCGTCCGCGACCGCTCGGCTAATTCCGCGCGGATCTCTTATTCTATTCTAGTCTAAATTGTTTATCGTCCACGTCTCTCTTCCATACATGGCTACGCTCCAGACAAATATCTTCAGAAAAGACTTCATAACACTTAAATCTATATTCGATATTAACAAATTTATCTTCTTCAGAAACGCTTTTCCTGCAATTGCCAATGTACATTTTATATTTCTCTGTACTTCGGCCCTCATATCATTTTGCTGCCCAAATAGCAAAGCTCATCTACTACTTTAAGTGTCTCATTTCCTAATACAGTTCCTACAGCATCATCTGATTTAATTCGACTACATTCCATTATCCCTGTCTTTTTACTGTTAATGTTCTTGTACCCGCCTTTCAAGACATTGTCCACACCATACAACTGCCCTTAAAAGTGCTTTGCTGTCTCTGACTAAATTACAATATCATCGGTAAACCTTAAGTTTTTATTTCTTCTCCCAGGACTTCAAATCCTACTACAAATTTTGGTTTGGTTTCCTTTACTGCTTGCTGAGTGTACTGACTGAATAACATTGGGCATAGGCTACAACCCCATCTCACTCTATTCTCAACCACTGATTCCCTTTCGTGCTCCTCGGCTCTTTTAACTGCATTGTCATATTTCAAAAAGAATTACTAAAACAGTGGAAGTCAGAAAGCTGGTATATCGCGGAACTAAAACGATGAGCCAGACGCTAAGAAACACATTAAAACCTCCATCCAAGTAAATTGGGCAGTAGTCCTGCACGAGACAGAGGTCGTGTGCCCACGTGATAACTGCAATCAGATTCACTGCTCAGGTCAGCTTCAACAGTCACCCTACAAAATTTCGGCGTGACAAGACTGCGCGGAGCAAGAACTGATCCTGGAAGATGCAGTGACTTGACAACTCCCTACTCCCAAGAGTGTGAACAAACGGTATACTTCATTCTTTTTAAAGAAATTTCCGCCACTTAATTGTTCAATTATTTTACATAAACATGATCTCGGCTTTGTAGCTACTCTCGAGTGCAAGTTAAAATGTTAAACAGGTCTGTGATTTGTCATCATCGACAAAAAATTTTTCTGGTATTACAGTTGTTGTATTACAGGATACAAGTACATATCGAAGATAAATCATATGGCTGACACTGAACACAATGAGAAACCATTAACATGCAGCATGGCGTATTTAACAGCTAATACATTTCTGTGACCTGCATTCATCACTGACATTCATCAGCTTCCAAAAAATTCTATATGACTGTGGTCCCCCACAAAGGAAAGATCACAAGCGGTAGACGTTTTCACATTTCGCTGTGCCCAGAGACGGAAACTTAACGGGATTGGATTCATTTGCTGGCTGCTGCTTTATGGTGCAACATTTGAATTGTGGCTGTTAACTGCTACTTTAAACTGTTTCATCTCTATGAGATCTGAATGGTACAAAACAGAGTCAAGTGCAATTAAAAGATTACGAGTCACAACGTCATTTCTCATAAAACACCAGTGGCATCTAGCCAAACGGGTAATAAACTTGGACGAAATTTTAAATGACAGGCTTTTTCTTATAATCAAATTCTCAGTCCAGTCAATGGTAAAGCAATGAATATTCGGCGGATGTAAAGTGATTCATTAAAGAGCATGAACTGAGTGAGTTATGGATGGCTACAACCAAAAATTGCATGATCTCCAAAATTAACCAAATAGAACGAAATAATGTGTCATTCCAGCATTACGAACATGTGGTTAAATTAGTCCAAAGATTCCCTCTCGTTCTTCCGTAGAGAACTGAAGGAACTGTAAAACTCTATTTGCACAATGAAAAAGGAGTCGAAAATCTTTACTACTTTCTTGCGGTAGGAACAAGATACTACAAAAAATATTAATCTGGACATCTGGTTAATGCAGAAAATCCTCTTCCAGCATGGGTTGAGGTCTTGCTGTTATCCTTTGGGAGTGGACTTTTTATTCCTCCATAATTAACCGAAGAGTTTTTTTTTGAAAATGTATTTTTACCACTTAATTTTTCATTGAAATCGTATCATAACATCTGCACAATTCCTGGTGTTCATAAAAGGAAAAAAAAAATTGTTCGTGGGCCTATCCTTCACATAAAACAGCCGGGATCTTAGAGATAAAAACAAAAGCTATTTCCGCAAGAGGAGGAGGAGGAGATTAGTGTTTAACGTCCCGTCGACAACGAGGTCATTAGAGACGGAGCGCAAGCTCGGGTGAGGGAAGGATGGGGAAGGAAATCGGCCGTGCCCTTTCAAAGGAACCATCCCGGCATTTGCCTGAAGCCATTTAGGGAAATCACGGAAAACCTAAATCAGGATGGCCGGAGACGGGATTGAACCGTCGTCCTCCCGTTTCCGCAAGAACCATTCACAAAAATACCAAGGCGTATATACATTTCAGATTCATTCTGATAACGTACGAAATCAGCGTAAAACGCAAATTAAGAAATCATTGTAGACTGCATAAATTACACATAATTCTGCAATCATTTTTTTTTCACGTCAATTTCAGTCTACATCGATAGTTGATGTAACTGATTCCGGTTACATAATTGTTTCGTAATAAACCCATCATTGCTGACGAAAGTGCTCAGTAAATATTTTCACGGCAAAAACGGAACGCTCGTGTCACGAACGATTAAATTATCACGGGGTACACTCAACAGACTGGAGTCGATCCTTTAACATACAAGAGGATACAAATATTTTTAACAACCACGAAATGAGTGCTAACAAGTGGCGTGCGCATACTTTTGGAAATTTCAAGATGAAATTCTGTTGTCGGCACGAGCATTAAGATCAAGCTCTAACGTAAGGGAGAGAAAAAGATTCAAGCAATTTTCCCGACAGCGCATTAAGATTTCTATTTGTTACATCGGAGAGAGGCCCCACGAGACATTATTTTTAAGCAGTTCCTCACTTACGTGAGAGTATTCACAGGGAAGGTAAAGTAAAGAGAATTACGATGCGATTTTGCTCTTAGGTTTGTCAGGCATTTAGTTTTGCTAGTTGAGAATGTCAGCTGCAGCCTCCTGCGCCACAGTGATTTTTCACTTACGAAGAATGGAAAAAAAGGTTTAATGTCCAGTCGACAGCGACGTCATTAGAGACAGAGCACTGTTGGACAAGGATGACGAAGGCAATCGGCACTGAAAACGCGAAAAATGTAAAAACGGACGTATGCATTATCACATCACACTGTACATGCACTAAAATTATTTGTCATCGGCAATCTGTTCGGGTTAAAGAGTAACAATGAAATCTACAAATACAGAACTAGAAGGAAAATGAACCAACAATGACATCTAGTGAATACAATTCTTACTCGGAAGTAGCGAATTACATGGCTATGAGAATCTGTGACAATACACCAACAAAAATGAAGGGTCTGACAAACAATAGTTGTCTCAAATGCCGATTGAAACAGTTATCCTACACAGATGAATGCCGGACATAACGACGTCTGTATGAATCCACGAAAAAGTATGTTTAGTGGGCAGATTCTGTTAAATGTCAGATTTCATACCATGAAAATAAGCGAGAATGTGATGTAATGAACTGGAAACTATAGAAAACCTGAGTAATTAACGGCTTCTCATCGAAGCGCATCGCTGACACCCTATAGTTGCAGACAGTATTTGTCAAGCGGTGATTTGTAGAGAACTACAGCAAAACGTCAGTGGGAACGTAGTGCAAATCATGTTTAGTAGCAAGGTAAGTGTGCAACGCTACTTTGATTCTTAAGAAACAACTGCAATAATTTTCCTAACGCTGTTGGTTCCGTGTGCATTAACGCCAAAGGCAGTAGTTTACGCTCTACACTGCTCACCTTAACTTAGGACGCCCAACGCGAACTCACTTGCCGGCAGCAGACGCTCAACTGTCAAAACAGTTGCAGCACTCCACGCTCTGCCGGCGTGCTCGCGGGCGCTGTTGCCGCGTTATCGACCGACGCTGTGCTCGCACTCACGAGTCCACTCCGAAGGGCTTCGCCGTGTTGCTCGTGTTGTCAGCGCCTGGCAACGTGGCTCGCACGTGCCTCACACGTGTAGGCGGGGCGCAAGTCACCGGCGGCCAATCGCAGCTGTTCGGGGCAAGGTCGACTGACGCACTGAGTCGTGAGTCGGTTTGATGTCAGGTCGACAATGCGATATGACGTCACGGCTCCGAAGTGATTACTGCTCGCGGAAAATTTGGATACTGCTAATTCTAGTGCGCCACAAAGGTAGAAAGGAAATCTTTTAAATTTACTATTTCCATTCCAAACTTCAAGAAGGTGTCTTGCAAGAAATGAAGTTGAGGTAGGAGTTTATGCTTTGGCAGAAGTAAACTCCTTTTCACACCATCGACTTTCTTGTCTCAGTTGACTATTCGAGGCAAGTGAGCCTATTACAGCGCTCCCAGCGTTTCATCCCTGTACTGAGTCTCGTCAGTTTCGAATGGTATTTTCTTTTATAGGTCGACGCAAAAATTACGCGTGTTTCAGAGCTGTCTATCGTGCAGTTTGACATGTGAACGGTGAAACTGAGGTTAAGAGGGAACAAAATACAATAACAAAATTCAGGAACAAGCAATGACAGTACAGTTTAGTGATGACCAACACAGAATTCATGATGGAAGTTAATGTCAAACGTCGTGTGGTAAATTCTCTGAGAACTGAAAGAATAGGAAAAGTGTCATCCTAAAATTTAAAAAAGTATGTATTTGCTCGACAAAATATCTACTTGCAAACACCTCAAACAATATCTGTTGCTGTTGTGATCTTCAGTCCTAAGACTGGTTTGATGCAGCTCTCCATGCTACTTTTTGTGCAAAGCCTCTTCATTTCCAAACAACTACTACAACCTACATCTTTCTGAATCTGCTTACTGCATTCATCTCTTAGTCTTCCTCTACGATTTTTCCCACCCACACTTTCCTCCAATACTAAATTGGTGATCCCTTGATAAGTCAGAATGTGTCCTATCAACCAATCCCTTCTTTTGCTCAAGTTTTGCCACAAATTTCTTGTCTCGCAAATTCTATTCAGTACCTCCTCATTATTTACATGCTCCCCAAATAGGATATCCTGGCCAATAAATGCCCTACAATCATTTCATTTCGGTTAAATGATCGACCCATCTAATCTTCAGCATTCTTCTGTAGCTCCATATTTCGAACGCTTCTATTCTACTTTTATCCAAACTGTTTATCGTCCTATTTCACTTCCATACATGACTACATTCCAGACAAATACCGTCAGAAAAGACTTCCTAACACTTAAATCTAAATTCAATGCCCACAGATTTCTTTGCTTCAGAAATGATTTTCATGCCATTGACAGTCTACATTTTATATCCCCTCCGCTTCGGCCATCATGAGTTATCTTGCTGCCCAGAAAACGGAACTCATGTACTACTTTAAATGTCTTGTTTCCTAACTCCCTTAGCATCACCAGATATAATTCGACTACATTCCATTATCCTTGTCTTCCTTTTGTTGATGTTCTTCTTATACCCCTTCAAGACACTGTCCATTCCTTACAACTACTCTTCCAAGTTCTTTGCTGTCCCTGACAGAATTACAATGTGATCGGCAAACCTCAAAGTTTTTATTTCTTCTCGTCGAACTTTGGTTCCTGCTCCAAGTTTTTCCTTGGTTTCCTCGATTGGTTGTTCAATGTACAGATTGAATAACATTGACGATAGGCTACAACCTTGTCTCAGTCCCTTCTCAACCACCGCTTTCCTTTCAAGCCCCTCAGCTCCAATAACTGCCGACAGGTTTCTGTACAAGTTATAGTTAGTGTTACACTCCCTGTATTTTACTCCTGTTACCTGCTACCTTCGGAATTTCAAAAGAGAGTATTCCACTCCAAACAATACCTAGAATGCAGTAAATACCGCATTTTTGCTTTATTCTTTCTATTTTGTTTTCTTGCTAAGTGGCAAATAATGTACAAATTATTTTTCTCAATAAGTAAGTCTCACTATTTCACATAATTGTAACTGACATTAGCTGAATTTTCCGTCGGTGCTTGGCAGAATGTGATAATAATATTAATATTAGAAAATGTATTTCTTGTTAATATTAATTTTAGTTGAAACACGTTTGTCTACTTACGTAGTCATTTATGTGTAGTGCAAGCTTTTTCTATGTAAAATGTAGATATACTTTTGCTTTCGTATATTTTGTCTCTTTGGTTGGAGAACACTGATGGGAAAAATGCCAAGACAGTATACATTAAGAAGGCGTGAAAGCAGAATCCATTTCTGTAATACGACAGCTCGACCAGAGTAGGTCAGCTTCTGAACAACAAACGTTGCCATAGTCCCGTGTTTCTGGGCTTGCGCAGTGTGCAGTGTGCAGAACTTAAAGAACTTCACACTCGACGCAGTCTATAGATTGGGGGATGGGAAGACGAATTCTGCCTTATGCATGACACCTTTTTTCTGTTTTGTTTCACCCAGACACGTTTCAGTACATTTTGTGCTATCTTCAGCGGGTTCTTTTTTATTTTTTAACTATAAAATTGTTGTTACAAATTAACATTTATCGAAGCTTTTGGTACATAATATTTACAATTGTGAATGAATAATTGTTTTAAAATATATACATCGTTTGTTCATATTTAATAGTTGAGATATTTATTAACGACCTGATGTATTACGTGTTGTTTATAACGTTATGTGAAAGTTCTGTTTATAGCTAAATGGCAGAAAGAGTGGATGTGTGCATTAGTTTATATCCCTTACATGATACTATTGGAAATTTATTTTGGTAGCTATTCTGCTACACAAGCTACAGCTTCTCATCTGCAGAACAGCAAAACGTAATTTTTATTTTTCTGTTTATCATGCGTTTACAAACGGAAATGAATATGTATTACGTGTTTCGTGTTTATCTTACGGTTTTGATATTGTGGTGCTTTCTCGTATGTTGTTGGCGAAGTGAATAGGCAGAATTCGTGACTTATGATCGCTTGACACTGCACTTTCTCCGATTTTTCAAAACATAGGCAGAGTTTTCGCCGCAATTACGTGTTGTTGGGGCTGTGTGGTGTTCATTTGTTTCATAGCGCGTTTGGCTGGATGAGCCGCCCAAGTTTGAAGTGTATTTGGCATATGCGGTTTTCGGTTTGTTTGAGAGTGTGTATGTGTGTGTGTGTGTGTGTGTGTGTGTGTGTGTGTGTGTTCAGGAATTGGGCAGAGAGAGAGAGAGAGAGAGAGAGAGAGAGAGAGAGAGAGAGAGAGCGAGAGAGAGAGAGAGAGAGAGAGAGAAAGGGAGGGAGAAAGATTTTTTTAATGATTTGTTTCGGTGTGGGTGGTATTTGTATAGTTCTTCTATTGTAGCGAAGATGGTTTTATTGCACAGTGATGTGTATTCGTTTCCCATTTCGTAGCAAGCACGGACATAACAAGAAGAACTGCAACACCACAAGATGATTAAATCTAAAGATTATTGGCGTCGCAGACAAACTCGCGCCGTAGTTGATTGCTGATTTACACGCAGGCACGTAAGGTACAGACACTTCGAATAGTCGATTTCGACCAAAAAGCAGCTCATATAAAACTGGCACAGAGCTATGAGTTTGTGTTGTATAGTCGTGCTTGGATAGTCCAGTTGGTATGCCGTCACAGTAGCACAGTCTGTTCGATCAGGGGACTGACCATCCTCTTGACCTGTCATGAGAAATCCGTTATGAACTGTTGACGATAAACGGCGAAGAAAAAAAAGAAACAAAGAAAGAAAAAGGAAAAAAAAATTGGACAGGTGCGACTAGGATTCGCGCACTAAGAGTTCCGCATGTGTATACACTCAGACTCATAAATTAAGGGTAGCTGCAGAATGTGGTGCCACACAACGTGGCACTACACAAAACTGGCGCTAATAGCATAGGCACATAGGGAACAGACACGACACAGATCTGTAAGTCCACGGTATTGGTGATAAGTTGAGAAAACCGTCCCAAAACAAATGTGCTACAAAACGCCACTGTTTCCTGTGCATGACCCCGACATCAATATGGGATATAATCACCATGCACACGACGTACACAGGCCGCACTACGGGTTGGCATACTCTGGATCAGGTGGTCGAGCAGCTGCTGGGGTATAACCTCCCATTCTTGCACCAGTGCCTGTCGGAGCCCCTGAAGTGTCCTAGGAGTTTGAAGACGTTCAGCGATACGTCGACCGAGAGCATGCCAGACGTGCTCGATGGTGTTTAGGTCTGGAGAACAGGCAGGCTACTCCATTCGCCTGATATCTTCTGTTTCAAGGTACTCCTCCACGATGGCAGCTCGGTGGGACCGTGCGTCATCATCCATCAGGAGGAAGGTGGGACCCACTGCATCCCTGAAAAGGCGGACATACTGGTGCAAAATGACGTCCCGATACACCTGACCTGTTACAGTTCCTGTGTCAAAGAGATGCAGGGATTTACATGCACCAATCATAATCCCACACCACACCATCAAACCACAACCTCCATACAGGTCCCTTTCAAGGACATTAATTGGTTGGTATCTGGTTCCTCGTTCACGCCAGATGAAAACCCGGAGAGAATCACTAATCAAACTATACCTGGACTCGTCCGTGAACATAACCTGGGACCACTATTCCAATGACCATGTACTGTGTTCTTGACACCAGGCTTTACAGGCTCTCCTGTGAAAACCATGTCTGTTCAGTCGTCTGTAGACCGTGTGCCTTGAGACAACTGTTCCAGTGGCTGCAGAAAGGTCCCGAGCAAGGCTACCTGCAGTACTCTGTGGCCGTTTGTGGGCACTAATGGTGAGATATCGGTCTTCTTGTGGTTTTGTGCACTGTGAGCTTCCCGCACTGTAGCGCCTGGACACGTTTCCTGTCTGCTGGAATCGTTGCCTTAATCTTGAGATCACACTTTGTGGCACACGGAGAGCCCGTGCTACGACCTGCTGTGTTTGACCAGCCACCAATCGCCGTATTACTCTCCTCCCTATAACGTCATTCATATGCGTTCTTTGAGCCATTTTCAACACACAGTCACCATTAGCACGTCTGAAAACGTCTACACACTTACTGGCTGCACCGTACTCTGACATGCACCAACACACCTCTGCACATGTGTGGACTGCTGCCAACGCCACAGTGGGGCAACCGCAGGTCAAATGCACCACATGGTCAAACCCCAAGGTGATTTAAACTGACAAACCGCCCACCAGAGCGTTGTTTCACCATGTATCACCGTTATCCTTAATTTATGAGCATGAGTGTAGGAAGTTAATCCATTCTGGTAATCGAGAATCTCGACCATTTTTGCCTGTTATCGACGTTCATACTGGCAAGATATCGGTCTCAGGAATTCCGAGATTTTAGAGAATGTTTTAATTTCAATAATATAATTTTGACATACTGTCATGCAGAAGGCAGGCGACCCTTACTATTATAATTAATAGTTCTGTATTCAGGCTGACTGGATTGCAATGATAAAAGTCAAACATCAGGACGTGTATCGGAATTTATCCACCATCAGATATCCAGGAGCGATTGCAGCGTGCAGATACAGCGTTTCAAGTTGTACTTTAAACAAACATCCACAGACTAGTACTAGTATGAGCAATAAAGTAATTCCTTGCCTGAAGTTTAACTTTTACTGTTGCGACCCAGTCAGCCAGAATACAGAAGTGCTGATTGTTTTAATTTCAAGTTTGACATCGAATAAAAAATAACAAATTAAATGCTTATTTCGTGTGATTTAATTACGAATTAACAATTTTCGGATTTTTTTCTTTTATTTGTATTGTGAAGGCTTGTTTCTTGCCAAATTTCATGACTGTAAATCAACGAGATGTACCCTATACGTTTTGTTGACTGAGTTTTTGAGTATCAAAATTAGCGACATAAATGGCCGATCTTTTGAATGCATTGACTTAGAAGCTTATAACTGGATGTTACGTTGTTTTCAACATGTGACGTAAGTTTCATCCCAGTACTAAAGCCCGGTCCACACGCAACGATCTGTCTGCGCAGACATCGGCGCAGATGTCTGTACATGCAAAAGATCGCTGCAAATGTGGTGTGTTCACACGACACAAACCCCAATCTACTACTCGCCCGCCATCTGTCGGTGTAGAAAAGAAATATCAGTGGCAAGCGACTACGCTCCCCGAAAACGTCAAAATTTAATTCAGTTATTTTGAAAAATAGAAATAGAGGAAGTTCTGTTGTGGTCTGTGTTCGCAACTTGTGTTGCAAAAAACATTCAGACCAACCGCAGGAAACAGAGAAAGCGGTCAAAATGGTGCAGACAGTGGGTGCTAAAGCGAAAGCAGTTTTGTCACGTAAATTTACTGCGAGAGTTGCAGGGCGAACCTGTTTTGTTTTACACAACCTCGTGTTCCATTTCTTCGCACATTGGCACTCCAATTTCATCTTCAATTGTACTCCTGCTTGGTCTTGGCGTTTCTTGATCACTAAGAAAGCCAAGTAGATCAAAATACCATAACGTTGGCTGGTATACTTGATCTACTCCTACACCAGATCTTCTAGATTTCTGAACTTTGGATAACTCTTTTCGGTAAACAGTTCGCTGACAGACTAATTTACTTGACTTGCCTTCATGAACTCATCTTTCAGGAAAGCGTAAATAGCTTCACATGTGTTGGGTATTATTTCACTCAATGCTTGTTTCGATATTGCAGATGAAAATTCCAAATCATTGTAGCTCCTTCCTGTTGCTAGGAATCTTAATGTTACTGCCAGGCGTTCATGAGGAGAAATTACCCTTCTCATACAAGTATTTTTCTCATAATATGAGGGGTTACATGCTTTAAGAGATAATTATAAGTTTCGACATCCATCCGCAAATAATTTCGCCAGTTCGCAACGAAATTATTTTTTTATTACCGTTTCTCTGTTTGCCGAGGCGCCAACTGCCCGCAATTTTTCAATTGGAGCATTGTATGCTGCTGTCTTTTTGTCTCGGTCACTATATTCTTTACTTTTAATCTTCCACAAACATGGGTGGTTTCTATATATTTCAATGAATTCACTTACAAACTCTCGAGAACACTGACGAGTATCAGCCATTTTAATGCCCTGTGCACACAAATACAAACACTAGACTGAGCGAACAGCTGTTTCGCGCCAGATTTGCGACGATCTCCTGTCCACACGCTCCAACTTGTCTGCGCAGATGTGGTTTGAACCGACAGATTTAAGAGGTTTCGCTCAAACCTCCAACTCCCAACTTCCAGGTTTGCACACACCTCAGGTTGGTGCAAATCTTCTGTTCACACGCAACGGTCTGTCTGCGCAGATGTGATGTGCGCAGACATTTGCGCAGACAGATCGTTGCGTGTGGACGGGCCTTAAGGCTGTTCATAAAATATCGATATTTCTTCCAGTAACACTTCGACCATAGATATTTATGGTCGAAGCAGTAAGGTCAATTTATATAGGCGATATTTTCTCCTGCGATATATCATAATGGCAGTATCGAGAGCTGATATTTTGATTTTATATTACATTTTTTCACAATTTTCGGTAAATATTTGAAGTTGTTTTTTGGAATTGTAGTAGTACATTATTTTACTTTCACTGCGTGAAGGAATCTTACTACTTTAGGAGCTTTCATCACATCCAGTCTTCACATTGACTGTGTGAACTAAGTATATCTGGCACAAAAGAAGAAGAAGTCTGATTGCACTGGTGGTGTGGGCGGGGGTGACGGTGTGAATAGAATAACAAGACTTCCGAGGTGAAGAAATTGCACACCAGTGGCATGAAAAAATTGTTTTAACGCAATTAGTGAGCTATTTCTTCACATCGCCGTTCTTCAAAAACAGTTGCTGAAAATGAAGAACAAAAATCTAAATGTCAAGATTATTCTTTGCGGTGGGCGGAGACGTATAAGGGGAAACGCTGACGTAATCGGCGCTCAGCGCCTCCAACAGAAATTGCAACGTTTAGCTTCACCATGCAATTTTGACACTACAACTGCTAGGTCATTGGCGTTGGAAGAAATGAAAAAATAGAGAAGTGGACACGAAGTGTTCCAGACAAATCTGATATGTGACAAAGTCGAACGACGGTCCCATCGGACACTTTTTGCTGTGCTACTTACACACAGTTACCCTTGTTAGCAAAGTGGTAGCCGCGAAGTGTGAACGTGCATCATTTGCCTCTCAGTTCTTGCTCAAAGGGGCAAAGTAGGCCGCTAGCTTGTTGATTTACAGAATATCTAGATATAAATCAACTCTTAAATACACTCCTGGAAATGGAAAAAAGAACACATTGACACCGGTGTGTCAGACCCACCATACTTGCTCCGGACACTGCGAGAGGGCTGTACAAGCAACGATCACACGCACGGCACAGCGGACACACCAGGAACCGCGGTGTTGGCCGTCGAATGGCGCTAGCTGCGCAGCATTTGTGCACCGCCGCCGTCAGTGTCAGCCAGTTTGCCGTGGCATACGGAGCTCCATCGCAGTCTTTAACACTGGTAGCATGCCGCGACAGCGTGGACGTGAACCGTATGTGCAGTTGACGGACTTTGAGCGAGGGCGTATAGTGGGCATGCGGGAGGCCGGGTGGACGTACCACCGAATTGCTCAATACGTGGGGCGTGAGGTCTCCACAGTACATCGATGTTGTCGCCAGTGGTCGGCGGAAGGTGCACGTGCCCGTCGACCTGGGACCGGACCGCAGCGACGCACGGATGCACGCCAAGGGGACCGCACCGCCACTTCCCAGCAAATTAGGGACACTGTTGCTCCTGGGGTATCGGCGAGGACCATTCGCAACCGTCTCCATGAAGCTGGGCTACGGTCCCGCACACCGTTAGGCCGTCTTCCGCTCACGCCCCAACATCGTTCAGCCCGCCTCCAGTGGTGTCGCGACAGGCGTGAATGGAGGGACGAATGGAGACGTGTCATCTTCAGCGATGAGAGTCGCTTCTGCCTTGGTGCCAATGATGTGCGTGTTTGGCGCCGTGCAGGTGAGCGCCACAATCAGGACTGCATACGACCGAGGCACACAGGGCCAACACCCGGCATCATGGTGTGGGGAGCGATCTCCTACACTGGCCGTACACCACTGATGATCGTCGAGGGGACACTGAATAGTGCACGGTACATCCAAACCATCATCGAACCCATCATTCTACCATTCCTAGACCGGCAAGGGAACTTGCTGTTCCAACAGGACAATGCACGTCCGCATGTATCCCGTGCCACCCAACGTGCTCTAGAAGGTGTAAGTCAACTACCCTGGCCAGCAAGATCTCCGGATCTGTCCCCCATTGAGCATGTTTGGGACTGGATGAAGCGTTGTCTCACGCGGTCTGCACGTCCAGCACGAACGCTGGTCCAACTGAAGCGCCAGGTGGAAATGGCATGGCAAGCCGTTCCACAGGACTACATCCAGCATCTCTACGATCGTCTCCATGGGAAAATAGCAGCCTGCATTGCTGCGAAAGGTGGATATACACTGTACTAGTGCCGACATTGTGCATGCTTTGTTGCCTGTGTCTATGTGCCTGTGGTTCTGTCAGTGTGATCATGTGATGTATCTGACCCCAGGAATGTGTCAATAAAGTTTCCCCTTCCTGGGACAATGAATTCACGGCGTTCTTATTTCAATTTCCAGGAGTGTATGTTGTTGTTGTGGTCTTCAGTCCAAAGATTGGTCCGATGGAGCTCTCCATGCTACTCTATCATGTGCAACACTCTTCATCTCAGTGTAAGTACTGCAACCAACATCCTTCTGTATCTATTTCCCTCAGCATCACCTGATTGAGTTTGACTGCATTCCAATATCCTTATTTTGCTTCTGCTGATGTTCATCTTATAGCCTCATTTCAAGACACTGTCCATTTCGTACTTAAATATAAGTTCTGAAACTGACAGTGTATTTACAATGTGCGATCGATTTTGTTATAGGCAAGTACTTCGATGTTTCTTCGTCGATATAACGATACATTTTTATCGATGTATGATTAGATTAGTTTTTCGTTCCATAGATCCGTCCTGAAGAGATGCTCGTGGATGTGGAACTTGTCAATTTTTTTTTAAGCTGAAATAACAATGCTAATAGTATGAGTATATACAATACTTCCTTTTTTAATCTGAAATAACAGTACTAATACTATGAGTATATACAATACATCGTTTGTATCTATTAAAAAATTCGTCAGTGGGGTAGAAGGAGTTGGTCACTAGTAAGTCTCACAGGCTCCTTTTAAACTGATCTTATTTGTAACTAAATTTTTTATGTTTGCTGGCAAATTACTGAAGATGAGTGTACCTGAGTAGTGGACCCCTTTTTGAAGTAAAGTAAGTGCTTTTAAGTTCTTGTGCAGATCATTTTTGTTCCTGGTATTGTATGTATGAACTGAGCTGTTTGTTGGAAAGTAAATATACTGAGAGGCCGTAGTTAGTATACCCAGTTCTTTGAGGACATCCGTGAATTTATTCCAGAAATAGTACGTATTACACGCTTTTGGACTCTGAAAAGTGAAAACTTTTGTTTGACTTGAAGAGTTACCCCAAACTATTATACGATATGACATTATGGAATGAAAGTAGGCAAAGTATGCAAGCTTTTTCATTTTTATGTCACCTATGTCTGCTAACACTCGAATTGCAAATACAGATTTGTTAAGGCGTTTCTGCAGTTCTGCGGTGTGCTCCTCCCAACTGAATTTATTGTCAAGTTGTAATCCCAGGAATTTAAGACTACCAACTTCTTCTATCTGGTCTTCTTCATACTTTATGCATATGCTGTGTGGAGACCTCTTCCAGGTTCTGAATTGCATATAGTGAGTCTTTTCGAAGTTTAATGTCAATGAGTTGGCTTAAAACCATTTTTTAATATCCATGAAAATATCATTAGCAGATGTCTCTAGAACTACACTTGACATACTATTTATTGCAATACTTGTGTCATCTGCAAACAAAACGAATTCTGCTTCTGGCAGTGTAACTGATGAGAGATCATTAATGTACACAAGAAAAAGCCAATAATGATATATTTTTAAATATCAATATATCGTATTTCCGGTATTTTTAAAAATATCAACAGTCTTGTCTTATACGTCTACATGTTCCTAAGAAAAAGGTTTTTTACAATCAGAGAAACAGACAGACATATGGACGACAAAGTGATACCATAAGGGTTCCTTTAGATTGAGGTACAAACCATAAAAAGTAGAGAGAGCACCAGCCCACAAAAGGCAAAGGTCCCAGGTTCGAATCCCAGTCTGGCAGACAAGTGTAATCTTCCAGTAAGTTTGAAACCTCCGCACACTCCACTTCAAGAAGCCTTCATTAGTAACCAAGAGTCGTTTTGAGAATGTGTAGACATTTTGGTAACTAAACTGTAAGATTTTCGCTACTTGCCACAAGCACTGCATTATCCATAGTAGTAATCGAATTCGTATATTATCTTTGCTTGGCTTTATCAAATCTCATCATAATGAAATTTTTTTGCCCACAGTGTCCCGTAACAATGCGAGTATGTGGTCGAGTTATTCACCCACCTAGGCCTGTTGCTGAGGAGAGATGAATTTATCACACGGCTGAACGCTAGCCGGCAGAGGGCGCACCGCAGCCAGCCTGGCTAGTTGACCGTTTCCGCCTCATGCGAGTTCAGGTGCAGACACTATGAGCGCGTCGCCGGAAACGGATAAGTCCCAGAACTGGGGTTTTGGACGACTGACGCTCGCACTGCCTTTGTGCAGAACATGCTCCAGGAAGTGGCGAAGTGTCAGAGATTCTTAAAGATGGCCAAATTACAGCTCTTTGAGACTTGACAATAACTCTCATCAAATACACTGAGACACCAGAGAATCTGGTATAGGCATGAGTATTCAAATACAGAGATATTTAAAACAGGCAGAATACAGCGCTGCGGTCGGCAATGCCTAATAAGACAACAAATGTCTGGCGCAGTTGAATGGTTACTGCTGCTACAATGGCAGGTTATCAAGATTTAAGTGAGTCTGAGCGTGATGTTATAATCACCGCACGAGCAATGGGACGCGGCATCTCCGAGGTAGCAATGAAGATGGGATTTTCCCGTATGACCATTTCACGAGTGTACCGTGAATATCAGGAAAACGTCAAATCTCCGACTTGGCTGCGGCGGGAAAAAGACCCTGAAAGAACGGGACCAATGACGACTGAAGAGAATCGATCAACGTGACAGAAGTGCAACCCTTCCGCAAATTGCTGCAGGTTTCAGTGCTGGGCCATCAACAAGTGTCAGCGTGCAACCCATTCAATGGAACACCGATATGGGCTTTCGGAGCCGAAGGCCCACTCGTGTACCCTTGATGATTAATTTGAAACTTGTTTGTTTTGCCATACGCAGTGTCACAGGAAAGAAATACACAGAGATGGAGCTGATGGTTTTGTGTATATATCAAGAGCCACAAGATAAATGTTGGTTGCAGAAGTGTGCAATGTATCATGGTGCTGAAGCGATTACTATTGAAGCATTACACATTCAGGATACTGACATTGACATAACCAACGCATTGTGTGAGGGACGAGAATTGGTGAGAAAGACAGTAGAGTCAGAGAAGTTTGTTATAGAGGTTAGGCATCGGGTCATGAAAGGAATAGCTGACCTTCACATCTGGAAAATTCAGAGACAGGCCATAGCAGAAGTAAAATCAGCCACATCCCAAAATACTGAGACATTAGCTCTTCATTTGCTGAGAAGTGGTCTATAGCTTTGCAGAACGAAATTCAAAGTTACCTCTGGCACACATAACAGGTGTTGTTGACTTCCATGGGACATTACAATGTTTTGGTATTGTCAGTGATATCTCATTCATGACAGTACACATGCATGCTATACTGTCAGCATGATAACTGATGACATAACATCTAGAAGCCATGCATTTCCTAAACATGTGTATGTGACTGATGACACAGCATCTCTTTTTAAAAATGCTTTCAGCTTTATGAGCTTGGTCAACACTGTAGTACAGGAATTCAGACAAAAAATGGATATTTTCAGCAACAGGTTATGGAAAAAGTGCATATTATGAAGTAAGAGGTCTCTGTAAACAGCTTGCCACAAGATTTAATCTCCAGCATGAAGCTGTTGATGCCATAAGAAATGCTACTGGGTTTGTACACATCATATCAACATTAATAACAAACATGAAACTTTTAATTCTAAATTAAGGTACATTAAGGAAATTCCATTTAAAAAAAGAGAGAAGAGTGGTCTGCTATGAAGCCTGTGGTATGAATTCAATCAAGTCACTACTGGGTTGCATCCCAGAGTGGCACATACATTGCAAGAATGGTTCTCCACAAAATGCAGCCTGTTGCTGTGTGTGAAATGCAGAGATGTCAGTGTATGTTAGAAACCTTTGCAGTGAGCCACTTCATTTCTCATTTCCTGTGTGCATGATAATCAGCAGTGGGTGGGAAACATAATAAGTGTCTCTCATGAGCTGCAGATGGCCATCATCAAAAGATCAGTGTGCAGTTCCCATGTCCCAAGTACTGCTCTTGTTGGATCATGCTTGTCCATGTGCAAATACAGCTGGGCTATACAAGTTCAGTGAGAAGCAGATGAAAAAAACAAATTAACTCTTTTCAACAATGCGGTGTTGGTTGCTAGATTGTAGGCAATTTTAATTCATGGAAAGTCATGAAGAGGTAAAATCATATCAGAAGACAATAATAATATGTGCATAATATTATAAAAAGAAAAGTGGGTATAAATATTCTGTATCTCATTTTTGTTATAAAATGCTTTCAAAGAAAACTATGAATTGTTTTCCCACTCACTTATAATGTTGTAAAGTAATTATTTCAATTCAGAAAAACCTGTTTTGCATGACATTTACTTAAAATCAGCGATCAATTTAAATATTTAAGTGTCCATGATTTTATGACCTTGACGGTAGAGCTAGGTCTATTTAAAAAATTTCTAGCATTTTGTACAGACAAGTATTGCCACTCTGACTGTATGTTCCCTAAGTACAATGACCAACTAATATACCATGAAACCTTTGGAATGTTTAGGATGGGGGTTTTGGAGAAAATAATTTCTAAATAACCAAAAAATTTCAGACACTTTTGTCTTTATGTACAAATATTTTGGTGATTTGAGAATTTCATGCCTTAATATTATAGCAGACAGATAGCAGTCCTTCCACTTTATCATTTCTCAAGACACAAGACAGTTAACATCCTGTGACTATTCATATTTTCAAAACATAATTTTGAAATTTGAAAAAAAAAAAAAAAAAAACTGGGGCCTCGGAAGTGTGTACGTATCAATCACATCTCATAGTATTGGGAACAAAGTCTTTATTGAAAATGAATTCATATCTCTATCTCTTTTTGTTTCTTTATTACAATTTTTCAGTTTTTGCTTTTGTTACAACATTGTCACGAATACTCTCATTTAGAGAGGTCTGTAACATTTTAACAAATCATCAGAAAATCAAAATATTGCAGTCTTGGAGAGGTATCATGTGTAACTTCAACATATATTTCTTTCAGCAAACTTTGAAATAGTAATGTGACACATTCACTTTTTATCTGTATGACTTGGTATGAAATCCCCTAGAAATACAATAAAAATTATGATAAAATCATCTTGATTATGGCTGTAATCTTACTCATCCCTTGGTTGACATCTGCAAAAGATGACAAAACTCACCCTTGTAAACCGAAAGTTAGTTACATGTTCCTTGGACCATTTTGCATGAAAGATCATAGTGATTTGGAATGTGCAATTTTACATTCACATCACAAATTAATCTGTACATCTTTTACACGTTACAGTAATAGAAATTCTTCTGCAGAATAGAAGGAGTTGTTAAGGATAAACTTTCTCAGTTTGTTATCGAATTTTACTTTGCTCAGACTACCATAATGTGTAGTAATGATTATCATTTTAATGGTATTGTAATTATGTACTTCATTGTTCTTTTTGAACTGTAGTGGATTATTTACAACAAACTTCATGAGGGAATAAATGTATTGTGAATCAGTAGTCAGAATGTCTAACTCCTCCAACAGATGTCAGCAATATGGTCATGGGTGAGCTCTACATATTTTTAAAGCAGGTTTTTGGACAGTGAAAATTTCCTTTTTTAAAGATGAGTTACCCCAGAACATTATCTGTATGACATGGAAGGAAAATATGCAAAACATGTCACCTTACTGATTTATCTCTTTGCAAGATATGCAATGATTCAATGATTATAAGTGCAAATGTGGCTGAACTAAGTTGTTTCAGGAGTTCCAGTTTAAATTCTCATCAATATGGACACCTAAGAATTTTGAAATTTCCATCCTATTTATTATTTCCTCACCCTGTGTTTGCAGAATTGAATATGTTGTGTCTTTTTCAAAATTGAGAGTTAGACCATCCACAGAAAACCAGTCAACTGTACTTTTAAGAACTTTGTCTACCATTTCTTCTGTTTGTATATGTATGCTTGGATTGATGACAATACCAGTGTCATCTACAAAAAGGACTAATCCTGCTGTTATGTACTAGAAAGAAGATTGTTTACATACAGAGTCTGCCAGAAAAATGTATACACTCTTTGTCAGGCTCTATCGAGATATCAGTACTGTCATTTGATTTGAATTACAAGCGTGTTGTAGTACGGTCCTCAGCTCAACAGATGTCAGTACTTTCATTTCAGTACTGAGGAAACAAGATAGCTGGAGCACGCTTAATATTCGAGCAACAAAAATGTATTGTGAAGTGGTTTTTCAAGTTTGATAATGCCATTGAAGTGCAATGTCAGTGAAGGCAGGAGTTTGAAACAGAAACACCAACCCACCTAACAACTAACTGCATCATTGAGAAGTTTGAATTGCATAGAACAATTTGTGATATTCACAAAGGAAGTTGTGGAAGACAGCGTACAGTTACAAGTCCTGCTTTGTTGGCTCTCATGTTGGAAACGTTTCTTAATTCTCCACAGAAATCTGCTACACAATTTGCATGTGAAGTGGGGGTTGGAATGACAAGTGTACGAAGAATTCTGAAAGTTGCAAAATGGAATGCTTACATTCCACAATTACTGATTGTGATTAATGATGACGATCCTGATTGCCAAATGCAATTTTGCAAATGGTATCAGCAAATGGTAACTGATGATGAACAATTTGTGACAAAGGTAGTGCAGAGTGATGAGGCACAATTTAAACTTAATGGCACTGTGAATTGGCATAACAGTATGGGCACCTGAAAATCCACATATTTATGTGGATAAAGTGGTCAATCTACCAGGGGTTCATGTGTTGAGTGGACTATCATCTAGGGGCTTGGTAGGACCCTTTCCTTTGATGCTACTGTCACTGGAGAAGTGTACCTGGAAATGTTATGCACATCAGTTTTGCCAGGTATATGTGTTCTTTATGGAGCTGATGATGAGGTCTTCTACCAACAAGACAGGGCACCACTACAGTACCACCTAGCCATACGAGCTTTCCTGGATGATAATTTTCCGGGGCACTGGGTTGGATGAAGAGGGCCCATTGAGTTCCTTCCATGGTCACAAGATCTAACACCTATGGGCTTTTACTTGTGCGGAACTGCGAAAGATAATGTCTATCGATGTAAGCCATGTGCAGTGGAGGAACTTTGCCAGGATATTACAGCAACATGTGCAGCAGTCTCCACTATAACATTGACTGACATAGTTGCGGCGACCACTCATCATTCTGTTATGTGTATAGCCACCAACGGTGAACATTTTGAACATTTAAAGTAACCATGCGCTAAACTGAAGGTTGCAAGGTTGCACAACATATGTGATCAATTATTAAATGTAAAATAAACACATAAGTAATACTTTTCATTCCTTAAAGAGTGTATATATTTCTCTTGTGGACTCTGTATATGAGAAACAGTAGTGGACCTAAGATTGGACACTGGGGAACCCTATAAGTGATTTATTCCCACCATGAATTATGTCCCTGAACTGTATTATTTGAATTACTAAGTACAACTTTCTGCATTCTTTTGGTTAGATAAGATCCATTGCATGGCTATAAAATCAGTCCTATAAAAAGTCAATTTATCTAGGAGAATACTGTGCTTCAGGCAGTCAGATGCCTTAGACAAGATGAAAAAAATACCAATTGGTGCTATTTGATTATTTAATACATGTACAATCTGGTAAGTGAACATGCAAATGGCATTCTAACAAGAGAACCTCCCCATCGCACCCCCCTCAGATTTAGTTATAAGTTGGCACAGTGGATAGGCCTTGAAAAACTGAACACAGATCAATCAAGAAAACAGGGAGAAGTTGTGTGGAACTATGAAAAAAAATAAGCAAAATATACAAACTGAGTACTCCATGTGTAAGATAGGCAACATCAAGGATAGTGTAGGCTCAAGAGCACCGTGGTCCTGTGGTTAGTGTGAGTAGCTGTGGAGTGAGAGGTCCTTGGTTCTAGTCTTCCCTCGGATGAAAAGTTTACTTTCTTTATTTTCACAAAGTTATGATCTGTCCATTCGTTCATTGACGTCTCTGTTCACTGTAATAAGTTTAGTATCTATGTTTTGCGACCGCACCGCAAAACCGTGCGATTAGTAGACGAAAGGACGTGCCTCTCCAATGGGAACCGAAAACATTTGATCGCAAGGTCATAGGTCCACCGACTCCTCCACAGGAAAACACGTATGATATATTCTATACGATACTGGTGACTGCATGTGCGTCACATGACAGGAATATGTTGTCAACGCACCTAACTTGTACACTTAGCGAATGGGTAAAAAGATTTTTCTACCTTGCCCGATTTAGGTTTTCTTGTGGATGTGATAATCACTGCCAAAAAAGTGATGACGAACAGATAATAATTGTCTGAAAATAAAAAATTAAACTTTTCACTCGAGGGAAGACTTGAATCAAGGACCTCTCGTTTCACAGCTGCTCACGCTAACCACGGGACCACAACGACCTTGTGCCTACACTATTCTTGATGTTGCCTATCTTGAGTGTGGACTACTCACTTTGTATATTTTGCTTATTTTTTTCATAGTTCCACACAACTTCTTCCTGTTTTCTTGATTGATCTGTGTTCAGTTTTTCAAGGCCTATCCACTGTGCCAACTTATAACTAAATCCGAGGGGGGTGCGATGGGGAGGTTCCCTTGTAAGTAGAGCAATCCTTCTGAAATGCAAACTGTGATTTGCTAAGGATACTATTGTTGCTAAGGTGAGATACACTTCTAGAATACATCATCTTCTCAAAAATTTTGGAGTATAATGTCAGCAGTGAAACAGGTTGATAGCTATTGACATCTCTTTTATCACCTTTCTTAAAGAGTGGCTTAATAACAGCAAAGGTTATGACATTAGTGACACTCTGTGGTGTTTATCTTCATAGCAAAAAACAGAGGATGACATTGAGTAACTGGACCATTGGAATAAAATCAAACTCACAATGTGGTAATGTAGAACAGGGAACCTTGTAACATTCCATGTGCACTATGCTCATGTTTATAACCTTTGTAAGTAACTTTTCAATGACTTTAAATAGCCATTCAAAAATTATAATGTTTGATGAGGATTCTAGCATACTGATTACATCAGACACAATCTAAATAATAGCTTAACAGGCTCTTGGCTGGTTCACAGCAAACAAGTCCCTTAATCTCACAAACCCACATATCAAAGCAGTTGAGAGGGTTGTCACAAGCTTCTTATCTTAGAATTTTATGACACACACATTTCCAGTTCTATGGAAAACAAATTTACCACACTTCAATTAAATGAGTTCTCCTCTACATCATGTAATGAAAACACTTTCTATTCAAATTGACTGTGCCTACTGTATAAATGGAAGAAGGAATAACGTTTAATGTCTATTAATTATAAGAGTATTAGAAACCATTTGGGTATTCACTGTGATTGATGTAGGGAAGCAGTAAAACTTGCATCTGGATAGTCAGATGGGGATTTGAACCTTGTTCCTCCAAAATGTGAGTACAGTGTCTTGATCAAAGAATCCTCACTCTATTTCATGCAAATGTGTACTCTGATTGTCCTTATATTCTGGCCAATAAGATGTACACACTTTGCTGGTATTATATATGCCATGCACCAATAAACTGCTTCATGTTATGTGCCAGAAGCTAAAAAATAGTTTTACGAATATAATGTCGATTAACAGCACCAATACTATTATGGAAACAGAAATTCTGACAAACAATAGTCCAGTTGTGGGATTACATCCACCAGAAGTGTAGGTGGTGAATATGGAAAACTTGTTGAATGTTTGGAAACTGTGGAAGCAGTAATATGACTTCTAGGCCATGACAACTCAAATAAATACCAAACCAGGAAATATGCAAGTAGCAATATTTATGTCCACAATTGGTAAAGAAGCCTTGGTTACATACAGGGTATAATGGGTAGTAAGTGCAGATATTTTTATGTGTGGTACCTTAATATGTACACACATCAGTGGGTTGGTTGTTTTTCCTGCCTTGAGTTATCTTTCCACAAACACATCACAAACTTTATGACTTGATGTTTCCTATATGGTTGTAACTGCACCATTAAGTAGACTATGCCTGTCAGTTTGGATTAACCATTTTGCTTACACGTGTCCACACTTCAGTACCTGACTTGCTATCTGGGGGGAAAAGGTCATTAATGGCTTGCTCTTGCCAAATTTACTTGGAGATACTACCCAATATAAAAATATATGACTTGCAGCAGCTATAATTGTAAAACTGCAATCATGTAAATACTAATGTAATGTTGTTCTGTACACTGTCCTCAGTCACCAATAGAAATACCTGTACTTATACCTGTTATACCTCATATAATACATTTAAACTTGGCACCATTGAAGAATGAGATCTCCAAATGATTTCAAAACTGTTTGACAATTACTTTATCCCAAATTAAATATAATATTTGAAAGACACATATTTAACTCCTTACAATGAAAACCTGGTGAAACATTTGATGAATTTTACACTTCTGAGTACAATTTTGCAAGACAAAATTGTTATGGGTATTTACAGTGAAGAGATTAAAAAAGGGATGTTGACACAGACAGATCTCATATTAGATAAAGTAACTGATATTTGTAAAACAATCAACATGTGTATTAACCTCAATGCAGATGACTATTATTAACTCAGAAGTGGAACATGGAGATGTAATAACAATTCTAAGTCCAGAAACAACAGAAAACAATACTCTAACGTAAAGGTAAATATAATAAAAGATTGTTTAAGGTGTGGTGGTAGTCATCCTGTTGAGAAATGGCCAGCCTTTAGAAGCAAATGTCATAATTACTACAAAATGGGCCATTTTACAAACAAATGTAAAAGTAAAGTAAAAATGACTAACAATATAGCTTTATAAATGAAATTCATTCTTCCAGTGAACAGTCTGAAATTTTTATAAGTGCTGTGTGGAATGACTAATTTTGACAAAGACTGGTGTGAAACTGTAATTTTTAAAAATAATGTAAGAGTAGAAGCCAAACTTGACACAGAGCAAAATGTAATGTCATAACCAGAAAAAATAGCAATGTAGCAGGTGCCAGTACATCAGATTCAGTGACAAAAAAACTACTTATCTGTAGTACAAGTAAGGTAGATATTCTGGGAGAAGCCACACTCTTCTGTAAGATTGGGAACTGTCTAGCAAATGTGAAGCTTTCAATGGTGGAACCTGATTTTCAGGTAATCTTAGGATGAGAAACGTCTTCAAAACTGAATCTGACAAAAGAGTAGAGTAGATAAAAGTAAATGTGCTAGGAATCTACCTTTGGGATGAGGAAATTTTTCAGTCTTCAAATGTGTTAAAGATTTTGTGCATGACATAGACCTCAAAGAGGATGCCGACTTGAAGATTCATTATCCAAAGACTACCACATAAATTGAGAAACTAAATATGAGATGAACTGGAGAAAATGGTTTAAATGTGAGTAATCCAGCTCATAGAAGAAAATACACTGCAGTTTCACTCTAGATAGTCATACTCAGGAAAGGGAAACTTCATATTTGCTTGGATCCAAGTGAAATTAATAAAATCAGTCTTCAAGATCACTATTGAATGAAGATGCTGGAAGAAATTAGTACAGTGGTGACAGAACCAAAATATTTCACATGTTTAGACTCTGAAAAATAGATTTTGCCAAATTAGAGTGTTAGAAATATTTAATGTTTAGCACACTGTGGGGAAGATACAGCTGCACAAGATTACCATTTTGCTTACCTTCAGTCCCAGATCTTTTTCAACAAGTCATATCTAAATTCCTAAATGAGATCAAGACTGTAGAATGTTTGATGGATGTTATTTTGATTTATGCAAAAAACAATAAAAAACTTAATGAAGGAATGAAGCAAGTTATACAGATATTGGAAAATGTATGCATTAAATGGAATAAAGGCAAATGCAAATTTGGCATAAAGGAAACAAAATTCTTAGGTCACATTTTAGCAGAAGGTGGACTTCACCCTAATCCTGATAAAATAAGTGCCACTAACGAACTTCAAACTCCTCAAAATAAAAAATGGCTCCAATGTGTATTAGGGATGTGAATTACAAGTATAAACCAAACTTTCTGAACTGACACATCCATTGCAGCAGCTGATAAGGAAAGAAGCTGAATGTAAATGGAATTTGACACAACAGGAAGCACTTACCAAAATAATGTCTCACAACATTTCTAGTGTTTCATTATTATGATGTAAGTGAAGATCTGAAATTATCAGTTGATTCCACAAAAGAACTATAGAGCTGTCCTACTGCAATGTGAGCAGCTGGTTACATACTCTAATCGTCACCAGCACAAAACTTATATCCACAAATAGAAAAAAGGCCAAGGCAATTAAGTTTGCAGTCCAAATGTTTCATGAGTATTTACTTATTTATTTTATTTTATTTATATTTATGGCAAAAAGATTATCATTGAAAGCGATCACAAACCACTGGAGACATTTTTTTTAAAAAAAAAACCATTGCAAGGTGCACCTGCAAGATTAAAACTCATATTTTCTTTAAAAAAGTTTCGCCGTATTCTCCTACAGTAATTTATACTAAAGGGTCAAATGTACTAGTAAATGATATTCTAAGTATAGACTGCAAGGAACAAGAAGATAAAGCAGAAATGGAAGAACTAGAAGCACTGCGGTTTTACTTACCATTTTAGAATTAGGACACAACTAATAGAAGATATACTTCAGGATAAAGAATTACAGTTACTTCTATCATACATAATGCAAGGATTTACAGATACAGTTAAGGAAATGCCTCAAGATTTTGTTACATTTTTGGACCTTTAAAGAAATGATTGGTTATGCTGAAGGAATTTTCTCTAAAGGACAAGAGATAATTATTTCAGCACAGTTAATTTATAGGGCACTGAAATCAATCTATGAAGGACACCTTGACATAGAAAGTTGTTGCATAAAAGCTGAAGAATATGTGTACTGGAAAACATAACATAAGACATCAAGAATCACATATCAAGATGTAACATACGTCAACAGTATTCAAGACATGAGATACATGAATCCATTATAGTGAAATCAGCATGAAGTTATCCAGGCAAATAATTGCTACAGATTTTATTTTGGAAAACACAAATATTTACTGATAGTGGACAGCTACTCTGGATTTTTTGAATTTTAGGACATACCCAACACTACTACTGAAGAAGTTTTGAGAACATTAGGTAACTGGATCAGCTTGTTTGGAATACCTGAAGTGCTAGTAATGGATAACTGACCACCCTTCAGTTCTAGGAAATTTTAGCATCAGCTAACTGTTTATATGATTCATCATCAGTCCTGGGTTTCCCAGAAGCAATGGCCGTACTGAACGTTATTTTCAGACAGCCGGCGGTTTATTGTCAAAGTGCCCAATGGATAAAACAAACATATATTTAGCACTTCTCAATTACCAAAACACACCATGGAATAAAAAATTGGGGTCATCTTATCAGCAAGCATTTTCAAGGATATACAGAACCCTGCTATCCATTGTACTAGAAGCTCTCTGTCTGCAGGCTAAAAAACAGCAAGTTACCCAAGAATTAAAAAAATATGAGGTACCAGTAAAAAAGGTATTTGATTTTACGTATTCTGAGCAATATTATACATGCACTTTGATAGCATTATGCATACAACACACCAATAAACACTTCATGTTAAACCCTTTAGTGGTGGTGCGAGATGCTGTGGACACCCCACACATCAAAAACTGCTTGTATTATTAGTTCATGTTTCATAAATGTCTAATCGTCCTTGTGCACATAAATGATCTACCATCAAACATCAATTCCAGCACCAGTACACTCTTCGCAGATGATACCAGTATCCTCATAACAAGCAAAAATGAACATGAACTCCAAGAGGCCATAAATGGAAATACAGATGAAGTTGGTGATTGGTTTGAGAAAAACAAGCTCATAGTTAACACAAAGAAAACCACTTACCTAAACTTCCACCTAAGATCAAATAAAATTACGCCTGATATGAAATTACACGGTTCCGAAATATCCCCAAATATAGAAACAAGATTTCTACGCCTATGGATTCAGGATAATCTAAAATGGCAAACACACATTAATAAAACTAATAGTAAGCTAAACCAAGTGTGCTATGCCCTACGAATCCTTGCATACTGCGCAAGCCCAGAAACTGTTCACACAGCCTACTATGCACAATTCCACAGTGTAATGCAGTATGGTATTATATTCTGGGGAGACTCTACACATAGCCGAAACATTCTCCTCACCCAAAAGAGAGCTATAAGAATAATGAACAAGGCAAAGCCGACTGATGGCTGCAGACCTCTCTTCCAAAAGTTGCTCATCCTACCCCTTGGCAGCCTGTATATACTAGAACTATGCAAATTTGTAAAAAGTAATATTACAAAATTTAATAAAAATGTAAATGTCCATGACTATGGTACTAGACAGAAAATGGAACTCCATATTAAAGAAATGCACACCTCTGCCTTTAAAAACTCTCCCCTCAACAAAGGCATTGAAATATACAATAGCCTGCCATCAGAAATAAAAAACAGTAACTCCCTGACTGTATTTAATAAAAAATTAAAATCATTCCTACTTGATCATTGTTTCTATGGTGCAAGTGAATTTCTGCTCCACATGGGCAGAAAGAAACATGAAACAAATTGCAGCAAAGAATTTTGTAAAGAGTAAAACATTAATGCAAGTATGTGCAAAAATCTTGCATCTATATCATCTGCAACTAAGCAAATTAAGTGCAGAAAGAATATCCAACCAGGTACTGTTGTGTATATGTGTTAGAGGAATATAGCACTAAAATACAAATGTGTAACTGAGTATGTAATTTGTGTGTCCATAAATTTGTGTGTCCATAACTTGTCAGAAAATATGTATGTAAGCTCATGTTTGTGTAAACTTTTGGCATATCACTTCAAGCCAGCAAATTATCACAATGTCCAACATCAAATGTATGTTTGTGCATCGCCATGTCCATGTCATGTACAGTATTGATTCAGAGGAGATAAATAAAATAAATAAATACAACTTTTGTCAACTTTCTGTGTAACATATATGTAAATAATTAAATTAGATCACACTAAATTTCAGTTGTCATTGATTTTCAGTTGTCAAAAACATACGCTAGGGTACTCAGAACAGCCCACACTAGTATTAATGTAACGAAAAAACAAAATAATACCAAGTGTCACATTTAAAAATTTTATAGCTATACCACTGTTGTTGCATTTCTTGTTATATTAAGTGACTCCATTGTTGCCTAGTAACTCTATTCTACCTTCTTTCCAAGAAAAATAAAATTCTTGGAGTCAGTTTGCTTTCTGCCACTGTTTGAGAAGAAACATATGATAAATCAGACACAGATTAGTGTGAGGAACTGGAACATGAAGCTGATGTATAGATGAATGGTGATAGTGAATTTTTAGTTGGGAAATGACATATCAATGAAATTGATGAAGAACTGTCAAATAAGCACTGTAAGGACATGACCTCAAAATACTATTATCCCATCTACAAGATCTGAAAGATGCAGCCTAAATTGCTTAAAAATTGATCTAAGAGTACTTCCTTTTGTTTTCTGATGGAGCTATGTTCAAAACAAATATGTGTATATACCAATGTGTAGGTAAGAAGCAATTTGAGGGATTATGTCCAGAAATGAAATGCCAAAGAAACAATGTGGCTGAAATTACAGTGTTGTTGGGTTATTTATCTTGCCCAGATTTTATTACTCTAGAAATATGAACCTAAAGGACCTGTACAACATGAACAACTTTAAAACTGAGATATTTCACACTACGATGAGTTTTTATGAGTTCCTGTTCAGATGCATAGTGTTTGATGACATTCAAAGCAGGCAAGAGAGAAAGAAAATATAGTAGATAAACTTGCACCTATTAGGGAAATATTTGAACTTTTATGGAAAACTATGATAAGAACTACAAAGTGTCTGAATATTCTAAAGTTGATGAACAGTTAGTTCCTGTCAGAGGAAAGTGTAGTATATGTCAATATGTACCATGCAAGCCATTGAATATGATCTGAAATTTCTAATGCTCTCTGACACCAGATCCTTGTTTGTCCTTGCCTTGAAGATACATGTTGGAAAAGTCAGATGGGTTAGATGAAGTTTCAAACTTACCACAAGATGTGGTAATTCATCTGAGCAAGACAACTAAGAGGACTGGCAATAATATAATGGCAGACAGTTGGTTCACTAGTTGGAGCTTATCTAAAGAGCTTTTGAAGAAGAAACTTAGTTTGAGTGGAATAATTTGCAAAAATAAAACTGAACTTCTTTCTAATTTGTGAATGTGAAGCAACATGAAGTAAAAAGTAGTTTATTTGGATTTCAAAAGGATGTGCCAGTCATCTTGTATGTGACAAAAAAGTGCAAGAATATGATACTTGTTTAACCTATTCACTTTGATAATAAAATAAATGATACCAAAGGAGAGAAAAGAAGCCTGAAATTATCAAAATGTACAGTTTCACAAAAACAAGAGACAATACATTGGATGAAATTTAGGCCAGCTACTCCAGGTCAAGAAAAACAAGACTTCAACCCTGTGCAATTTTTTTTTTGTATCCTGTATATTGCTGGATGCTCAAATAGTATTTAACAAAAATAATGAGACCAATAATTTGGTCACAAGATTGTTCCTAAGACAACTAGGAGTTCAGTTATTACAACCAGTTACACACAAGAGAGCAGTGACAAAATCCCTATCCAAATACACCAAACAGAAAGTGGTGAAGATCACAACACAAGAAGATGAAAACCAAGGACCTTCAACAGAAAGATGAGGGCTTGTGAACAGAAATGAGGGCTATGAAAGAAACAAGAAAGGATGACATGCAAAGCACCTAAGAACTGAATACATGAAAATAGAAGGTTTCAGTATGAAGTTAATAAAAAACGAGACAAAGTCATGTGATAACAATAACAAATGATTGTTTTGATAAAGAACATGTTTCTGATTTTGAATGAAACATAAAATAATGTAGAAAACATTGAAATTTGACAGAACTAATAGATATACTGTATATCAATTGAAAATGGAAAGAAAGATGCATCACTGTTTTTTTACTATTTGTGATGTTAATCTTTAAATTGATATTACTAATCCATAGAAAGTGTATAAATCTTTTAAAGAGTTTAAGACTTCAATACAATAATACTACAAGATAGATTTTTTTGTACTATAACATTATTTAGGCTCTTTCCAACAATCTGTGCCAGCATTAACATTATAATGCAATGCACTTGTCTGTAAGGGTTAATCAGTAAAAGGCAAAGAAATTGTCAAAGGCAACAACCCAATGAGACATTGTGAATGCCTCACAAAGTCTCAGTGTAACATCCTCGCCAGAAGAGAAACTGGAATCTTGATTTACTTTAGGTCATGGCGTATAAACCTCAGAATGTGAAACAAACTCTGTTTTGGTCAGATAAACACAAAATCTTGTAACCATTCTTTACTTACTTTATAAGCGTTCACTGCTTAATGGCAAGGCAGCCTTTGAAAGTTTCCATGCTCTCATAAACAGGGTTCCTAGCTTGTGAAGGTGGTCTTAGCCAACTGTGTTGCTAGACATGATAGACACATCATTTAAATGCAATTATTTTTTTTATCTTTCTTGAACATTCATTTGAGATAAAACTTTTCTCAATATGTGACCACATTTTCATGTTTTGTAGACCAGCATTTTGTCCTAAGTGACAAATGGATTCATCAGAGTTATGAAGACCATTTGCAACATTGGCAAAAACTTTTGTCTATAAAACAACATGAATGGACAGTTGCACAGCCACAAAACTCCTATGAAAGACGGTAATATCCACAGAAGCCTGTGACATTACATTCCAAGAAAATCATCTTCATCATGAGCTCTGATGCACATGACACATCTAGAAAGGCGATGCTGGAGCAAACAGCATTTAAGTTCAAGATGATTACAATCAGGGTTTGACCAGTAATAAATGTCTTTCTTCCCTCTGCAATTGTCACTGCCTGTCATTTGACTACCTGATCTCCAATGCTTCTTTCCCTTTCTTATAAGACATAAACATTTGTTTAACCACAAACTGTTTCACCAACAGAACTGATGGAAATGAAATAAGCAGCTTCTTATACTCAGGAGTCCGACAGTAGCATTTTGGTCAACACATCACAAAATTTACCAATGTATTCTGTACAGCTACAATCACATAACCAGTGTAGACATGCCAAAACACACAATAATATCCACTTAAACTAAACCATGGATGCTTAAAGTTCTAGCAACTCTTGTGTCAAAAATGAGCTAAATAATTACAATGTGCCGAAAGCTTTCTCAAGTGCCTCATTGTTGTTGTAGTTAGAAAAAATCTTCACATCCCCTAATGCTGTTGCCAAAGTGAACACCCTAACCTCTGCACAGCTTGTGAAATCTTGGTGATGGTTGCAACAACATAGTTGCTTTGGGGGTCTCTCATATTATAGCTAATGCAAGTAAAAGTGGTATATGATTGAACCCTAGATAAAATAATTACTTGTCTGACAACCAAATGTTACTGCCTTAAAATCAATATGTTACATGGTGACTTTTCATTGCATTCAGATGCAGAATCCATGTCATTATTAGGAAAATGAAACAAACAGCTCAAATTCTCATCTTGTGCCATTCTCAACAAACCTCATTTCCATTTATAAAACATGAAAAATGAAGAAATTGAAAAGAAGCAGAAGTTACAAGTAAATAAGATTAGGGTTTAACACCCCTTCAACAACTAGTTCACTAGGGATGGTGCACAATAAGGATAGGGAAGGAAATTGGGAGTGGTCTTTCAAAAGGCCAGCATTTATCTTAAGCCTGGTTGTGTGTTCTGAAGACTGACATCTGTAAACTTTCTTATCAATTTGCAGCCAGACAGTTTAGTGTGTGATATATGTTCTTGAATTCAAATCTGACACAACACCATCAACAAAAACAACAACAACACCAGCATCAGAACCACCATCACCATCATCACCATCACCACCACCACCACCAGCACCACCAACACCACTCTAACAAAACACAAGTCTCTGCATACAATTTTCTTCACAGAAAAGAAATTAGTTCACTGAATGCACACAAAATAGAAATGTAAGGACTTAGTTTCAAACAAATGGCTGAAAAGTAAAGTCTCTACACACCTCTTGAGAATATAAACATTTCACTTTATCATTCTCTTTCCAAGAGACTCAGTTTTGCATGTTTTACTCTGAAAATTATTTCTAAAGATTGCTCCTCAGACTGGGCCAGACTGTCTTATTTTAGTTACTTCCAGTCCTTTGTAGCTTATTGTATAATTTTCTGGGGTAGAAGTGATAGCTGATTAATGGTTTTGTATGTTATAGAAAATATTTTTTTTTATATTAGAGAAAAGGGGCATCCAAATTTTGTCACATAGCTCTGCTAGGGTTCACTGCGAGCCCCTATTTAAAAAGTTATGTTTGCTCTACATATGCAAATGCGTATTGATGACAAGGGCTAGACTCGATGACCTGCAAAGTGCAAACCAACTCTGATTATAATAGTTATAATACTCACAACTGTGGGTCCCTTCATATAGAACAAGTTAGAACAACTTGTACTCAAAGACTTGTGAGCCATTTTGGTGTCATTCTTTGTAATGCACTGCTACCATACATACAGATCTTGGAGATGGAAATGGTTTTTAGAGCAGAGTTAAAATCATTTCTTGTTGAGAAGTGTTTCTGCAATGTGAATGAATACATTAGCTCATAGCATTATTAGGCCCTCATTTACTGTTGAGTTCTTTTGATGCTGTTAACTGATGTACCATCTATGCTGTGTTGGTATTTCCAAAAGAAAGTTTCTACTGCTTGTTTTCTGTTTCCTCTGTTGTAGATGCAGTACAATACACTTCCTCTGAGAAGGGATCTGGTGCTAGCCTAGAGGAGATGAATATAGTGTTGACAGTTTTTTGTATGTTCACACATTATACTTTTCAGCTGTGTTATGTTGTGCGTTTTTGTAGTTTTATTTTTTTAAGTGTGTTTTATATCAAAGTTTCATCGTTTTATTATATAATTGATTTACTTACTGTGTGTGTTGTACTTTTTAGCAGTGTTATGTAATGTGTTTCCACTTTTTCAGTAGTGTTTTTATAATTTGATGTTCTTGTTATACCACTGATTTATTTCTGTTGCATTTTGCAATCACATGTAGAGTATGTATCGAGTGAGGTGGCTATGCCAGTCTTAATGCACTGGATTTGCATTCTGGAGGAGTGAGGTTTATTTCTGATATGGCCATCCTGACTTGTGTGTTTCATTGTTTTCTCAAGTTGCTAAGGTGACTGCTGGGATGGCTCCTTTGATTAGGCCATGGATAACTTCCTTCCCTATCCTCTCCTAATACAATCCTAATCTGTTAATTTTTATATATGTATATGTTACTTCATTAATGTATCCTATATGTGCAGTTCTGTTCTACTGAATGGTCTATGGATGAATACATAAATAAAAAAATTAGAAGATGGACCTACACACCAAATGGTATATTAGCCTGTGAAACAGTTCTGCCTGCTTTACAAGCAGATATCTCTGTCATGGTGTAGACCAGCAAATGGAGTTACTGGCATACATCACTCAATACTGCCCTATGGCATAATTTTTTGGAGCAATGCAGTTAAGTTGAAAAAGTATTTATTGTACAGAAGTGTGCTGTGAGAATGTTGGGTAAAGATGATAACTGAACATCTTGCAGAAGCCTTTTTCATTTTTATGTTTCATGCCAAGACATATACATTGAAGAGCCAAAGAAACTGGCACACCTGCAGAGTCCCAGCAAGCATGCAGAAGTGTTGCAACATGATGTGGCATGGGCTGAAGTAGTGCTAAAGGGAATTGACACCACGAATCCTGCAGGGCTGCCCATAAATCCATAAGAGTAAAGACACAAAAACATTTTTTGTGTAGATTTTGTCTCATTGCATATGGTTGAACAAAGTTATGAAAAGGAGAGTTGCTGCTCACCATATAGCAGAGATGCTGAGTCACAGATAGACATGACAAAAAGGCTGTCACAAATAAGCTTTCTGCCAGTAGGACCTTCATCAAAAATAGACAACAGACATATCTACATCTACATCTATGTGATTACTTTGCTATTCACTATAAAGTGCCTTGCAGAGGGTTCAAGTGAACCATAACTGGCTGAGTGAGTTAGTTCATAGGTCAGAGGAAGGGAAAGATGCTGTCGCCAATACCAGCATGCTTAACTAAATAAGTATGTCAAACAATAACATTATTATGAGTAGGACTACACATATTACTTTATAGAAAATAATTAACAATTAACACTTAGACACTACATTCATAAACTAATACATGTTTGATTTCACAAACTCCACCACAAAGAAGAGCCTTCAGGGATGTGGATCAAATAACAGGCAGAAGCAGACAACTTCTGTAAAGTATAGTAAAAAAAATTAATCTACTCACACTGATAATAACAGAAATTACTTTATATCTCCACCTGTACATTAGGAGAACTGAAACTGTTTCGAAAATTGACTTTGCTGCTCAGCTTACCTACTCAACAAATGTTTTTGTATCTAATACTTCGAACTAGACTTTTATGTAGCTTTACACACAATGCTATTTGCCATCTTAAATACAGACAAAGCCAAAACCTCTTCAGTCTGAAAACTAGATTTAAATGGTATTTACATACCTGGGTCCATACATTGTTATAAATATAACAATTTACCCAGTGTCTGAATATCAGCGGTTTTCAGGTTTTTGCCTGATATCTGCCAACATCCTGTTATAGACTTTTGTATCAGATTACTAAACTCCACTCTGAACCCTCAACATGGATGCTTTGTCTACAAGGGAATTATTTTTACTCTAGTACTTCTACTTTTGTGGCTGTGAAATTCACAATTCATCCTAAATTCATTCTTGTTATCGACAGTTAATACTATTAGAGAGTAAATATCTTGGAACATAATATTCTTATTTCATGTTTCTGTAGAATAAATCCTCTTTTGAGCTTATCTACACTGTCTCATAAAGTTATACAACAAAATAGTACTGATGAAAGTGTGCCAGCGACACCATCTGAGGTCAGCATATTGAAAGTGATAAGTTTATCATCCACCTAGATGTCTGAGAACTTCACACATGGAGCAGCATCCAGTGTGTACCCATTGATATTTACTTGTGATACCTATAAGCCACTTTTATTTGTCTGGGATTGCATAATATTAATCATTGTGATATTAAGGTTAAGCTGTTTGTTGTGAACCAGTTGAAAGCCTGTTCCATTACTGTCCTAGCAATGTCCAGTATGGATGTGTCCGGGATCTTCATCTATATACTTACGTCATCAGCACACAACACAATATTTGAAAAACTGTACAAGAGGAGTATGTTTAATACAACACCATTTGAGTTTTATGAGTAGAATTTCATTACCAACACAACTGAAGGACTTGGAAAAATCACAGAAAAACCGAATAAGGTAATTTTTCGCGTATAGTTCTATCAGAAATGTATTTGTGAGAGCATACTTTACTTTCCTGGTGCAGGAATCTTTACAGAAGCCAAAGTAAGCTATTAGATTTTACTACCTGTGATTGTGTAGAACAATGGTTTTTGGTAAAGTCAGATTAAAATCAGATAAACCCAAATATTTGCAGAACTTTGTAAATTAACTAAACAGAAAAAAGAAAATGTTAGCATGCATCACTTAAACAGAGAAATGAAGTGATTTTAGCCAACTTTCTGTGAAGACAAGGACATTGCTCTTGTAATTTTTATGAGTCTTTTAAATTCAGAAACTGAGCAAACAGGTCCTTGAAATGAATGTCAAACTGAAAATGTTTCAAATCAAATTGAAATCTGTGGGAAATGAAGTACATCAGGTGCCTAAAATGTGAAAGGTCTGAGAAATAGCTTGAAATTAGTGTTGCACAGTATGAAATCTTTGAAAACACACAATGTAGTGTTCACATCACCGAATCATAATCTTATTTAGTGCACCACTGCATGCGCTGAGTTCTAGGAACTTGTCCATGTCATAAACAAGATGATTATTTTTTCTGCTGATTTGCTCTTTGTTTAAAAACAATATTAATTGCCATATCAGTGATAGAACATTTATCCTCGTGTATTGAAAGGTTTAAGAAATCAAAATAACTGGTGATGAAAAACATCAGGATCGTGGTAGTGTTTACCTCTTTTACCCCTTGTCTGTAGGAACACTGGTTGCACTTGGAATGGTTTAAATAACGGTAGTTTCCTCAAGTTTAAAATGTAAGTGCTGGTCAATGTTGTAGCTGTCTGTCAGAAAGTTTGTCTGTGAGATAGTTTACTTATTTATTTATTTATAGTTTCTTTGCATGAAGCCAACACAATGATGTCTTTTGCAAATGCTAGAAATAATAATATAACAATAATTACATTTGTAAAATATGTTGCACACTACGATCATTGGATCATATTTATTTTACAAATTCATTACTTTACAACCTATGTCATGTGGGGTAGCTGTGTGGTCTGAGGTGCCTTGTCATGGTCCGTGCGGCTCCCCTCGTCAGAGGTTCGAGTCCTCCCTTGGGCATGGGTGTGTGTGTGTTGTCTATGGTGTAAGTTAGTTTAAGTTAGATTAAGTAGTGTCTAGGCTTAGGGACAGATGACCTCAGCAGTTTGGTCCCATAAGATCTTACCACAAATTTCCAACCGATATGCTACTGGTTTGTATCACAAGTAGTGTCTTGGAAATCATTGAACAAATGTAAACATTTTTCTGTCAGAAATGATTTTAATATTGTGTTGAAATCAATCCTCTTCCATGTTCATAAATAGTCTGTTAGTGTGTAAAACCAAATCAAATTATTGATGGATGGGTTTCTATCTGTTATTTTAATTGAATCAACTGTGTGTTCTTTGTGAAACATTGTAAATTAATTAAGGAAACACTATTTTTTGCCTTCTTTCACAAATTTTATTATGGTTATTGCACAACCTGAAATCTAAGTTGTGCAGTAACCATAATAAAATTTGTGAAATGAGGCAAAACACGATGTTTGTTTAGTTACTTATATTTTGTTCTGGCATTGTACTCATGTACAGCACTGAACTTTGTAACTTAAGTTGCATGACTCATGAAAATGTAATTTATAAAGAATATATTGTTTTGTGCCATTAGGTTGCATGACTCGTGAAAATGTAATTTATAAATAATTCTGGCCTACTCCAGTCAGAAGTCTTTCTGTCTGTTTCTGTAAGAGCAGCATGTGGACATCAACTCCAGAGTCCCATAATTCAATTCCATGGTTAAGAAAGGGGTAAATTATTCAACACTAAATGTTTTTTAATGTTTGGCTAGGAACCATTTGTGCGAGCTGGCTAAGGAGATATGCCACTGTTGACTTCTCCACATACAAAGTTAAAGTGGTTTGTCCACTGCAGATTTTCATTGAATTGCACAGCTGGAAATTTACAGCTGCTAGTTTCTGTTGCTGAGACGTTACTGTTGTGACGTGCCGATCATCCAAAGTGCCACCGCGCAATTACGTGCGTCCTCTACATGCGGCGCTGTCTGTCAGCCACGCAGCAGCTGCGCCACCTAAGCGGCCAGCCGGCCAGTGTCCACATGACTTGGACTCAGTGCAGATTTGACCGTTACTGTGTACACATGCCTTACGTGGTCTACTCACTCTGTGACTTACATGTATTGCGTCGTCTTCTGAAATATTTTGAAATATAAGTGTTCAACTTGACGTTATAACAATTACATACATTGCTTACATTTGTGTGGTGAGAATGCCATGTTCTGTGTACCAGTAATTGAGATTTGGTGATATTCACCTTAAGGGACAGATTGTTGAAGTATTTTGTTAGTTCAGTTGCCACACTGGGAGCAGTTCTGTCTCCTTATATTCTCTGCCATAGAATAAGATTGAGATTTCATCTGTGTAGCTTATAATAGAGAGTTAATGGGTTGTATATGAGGAAGAGTAAGGTCTGAGCTACACCTATTTCTGTTTCAATGGTGGAGTGAAAAATTATAGCTTTTTCATTTAATTGGTATATTAGTTTAGTGCATTGCTCACAGTTCACCAGGTATGTTGCTATAAGGTCCATTACTGCATCGCCAATCCAATATGACTTAAGTGGTTTTTTGGAAGTAACCTGCAATTTACTGTGTCAAATGCTTTTGTCAGGTCTAAAAATATACCTACAGTTTGCATCATGTTGTTCAACAGACAGTATACTTCATGGAAGAACTGTGTAATTGTTGTGGTCATGCTTAGTCCTTTTCTGAAAACATACTGAGGATCTATAAGCAGTTGTGTTTTGTGAAAAAGGGACTAAGCCAGGACAGGAATTTTCAAATACCTTACTAACCATGGGAATTAGTGATACTGATCTATAGTTAGGCCCATCTTCCTTACTTCTGCTATTATACACTGATTTCATGACACTCTTTACTTTAATGCTCCAGTTAAACACGTAGGTATGAGGCTTTGAGATTTCTGTTGAGCAAACCTTGCCATTTCAATCAGGTAAATTTTTCACTTTAGGCTGCATATTGCCTTGTATACGTCCTGCTCATTCCTCTCCATAAATTCAAACTTGTCACATTGAGTGAGGTGACAAAGAGTCACAAGCTGTGCATCTATGCTGATCAGTTGGGGTAGTGAAATAGTTATTAACAGTATTACATATAGTACTTGAGCTTTTCCACAAAGTTACCACCCTGTTTTATGCTGAATGGTTCCATGTTCATCTTGAGACCTTCACAGTATTTATTGATTAACTGCCAGGATGCTTTACTTGTATTATCAGACTGCTCTGTTGGTTTGCTGTTGATCTGCTTCCTCATGTTAGCAATTTCAATTTTAAAAGTTTTCTTTGCCTGATTTTATTTTGCCTTAAAACTATATAGAGTAGAATATTTATAAAGCAGGTTTAGATCCTGTATAATCTGCTTGAGTTTAATCAGACTTGGTGGGAGTTTGTTTAGGTTTACTTCCATCTAGGCAATGCTTAACTACCATCTGGGTTCCTCTGACAGAGCAGCAATAGTCATAATTTCTCAACAAGGTTGAACAGAAATCATTCAATTAGTTGTCAGATCCATTCACTTTATTCATAGAATTCCATTTCTCCTCTGCTAGTTTATATTTAAGGGCATTAATATTTGATGCATATAGTGTTTGTTTCTGCAGACCAACCTTTGTTATTTTTGGCAGAGCTGAATTTATGTCCTCTGTTACCTGACAAAATTCCAACAAAGGCAGCAATACACAGATGTCATCTCAGTGTCACTCAGCTGTGTGAGCCCAGTTCAGATAGAAGCTTAGAATGATAAGTGAAGAGGTTTCCATATGGAAAGCCAAAGGAAGAGTTCCCTGCATGTATATCAGTGGAAACAGAAAAGCTCAGACAAAGACAATTCAGCACTGCAAATTGTACTCAGTTGGGGGAAAAAGGGTTAGTGGCACAAGTGTGCTGGCACAACCTTCAATGTATATCTACCTTGACAATGGCCTGTGTGAAGAGGAAAAATCATCAAAACTCATATTAAGGACTTACATGGAAGAGTTAAACTTGATATTATATAGATATTGAAATTCCACCCAGACACACTGAATAACTTATGAAAACACGCCCCATTTTTTAAAATTGGGCATGTCTTTACCTTTATCCATTTTCACACCTGTGCAGAATTATTGTCTAATGCCTAGCTACATTTCTAAATTGAGAAAGTGGCACAGAGAAAATAAACAAACAGTGGTACTACACACTGTACCATAGTAGAAAGTTATTTGTTGAAGTGATGACAGTTTCATAGTTATGCTTTTATATATTTTCTTTTTGTTCTCCATGTGTTTTTCTTCTTATGTCTGTATTTTGTCTTCTTGGTGGTACTGTGGGTATAATTGTAACTATGATACATAACAAACTGACATTACTTATCTAAATACTTGGTAATTTTTAGAATTAATGACAAGTTATGGGCCAAGGTGCCAGGTTTTACATTACCACAAATAAATGTGGAAATACTAATTAATTTAATACATAATTCACAGTTATGCCTCAGGAGATGGAGAAATACAGGATACCACTGTTTGATTGACATGAATGTTAGCAACTGGAAATTTAGGATTGAAACACTTAAGTGAGCTGGAATTATTGAGTTTTGTGGAAAAGCACAACATGGAAATGGTAGAGTCTTCTCAGTATGACACAGCTGAATTAGTAAAAATGATAAGAATTGTAAGTCACAAATAAACCAAAGAATTCCAGTTATATGGAATATGTCAAGGACAAGGAAACTACATGTAATTTGTGGAATTAATTAATTCAAGCTTTTAAGCAGAAAGATATGCTAATCAACTTTTATTAAGAAAGACTGTTGAAAACGGAGTTTAATGCAAGTGATGATACTGTTGAAAATCATTTTTTGAAGTCTGCCAAGTTAATATATTATTTGAAGCATTGGATGCTAATATTGAAGAAACTAATATAGTGTGCAGTTTATTACTAACAATGCCTGGAGAATATGAAGCTACATGAGCAATCGATACTGAGTTTTGTGAAGGGTAGCCTATTAGGTGAAAAAGAAAAGCATAATAATTCTAAAGGTAGCAACGGTTATTCAATGAATTGTCTTCATCGACAGCATTTGTCACACAACAGGGTAAAAGGAAGTACGAAGTGACAACCAAGTCTCAAGGTATGTATGATGCAGCCGAAGCTCAGTATAGAATTATTTGTTACAGATGTGGGAAACCAGGTCACATTAGGGTACAACACAAAGTTAAATTGTCACAAAAGCATAAAAGTAACAATTCTGTAAATGTAGTGAAAAGTGTGCAAGAGATAGATGAAAGTGAAAATAAGTTTTCTCTCTCAGCTCATACTGGAAGTTTTGCAGACAGAAAAGTAGAGAGGTTTCTAGGCTGGGAAGCAACAGAACATTTATTTAATGAACCTGTTCCTTTGATGAATGTGAAGGAACTGGAAAATCTGATAAGAATAAAGGTTACCAGAACAGATACATTTTTATTTGCCAGAAAGGTTGGAGAAATTGATATTGAAAGCATTGTTTGGGGAAAGAATTTGCAAGCAAAAATACAACATGTTCTTGTTGCATTAGGTCTACTAAATAATTTATTGTCTGTGTGTCAGCTGGAACTGACTTGATACTTTACTGTTTTTTGAAAATTCAGTGGGTTCAGTTTCAAATGGAGATTGCATTAGGCTATGTATAGATGCTAATAAGAACACATTACTATTTGCTCACTGCAGCAGCATTCTAAATATGTAGTAGCATTTACTCAACTTTTTGTTAAGGACTTCTTTATGTTTATGCCACTTTATATGCCGGTCTAACCAAATTCCAAAAAAATTTTGTATTTGAAGTTGTAGTATCTTCTGTTCACTATCTTCACAGTTATACTGTGCTTTACATTATTAGATATCTGGCTGAAATTCATCCATAATATTTTTTAACTGTATAGTTTTGTAAGTAATAGTTTATGATCAATAACATCAAATGTCTTGGATAAAACTAAAAATACCCCACACTTTACTTGATCATGATTTATGGGCTTCAGAACAAGTTTAAGGAAATTATGTTTAGCTGTTTACCTTGATTCATTTTTTTCTAAAATCATTTTGTTCACTGACAGATATTCAGCTTTTGTTCAGGGAATCAGAGAGATTTTTGTACAATACTCTTTCAATAATTTTCGAAAGAACTTTCATAAAGGTTTGAAGTTTTTTACATCATAAGGATCACCGGTCTTATACAATTGTTTTTTTACTTATAGCTTAACTTTTCTTGGGAAAAAATACCAGAGCCAAAAGAAGCATTGATTATGTCTACAAGCAGAAAGAAATCTATCTGCTGTGTTTAATTATTTTATCTAGAATGCCATCAATACCATTGAACAAACGGGAATGAGCTTTCATAGTTATGTTTGCAGCAAATTAAAAATGAACCAAACTTCATTTCTACATTGTCATGTTTATCAAAATTCCAGTTCAAACTTTTTAATACAGAATTTAACATTCTGAAACATTCTAGCTGATTAAAAATGTGTGCTGAACCAAGACTCGAACTTGGAACTCTTGCCTTTCACAGGCAAGTGCTCTACCAACTGAGCTAACCAAGCACAACTCATGACCCATCCTCACAGCTTTAGTTCCAACCAGTACCTCATCTCCTACCTTCCAGAAATAACAGAAGCAAAACTTACAATACTAGCACTCCTGGAACAAAGGATCTTGCGGAGACATTGCTTAGCCACAGCTTGGGGGATATTTTCAGAATGAAGTTTTCATTCTGCTGTGAAACTTTCAAGATGAGCACTCCTGGAAGAAAGGATATTGTGGAGATATGGCTTAGCTACAGCTGGGGGGATGATTCCAGAATATCCAGGGGTGCCAGTCTTGCAAGTTTCACAGAAGAGCTTCTCTTGTGTTTGGGACGTGAGAGGTGAGGTACTGATGGAAATAAAGCTATGAGGATGGGTTATGAGACATACTTGGGTAGCTCAATCAGCAGAGCACTTGCCTGCGATAGGTAAAGGTCCCAAGTTCGAGTCTTGGTCTGGCACACTGTTTTAATGTGTCAGGAAGTTTTATATCACTATACTCTCTGCTGCAGAGTGAAAATTTCATTCTGGAATTAAAAATCCTATTGTTGTCCTGATTAATACATCTTCTGTAGATGTATTTCTCACTTATCCTAGAGTTTGTATGGAATACGTATTTACACTAAGATTTATTCCCTTGTGAACTGATAATCCAGTGTCAATCACTTTTGCACCATGATCCAGGGTTTGGAAATCAGAAAAAACATTTTGATCAATTATAGTTTCAGAGTATCTTCCAGGTCTAGTGCATTCATGAATAGATGGTGCTAAATTGTGTGAACATAACAAATTGGTCAGCTGTGATACTTTTAGATAGTTGATTTTAACGTTGACATTAATGTGTTGAAGTACTGGTACAATAATGCTTTCTGTAAAACGTCTGAATTCACTAAAAAGTCATTCAACATTGTCCAAAAATGCCATAAAGTTACTTGTTGGGGAATGTTAGAGCACACAATTATTATTTTGAATTCTATAAGTTTGTATGCACAAATTTTGAACACTATTTCTATGTTTTTGTTTTAATCTTACTGAACATAATTTCTTTATATCAGTTCCTTGTCTGACGTACATGCATATTCCTTCCAATTAAAAAGTCTCTCTAAAAAAAGACACTAACCATTTCAAATCTTGTTTTCTCACAGCACGAGCTTGGTTTTCCTTTAGCCAGTTCACTTTCACATGAAGCTGAAGTATCCTTTAGCTGATCATGCAACAGTACGAGAGTTATTTGGAAAGTAATGTCCGATTTCTTATAAAACATAAACCATCACAGATTTTCAAAACACTGCTTTTATTTAATTTCTTATATGTTTCTCTCCTTTTTACAGAGATTCCATATTTGTTTAAACATTTGTTATAATGTTCTACAAACGTTTATTTCTATAAGTCATATAGATGTCTGCCGCCCATGGGGATAACCAGTCTTTAACTACTTCTTTCACCTCGTCATGTGTTGTGAAGCGCTAGCCAGCGAGACTCTCCTTTAGTTAGGGTAACAAGTCCTCGACGGTTGGAAAATCTGTTCCCATCCAAAAGATCTGATCAAATTATGGGTGTGAATGGCTGAATGGGTTCTGGCATTGTCATGCAACCACAAAACTCCAGACGTTGGAAGGCCACATAGCGTGTTCTTTTATTGAACGTCGAAATTGTTGTTGCCCCTTGTTGCATAAACTCGATTACCACGACTCAACTGATTGATGAAAAGACCCTGGTGTCATATGATAAACCCACGTCTCATCGCTTGTGGCAACGTTTTCTAAGAATTGATCACCTTCCTTGTGATATCAGTGCAAAATGTCAAGAACACAAGCCATGCTTTTCGTTTTGTGTTTCTCATTAAGCAGATTGGAAACCCAACGTGTGGACAATTTCCAAAATTGCAACTGTTCAGAGTCAATTTTGTGCGCAGCTTTTCTACCGGATTAGGAAATTCCAATGCTGAAGTTGAAATTGAAAATCGCCGGTCTTCACGAATTTTTTTATCCATGGCTTTGGCAAAATATTCTGAGATCTCTGATGGTTGGGCTGATTGTGGCTCATCTTGGATATTTTTCCGTTTGTTGTTCAAAGATCTCACCCACTTTACTGTCATCCATCGCACTGGGGCCACGCACCTCAACTATCTGTCGACGAATTTGCACTGCTGCAACGTTCCTGATCACTGTCGAAGAGCCGATCAATAACCGTACTTCCGGTGTGTGCAACAGTATGTAACGTTTTCCAAACAGATCGAGAGTAAAAAGGACTAAAATGCTTTAAAAGAAGTAAATTTTGAATTTTTATTCGCAAGCGTAGAAATGATAATGAAACGCCATTCACTCGAGAAATAGACTACATAATTTTTTTGAATAACTTACCTAAAACTGGATAAGATCGTCGTCTTCATCATTATCGTCATCATCCTCATGGGAAATTGAAGTTGATGGTCCCGATTTATTTGCTTCAACCGTTCCAGTTGTTTGAGAACTGACTCGGATAGTAGTTATGGGAGCACTGATTCTTTCTGCGAAGACTTGTACGAATCCCTAATATCCTTCAGCATTTCCGTATGCATTCGACTCCTGACCTCATCTTCATTTTCACGAGATCCAGTTCGCTGAATATTCTTTCTACCTCACCGTTCGACCAAGGAAGTAGGAGCCTAGAGAATATAAATCCTGCAAGTTCTTCGAAAGGATTTTCACTGCTGACATTATGGTAATTGAAAACCTCCACAGGAAATCGACAGAATTGTTGCCGTTATCCCATATGACGATGGTCAGTTTTTGCCACTGTAATTCAATTCTTGTAATTGTATCATTATCCAATTGAGAGTTTTCTGGCAGGGGAATTAAGCGTTCTTTTATCACTACAAGCGCAACTAAAACTGTAAGAAGAGATAATTTCATCAATATTCCATTGTTATCAGGCAATTTTTGCTGTAATTGTTTGACAAATCAACCAGCAAATTTCACACATCTTTCCTAATATTTTTTCTTCTTATTTTGTTGGTAATTTCTGAACTTTTTTTTCAAACAAAGTCCAAGACACGGCTTTGGATGTAAATGATTTTCGAAATCATTGTCAAGATATTTTCTCTGAGTAGGATAGGTGGGAATGACAGTTTTCCTAAGAAGAGATTGAATAAGAAGTACCAGGTTATCTAATAACTTGCATGGGTCCACACTATTTGACTAGAATTCCATATTGACTCTTTGAAGACATGAAAGGATAGGTTTCAAAAATAGCAAATATACTAAATTAAGTTCGTCACTGAACAATAATAGTGTTTCAGCTGTGTAACATTTTTCACCTAGTCTAACTATTTCAAAATCAGTTTTTAACTCGAGCCATTGTGATCATTTATTCTACATACCGAAGGTTCAATAGACAACCATCTGGTGACACAATCTTGGAGCGTTTTCAGTGGTTCCTCCACATCATTTAGGACTGAGAAAATCTGTCGGTGAAAGAGCCGTCGTGAAGAAGATCGAGAAAACCAATTGTAACCTTCTGCAATCAAGAAGTTCAAATTTCTTGGAAGACATTTTGCAGTTGCTGCAGAGGTTGCCAACTGAATGGAATGACAGACACACCTTGAAAGTATCAAATGTGGAACCTCCCTTTTAAATATGTCTCATACACTCCATTATTTATACCGACCATCACACTAGCACTATCTGTCTACGTGTCCCTATTCCCTGCAGTTTCCTAATTTAACTTCTTTCAAGGCTTAGCTTACACAATAGAATCAACAACGCATTTTTCAAGTTCGACTAGTGTACGAAATGTAGACACAATCTTGTAAAATGTTTTACTATGATAAATGATGGGTATTGCTAGAGGTTAAACGACACTAGTGTCAACTGATTCAATTAAAATACTGTGCATAGTATCATCATCATCAGTCCTCAGATCTTTCGCACAATATGGCCCAAGAACATTCTTGATAATAGCATGCGGTGTAATTTAATCTAGCTTACAATAACCCTAACTTTGATCCTGTTTTTACACTTTATTTTAGGTGATCACACGACATTATAGCACAATGCGCGGACGCAGAAAGGACAAGTGACACATCAGCTTGGCTACGTCCTACGCAATCCTCCACTGGTCTGAAAATAATTTTTGCCTGTCTTGGAGAGAAAAAAGGAAGAAACTGCAGATTTTTTTCTGCATCATTTTATATATCTTCTACACTAGCTCTTACAGTACAGTGGCACACTTCACAGAATCCGTTTGTGTTATCTCCTACAGCTTGTGATAACCAATGCACAGATTTTGTATTTTTTAACCACTCTTCCCTAAACGTTTAGACGTACTGGGGTTTAACTCTACTCATTTTAATGGAACTGTAATGAGTTACTATGACGTGAAACACATAGCATAGGTGCACGAAGCAGGTACCTTCTGCGGAGGCCCAAATGCAGCAACTTTTGCTGAATGGTCGTTGAGGAGAAACTGTTGGTACCCCTTGGTGCACCTGACTGGTCAGTTGCTGTTCGCCCGTACACGTCTTCGCAGCCGTCGTTCACCCCTGTCACCTGTGGCCTGTTGCGCACAACAGTTGCATCGGCGATGCTTTTGGATAGGGCCAATTTGCCACGTATGGTATACTTTAACCATGTCGGCGCACGAACAGTTTACAAACTTAGGCGTTTCGGAACTGCTTCAACCCTTGGCCCGAAAGCCAACCATCATGTCCTTTTGGGCGTCAGATAAATCTCTCCGTTTCCGCATTACAAGGACTGCGTATTGTCCACGTCTCCCACTACAATTTAAATAGCCTCAACTGCCAGTGCTGCTACCTACGTCTGTGAGTGGTCATTACACGTTGACATCACAGGCGTCTAAAGCTAGCGAAATGAGGGATGCTCAACTACCGGACCTACCGATAGATGGCTCTAGCGCGTGCCGGCCAAAGATCATATCATTGAGTGTCTGCCATATCTGAATTTGGCGAAAAACGAAGTGTCAAAACACGGATGAAAATGTTTTTCGTTCTGGGCCCTGATAAGTCTTTTATATTGGATGTTCTAGATATCTACACATCAACATAATGAAGTGTTTCTAATCTAGTGAGAAAAAACAGTGACAGTTCTGCTATGAAATTCCTAAATTCGAGTGTGTTTTGGAAGTTTGACAAGCTGACCTGTAAATTGTTTACTATTAATTTTAAGAGTGCTTTACTTATTTGCCCGTTTTAAAATACTATTTAAGATTCAATGGATCTCAACAAATTACCTTGGTTGCCAAAGCTTTTAACTACAGGTATAATTCGGAAAATCAAGTGTGGAAAACAGTGAAGACGTGTCTTGAAAAAAAGTTGACATCGTTTGCTTAGGCGTATCTTTACTGACAACAGAAATTACAACTGAACTATCAAAGTATTACTTAGTTATAAACGGAAAAACTGTTATTTTTCTTTATCTGAAGTGATGCATTACCGATCCGCATATATGCTGACACTGTAATTGCAACATTCACTTACGAATTTGGCTCTCTCTTTGATCAGAAATTTAAATGCCATGATTTTATTAACGCCTGTGTATCACACAGTGTATATTAACTGAGTGATAAGGTAGAAGCACCAGTTTTTGACAGTGCTTCAGTCTTTGATACGAGACAAGAAATACATTTAAATGAGACAAACACAAAGGCCAACATTAAGGCTCCTCTTAAATGCATAACTTGTATCATTTGGAAGTTAAATGTAGTAATAATATTATATTGGACTGATCCATGATGTAGGAAGTGAAGGAACTTGTTGAAAATAACATTGATCACAGCTGTTAAGTTTAAGGTTGGGGTGTCTTAAAACTGTAATTTTCCAGTCTGACACCCAAATAATGGCTGGTACCATGGTTCTATTTTAAAATTGAATTCAAAACATGTCAGTGAGCAAAATTAATTACACTATGAATTACAACCATGGAATTTTATTTGTGTGAATCTTGGTTCCAGTCTTTGACATGGTGTAAATCACTGGAATGACTGGTTGTCATGATACGGCCCAAGCAAAAAACAAACCTGAAAGCGAAAGCTGTAGAAGCTGGCCACACAGGCACCCCAATGGCTGCTACAATCTGTGTTAAACAAGGGTGACATTATATTGCAAATTTAGTGTAAAAAGTTCCATATTGTCTGAATTTGTCCTATATTGACAGGACATTCTAGTCCAGTCGAGTTTCTTATCTGCAAAAGTACACTAGCCAATACCAGTGGTACAAAGGTAGTGCCAAATTCCAAACTATCCAGTAACAACAGAACATGATTTTCTACCATCTCTCTCTCTCTCTCTCTCCATGTGAAGAGTATTCCTGTAATAATAGCTAATAGCATACCAAGAACATGAGGGTGTCACAGTGGGGATTTGTTTTCTGGTACAGACGTCTGATACAACTATTCCACAGCAAAACTTACTTTCAACAGGTGTGGTAGCAGTGCATTCCCATAGGATAACAGAATATTATGTACTCCAGGAATCGCATTGGGTACACCACTTACAGCATAAACTGTACAGCAACTACAATGTTTTGTGAGCAAGTAATGCCAGTCAGTATCTTTAATTTTAACATAAGTCTTGACTCCCTTAATTACCTGCTTATACGTGTGCTTGTACGACAGGTTATTGGTAAAGCAAATACTTATTGAATAGGTCTTCACACTTTTAATACTTAGCAGAAATTCTGAAAAAAGTAAATTCTTTTATTACTGTATCGCCTCTATGGTGAATTAAGAGGTACTGACTGGTTTCGTTCAACATTTAATAGAAGCCTTCTTTTTACCTGCTATTGATAAAGAACCATTCCAAGTTCGGTACATTACAATCTCTCGCATTTTTCATGAGGTTTGTTATTCTGTACACTAATATTTCTTCTTCTAAATGGCAAATATTGCATTCAGACATTGTCGGTATTAAAGGTAATTCATGAAATAAATTATATTTAAATCAGAAAATTAAAGGTTCCACATGACACATGAAAAGTACATTGTTACACATGTGTATGTACAGATTCCAAAATGTCTGTGAATTTGAGTTACAAACTTTTTTAAATAGAAATATGAAGATCACAATACTTTGGATCTGCAATAACTCAAATGTAAAATACTTTAGTTCCCTATGGGAAACTTTGTTCTTTACGTGACTCATGCAACTGCTTTCACTCTTAATAGAAAACTAAATGGTTTATGTTAAAGTTAACTTGCAAAAAGTGTAACCATTGTTACATAATTTCTGTGAAGTAAGATTCCTTAATGTTAATTCCTTCCTTTGTCATTGTAACTTGATAATTTCAGTTCCATATGGGACATATGACCTAAAAAAAAAAAAAAAAATGAAATGCTTTTATTACTATGACCAAACAAAATCTTTTTAACATGTAGTACACAGTTCAAATCAGCAAAAAGTGTAACTGTATAATTAAGGTAAATGTTGATGAAAATTAGGCATGTAACATGAATACTGAAATTTCCTAATCCGCAACTTGTGGTTGTGTGGTAGCGTTCTCGCTTCCCGCGCCCGGGTTCGGTTGCCAGCGGGGTCAGGGATTTTCTCTGCCTCGTGATGACTGGGTGTTGTGTGATGTCCTTAGGTTAGTTAGGCTTAAGTAGTTGTAAGTTCTAGGGGACTAATGACCATAGATGTTAAGTCCCATAGTGCTCAGAGCCATTTGAACCATTTTTTGAAATTTCCTAGATCTCCAAGTGTAACTGTAATCACTATATTCAGTACTTTGTAGTGCTATAAAGATAATTCTATATGATTATTTGCATTCTCTTCCCCTCCCCCCTCCCACAACACAGGAAAATATAATAGAAAGACCTTCTAGCAAAATAAAGACAAAATTAAGAAAATTAGGTTTTGCCTGAATCAGGCCCCGTTATTCTAGAGTGGTTCTAAAGTAATAAGAATGCTTACGATCAATTGGAACATTGTGTTCATTCTAAAAAGTATTAAAACAAGAATTTAGTTGCAGAGTATCCACAAACATTACTGTTTGAAACATAGGGCCACTGCATACTCCATTAGATCACACCCATTCTGTGATTAAACTGTTTTCTTAAAGTGAAAAATTCAAGTTAACATAGTTATTGAGGGAAATATTTTCTCACACTGAAAGCTATCTGTCAAATAAGTCTCAGAACGTTTTTTCATTAATTTCACACAAATCACCTGTTTTTAATGCAAGTGCATATTTTGTAACACCTAACATCTTAAAATAAGCTTATATAATAAATAATTATAATTTTGTTACAATATCTACACAGGATGTAAAGAGATTTTACTTCCAGAATGAGATTTTCACTCTGCAGCGGAGTGTGCGCTGATATGAAACTTCCTGGCAGATTAAAACTGTGTGCCCGACCGAGACTCGAACTCGGGACCTTTGCCTTTGCCCGCGAAAGGCAAAGGTCCCAAGTTCGAGTCTCGGTTGGGCACACAGTTTTAATCTGCCAGGAAGTTTCAGATTTTACTTCAATGTGGTTCATCGTTTGAAGTTCATCATTATACAACAACAAATCTATGGACAAAATAGTTTTAAAAAATCTGTCAAAATGTCACACCCATCTGCATGAAATGTCCCAATACATAATCTTTTCCAATTAGAGCACTATACATGGTTAAACAATATGAGTTTATTTAACTTCTGCCTTATACTTGATTTGTTGTTTAAAATTTTCTCAGCGGGCTTTTTTTTCCATATGTTTTTAAGCATGTGCAGGAGTACAGGGATGCAATCTTACAAACAAGTTGAGTCTGATGTAAATCCTCAATCCCAATTTCATAATGGTAATCATGACCAAGAGCAGGAGCAGGAAATGGGTAATCTACAAATTTAATTTTAACACAATGCAAAATCTTGGCCTGTATATATTTCTGTCGCATATCCCTAGCAATCACAAACATCTGAAACAGTTTCTGAGTATTCTACAACAGAGTACACGCAGTCACTTGTTTTAAACAGTTTTTCCCCAGTTAACAAAATTTACAAATGCATTTTTATTGGCCATATTGGGAAAAGCATAGAGATAAATACATTCTAATGCAGATTTAACATTTCTTGCATGGAGCAGCAATGGAACACCAATGATTTTTAAACTTTTTATATAATTTTCAGTGTCTGAAAATACCAAGCCAATAAGATTTGTTGTCAAGTCTCAGGGGGCTCTTATACCCTTTACCTAATGGATTTCTGGAGTTCAGAATATCAAAAATCCTATCAATATAATACAAAAATTCTACTGTTGCTTCACTTCCTTTAAAATTCGGATCACCAACCCTCCTCAAAAACTCTATACTATCTGCCACGCTAGAACTCAAAGTCTGTGCAGCTAATGAAACATTCATTTTTTCTATTTACACTACTTATATGTTGTCCTGATAGTTTGTTGGCAAATGTCATACCTTCTTCTTGTTGTACCTTGTTCAATTGCTCAATGAAATGCCATCTAATAATGCCAGTTGGAGACTCAATAGCAGATACTTCTGCTAGAGCATTTCTGGCAAACTGGCAATCATATGACACATGTCCAAGATACACTAAACATTGTATTTTTCCACAGGATGAGGAAAGTAGCTTTTAAAATCACCCTTAGAAAAACATGTAACACACCAAACCCTAATGCCAGAACTATGCAGCCTCTCCAAAGCAGATTTTATCAGTGTGGCCTGATTATTTGCCTGTACACCGTTGATAAAGAAATATGCAATCAGGCATTTAAATTTGCCTTTAATAGAGACAAGCATGAAAACCAGAACCTCAGATGGCTCTATTACTTCTTTTACTGAGGCACTTCCCCACCAAAGTCTAAAAAAACCTGTGTACTGCTTAGTTCCTTGGTCCCAAACTACTTGCTTCATAATTGCCATACTGTCTACAATTAGACATGAATTGCTGAACTGGTCCCTTACAATGTACTTGAAAACATCTTTTAAGAAGCCAGGTTCACAGTCTACACTTGCCACCCATTTTGAAATCAATGATGTATGGGGCAGAGGCATTAATTTTTTCAGGTATTCATATGCTGCTGGTGAATAAAAGTACACAGTCATCCAAACATTTTCACATTTGTTGTGTATCTATTACCCTTTGATGAGACAGAGTTGTTCACTAAATTGCACACTAATTCCACTTGTGTTCCTTTCTGATGATTGAGGAAGTTATGTAACTTCTCAGGAAGACGCCCCTTCTCCTTCAATGAACTTATGATGTCATCCACGGAAAACACTTTCTTCTTCGAAGTTTTTCACGGACACACTTCAGTTTACGTTTTATTTCGTGCACAATGTCTGAGGAAAAAAAAAAATTGCAAGTTTCCGGCGCCATGTCTTCCATTTCTACTTTCGACTGTATACCACAATCAATTACTGAAGAACCGGGTCTAGTGTAGCAGGGGATACAACCCGTCGGCTTTGGACAATGACGTCACAAGTCGCCAGATAGCAGTTTACCATTTTCGCTTTTGCTGTTATGTTTCAGTTTCGTTTTTTTACTGATTGCTTAATAAAGTGGATCTGTTTATTCTATCTCGTGAGATTTTTTTTTTAAAAAGCCAAAAAACACTTATCAGCCACTGAAGGGAGCTACAACACTAAGAAGAATCGCTTCTCGATTGGCGACTTGTGACGTCAATGTCCAAAGCCGACGGGTTGTATCCCCTGCTACACTAGTCCCGAAGAACCAACTGCACTCTAAATAAGGAAATAATTTCGTTATATACGATTGAAATAACTCAAGACTTGATGAAAAAATATTATAAGAAAACGTTGGGGGTGTGAAAACATCCTTATACTAACGTTTCCGACACAATTCGCAGCTTCTTGGATAAGTGGGACATGCTTTCCACGGAAGAATTCTCATTGACAACATTCTCCACGCAATCAGTAGCGTCTGCAATGGGCAAATCGAGCACGGATTCCATGACAGAACGCTAAAAACAAAAATATAGACCTGTTTTACAACATTGCTTAACCTATGTAGCGTACGAAATAAATTCACAAAAGTAAAAAGCGCACACACAGCAAGGAAAGTAATTAGCTACCTCAAATGTAGAATCATCGTTGTCACTCAAAATCGTAACAACATGTCGTCGTGGCTGTTTATTTGGTGCATCAAATGTGTCGGCACTGCTTCGGGTTTGAAACGTTTCTTCCACGTTCCTGGGCTCACTACGTAATCATCTTGGTCGGAAACGGTTTCCGCAAAGAAAACTGCAAGACGTAGGATTAAAATCTATCCGCTTCACGGAAGTAATCCACGTCTTTAGTAGCTCTGGGTGCTTTAGAGGAAACCTGTTCAAAAACATCGAATTAGCAAACGCACTAAGTCTGTATTTTTATCGTATTGTATCGGTAGTCGTATTACCTGTGAAATGGTACGTCACTCTCCTTACTCCATCGCTTCGTACAATTGAAAGCGGAACAAGAAATCACCATTTCGATAATCCGTAATTCCTTATACACCGTACAGGACGAGAGAAACTTCTTGCCAAATTCGAATATGGCGGGCAATACAGACGACAGTAATCAGCTGGTAGAGGCATCTATCGGTAGGTCCGGTAGTTGAGCATCCCTCATTTCGCTAGCTTTAGACGCCTGTGTTGACGTCGTACATAGGCGGTGGTCACATTATTGTGAGATGACCACGTATATATAAAATTCTTGTGTACACCTTGCAGTCCATCCCTGGAAATTTATTTACAGTTCCAAATTTTTATTTGTCTTCCCTTTTCATGCCTTTTATGGGCAAGAGTAATAAATAAAATATATTGAGCATTGTTTCGGTTTATTTACAGTGTACTTAACATAAAAGAATAATAAAAAAAAATGTTCCGGCATAGGGACTCGATTACGTTACTAGTAAATTCGTGATCGTCAATTAACATTTTCGGCTTGGACTCTTTTGAGCATCTGAGGATTCCGTGCCTCAATCGATAAAAGGGGAATTCTTATAGGATTTCTTTGCTGTCCGTCCGTCTGTCTGTCTGTCAGGCTGTTGAGAGCCTTTTTCTCAGGAACAGGTAGACGTATCAAGTTGAAATTTACGTCACATACTAAGGTCTATGGCCTCTTTACGGTGTAATAAATGTAAGCTTCTAAGTTATACAATCTAAAGCTACGGCCATTTAGGTCACATATTTTCAAACTCACAGACTCACTCGTCGAACCCTATGGCGTTGGCTAGAATAAAGAAATTTGGCAAGAAGTACGGTTTCACAGTAAAACCAAAGAAAAAATCGAAAAATGTAAATCTGTTATTATATCACACGAAAAACAATTTGTTTTGTCATTTGTTATCCGATTCTAAACTTGAAATTAAAACATTCACGAAAATGTTGGAATCCATGGGACCGATATCTTGTCAATATAAATGTCGACAGCAGGCAATAACCCGTCGAGATTCTCGATTTCCGGAATGGATAAACTGTCTATAATCATAATCAAGTTATGGAACCCCCAGCGCGTTAGTCCTATCGCACCCGGCCAATTTTTAGTTTCTAAATTCAAGACAAAGCAAGCCTAGTTTCAACAGTAACTCGTTTCCACGAACTTGATGTGCACAAGCAACTATTTGAGCTTACATTAGGTCGTACATTATGTTTTGAAGCGCACATACCATTAAAACAATCAGCAGTTCTGGCCTTTTACAGAGTACAGCCCTATCCACAATGCGCAATCAGGTTAAGGTGGGAACTTGACAGATTACAAAGTATGGTAGTAATATCCTCAGTGTATCAACCGAGCACAGTGTTGCAGTTCTTGTTATTAAACACTGAAATACACGGAACCGATGCTACACAATAACATTTATCTTATGTTTTGTTGCGAACCGGCTTTCAGCTTCCTAGACCATCGTCAGACAAATTAAGATTGAACAGACAGTCCGCACAACATCAGCGAGAACTTCTAGCTCTACAAAGACTGTTACTTCCGAAGATATATGGCAAACATTATGCTTCCATGCGAGAACACAGAAGTGGAATGCTTCACTCTGATTTGGGTATGAAACAAGAAATATTGTGTAGTGATGTACTGAATATTTTAGATGATAAACATATAAATCTGTGTCTGACGTTTGACTGATCTAAGAATATTGAAATACATCTGTTATATAAATATTTATTCAAATTTTAAACTATACACTAATAACTTTCTACACCAGGAACATTGTTGCTCACGCACTGTTCAACAATAAAGACAAGATGCCACCTCTAGAAAAGAGTGGAATTTTCAGACTGGGCTATAATTACTAGACTGACTGGAGATGTAAGAAGATGGAGACGAAAAAAAGAATGATTGTTTATTTTATAAGCTTGCTCAGAATGATATTAAATGTCATGTTTTCCATAGATCAAATAAAGACAGAAAGCTAACATTACTGGATATTCTGACTATAGATAAATATCTGTCACAGAATCCTGACTTAATTATTAGTAATTAAATACAGTCCAATTATTCGCCCTTCTTAAAGCAGCAGCGCTCAATGAACATTGTTTTCACATTAAGATGATATCCTTGGAGTTTATTATACATTCCAATTCCCGTATGACACTGTCTCCTTCCTTCCCTGTAACCATCCTCTCCCCAATCATTCGTAGGTCTCCACATTCACCAACCTCTTTATTATTTCCATATACTTTAGTAGTCTGTGCCAGTACTCGTTTGCACTATATACTCATAGTACGATATTTGTAATCTTTGAGTTTCAATGTAAAATAAGGTTTTTTGATACTACTTACTATGTGTGTATTTCAGTATCAGTTTTCGTGTTTAGAGATGTTACATAATATCTGCATAATTGGTGTGGGTTGATATGTTTAGATCACTCAGACGTCAGGTTTACAAAGTTATTCATATATTCATATCATTAGAGACTGAAATATTCAGTAAAGCATCACAATTTTTTTGTACTCATGTCAAATTAATGCATTACAGTTTTGTGTTTTTCGTATGGCTGCATGATGTTTAATTTCAACTATATTTGTAAATAAAAGTCTCAGTACAGCTAGAAGCTCTTTCAGATGTTGTGTAGACTGTCTGTTCAGTCTTAACATGGAGGTAAAAAAAGAAGGCAGGTGGCATTATAGACGTACGCTGTACATTGTCTTGAAGCCAGAGTGGGCGGGGCCTGGCGCCATCTTAAATAGCCCAAGACTACTATTTACGATTGCTTCTTGTTCACTATTTCTGTCGTGTGCACGTAACGACTCTTTTAAATACTAAAAATTACAGTGTTTGCATTAGTAACATTGCGTCAGCAAAACAATTTCGAACGCGTTTCTGTTCTTGAATGCTGATTTGCTCTAGTAATGCGACGCATTAGTCCTCGTTAATGTAAGTTGTTTTTTCTTAATGTATTTCGAGTAATCAAAAAGAGTAGGTTATGATGCGAAAAGGACGCTTTCGTAATCCACGTAATTCCACTTTCACTGTATTTGTATAGATAGCAAACGAAGCTGGAATTCTTAAACCAATGCTTGTTTGCTTGCTTCCTGTTCGTTACCTTTTCAGCTTTCAGTCCATATTTACAACATTTTTAATGTCCATGTTTGCAAAAACTGTACCTATGAGTTCTTTGTTAGCCATTTAGCGTGTGCAGTGAAGCAAGGCATGCTATCGTATCAACAAAGTGAACGATTATTGAAATGTCAAAGAACCAGAACTGCATGCAGACTAGAGTTCTTTTTATATTAGTTTGTCAGTGCATTAATCTCACATTAGTTTACATATCTTCTGACTTTGAAATGATGTGAAGCTCAGTATGTGGCCAATACTAGTAATTTACAAGGTAAAAAAACCACATAATTTTTTAAATCATATTTCAAAATTCTGAAATGCTACAGCTGTGATCAAGGGAATGGTCTCGAATGCTTCGACCCCGTAAAATGCATATTTTGTTTTAACATGTATGTAAGTCATTTTTACTAATGATAGGCTAGCCTATGTAACATCTAGACCTACCTTTCCAGCGGTAGTCTGTTTGCTTCTTTCCGTGGAATATCCTCCGCCAGTAACTCTGTCAGTTTCTGAGGAACAACAAAATATGTCACAGTTGGAATATATGTCTACTTTGATGATCTGTCTGGTTTTACTTTTGAATTTCATTTTGAAGTTTTCAAAATATTTGTGCCTGTACCAAGTTCTGTTATGTTCCAATAGTTAATTAGTTAGTTCTATGTTCCATGTATCATTTGCACGATAAATCATAATGCTGTGCCACGAGTCATTTTATATTAACATCAGTTTTTTGTGCATAAGCCTCCATGCTGATCGTTTATTAGTTTTTTGTTCTTAAATTAAAGACACACAAATGTTAAATCAGTAGTTCCTATCCATCGCAGATTACAATAATAGTCTGCTGCGCAACGGGAAGAGTTGTCGAAGGGAAATGTTTTCAGTTTATTTGCAAATTTTGCTTTCTGTCTCTCAGGTATTTTATATTACAGGGTAAGTAATCAAAATTTTTGGTTGCAGCATTGTAAACCTTTGTTAGTGCTACAGACAACCATTTTATGGCGCAATGAATGTAATTTTTTTCTTCTGGTATTGTAATTATGTACATCATTGTACCCGTTGAAGCGAAGTTGATTATTTACAACGAACTTCATAAGGGGGGTAACTATATTGTGAAGCGGAGACATTGCTACTCGCAAGCCTAGCAGCAAGCAGGCTCGAGTGTTCACACAAGTTTTCGGCCAAAGCCTTCTTCAGATAGCAGAAAGGAAACAAAGCACACACTCACCACACACACACAAACACACACACACACACACACACACACACACACACACACACACACACACATACATACATACATACATATATATATATATATATATATATATATATATATATATATATATATAAAATCATACACACAAAAATCACATTCACATGACCGCTGTCTCCGTCTGTTCTAGCCAGAATATTTTCTTTAAAGGGGGAGGAAATGTGAACAATGAATAATTATGAGGGAGGAGGGAGGAATTTTGGGCATGAGATGCTGCACCAGTCAGCGCTGTTACGTAGCTATGTGTCGTGTGGGGACGAGACCGTTGATACAGTGTAGATCGGATGTCGGGACGTTTGCGGTGTGGAAGGCAATGAAAAACACAGAAAAGAAGAGCAAGAACGGACACTAAGTCAAGTAAAACTTTAGAGGATACTAACAAAGGAAAACATCACTGGTTTGTGGACAGAAGAAAGACCGCTAGGCAAAATCAAACAGTGGGGTGTCCCGGTTGGAATATCAACAAAATGCGCCATTCCAGCTACAGCAGCAGGAGACAGCGGTCATGTATGCGTCAGTTTTGTGTGTAGGAGTGTGGGTGTATGTTTTACATCCTTTCTGAAGAACGTTTTGGCAGAAAGTTTCTCTCTTTTCGTTGAGTCTGCCTGCTGCTCGACGTGTCTTCTGTAAGGCGAGTAGCAAGCTATTCTTTTCGCAATATTGATTACATTCCTGCTTGTACTTTCCATTCCATTGTTTAATATCCTGCGAGACAATAGTCATAATGCTTAACACTTCATACAGCTGTCTGTAAGATGAGTGGGTGAGCACCACATCATTCTTACAGCACGTTTTTCCGAGCAATGAATATTTCCTTTCTTAAAGATAAGTCATCCCATAACATTGCTCCACGTGCCAATACTGAATGGAACTATGCGAAATATGCCAACCTGCTGATTTGACTCACCAAGATTTGCAATGACGCGCAGTGCAAATGTGGCTGAACTAAGTTGTTTTAAGAGTTTCGAAATGTGCTTTTTTTAGTTTAAATTCTCATCAATAAGAAACCTAAGAGTTTTGAAGTTTCCACCCTATTTGTTATTTCCTCTCCATATGTTACTCTTATCATTGGGGTAATATCTCTAGATGTACGGAACTGAATATCTGGTGACTTCTTAAAATCGAGTGAGACCATTTCCAGGAAAAGAACGCTGTTTATAATTTCTTCTGTTACTGTATGTATGCATGGTTTGATTACAATACTAGTGTTTCAAAAAGAACTAATCCTGCTGCAGACGTCTGCATTTGACTAAGTTTTGGAGTTCTCTGATGAACAAAATCCGTACAAATATACACTCCTGGAAATGGAAAAAAGAACACATTGACACCGGTGTGTCAGACCCACCATACTTGCTCCGGACACTGCGAGAGGGCTGTACAAGCAATGATCACACGCACGGCACAGCGGACACACCAGCAACCGCGGTGTTGGCCGTCGAATGGCGCTAGCTGCGCAGCATTTGTGCACCGCCACCGTCAGTGTCAGCCAGTTTGCCGTGGCATACGGAGCTCCATCGCAGTCTTTAACACTGGTAGCATGCCGCGACAGCGTGGACGTGAACCGTATGTGCAGTTGACGGACTTTGAGCGAGGGCGTATAGTGGGCATGCGGGAGGCCGGGTGGACGTACCGCCGAATTGCTCAACACGTGGGGCGTGAGGTCTCCACAGTACATCGATGTTGTCGCCAGTGGTCGGCGGAAGGTGCACGTGCCCGTCGACCTGGGACCGGACCGCAGCGACGCACGGAAGCACGCCAAGACCGTAGGATCCTACGCAGTGCCGTAGGGGACCGCACCGCCACTTCCCAGCAAATTAGGGACACTGTTGCTCCTGGGGTATCGGCGAGGACCATTCGCAACCGTCTCCATGAAGCTGGGCTACGGTCCCGCACACCGTTAGGCCGTCTTCCGCTCACGCCCCAACATCGTGCAGCACGCCTCCAGTGGTGTCGCGACAGGCATGAATGGAGGGACGAATGGAGACGTGTCGTCTTCAGCGATGAGAGTCGCTTCTGCCTTGGTGCCAATGATGGTCGTATGCGTGTTTGGCGCCGTGCAGGTGAGCGCCACAATCAGGACTGCATACGACCGAGGCACACAGGGCCAACACCCGGCATCATGGTGTGGGGAGCGATCTCCTACACTGGCCGTACACCGCTGGTGATCGTCGAGGGGACACTGAATAGTGCACGGTACATCCAAACCGTCATCGAACCCATCGTTCTACCATTCCTAGGCCGGCAAGAGAACTTGCTGTTCCAACAGGACAATGCACGTCCGCATGTATCCCGCGCCACCCAACGTGCTCTAGAAGGTGTAAGTCAACTACCCTGGCCAGCAAGATCTCCGGATCTGTCCGCCATTGAGCATGTTTGGGACTGGATGAAGCGTCGTCTCACGCGGTCTGCACGTCCAGCACGAACGCTGGTCCAACTGAGGCGCCAGGTGGAAATGGCATGGCAAGCCGTTCCACAGGACTACATCCAGCATCTCTACGATCGTCTCCATGGGAGAATAGCAGCCTGCATTGCTGCGAAAGGTGGATATACACTGTACTAGTGCCGACATTGTGCATGCTCTGTTGCCTGTGTCTATGTGCCTGTGGTTCTGTCAGTGTGATCATGTGATGTATCTGACCCCAGGAATGTGTCAATAAAGTTTCCCCTTCCTGGGACAATGAATTCACGGTGTTCTTATTTCAATTTGCAGGAGTGTATAAAAAGTGCTTTATTGGACTCTATGTTATTAGTTCTAAGGGTGATCTCTGAAATTCCGTTTATATATGAAGTTTTTTCCCAAAATAAAATTCTAGAACATCCAACAGATTGAAATTACCCATAGTGTACTGCTATATGTGAAAGTGCACTGGCAACTTTTGTAACGATGTTTTACAATTATTATTAAAATTCAATATAATTCAGTTACTCTGCATAACTGAAAGCAAAGGCAAGAGCTCTTTATTAACTTCTTTTATCAAATTAATTAAGTCCACATAAACACACTATGTAATCAAAAGTATCCGAACACTCCCCCGAAACATACGTTTTTCATATTAGGTGCATTGTATTGCCACCTACTGCCAGGTACTCCATATCAGAGACCTCAGTAGTCATTAGACATCGTTAGAGAGCAGAATGGGGCCTCCGCGGAATTCACGGACTTCGAACGTGGTCAGGCGATTGGGTGGCACTTGCGTCATACACGAAATTTCCATACTCCTAAACATCCCTAGCTCAACTGTTTTCGATGTGATAGTGAAGTGGAAACAGGAAGGGCCATGTGCAGCACAAAAGCGCACAGGCCGGCCTCACCTGTTGACTGACAAGAGACCGCCGACAGTTGAAGAGGGTCGTAATGTGTAATAGGCAGACATCTATCCAGACCAACACAAAGGAATTCCAGACTGCATCAGGATCCAATGCATGTACTATGAAAGTTAGGCGGGAGGTGAGAAAACTTGGATTTCATGGTCGAGCGACTGCTCATAAGCAACACATCACACCGGTAAATGCCAAACGACGCCTCGATTGTTGTAAGGAGCGTAAACATTGGACGACTGAACAGTGGAAAAACGTTGTGTGGAGTGACGAATCACAGTACACAATGTGGCGATCTGTAGGCAGGGTGTGGGTATGGCGAATGGCCGGTGTACGTCATCTGCCAGCGTGTGTAGTGCCAACAGTGAAATTCGGAGGCGGTGGTGTTATGGTGTGACCGTGTTTTTCATGGAGGGCGCTTGCACCCCTTGTTGTTTTGTGTGACACTATCACATCACAGGCCTACACTGATGTTTTAAGCACCTTGTTGCTTCCTACTGTTGAAGAGCAATTCGGGGATGGTGATTGCATCTTTCAACACGACCGAGCACCTGTTCATAATACACTGCCTGTGGCGGAGTGATTACACGGCAATAACATCCCTGTAATGGACTGGCCTGCACAGAGTCCTGACCTGAATCTTATAGAACACCTTTGGGATGTTTTGGAACGCCGACTTCCTGCCGGGCCTTATTGACCGACATCGATACATCTCCTCAGTGCAGCACTCCGTGAAGAATGGGCTGCCGTTCCCCAAGAAACCTTCCAGCACCTGACTGAACGTATGTCTGCGAGAGTGGAAGCTGTCATCGAGCCTAAGCGTGGGCCAACACCATACTGGATTCCACCATTACCGATGGAGGACATCACGGACTTATATGTCATTTCCAGCCAGGTGTCCAGATACTTTTGATCACATAGTGTATAAATAAGAGACGACAAGGAAATGATGTCTCACATACCACAGTACATGGCGAATGAGGTCCTCTTACAGCATGTTCAGTTACAATCAAAACTTGAAAGGCGTCTGTGCTGTATGTAACAACATCAGAAGTGAGGTCAAATGAACAGACTTCTGGTTAGTATGTTTTTGGCATACTGACAGGGTAGCCTATACAGTCTGTCGTTCCAGCAACTCCTTATTCATTCCAGGTATGTTTTCCAGAACACTAAACAGGATATTTTTTTCCTCGGTTCATCAATTAACGTATTCAACGGTGAAACTTTCTTCTTTAGTCGTCACTCTGATTGTTGAAGAGCTTTAATTCTTTTCTTGAGTTCTTCATGTTTTGCAAACAGAATATTGTTATCCCTCTTGAGAATTTTCACAGCTTTTGACTTTTCAAATGGCTTTCCTCTCAAAGCAGCAAGCGACGACACTTCACTGCCAGTTGCAACGGCACCAGGTTCGCGGGCAGTTCTTATAGCAGCCTTATGCTGCTATTGCAGTGGTGATGGTGCTCTCTTCCTCTAATTCTAAGGAAAATGAGAAAACTAAAACAAATGGAGTTAAATGAGCTGCATGCTATGAAACCTTCAAAAAAATTCTGATGTAATTACACATCAATTCTGCATTAACTTACATAGCAACAAAATTAATGTCTGATACCTTACGGTGTAATTTTATAGGAGCTGAATTCAAAACTAATATTCTGCACTTTGCTTACCTTTTGTAAGTGAGGAGGAATAGCAGGAAAAATCAACGGCACAGCGTTATCCCTTGTACACACTGTCGAAAATCACGTTAGATCTATGTCTTCTTATGCTGTGAACATATTGTTTTAAATCTGGTTGTTTCCCAAGCTTTCTTTTCCAAAGCGTTCACCCAGAGAACTTTGCAGGTTGGATTGATAGGAAATCTAAAGTCAAATGACAGAAATAAAAGAACTGCAACAAAAGTGAACAGCACAGCTGTAATTCATTTACCCGGGTTCGATTCCCGGCGGGGTCAGGGATTTTCTCTGCTTCGTGATGACTGGGTGTTGTGTGCTGTCCTTAGGTTAGTTAGGTTTAAGTAGTTCTAAGTTCTAGGGGACTGATGACCATAGATGTTAAGTCCCATAGTGCTCAGAGCCATTTTTTTGTAATTCATATATACAAAAGGAAACATTTCTTGAACAGCTCTGCTACGCGGGGTAGCCGTGCGGTCTAGGGGCGTCTTGTCACAGTCCGGGCGACTCCCCCCGTCGGAGGTTCGAGTCCTCCCTCGGGAATGGGTGTATGTGTTGTTCTTAGCGTAAGTTAGCTTAAGTTAGATTAAGTAGTGCATAAGCTTAGGGACCGATGACCTCAGCAGTCCCATGAGACCTTACCACAAATTTCCAAAAAATTTGAACAGCTCCACTTACGAATGAAACGTGAATGAAATGCGACTACTTTGAACTTTAGATTAGAATCAGATCGATTAGTACACCCGTAGACGACGCAGACTGGCATTTTTTATGAAACAATTACGTCTCCACAGAATCAAAGCACCAGATGTAATTTGGGATACGACCATGAAAGTCGATAGGTATTCCCAACGGTTGAAATTGTGGATAGGCGCAGCAGAGTGGCGTCACGGGGAAGTATCACCTCGGTGGACCATTGAGGTATAAATGCGGTGAACCTAATGTTTTCGGGCTGTATAAGACGGTGGACTCGGCTTCAGATTTGTGACGTAATGGCAACTCGGTTCTTTTCTTTACCTCCACGAGTCTCTAGTTGTCTGACGATTCCCTAGAAAGCTTAAAGCCGATTCGCAACAATTTATAACAAAAACACATTGTTATGGAACAACGATACTGTTTATTTCAGTGTTCATATGTCTATATTCCTCCAAGTACCGACGGAATATTCCATAAATGCCATCAATTCCTATTAATTTGTGAAAGGATAGTTCCCTGCTGCAAAACATTACTCTGTAAGTTGTTACACATGGAGGACTACGTTGGATAAACTGCGAGGGTAAGGCCTAAAAGAACACACACTGGATTGTTGGAAGAGAAGTCTGTGTTCTAAAGATGTCTGATTGTCCTATCGAAATTCCTCTCCGCAGGTTCAACAGTGAAAGTAAGTGCGATCGTAAGCACCGCTGCTATTGTCACTAATAGAATATTCAGTCTTTCGATTTAAGAAAACAGATGCTATCTTATGTGTTGATTTTGTGTAAATAAGAAAAACACCTTTTGCTGGCCAATTAGCAAAGTCAGTCCTGCGCGAGAGCTAGTAAAAATCCATAAGTCTACACCGTAATCACTATCTCTTATCACAGTAAGTAGAACCGAGTCTGTTATATATCGCTGTGTATTCTTGTTGGAAGTCTCTTGGTATCGCATCAAGTATCGCTTGAGGCAATTAACACATTTTTAATCAGTTTTAAATAGAAAGCCTGTAACTTCCCCCTCCCTAATCGGCCTACTGGATTGCGATACAGCTGACCGTGATCGCATATGCCTAATGAAATTTTATAGTTAGTAAAGCTATAGTTACCGAAGGAAAATAGCACCAGTTGGAGAAAAGTGTACAACAGACCCCACTAAAGAAGAATCTATTCTAAACCTAATCTAAATACTGATGATAATTTTGAAATAGGTGGAAAATTTAGAAAAAGGTAAGCAATTTACTTTTGATTATTGAAAGATTGAATTGAATTTACTTTAAGCAAATGAGTAAATGATTTTACTTTTAAAATAAGAACAATAAAATACATACCAAGCCAGCAGAACTCACTCCCTAAGCTAAATACAAAATAAATGAAATTTCACATCCTCAACTTGTGCTGTATCTTTAGTTAATAGTTTCTCCAGTGAAATTTTACGTTACTTTAAGTAAATGAAGTGAATACTCATTGTTGCAAGTTAGTTAAGACTCTGTTATGAAATACAAGAATAAACTGTTACAGAGGTAGAAAATTTAGACCGAAACTGGTCATTAGCAAACAAACGAAACTGGAACCAAGCAGTTAATCAATTTTCATATTCTACGACACTCGGTGATTGCATGGAAAAGAAAGGGACCCTGCATGGTAACAAAGTCTGAGGACAATGACAACAAAAGTGTCCTACAAGTTTTAACTATTGCAGGTTATTATTCAAGTTAGTCATACTATGTGAAACAAACGTAACTGGGCTATGCATCTATTACAATACACCTGTCACTTTATGGTCTTACGATGTTGTAGGTGCGCGGACGACGAAGAATGTAGCCGACAACAATGCTGTGCTGCCTGCTGTTGCTGCTGCTGCTGGATGAGAACTCCGAGTCTTCTCCAGAGTCACGGATAATTACAGTACAGACAATAGTTAGAACTGCGTCTATCTCCGCGTGTCCACTCCTACCGTGCTCTCAATACTTGCGGGTTAACGAATCAGGCGCTTCTACACGGCGCGAGCATAGCTGCACACCACGTCTTTGGAAGCGCCCAACACTTTCGCACTCTTTCATGGCTCAAGCTGCTCTGCTTCCTCTCTGCTGTCCACCTGCTTAGCTGCGTGGTAATGTGCTTGCCTCCTTTGCAGCAGGCCCGGGTTCGATTCCCGGTCGGGTTGGAGAATTTCTTCGCTCGTGGACTGGGTGTTGTGTTAGCCTCATTACCGGCATGCGAGTCGCCCAATGTGGCCTCGACTGAAGTAAGACCTCTACACTCGGCGGTCGAACTTTCCTGGATGGGGCCTCCCTGCCAACAATGCCACACGCTCATTTCATTTTTTTCCTCTCTGCTCGCAATGCGATAAAGACTCTCCATACCCAAAGATAACCAACGGCACAGCTACTGCCATTTCTTTGTTGCTATCGATAAATTTAAGTTCCTTTGGATATTACCCAGCAGTTTACAGTATTTTCATTATAATTACAATCAATTATATACAGTCAGAAATAAATACGCTGTTACATCGATTACGTATTAAATAAAGTTCCTGTATTAAACATTACAATTTCAGACTCAGAAGTACAGTACAAGTTATCAACGGATATTAAATGGCGAAATATTTTGGATGGTGCAGACGGTATTTTGTCTGTATTTTCGGTGGTACAAGCCGTAACATGTTCATTCGACAAGAAACGATGAGTTAACATCACCGAGCACCGATCTAGACTGCTCAGTGACCTCTTCCAACCGTTTCTCACTTGTCTACACAAGACGCACTTCGTCAAAGACTGGCCATTTCCGCCGACGCTCGTCACGTTGTTTCTATTACTTATAATTTCTTCGTCTCTATGAAGTTCTTTTTAATAATATTACAGACTGTAACGTCAAAATGAATAAGGATTGTAGTGCGGTCAGCTTGACTCTTTAATAAGTTATTTATTAATTATTAACATTCGAATTTTCTATTAGTGAATTTATTAATTATTAACATTCGAATTTTCTATTATTGACGCCAATTTTCGTACGGGAGTTTTTACGGTCTGCCGTGGCGCAAGGACATAGTATGCTGCCAACCACACTCCTGGTTTACGTTTCTTGATCGTCTCTCATCGTGGAATGGGTGGACTGGCCATCTCTTTTGATATGAACAATTATAGCAATGAATTTAACTCTATATTAAAAAAAAATTACGACCCTTGATATGGCACGAACGCCACAATAGATCTGTGTCCATTCCCTAGCCCAGACGAATTGTTAGCTGAATTGGCTGCCACCCATTATTTCTCTAAAATAGATCTTACTGATGAGTATTTGCATTTGCCTCTAGATAATAAAACCAAGCAACTTTTAGTGATTAAATTGCCTTTCGGCTGTATCGGTGTAGCAGATTTCCATTTGGAGTCGTAAGCGTTCGCGCAATATTTCACAGTTACCTAAAACAACTGATTCATTGTATTCCAAATTGGGGAACTTAATTAGACGAAACAATGGTGAGAAAGGCCCCTCGTGAGCAATATATGCAAAATGCACAGGCATTATTTTTGCTGCTTCGAGCTTATGGTCTCTGTAAGTGTAGGTTTCTTCGAGTCGAGCGTAAAATAGCTGGGACACATATTGAATAAAGAAGGGTTAACACTCAATCAGGACTCTGTGGATGCAATTAATAACTCATCTGTCCGTATAAACTTTACGATGCTGCAGTCATTCTTGAGCAAAATAATTATTCAAATTTAGCACCAACAACTGCTAAAATTTTCCACCAACTTAATTATTTAAGAGAAAAAGGGAATTGGATTTGCATGTCCATAAGCATGTGAGAAAGCACCCCTTCAGCTTAAAAAGTACCTTAGAATACCTCAGGTTTCACTACTGGTGGGGTACTGTCGCACAAAAATGTACCACCAACACAAAGAAACCTATTCCATGTTTTTGCGCCCAAAAGAGAAGTGTCGCAAATTGAGGAGGAGGTATTAGCAGTCGTAAATGGCACTAGGAAATATGTTTATTTATCTGTATGAGACAAAGTTTAATTTGGTTATCGATGGTAACACCACAACAGCTGGCAGTATTTCTTAGTAATCAATATTACAAGATCAACTATCGCTCCCCCCCCCCCCTCCCCGCCTACACCCCCCCCCCCCCCCCCACACACACGCAGCAGGCACAGTGGGCTGTGTTTTGTCTTGAATTCCTATCACTGACTCGTATTTATCGAAATTCCAATCATGATGCACGAAACAGAGACAAACAGTCCGTGACCCCACATATCGCAGAATGATGTATGCTGTGCAACGACGTTGGCTAGAGCAATTGCTTAATGGCGCAGAAATGGTGTGAAGGACATTTTTCTCACTGGACACTGGCTTGATGTAACCGATAATTTATTTTTGCAGCTACAGAAACCCCTGAATGCACGGTTGTCATTCTGTCCACAATCTGCCCCAAATGCTCCATCTTCTGCACACACTGCATAAGATATTGTGCTGACTGAAAGTCTTAACGCAGTGTGTCACATTTACACATTTACAGACTCACGTCAATGTTGACACCGCTATTGAGAATGCAGTCCGAAATTGCCAGGCCTGCGCCGGAAACCAGACAGCCACGGTGCAGCGTTTCAGCCTCCTAACCCCACCTTCAGCTCCGCAGGTATAGTTTCGGCATCGGTTTTGTCAGTCCTAGGTAGCAATGTGGTTGCTAGTTGTCGATGTTCTTCTGTCTAGCTTTCGGTTTGCGGTATGGTTGGTTACTACATCGTCGTCGATTACCATTAGCGCCCTGTCCATCATATTCGCAATAGATCGTCCATCTGCTAAGATATTATCTCAAAGTGGCCATAAATTTACAGCACGAGTGTTTCAGAGCTTTTGCAAACGTAACAGAATGGAGGATCCATCCCACCCATCGATGGGTTTGGGTAAGGGCATTCAAAATGCAGTTGCACAAAATTGTAACGACAGCCAATTCCTGGGAACGTTTAAATAGCTTTCTCGTAACATGCAGGTCTGTAGTAGGGCAGGCTCGGTTCTGGGCACAAATCTGCTGACATCAGCACTTTCTTATGTGTTGTGTCTTATTACAGCTGAGAGAATTCCAAATGTTATATTTCGCTGATATCAACATCAGCACTTTGTTATCTCCAAGGTCTTTCCTGGAATCATGACATCCTGCCACTTGTCACAGTCAAGGTCAAGAAGGAGGGGGTTGGGAGTGGATGGGAAAGGAGGGGCATGTAGTTGGGTCTCTTATATTTCGTTGACAGCAGCATAACCACTTTCATATCTCCAGGGCCATTCCAGGAATCATGACAGCAGCAGCAGCACATCTCACCATATGCCAAGGCCATGGAGGGGTGCATACTCCCATACTGTAACGCCACCTCGTCCATACTTCATTGTTGGCACTACACATGATGGTAGGTAACATTCTCTGGGCATTCACCAAACCCAAATCCTTCCTCAGAAAGCTACACAGTACTTTGTGATTCATCAGTCCAAATTACTCGTATTGAGTCATCTATTGCCCAGTGGCGTTGCTCTTCATGCCACCTCAAATGTTGCTTTGCATTGACTGTGAAAATGTGTGACTTATGTGGAGTTGCTCGACCATGGTGTCGCATTATTTTAAACTCTCTCTACCCATAGTTACTGTGCTAGATGAACTGCTGGTAGCACTGGAGTGATTCGTCCGCAGCTCGTGGTCGTGCGGTAGCGTTCTCGCTTCCCACCCCCGGGTTCCCAGGTTCGATTCCCGGCGGGGTCAGGGATTTTCTCTGCCTCGTGATGACTGGGTGTTGTGTGATGTCCTTAGGTTAGTTAGGTTTAAGTAGTTCTAAGTTCTAGGGGACTGATGACCATAGATGTTATGTCCCATAGTGCTCAGAGCCATTTGAACCATTTGAACTGGAGTGATTCCTTCCGAAGCTTTCATGCGATTTTTTACAACCACCATCCACAACACTTGATGGTCCATGTCCATCGGTATGTGAGGTCTGCCTCGTTTGTTTAGCTGCAGCTATTCTTTCACGTTTCCGCTTCACAAGCCCATCAACAGTCGATTCTGACAGCCTTAGAAGAGTGGAAATATCCCTGTTGGATCTGTTACACAGGTAATATCGAATGATCATTCCAAATTGGAATTCAGTGATGTCTCCTGAAAGACCCATTCTGCTGTTACTGCTTGTCTACTAACTAGACCATACTCCCAACGTCCTTTAATACTGGCAGGACCGCTCCTCGTAATATCTAGTGTTCAATTCCGCATTGCAGTGGGGCGTCCGGATGCTGTTGATCAGATAACGTACTTTTCTAGTTTCCTTTAATTTACGTCTATGGTCACAATCGTTTCTGTTTAACAGATTACCTGCAGTGCATTAGGACTTTGATTTTATGAGACAGATCTGATGATGGTCATTAAAGACCGAAACCGGTAATCTGTTAAACAGAAAAGATTGTGACCATATACGTAAATTAAAGGAAACTTATTACATATACGGGTCACTGTGTTTTTTCGCGACGATGTCGCAGCTTGTGATACTTTTCTAGTGTTAACCGAGCTACCAGTGGTTCTAAATGTGAGCTCATGCACTGGAACTGCCGGTGGGGAGGCTCGCGGCTTCGCCTTGCGCTACCAGCTGTCCCCTGACCGCCTGGTCCGGGGTGAGGGCGCGCTTCCCTCGGCGCTGCAGCCACGGCTAGCGCAGGTGCCCGGCGCGCCGCCGCCGCCGCCGGGTTTTTCTGCTCGCCTAACGGGCTGGGCCGGGCTGGGCTGCTCTGCCGCCGCTTCCTAGCAGCTAGCAGCCTGGCAGTCGGTCAGCCGCAGGTGTTGCACTGCAAGCCTTACATTCCTTGCCTGAGCACCGCCGATCAGCCACTGCTTGACACTTTTCACGAACATTACGTCTGTTCGCGATTAGCAGTTTCTATTAAAGGAAAAAGAATTTTTGAAGAAATCCACCCTAATTTCGTAAATTAAACCAGCCTCTGTAAACAGAGAGCAACGATGAGGTCATTAGAGTCTGTAATATTAGTAATTTTCTCCTAACAAACATTAATATACGCTCAATAGTACACGCCTGATAGCCTAAAGTTATCGAACAATTGTAAAGTAAAAGAAATGAACCATCGCAGAATCTATTATTCTTTATCTTTGCCGTTCTTGCGCGATGCCTGTAAATCTCTATGTACATGTATCAATTAATGATATTTATATTTATTTATTTTTATTTATTTATTTATTGTTCTGTGGGACCAAATTAAGGAGAAGTCTCCATAGTCATGGAACGAATCAATAGATGAAATTTTAACACGATAGTAGAAACAGATAAAATGAAATATAAGAAACGTATCCAGGCGACATTTCGTAAGTTTAAATAAAGAAAATCAACAATGTAACACTGAAATTTGCTTAATTTTTCAGCTCTTCCAGGAGCTCCTCGACAGAATAGAAGGAGTGAGCCATGAGGAAACTCTTGAGTGTAGACTTAAAAGTGTTTGGGCTACTGCTAAGATTTTTGAGTTCTTGTGGTAGCTTATTGAAAATGGGTGCAGCAGAATAGTGCACTCCTTTCTGCACAAAAGTCAAGGAAGTGCATTCCACATGCAGATTTGATTTCTGCCTAGTATACATAAAAAAGAATTCTGTTGTTTCAAGACAAATGAGGCATTGGGCGCCTCACCTTTTACTGTTTGTATTCCATGAAAGGCGGACGCGGACTTGCTGCGTTCCGCAACGGTATTTTATATTTTATGTGAAAATATTGAGTGAATATGCTAATTGTTATTTTTACAATCAGAAAACATGTAGTTTCTTGTAATAGATTACGAACAGACAGCATCAAGAGGACATTTTGACTGCTATATATAAAGTATTTAACCACAATGGTCATCTATTGTAATTTAATTATGAAAAGGTGCGTAGCATTAAAAAAACGTGTGTTAAAGATAAGTGTGCTTATTTTAGTAAATCAACCTTGATGAATTCCATCTCCTTATGTACTTGAATGATAATTATTTTGTGTTAGTTCATCATCAGAAATTACGATCACGCTGATGGGCCGAATGCAGCATGAGGCAGAAAGAACATTATCATTTTCCTATTATTTCTGAATCAATTCTTTTTTTTAATTGTGTAGTGGTGCATTTCTTTTAAAGTCTATAAATCTTCTGGCCCCTTAGTGTTGTTCTGGGTACGACTACATCGCGACTATAAAAATGCACAGAAATGATAGTGTTTCTTCCGAACGATCTCAAATATATCAGTATGCTGCTCTTATTCAGGTATTTAATGCCAAACGTATGTTATTATAATAGTGTAATCAATCCCTGATTTTGTTGCCAAGTTTCCCACCAAAATATTCACTTTTTCGACATTTTTCAAAAAATAAATAAATAAATAAAATAACAGTTCTTTTTCTTTTTGCCCCCCAAGAGCAACGCTACAAGTCGTAGCTAATGTTCGGATAGGACTGGAATTGGGTAGGAAATCGGTCGTGGTTAATTTTTTTTAAATCGTAAAGCAACCATCCAGCAGTTCACCTTAATCGCTTTAGGGAAACCACGGAAAATCTTACTCTCTATGGTCGGACGTGGGTTGCAAACTGTCCTTCTGGAAGGATAACCTATGTTGCTCCCCGTTTGATTTAAAAATCGAATTGCTGTTTTGTTTCCCTCTCCCACTATCTTGTATTTTTAAATATTTTAGTTTATAAACTAGTTTGTTGTCTTTATTGCATAATAGATGCATCGGTAGTCTATAGTAACAAAACACTGTATACTTGTTTTGTAAACAAAACTGCCTTTTCCTGCTGCTAGTTTCTTTATCTATCCCATACGCGTTTCGCCTTCTCCTGTTCTAAGGTATCATTAGTGGGTTCTATAACGATACAGTTTTGTTACTTTTAGATTATTAAACAGTTCACTTCGCGATTAAATAGATAAACATACCAAAAAAGATGAAACACGTAAAGGAGTCGCAATATTTACGTTGTGAAAAATAGTGTAAGACGAAATAGTTGTATCGAGTGACAAAAGAACAATAGACCACCACAAAAAAGAGTGAGAAACATGGTGAACAGTGTGTGGAAGGCGAGAACACAAAGATGTCATTATATGGCAGTGATAAACGTGGTAGTGCGACCTCCAGACCAGATGTGAGGAAACGCAGATCAGCAAATTGTAACTAATTACTTTTTTACAAAAAAATCGAGAAGTGAACTGTTTAATAATCTAAAACTAACAAAACTGTATCGTTATAGATCTCACTGATGATGCCTTAGAACAGGAGAAGGCGAAACGCGTATGCGATAAATAAAGAAACTAGCACCAGGAAAAGGCAGTTTTGTTTACAAAACAAGTATTTATATGCTTGCTGTGGAGGATGACCGCACAAACAAACTTGTTAAAACATTGTAATTTTATATATATGTAATTAACCAGTAACTTAGTGCCAGTTCACATACAAAATCCACCGATGAAAATGCGAAGTGTTACACCATGAAGCACCAGTCCGATATCTGTCAGTCAGTCACATAACGCGTATTTTATGATTAAACTATCATTCCATTCGGAACTAATATCCATCATCAACATTAATATGAAGTGGGAAAGCAAGCAACCTCAGAATGTAATCTTGAGGAATTTCTTGCCGTTACTAAACCACATTCTCTGTGAGTCCATAAAAATGTCTAGCTAGAGGCTAGGATGAACATATGAGCCTTCCCATCGCATTGCATATGCTCTATGGGTGACAAATCAGGAAATCGGGCAGGCTTGTCAAGGACTCATTCACTCCTCAAAGTGTTTCTAGCGTGAACTGCAGCGTGGGGTCTTGTAGTAACCTGCTAGAATATGCAATTTGATACCTCGGCCATGAAGGGTATGTCATTCTTGCCACATACTGGCGAGCATTCGGTCTCCATTCAGCAATTATCAAATCAGTCTTGTTGTCATATCCAATACCTCCCCACGCCATGATTCCAGAAACTGGAGAGGTATAGGTCTCAAGAATCGCTGTTTCTTTTGACCATTCATAAGGTGGACTACGGACATGTGGGTGTCGATTTGACCGCCACAAATAGAAGCGAGAGTCATCGCTGAACATCCCAGAATGCGACTGAAGGACTCAGTTAACTCTGACGCTACAACATGCAAGCCTCTGCTGTCTCTGGTATCGTGCCTGAGTAAACGGCGCATGGCAAATCGAGATCGCAACACTGACTCGAGTAATCTGTTCCCGACGGCTCTGTTGACACTCTGCCTGTAATCTCTGCCCCGATTTCAGCTGTTGCCATACGTCTTTTCGTCAGAACCAAACAATACTATGATCTGGCGAACTCATAAGGTAGTTATCATCCAATAAAAAAATATAGCTGAGACAAGTGAAGTTTTCAAGATCTAGTGGTGTAGTCTTTTGGAAGAACCCGTGCCTAATGGTCTCGCCACCGAATTGTCGTTGTGGAAGGACTCATGCCTACTCGCCTTGCCATCACCAATCGTTGTACAGTCATTGAACCGCATCTATCTGTCTGCGAGATCTGTAGATGTGATGCTCCCATATCCCTCACGTCGGCCGGCCACGGTGACCGAGCGGTTCTAGGCGCTCAGTCCGGAACCGCGCGACTGCTACGGTCGCAGGTTCGAATCCTGCCTCGGGCATGGTATGTGTGATGTCCTTAGGTTAGTTAGGTTTAAGTAGTTCTAAGTTCTATGGGGCCGATGGCCTCAGATGTTAAGTCCCATAGTGCTCAGAGCCATTTGAACCATTTTTTTTGTCCCTCACGTCAATGATTCGACGTTTTTTAGACTCCAGAAGATATCCATAAACTACATATGCAAGTCCTCTGGGCATGCTGTATAATGATCTATTCCTGAAAGGCACCAGTAACGTTACACTCGCCCAGCAGTCATCCTGTCCTATGTACGAGGGTGAGTCAAATGAATAGCTTAAATTCGTAATAACAAATCGAAATTTCGCGCCGTTATCCTGTAAGTTGGTAAGCGTGCTACAAACAGAATGCAGAATGGCCTGTAGGTGGCAGCATAGTGCAGATGCACACATAGCGTCGCAGTACCAGTATAAAGATGGCCGCACCACTTGCGACTTGCACCAGGGAAGAACAGCGTTCTGTTATTCGGTTTTTGCGTAGTGGAGGTCTGAAACCTATTAAAATTCATAGACGAATGAAGGTTAAGTACGGTGATGCATTTTTGTCACAGCAGCAAGTCTACGAATGAAGTAGGAAGTTCGCAAATGGCGTGACTTCAGTGGAAGATACTCCTCGTCCAGGTCAGGCACAACGAGTTGTGACTCCACAGAACAATGCAGCAGTTGAAGCCATAGTGAAGGAAAACCGCCGAGTGACACTGAATGACACTGCAGCATGTTTACAGATTAGTCATGGGTCAGCACACCACATTGTGCATGATGTGCTCCAGTTTCACAAAGTGTTTTTAAGATGGATGTCACGGCAGCTGACTCGTGAAATGAGAGAACGACGTGTTGATGCTAGTGAAGAACTTCTTCGGCGCTTTGAACGAGAAGGTGATGGCTTCCTTGCAAGAATCGTTACTGGGGACGAAACCTGGGTTCACTTCCACCAACCGGAAACGAAGAGAGCGAGCAAGGAATGGCGCCATTCCTTATCACCAAAACCAAAGAAGTTTCGAACAGAACCATCAGCAGGGAAGGGTATGCAGACTCTCTTTTGGGACGAGAAAGGCGTCATTTTCGAGCATTACATGCGTAGAGGGACCACTGTCACCAGTGCATCATACATAGATCGCCTAAAAAAATCATCTCCGGCCTGCAATCAAATCAAAGCGACGTGTATTGCTGTCAGCAGGTGTCCTCTTGCAACATGACAATGCAAGGCCCCACACTGCCCGTACAACAGTTGCAACAATCACAGATCTACATTTTGAGTGTCTTCCTCATCCACCATACTCACCAGACGTTGCCCCAAGTGATTTCCATATGTTTGGACCACTCAAAGACGCAATGGGAGGAAAGAAGTTGGGTTCTGATGAAGAGGTATGCCACGCGGTGCATGTGTGGTTGCGCGGACTACCAAAAGAATTTTTTTCTAAAGGAATTTATGCACTTTGTAAGCGCTGGAGGACTTGCATTGAGCGTGGGTGAGATTATGTTGAAAAGTGATATAGCTTTGTACCACTTCTGCAAAATAAATAATATTTAAAAAATATTTAAGGTTTGCATTTGACTCACCCTGTATTTCAAAAAATATTTAAAGTTTACTTTTGACTCACCCTCATAAAATCTCGAAGCGGGTCTAAGGCTTCCATCCAGTTAACTCATTGACCAACCTGATTTGGCAGTAGAAGATAGCAAAAGGAAGGCCAAAGTTTTAAATTGCACGATTGCGAAATCGATCACGCAGGACAAACGTATTGTCCTTTGACCACCGCACAGAGACCTGTATGGATGACATAGTGATAAACATTCCTGGCGTAGAGAAACAACTGAAAGAGTTGAAAACAAATAAGTCGCCAGATCAGGATTGAATGCCAATTCGGTTTTACAAATAGTTCTCTGCATCATTGGTTCCTTACTTAGTTTGCATTTATCGCGAATCTCTCGACCATTGCAAAGTGCCAATCGACTGAAAATAAAAAGCGCAGGTGACTCCTGTATATAAGAAGGGTAAAAGAACGGACCGGCAAAATTACAGACCAAGATCCTTAACATCGGTTTGCTGTAGAATTCTAGAACATATTCTGAGTTTGAAATAATAAAATTCCTTGAGACCGAACAGCTCATGTCCACTAATCAGCACGGCTATAAAAAGTATTGCTCTCGCGAAACCCAGCTTCCTCTATTCTCACATGATATGCTGGGAACAATGGATGATGGGCAACAGACAGATTCAATATTTCTAGATTTTGAGAAAGAATTCGACACCGTAAGCCCCTGCAGACTGTTAACGAAGGTACGTGCATGCGGAATAGGCTCCCAGATATGTGAGTGGCTCGAAGACTTCTTAAGTAATAGAACCCAGTATGTTGTCGTCGACGGCAAGTGTTCATCGGAGACAGGGGTAACATCAGGAGCGCCCCAGGGAAGCGTGATAGGACCGTTGCTATTTTCTGTACACATAAATAAATGGTCTGGCAGGCAGGGTCGGTGGCAATCTGCAGTTGTTCGCTGATGATGCTGCGATGTACCGGAAGGTGTCCAAGATAATTGACTGTAGGTTGATGCAAGACGACCTAGGCAAACTTTCTGGTTGGCATGATTAGTGGCAGCTGGTTCTTAATGCAGAAAAATATAAGTTAATGCGGATGAATAGGGAAAACAAGCCCATAATGTTCTGATATAGCATTATTAGTGTCCTGATAGTCGCTGCCATGTCGTTTAAATATCTGGGCTTAACGTTACGAAGCGATATGAAATGGAACGAGCATGTGATTGTGGAAAGGAAGGCATATGGTCAACTTCGATTTATTGGGAGAATTTTAGGAAAGAGTGATTTATCTGTAAAGACCTCATATAAGACGCTAGTGCGATCTATTCTTGAGTACTGCTCGAATGTTTGGGATGCGCACCGGATCGGACTGAAAGAAGACATGGAAGCAATTCAGAGGCGAGCTGCTGGTTTCGTTACCACTAGGTTCGATCAACATGCAAGTGTTACGGATATGCCTCGGGGGCACAAGTGGGAGTTCCTGGAGGGTAGATGACATTCATTTCGAAAACACTACTGAGGAAGTTTAGTGAACCGGCATTTGAAACTGTCTGCAGTACGATTCTACTGCTGCCAACATACATTTCGCTTAGGGACCACGAAGATAAGGTACAAGAAAATTAGGGCTCATACGGAAGCATGTAGATAGACGTTTTTCTCTTGCTCTGTCAGCCACTGGAACAGGAAAGGTAACGACTAGTTGTGGTAAAGGGTACACTCCACTACGCACCGTCGGATGGTAGGCGGAGTATATAAGTGTAGATGCAGATGTAGATGTACTCATGTCATTCTGCATCTGTAGGAATGGCTTTTTTCCATAAGATATGGAAAATACTCTCACATAAGGATGAATTTTAATCAACTTATGATAAAGGCGTGGGAATACTGGAGAATCAGTTAGGCAGGATACGGTCGCTGTATTCATGGTAAAACACTTCCTATTTCCGTCAGTGTAATTTCCTATTTTCGTCAGTGTAATTTACAGCAGCTTTGATCCGTAGTGTAAACAGAATATCGTATGAAAAAGACGAAATTGCGATCCATCATAGCTTCTAAACGGCGAGCAGAAATGAAACGCTTGTGAAAGAAAGGGTAACGAGAAAGCCCTTATTTGTACTTTTGGAGATGTGTATGTCGCCACCGGGTTGCACAGTTTTCCTCTCCATCGTCTTCAACAACAACACGAATGCAGCACATTATTCTACAAGCAGTTCATATGAAATAAACAATCACGTCTGAGAAAGTTCACACATTTTGCGAAAGAAAGGCGTCAACGCTCCCGAACAGCCGGTGTTTCTGTGTTTCTAGTTAAATATTTCGGTGAAAACGTTTGCTCACTGTGTTTAGTTTTGTTGAGTGTTCTAGCGGACGCTTGAATTTTTTGGTTTTAGGCAAAGAATTGTGCGAAGTTTTTGTAATATTGGTATTATTTGTGGTTTAGTACTCTTAAGTAGTTGCTTTCTTAGCAGAGAGCGAAATTCGAGATCACTGTTGTTACTTTTTTAAATTTTTCTACCGTAGTAACTGAAATTATGTACGTAGACGTTTAGTTTTTTCCGTGACTGTTAATTTTTTACCACGAGTGAGAAGTATGGACTTTGTCTTAGGTTTGTGAGAAGTGGGTTACGGTCTGAGACTTGTTCAAAGTATTTTCATTGGGGGAACGCAATGGGGAGGCTAGTGGGCATTCCACATTCCAATGACATCCTGTCCTAGAAATGCAGAATTTGTGGCAGAAAAAAAGTTAATGGGCAGAAGCGTAAGATCTGTGCCCTGCAGGTGCAGTTAGAAAACGCAAAGGACGAACTAGATAGAATGAGGGGGGAGAAGGGTGATGGGGAATGGGAAGTGGCAATTGATAAGAAGGCTGCTAGGAGGAGGAGATATTCAGACAGTTGTAGTTTGCGTAGCACCAATAGATTTGACCAACACTCAAAGTTTGGTGGAGAGGAGCCTCTTGTAGCAGTAGGTGTAGGAAATAGGCAGCAGACCTGAGTAGTTGAGGACCCTAAGACAGTTGCAGCTTCAAACAGAAAGAAGAAGGTTTTGCTATTAGGTAGTTCACATGGAGGAAGCGTAAGCCAGCGGTTGGAGGAAGTGTTGAGGAGTGAGTACCAGGCTACCAGCATTGTGAAGCCTAGTGTACGGTTGGCTTAGGTGAGAGAAGAGTTATGTAGGAATTTTAAGACAGAGTATCAGAAAGTGATTTTGAGTGGAACTAATCTTGATAAGGACTGGGAGTGTGCTATAGGTGATGACCTGGAAAAGATAGCTACTCGCACTGGAGGCACAAACATGTACTTCGTGCAACTGTTTCATTGTCATGATCGGCCTCATACCAATGCTGCTGTTAGGCGTGTTAACATGGAACTTGGGAAGGCACTGATGGCAGAGGGTATGGCTCACACAACAGTGGTGCCAGTTCAGTCCGTCAAAAGATCGGGTTCCACTAGGCATAGGTATGAGAAGGGGAGGTTGGCAAAGCTTATGGGTGGCAGGGTAGTGGGTGATGGTGGGATTACTTATGGGAAAATTTCTATAGTAGTTAGTGTTAGAGATGCACCTTTTGTAGACTGAAGTCAGTTGTAGGTAGTCTTGCTTAAAGAAAGTCACATTAACAAAGGAGCCACTTTCAAAGAATGTCAGTCATCCAAGTAGCGAAGGAATTAGCGTATTTCATCAAAATATAAGAAGTATTAGAGATAAAGTTAGTTAGCTGCATATAGATGTTGACTCTGACATTACCGGTATATCAGAGCACCACTTAAATAATGTGACAATTCAGAGGCTTCCTTTACCAGGATACAGATTAGCTGGCTGTTTTTCAAGGACTTCTTTGCGGACCAGGAGAGTGGCCATGTATGTAAAAAAAAAGTATTCAGTTTGAGGCCGTAGATGTATCAAAGCACTACACTGATCAGGTATTTGAATACTATGCAGGGGCAGTTGAATTTAGAGCAACTTAAGTTTTACCTATAGTTAGTTACAGGTCCCCTAGCTCTGACTTCAGACCATTTATGCTGAAGCTAGTGAGGGTTCTAGGTTCACTTTTAGGTAGTGCCAAAAGTTAGTCGTTTATGGTGACTTCAATTTTAATTTTGTGTGTGATTGTACAAGAGAAAGGATTTAAGATCCAAATTCATATGATCTGATGAAGACTGCTTTTTTCCAACCAGGGTGCAGGAATACGGTGGCACAACCATTGACAATATTATTATTCATTCTTCATTACTAGATGGGCTTTCTGTTAGTAAAAGGGTGAATGGGCTTTCAGATCGTAGTGCACAAATTTTAACACTAAGAGATTTTTGTACTCAAACGAATGTTATATATTATTACAAACAATGTACAAAAGCTAATCCAATAGCAATATGGTTCAAATGGCTCTGAGCACTATGGGAATTAACATCTGAGGTCATCAGTCCCCTAGAACTTAGAACTACTTAAACCTAACTAACCTAAGGACACCACACACGTCCATGCCCGAGGCAGGATTCGAACCTGCGACCGTAGCGGTCGCGCGGTTCCGGACTGAAGCGCCTAGAACCGCTCAGCCACAACGGCCGGCCCAGTAGCAATAGAGAGTTTTTTAAATCTCGTTAAGAAACAAGAGTGACAGGTTGTTTGCAGTGCTGATAACGTAGATGACAAATGTAATTCTTTCCGTAACAGATTTCTCGTGCTCTTTGAAAGCTGATTTCCGTTAGAACGTTCGAAACAGGGTACCAGCAGGAAGAGGCAGCCTGTGTGGCTGACTAGCGGGATAAGGATATCATGTAGAACAAAGTGGGAATTATATCAAAATGTTAGAAATAGTCACAGTTCAAAAAACTGCACAGATTACTCTGGAACGTTATTCCAGAACATGGAGAGCCTCAGCAAGTCTGTTCATGTGTAAGGGAGACTTTTAAGTAGACTGGAGCGGCAGTGATGATTTGGATCGGGGATGGAGGCGTGCAGTTGTGTGAACTGTTTTGCCAGGGTGGCTTAGTGGCTAACTGTCCTGCCTAGTAAGCAGAAGAGCCGCGTTGCTTGGACTTGCTTGGTGTGGTGCACATTCCAATACATGTCTCCTTGTGTACTGGGGATAGGAGGCTTGAGTGAATGACACTGCCTGAGACTGGACCTGTAGAACAGCTGTAAACAGCTTTTATTTCCTTTATTTAAGGCATATTTTATTTTATTTTGTAACAAGATGTAACCTCTGGAGCTGATTATTTACTTCGAGTGTCAGCGAAGATATGTGCTGACAGGTTATGCTAATTTGTTTTCAATATTTACGTCGAGTGTTTTCGATTAAGAAGACGATTATTTTGATAGCGATGAAGTAATTCGAGAACGGTTATTACTTTTGTACAGCATCCAGTGAATATATATATATATATATATATATATATATATATATATATATATATATATATATATATATATTGTCTGCGAATCAAGTAAGGCTGGAGGCTTGAAACTCTACTGCCGAACTGCCAGTTCGTCCATTTGCTGCTCATTATTTGGTTTTGAGAACAGGAACAGTACTTCAAGATAGTCGTTTCTAAAATTTGACTCACGAAGAAATACACTTTCTGTTTTACCATATATCAAGGAGATTCAGTTCACCGCAAGGGACTTTCGTCATGGCACATGGACTACGATGAACATTTACGACTTAACTTCATACCATTGTTTCTTGATATCGTTTTTATTGCCGTGAAGGTGAGAAGATTGTGAATCACACTTTGTCGGAACATGGCATCTACATTTTAATTTAACTAAAAAAGTGAAACTCTCCGATAAAGGTAACTTCGGAGAGCGCAAGGTAGGGCTGTGAGGGTAGAAAAGAGGCCCTAAAAAATTAAGCAGGAGACCCGCGTTCGATTCCGTGCCTTTGTACAAATTTTCACTAGCCACTTCAGTCTTTGTGCATAAAATCATATCCGTATGAGACCAGTATCTGAAATTGTGTCATTTATTTGAAGCCATGCATTCTTACTACTATGATGTTTCCCACATTTTACCGGACAAAGAGAATCCCACGGGTTTTTAGTATGCGTCTGTGCTTAAGAGTGCGTATTCCGTCCAGTGTGTGCGATTTCCTCGAGATCCTGCAAGTTCACGCCCAAATTTATTGACATTATCTTCCAACTATATCAGAAAGCATGTTGTATGTTGTATGTTAACCGAGGGCCTGGAAACGACGGAGAGGCTTCGTCCCCGCCGCAACCGCAGTGGTCCTCAACCCCACGACGACTACCGCAGTCCACTTCACCCCTCCGCCCCACACCGAACCACTCTTTCAGGGTTATTGTGCGATTCGGCACCCGGTGGAGCCCTCTAGGGAACATCTCACACCAGACGAGTGTAACCGCTATGTTTGCGTGGTAGAGTAATGGTGGTGTACGCAGCAATCGCCGATATAGTGTAGCTGAGGCGGAATAAGGGGAACCAGCCCGCGTTCGCCGAGGCAGATGGAAAACCGCCTAAAAACCTTCCACAGACTGGCCGGCTCACCGGACCTCGACACAAGTCAGCTGGGCGGATTCGTGCCGGGGACCAGGCGCTCCTTCCCACTCCGGAAAGCCGTGTGTTAGACCACTCGGCTAACCGGCGGCCATTCAGAAAGCATATTCTCTGTAATATTTTCCACAAGCTGGTGGGACTAGAAAAGTAGAGACATCTAGGGCAAATATACGGCCTTCACTAGGGGCTTGTTCGCCTTGGTATGTCAAAGTGGTAGACATATAAGCTTACTTTAATGCCCTTACATAAGTACAAAATGATCCGCTGGTCTAATAATGGATACACATGTTAGCAATTAAATAATAATAAAACGAATGTATAAAGCCCGTAAGCTTAATAATGTAGGCTGGAACAATTATAATTTAAATCAAATAAATTCTTATTATAATCAATAAGTAATCACTGAACGGTGGTCTAAAATCAGTATGGATCCAAAACAAAAGTTATTTATCAGATAATAAAGCATGAAGTACACTAATATAATGTAAACACGGGACACGTGCGCCAAAAAGTCCTCTCTTAAAACATTAAGCAACTGAAAACTCGCGCGAGCTTTTAGAGTCTGGGAGCACTGTCCCTCCTCGAACCATAAAGTTGAATAATGTTCATAATTCTAGGTAATCGGTGCAAAACAAATTATAAAGTCTGTCAGGCCCAACAGCTAACACACATGACAGCAAAATAATTTACTCAACGCTGTCTCCAGTCTCACAGGCGCACAGTTAAGTTCAGACAAGTGTTCCAAAGGCAATCTTTCAAACCTGTGCACGAATATTCCAAGATTCTCACAAATTTAAGTGTGAACTTGAGCTCATTTGAAAGCAAGCAAAGCAGCAGTAAAGTTCGAGTGTTAACCCACGCAGCCGACTTACCATCCAGAGTCTATCTCCAATCTCCTCCGACTGATACCTACCGTGAACGCAGAAGAATGAACGTGAACCGACAGATTAAGAGTACGCATACTCGCGCCCAGACATTGTGTTTCTCATGTCACATGTCACATACACACATGTCCAAATTTAATAATGATCACCATTCAAAATTAAAACTAGTTATAAACCTCTCTACTCTTCAACGATTATTTTCCACCTCTCAAGACGTATAACATGACATTAAGTACTAATTAAAATATAAATCACGCTTGCACTTGATTTTTGTATCACAAAAAGACTATACTAAATAAATGAGTTGTTATAATAGGGGGGGCCAAATTAAATTAAGTTTCCTTCCACACGCTATCCACTCACACATTTACATTTACTGAGCGAGGTGGCGCAGTGGTTAACTGGACTCGCATTCGGGAGGACAACGGCTCCAATCCTTGACCGGTCATCCAGTTTAGGTTTTCTATGAATTCCCTAATTCGCTTAAGACAAATGCCGGGATGGTTCCTTTGAAAGGGCGCAGCCGATTTCCTTTTCCATCCTTCAGTAATCATAGCTTGTGATCCGTCTCTAATGACCTCGTTGTCGACGGGACGTTACCCTTCCTTACTTCGTTCATCCAGATTTTACATAGCTCACAAAGTTTTTAAACTAATTAACATTTTTATCAAAGTCCATTTGTATAATCAGTAAGCTAACTACTAAATAAACTTAAGCTGTAAGTATTCACCTCCTGCGATTATAAGGAATGGATTTGAATGTGTGTGTGAATTCCTAAGGGACCAAACAGCTGAGGTCATGGTCCGTAAACTTACATACTACTTAAACTAACTTATGCTAAGAACAACACACCCGTGCCCGAGGGAGGACTCGAACCTCCGGCAGGAGGGGCAGCGCAATCCGTGACAGGGTTCCCTAAACTGCGCGGCCACTCCGCGCGGCAATGGATGTGAACAACATATGGCTGCTTTCATACTGGTTGCAATTGTGGAGGACTGAGAGTAACAGCATTTTATTCATCACACTGTTACAAAATCAGCTTTTGCTGTGAGTGATTCTTTGTGATGCTGACTGACGTCTTCAGTTTTCATCTGACATGTCATGTTCTTTGATCACTCAAAGCATTTGGTAGTTATTAATTTCGCATTGCATGTCGTAACACACTCTTTAAACTTATGAAGGTATCAAGTGTAAATTGCAGGAAGCGATAGGTTATTTACAACTTGTACAGGAACCAGACGGCAGTTAGCAACAGTCGAAGGGCATGAAAGGGAAGCTTTGGTGGAGAATGAGCGAGACAGGGTTGTAGCCTACCCCAATGTTATTCATATTAAAAATGAAGAAATTCCTCCAGCTGTATTTAAGGTGTCGATTTTATTTTGGCAACTAGTTTCAATGTTGTAACAACGTCATCTTCAGGCCCATACACTTGTTGACGTCAACTGCGTGCGGTTGATACTAGAAGTCCGTGGTGAGATACGGACATGCTCCGTGTGGAAGGTGGATAGTAAATCCAGTAACACTGTGAGTTACTATCCACCTTCCTCACGGAGCACGTCCATATCTCACCACTGACTTCTAGTATCAGCCGCACGCAGTTGACGTCAACAAGTGTATGGGCCTGAAGATGACGTTGTTACAACGTTGAAACTAGTTGCCAAAATAAAATCGACACCTTAAAAACAGCTGGAGGAATTTCTTCATTTTTAATATAAATTTATACCAGCTGACGTCCCACTGTCCTCCATTTCAACTATGGATGTACGAAGATCCAATGTTATTCAGTCTGCACACTGGGGAAACTGTGAAGGAAAGCAATGAGGGATTTTGAAAGGGAATTGAAATTCAGGGAGAAGAAACAAGAACTTCGTGGTTTGCCGATGACATTGTAATTGTCTCAGAGACAGCAAAGGAGATGGAGGTGCAGCTGAACGGAATGGACAGTGTCTTGAAATGAGGATACAAGATGAACATTAACAAAAGCAGAACGAGGATAATGGAATGTAGTCCTCATTAAATCAGTCGATGCTGAGGGAATTAGATTAGGAAATGAGGCACCATAAGTAGATGTTGTTTGCTACATCATCAGTGAAACAACTGATGACGGCTGAAGTAGAGAGGATGTAAAATCTAGACTGGAAATGACAAGAAAATAGTTCCTAAAGGAGACAAATTAGTTAACATCGAATATACAGTTAAGTGTCAAGAATTCTTTCTCTGAAGGCATTTGTCTGAAGTGCAGCCTTGTACGAAAGTGAGAAGTGAACGGTAAGCAGTTACGACAAGAAGAGAATAGAAGCTTCTGAAATGTTGTGCTATAAAAGAATGCTGAAGATTAGCGGGAAGGAATGAGGAAGAAAATTGTGCATAATCTTGTCGACATCGAGGTCATTAGAGAAAGAGCACAAGCTTGGATTGTGTCAAGGATGGGGAAGGAAATCGACCATGCCCTTTCAGAGGAACAATCCCGGCATTAGCCTGGAGTGATCTAGGGAAATCAAGGAAAACCTAAATCTGGATGGCCGGGCACGGGTTTGAACCGTCGTCCTCCCGAATGAACACTACAGCGATAGATCGCGTAACTAATGTGGAGACGCTGAGCAGAACTGGGGAGAACAGAAATTTGTGGCATAACTTGACTAAAAGAAGCGATCGGTTGATAGAACTTTCTGAGACATCAAAGGGTCTTCGACTTAGTAGTCGAGGGAAGGATGGGGTAAAAATTGCAGGGGGGGGGGGGGGGGATGAAGAGACGAGTACAATAAGCGGGCTCAAATGGATGTGGGTTGCAGTAGTTATTCGGAGATGAAGAGGCTTGCACAGGATGGAATAGTGTTGAAAGCTGCATCAAACCCGTCTTCGGACATAACAACGTAATTTTCATAATTATAAATAATCATAGCTTTTGTAACATTTATCATAGAATTATAATCTCAACTGTTTCATCGCTGTCGACCTGTGTGCTGTCTTTACTTTGTGTACTTCAAGTTGTGGCGTAATATACACGGTCCAATCACATTAATATGACCACCTTCCACAATCGACGTCTTTTGAATCCCGCCTGGAAGGCGTCGGTCCAGGCGGTGGCGTCGGAGGCGCCGAAGTAGCTGCAGTTTGTAGGGTGACCAGTCCATTTATGGCAGCAAGCAGCTGCGTCATTTGCTGAACCTGAAAACGTACAAGATCGGACAGCGAAGCCTGCTCCTGTGGCGAAGCCATGGTTTACGCAAATGAAAGTCTTATACTGAGGCTAGCACGAAGATAAAGCAGTACCGAGCAAAAAGGAGATGATAGGAGGGGAAAGGGGAGTCCTCGTCGCCAACTTTTGTATCCCGCCTGGAAGGCGGCGCGTGGGCAGGAGCAGGAAAGGGTAAAACACGTCGGTACTGCAGTCTGAATTTAAATCACCTTTACTGTAGCAAAAAGAATACATAACTTTGCAATGTGTTCCGAAGTGTCCCGGCCGTCTGCTCTTCATCAGATGGGTGTAGTCTACAGTGGTGCTCGTAGAGCTGAACAGCGCCTGCTAGAAGGCGCTGTCGTCATTGTCTGTCGTAGTGCCAACTTAACTGTGAAGGTACGCCGTGGCGTCCCAGTTATCGATACCACAACGTCAACTTACAATAACGACTCATAGACGGCTGGTGGCAGCAATAGCAGTGGATTGTATATTAAGCGTGTCAGTGGGACGCGGAAAACAGTGCAGTCGTTCCATAATGCGGAAACGGAGCGATTTGTCTGACGTCCAAACGGGCATGATCATTGCCTTTCAGGACAAGGGTGGAAGCATTTCCGAAATGGTTAAGTTCGTAAACTATTTGTATGCCGCCGTGGTTAAAGTGAACCATGAACGGCAATATGGCGCTATCTAAAACCAGCGCCGAGGCAACTCTGGTGCACCACGAGCCATAGATAACAGGGTGAACGATGGCTGCGGAGATGTGTACAGGCGAACAGATGCGCAACTGTTGAGCAACTGACTACCCGGATGAACCAATGGGATACCAACAGTGTCTCCTCAACGACCGTTCACCGAACGTTGCACCATATGGGCTTCTACAGCAGGTTCCTGTTTCATGCACCGATGCTGATTGCTGTTCGCCAGCGACGAAGGCTGGAATTTATAGGAAGTACCGAAACCGGATGTCCGCTGAGTGGCGACAGGCTGCCTTTTCAGATGAATTACGTTCTGTGCGCCATTGGACAGATGGCCATTGGATTGTAAAGCAGACACTCTGCATCTAGAAGGGAGCGTTATGGTCTGGGGAACGTTTCCATAGCATTCTCTTGGTGATCTCGTCGTTCTGGATGGCGCATGGATCAACACATGTGAGCATTTATCCTTGGGGACCATATTCATTCCTACATGCAATTCATTTTTCTTCAGCACGATGGCATATACCAGCAGGACGATGCAACATGTCAAACCAGTACTAGTGTAATTGTGTGGTTCGAAGAACATCAGGATGTGAGACCTTAACTTTTCCCGGCGAATGTTCAAATAACTTACGGGTTTGCTGCCGGGTGACGTCGTCGATCACCGTCGATATTTCGACAGGAGCACACCCTGCAATTCTCAAGGCACAAATGCAAGGAGGAAGCAATGTGCAAAGGAATTTAATACCTCAGTTCACAGAGGAGAAACAAAGAAGATACCACACACAGAACAAGTAACCGTTGAGGAACGTGCACTGGAGTCAGCTACCTTGAAACATGCGTGTTTTTTCAGATATGTAGACGATACTTTTGTTGTTTTACCTCATGGTAGTGAGAATTTAAACCGGTTTTTGGAACACCTGCATTCAATCCACCCGAATATACAGTTCACTATGGAGGTGGAAAAGAATGGATGCCTTCCCTTCCTTGATGTGTTGGTTAGAAGGAAGGCTGATGGTACGTTGGGACATTCTGTTTATAGGAAGCCTACTCACACTGACTTGTATCTGCGAGCTGATAGCTGTCACTATCCATCTCAGCGTGAAGGAGTACTTCGTACCTTGGTTCACAGGGCCGACGTTATCTCAGACGCTGAGAGTTTGGCAGCTGAGCTACTACATCTCGAAGTCACCTTTCGTCAGAATGGTTATAGTGAGAGGCAGATCAAACGTGCGTTGCGCTATCAGCCTTCTGTGCAACGGGTGAGTGACGATAGCAACGAAATGGTACCCAAGTGTACGGCCTTTTTGCCTTACGCAGGAAGCATTTCCAACAGGATTGGCCGTACTTTGCGGAAATATGATGTGAAATGTGTTTTTCGACCACCTTCTAAGATTAAGGCCCTGTTGACGTCCGTAAAAGATGATCTTGGTTTGCGTAAGGCTGGTGTCTATCGTATTCCTTGCAGCTGTGGCATGTCCTATATTGGTCAGACAATCTGGACTGTGGAAGGCCGGTGAATTGAGCATAAACGTCACACACGCTTACAACAGCCGAGGAAATCCGCTATTGTAGAACATTGCCTTGACACCGGTCATCCTATGGAATACAACAACACGGAGATTCTGGCTTGCACGTCAAGCTATTGGGATAGTGTTATTAAGGAAGCTGTTGAAATCAAACTATCAAGCAACCTTATAAACAGAGATAGTGGATTTTGTTTAAGTGCTGCTTGGAATCCGGCTCTGTCTTTTATCAAAAAACAGAGGGACAGAACTAGTGCTACCACTATCGATATTTCTGATGTTGGCTATCTTTGGTTGTGTGATGACTCTGCAGTTACTTGTTCTGTGTGTGGTATCTTCCTTGTTTCTCCTCAGTGAACCGAGGTATTAAATGCTCTTGCACATTGCTTCCTCCTTGCATTTGTGCCTTGAGAATGGCAGGGTGTGCTCCTGTCGAAATATCGGCAGTGGTCGACGACGTCACCCGGCAACAAACCAGTAAGTTATTTGAACACCAGGATGAGTTTACTGTACTCCACGGCCACCAGTCTTCCCCGACTGAAACCCAATTGAGAATCTGTGGGACCACCTCGATGGGGCTGTTCACGCCATGGGTACTCACCCGATAAACCTGACGCAGCTGGCCACAGCACTGGAGTCAGCATGGCTCCACATTTCTTTTGGTACCTTTCAGAACCGCACTGACTCTTCCTGCCCGCCTCGCACTGCGATAGGTGGTTATTCAGAATTTTAACTGGTGGTCGCGTTAATGTGACTGGAGAGTGTAGTTAGTGTTCAGTGGCCGACTTTATGGTCGTTTCCTGCTTGGTTCACGTCTACTTAAACCGTCGTACGCCCCTTTACAGGGCCGCAATAAACAAACCGCCGAACTTCTATTTGTGCTGAGTGACAACTTACCTATCTGATACCGGGCAGCCCTTCCATTCCCGGTGCTGTGAAAACAAACCCCTTCCACTTTTACCCTCTGTGCGAGAAGCCACCTTCAATGTCACAATCTCTCAAAATTATTCTCAGGAAGAAACTCTTCAGTTTGGATGAGAGCTTTCTAGATTGAAGCCTGCTACTCGTACTTCAACACCACAGTATTAAAAATGTGTTAAAATGTTTCGTCTGTTAAGGGGTAGTGGTACTCAACTTTACAAGGAAAACAAGCCGGGTAAACATGAAGTCTTTCTGTATGACATTACCCTAGACACACATTAGTCTCAACATTACATGGTTTCCAATTAATTCACAACTGAGGGTGCTTGTGTCGTAATTTCAATTGTATTTAGTCGTGTCAGCGTGTTGGAGTAAATTACTTGCAACTCTTACTACATACATACAGGACATCATTTTTTCTGTGGTTTTTAACGTTTTAAGGGTTCAGTATGTACAGTCCTAAGGCATCGACTGCACGAACCGCGAAACAGCATCAAGAAAGCTTTGATCCGCGCACCAATGGAAAGAGCGGGCAGCGACACACCTCCAGAAGACAGTGTTCAGTGGCCCCTGTCAACGCTGATCGCTGGTCAGGCCCAGTTCGGTCGCACACTTCGAGAGCGTCAGTACTGAGTAACTGGAAAAAGATACTTAGCCTACGTTCTACAAGTACTAATAGAGTATAAATGTACACACGACAAAAAAAGTTTTTATCACCCCCGTTCCCAGAACTCCTGAAGACAGACGCTGACAATCCCTTTGACTGTTCAGAGATGTCACTAAACCCGCCCAAAGATGTAAACAACCATGCATGAGCAGCACCTATTAGACGGATGGGGTCCGACAGCCGATCAGTTCCAGTCATTCCATCAGGCAGGATATACACGGCTCGTGTTATCTAGTTAAACCATGCCTAGATGGTCAATACCGCGGTTCGATCGCTTCCGCATTCTTACTTTGTGCCAGGAAGGGCTCTCAACAAGGGAAGTGTCCAGGCGTCTCGGAGTGAACCAAAGCGATGTTGTTCGGTCATGGAGGAGATACAGAGAGACAGGAACTGTCGATGACATGCCTCGCTCAGGCCGCCCAAAGGCGACTACTGCAGTGGATGACCGTTACCTACGGATTATGGCTCGGTGGATCTCTGACAGCGACGTCACCATATTGAATAATGCTTTTCGTACAGCCACAAGATGTGGTGTTGCAACTCAAACTGTGCGCAATAGGTTGCATGATGCACAACTTCATTCCCGACGTCCATGGCAAGGTCCATCTTTGCAACCACAACACATGCAGCGCGGTATAGATGGGCCCAACAACATGCCGAATGGATCGCTCAGGATTGGCATCACGTTCTCTTCACCGATGAGTGTCGCATATGCCTTCAACCAGACAATCGTCGGAGACGTGTCTGGAGGCAATCCGGTCAGGCTGAACGCCTTAGAAACACTGTCCAGCGAGTGCAGCAAGGTGGAGGTTCCTTGATGTTTTGGGGTGGCATTATGAGGGGCCGACGTACGTCGCTGATGGTCATTTAAGGCGCCATAACGGCTGTACGATACGTGAATCCCATCCTCCGACCGATAGTGCAGCCATATCGGCAGCATATTGGAAGACAATTCGCGACTCCATCGATCACACCATGCGAATGACTTTCTTAAGGGATAACGACATCGCTCGACTAGAGTGGCCAGTATGTTCTCCAGACATGAACCCCATCGAACATGTCTGAGGTAGATTGAAAAGGGCTGTTTATGGACGGCGTGATCCACCAACCACTCTGAGGGATCTACGCCGGATCGCCGTTGAGAAATGGGAAAATCTGGACCAACAGTGCCTTGATGAACTTGTGGATAGTATGGCTCGACGAATACAGGCATGCTTCGATGCAAGAGGACATGTTACTGGGTATTAGAGGTACCGGTGTGTACAGCAATCTGGACCACAACCTCTGAAAGTCTCGCTCTATGGTGGTACAACATGCAATGTGTGGTTTTCATGAGCAATAAAAAGGGAGGAAATTATGTTTATGTTGATCTCTATTCCAATTTTCAGTACAGTTTCGGGAACTCTCGGAACCGAGGTGATGCAAAACTTTTTTGTTGCGTGTAATTGCACGTAGGAGGCACAGGAAGCACACCAAGCCACTTCATACTGAGAAGTTATGGTATGTTTCTTTCCTCTTTTGAAATAAAGGGCTCTATTAACCTGCATGTGCATGTACAGGTCAGTTTGGGTTCCTGCCACTGTCCATCGCTACTTCTCTCCTCCCTTTCATGTGTTAGTGCCCGTTCCAACGGTAGGCGACGCAACACAGTACATTTTCTTATTTAATTTTCACTGACGGTTTTGTGGAAATGATTTCTGTTATGGTGTTGTAAACAAATGTAGTCTACGAGTCCGTGTCCTTTACGCTGGAAAAAAAAAAACATGTCGCGAGTAATTTCTGTTATACTGTTCGACCGATTTTCCACCGTCTTAGGGTCTCAGGTTCTGTGGCACCCCAAATACACAGTAGAATTATTCACTCAGGCTACAAATCTGAGATGTGAGAGCGTTTTCTACCTTTAGTTGACGAAAGATCAGTGGCAGATGTTGTGTATGAGCACAAGATCACGTGAACATCCGAACTTTTGACACCTTGTGGATTTATTGGTTATTTATCTTTTAATGCTGTTAAACATAATGTAGATGCGGTAATCTGAAATACGCGGAATTATGCTACATGGCTAGTCCGTGAAACGTGGCATCAAGGTCGCGAGCACGCCTCCAGTTGTGGACGAAGGAGGTTTTGCGCATCCGGAATCGGCGTGACGTAAGTGCCTTACGGACGGGGCTCGCGAGATATACGGACCTCGCAACGAACTTGGGGCGTCACACTAGTTCGCTTGTCTGCCACTTCTCGAAGGCTCGGTTCTATGCTGGGTCCGCAGGAAATTAATATCTGATCGAAAAGATACTCACTAAAATTCTTTAACTTTACAGTGTGTGCTATCGAGAGCTTGCGTCTATTTAAACGCGAAGTCAAGAATTACTAAACACATCTAAAGTTACTGCTCCCCTCCGGAGACGGCTGCTGGCTTTCATAAGACCTACAGTATCACTTGCTGTGACGTCCAAACATGGCCTTTCTATCTCGTGGGCCTGGCTTACGGGCGAGGCCCAAATTCATACAGATTTGATAAAATAACGTGCACGGTTCACGGCGTGCACAGCTAGCCCTTACCACTCAACTACTAGTTTACGTCAATGCTACCACGTGGTAGCACACTGCAGCAGACTTTTATCCCAGTTCGCTTGGCAGAAATCCCGCTAGATGGTAGCACGCTTCTCACATGTATCAGTTCACTCACTATATAGTAAAATTAGATCGGACATCAATATATGTTATAGTTACTTTGTGGGATTGTGAATGAGATATAGGATACTAAATTTTTTGATTTTATCATACAGTAATCCATTTGAGGCGCTAAGAACCATAAAGCGCATCATCATCGATTGTGAGACTGTAGCATTTATTCATGCTTCCGACATTTGTTGACACAGCATTCGAGGGTTGGATTCCCTCATTTCCTTATCGAGGACTCACACTGCCTGGGCTACACCCAGGGTGTAACTTCGATGTGGAAGAGCCCCAACCTTTCCTGTCGTTTTGTCTGCACGCGGTCACTACTGCCAGCCCTCCTGTCCTCGCCACCGCCGGCGCCGGCGCCGGCGCCGCCGCCTGGTCGCCGCCGTCTTCGCCCCCCTCTTGCGCACCGCGACCATGTCCCAACCCACCACCACTATCGTTTTCACCTCTCCCTCCGCTGCTCCAACCACCATCACATGGAGCTCATCCTCCACCCCCATTCCCTTCCTTCCTTCCCTCCCTGTTCACCCCACTCCTGCGCCCTTTTCGGCTGTAACTACCCCCAACTCTCCCTCCCCTGTCACTGTCGCCCCATCGACATCTGCAGACTTTCCGCCGCTCCCTGCACCACCTCCGACAGGCTCCAAGCCAGCACGGTTTTCGGCTCGCTGTTCCACAGTCTCTGTGCCACCCACGCCCCCTCCCTCTGCGTCATCCGCTCCTCAGGGCGGTACTGCCCCCCGCCATCTCCTCCTGCAACCCATCCCCCAGCCCCCCTCTCCACCCTGTCGTGACCGCAAAACCTTCCAAGCGCCCTAATGTTGACCCTTCCCCCGAAATCTCCTCAAAGAAAACCCCCGATCCTGGTGACCCACCCAGCCCCATGGACGCGACCCCGACCCCACGCTCATGCCACGCCTGACACCCACACCTTTGTCCTCTCCAATCCTGACCCTCAATTCTCTGATGCCCGCACCCTCACCCTAGCAGTCTGGAAATATTACCCCAGTGGCCTCATCTCCCTTCTTATTCCTCACAAGGGCTCCTGATAAAGTCCCCCAATGCTTCCTTCCACACCGATCTCCTCTCCCGCATCCCACGTATCCAATTTGGCCAACATGCAACCCTCACCCCTACCACACCCTGTCCTGTCCCCATCAACCTCAACCTCCCCGACTTCTGCCAACCTTCACTGCTGTGATCACGAAACTTAGCTCCGTGGTCACGGAGGCTGAGGTGTTGGCGGAACTCAACTCCCGGCCCAACATCGAAATCTGCTCAGCCTGTCGCATCTTTAATGATGCCGGGCCGACTTATCTAATGTGGATATTCACCGAATCCTCCTCCTCCATTGACCACCTCCTCACCAAGGGAGCCCTCATATACAATTGCCATCATAAGGCGGACCCCTCCCGTTCCCCAGTCCAATCCTACCACTGCCAACGCTGCTTCACATACAATGACCATGTCACCTCTGTCTGCAAGAACCCCCCTACTTGCCCCACTGCAAAGCTTCCCATTTCCTCAAGCACTGCCCCAGCCTCACCTCTCCCCCCTCCTGCAACACCTGTAATGAACCACATCCTACCTACTCCTCGAAGTGTAAAACAAAACCTCCTCCACTCACCCCTGAGCTCACTGTCCCTGTCTGTCCTGTTGATGACACCATCCACCCCAACAACTCGCTCTGCCCTCCGCCTACTGCAGAGGACATCATCGGTTTCATCACCATTGTGCTCCAAAACATCCACCCCTTCCACGCTCCCACACCCTTTCCCAAATCGCCCTCGCTGCCCGTTCCATCTCCCATCTTACCACCTATGCCACCTACTCCCACAACCAGGCCCACTTCACCTTCGTCCCCCTCACCACCCTTGTCTAACTCTCCTCTCCCATGGTACAACAACCCTACCGTATCCTGTACCACAATATTCACTCCCTGCCCACCCACAAACTCCTCTTCCTCCACACCCTCCATCAGCACTGCGTGGATGCCTTCGTCCTAAATGAAACCTTCCTTCAACCCCGTATCTCCATCTCCACAGCTCCTTACACCCTTCACCGCACCCTATGGCGCGTGGCAGAGTTGCTATAGGCCACCTCAAGCACCTCCCTGTCAGGCCCCAACCTCTCCTTAACAATCCTGCCGAGCATCTCACCCTCAGCCTCTTCTTCCCCACCCTTACCGTCATATGTGCCACCATTTATGTCTGCCTTCGCACCCCCATCCCATACGATTTCCTGGCCTACATTGACCACACCTTCTCCACCTACGTGATTGCCGCCGATTTCAGTATCTACAGCCGTGATCCTGCCGACCTCCAGTGGTGGCATCGGTTTATCACCACCCTCCAGGGAGACGTTGTTCCCCTCCCCCAGCACACCCGACCCGAATTCAACACCACTCCCAATGTGGTCCTTACCTCTCCCAACCTCCTTGGCGCATCACTGCAGATGTCCTTGACCTGAATGGCTGTGACCATGCTCCTGTTGTCCTCACTATCTCTAGTGGTCGCCATCCCCGCCCAACTCCTCGCCCCGACATCCCTCCTAAACTTGTCCATGATTACTCCTGTGCCAACTGGGATGCCTATCGTGACTCCATTCACACCCAGATTGAAGGCCACGACCTTAACCTCCAATCTCCTGATGACATCTCTCGCACTGCTGCCTTCCTGCACCAGACCTTGTCTGACACCGTCGCCACCCATATCCCCACCAAAGCCATCCACCATCACCGCCCCGCTCTGCCTACACATGCCGCCCTTCTCCTTCAAGAGTCCCGGGACACACTTACCCGCCACCAGCAATTACAACGACACATCTGCAACCTGCTTACTGCAAAGAAATGCCGCACCTGGCGCCAGACATGTACACAACCAACACCATGCTCCCAATAAACTCTTCCAAGTATTGGTCTGCTTTCCACCACCTTCCTGGGAACCACCCTACCCCCCAGTACCCTCTCCTCCTTGATGACCGTCCCTTTCCTGACAACCTCAGTAAGGCCAACCACTTTGTCTCTCACCTCTCTGATGTTTTTTCCATCCCAGATGATCCCCACTTTGATTATTCCCTCTTCCCTGACATCATGGACCGTATGAATACCTCTGCTCCTCCCCTTGCTCCTAGCTTCCAGTACTTGGGCCACACACCACCATCTGAACTTAACACTCCCATCACTAGACAGGACACCAGCCTCACACTCCGCACTAAACGCAACACTGCTCCCGGCCATGAATGCGTTATCTACCGCCACCTCAAACACTGCCCTCCCTCCTTCCTTTCAGTCCTTGCCACCCTTACAACATCATCCTTGCCACCGGCTTCTACCACGAACTGTGGAAAACCTCCCGTATCCTGATGTTCTCCAAACCCAACAAGCCTCCATCTGATGTCTCTCCCTATCGTCCTATCTGTCTCACATCGGTGTTCAGCAAGCTCTTGGAATCCATCCTTATCCGGCGCATCCATCACCACCTAGACCAAAACCACCTCCTCCCCAACACCCAATGTGGCTTTCGACCTTCTTTCTCTGCCGATGACCAACTCCTATACTTGAAAAAAGAGACAGCATTGGTCGTATATTTTTTACTATTGCAAAATCGATTTTCTGTCACTGGGTGACAACAGTGCATCCCAATTTAAGTTATACAATATAGCACTGAAGATGGTCACTCAGTGACAGAAAATCGATTTTGCAATAGTAAAAAATATACGACCAATGCTGTCTCTTTTTTCAAGTATACCTGTTATCTGGTCGTAGTGCACAAGACAACATGGAGTCGCCAATCAACCAACTCCTATGCCTCACTCATCTCCTCTCCCTCCAACTTAACTTCCGTTGCTCCGCCATTTTTATCTCCCTCGACCTCGAAAAGGCCTATGACCATGTCTGGCATCCCAGGCTCCTGTTTAAACTCCAAACCTATGCCCTTCCTGTCAACTACATTCGCCTGATGGCCTCCTTCCTCTCCCGCCGCCCCTCCTATGTTACCATCCAAAACGCCAATTCCCACACCTTCTACCCCTCTGCAGGTGTGCCCCAGGGCTCTGTCCTCTCCACTCTCCTCTACATCCTGTACATGGCAGATACGCCCCAACCCCCCCCCCCCCCCACTGTACACTTCTTGCAGTATGCTGATGACACGGCATTCCTCGCCCTCGCTCCTACCCTCCAACGGTCCCAACGCATTCTCCAGAATCACCTTGATCTTTTTGCCACATGGTGTAACCAGTGGCTCCTGAAAATCAATCCTGCCAAGACCCAGGCAATCATCGTCGGTCGTACCACTCGCTCCTTCCGGCTCCTGGATTTCTCCCTTACCATCTGCGCCCATCCTGTCTGCCTCTCCCCCACCCTCACCTACCTTGGCCTCACCATTGAATTGTCACTTCACCTGGATCACTCATCTCTGCTCCATCCAATCCAAAGCCCACAACCGCCTCTGACTCCTCAAACTCCTCTCTGGCCGGACATGGGGGTTGCACCTCTCTACCATCCTCCACACCTACAAATCCTTAATCTGTCCCATCCTCTGTTATGCCAGTCCCGCCTGGATATCTGCCCCCCCCCCCAAAATTCTGTAAGTCCCTCCAGATCCTTGAGCATCATGCACTCCGTCTTGCCTTCCGTATATGCCTCCCGTTCCCCCTGCGGGTCCTCTATGACCTCTCATTCCTTTCCCCCATCTACTCCTATTCCTCGAACATCTCCGCATACTCTACACCTCCCACCACCTTGATCCCTCTCACCCCCTGGCTGCTCCTCTCCTCTCCCATCCCTGTCACCTGCCACGCCTTCACTGTTGTGTCCCCCCCTACCCTCCATCTCTACACCCTTCATCTCCTTTCCCAAGGTGGCTTCCATCAACTCCCCCTCCTGGATGATGCCCTCTCTCCCTCCATTTATCCCTCCTATCAACTCTGATCCTCAACCCCCCTCCTGTCCTCTGTTCTTTCCCTGGGCTCCCTCTTCCCCCCTTCTATCCTGTGTTTCTTCCCACCTAATCTCTCCCTACCTCCCTTCTCCGCCCTGAGTCCTTTTGTATTTCCATCCTCTGCCTTCCCCACTCCCTGTCACGTCTGCCCAGCAGCCCCCACCCCTCTTATGGGTCCTCATCCACCATTGGCTTTCCCCCATCCCCCCTTCGCGTTTCCTCTCCTTCTCACCTTTTTTATTTTCCCATCATCTGTCCAGTTTCCCTCCACCTGCTCTCGGCTGTGGTATGTCATATTTGCCAACCTTTTAGTGCAGTGTTCCAGTGAATGTTCAGTGTTGTTTCGTCTTTCCAAGTGCTGCAAACAGAAACCCTGCTGTCGCTGGGTGTGAATTTTATGTCTTTTGCGAACAGAAACCAGACTGTCGCCGTGCTTTTTAATTGTCTGTCTATTATTTTACCTGTCTGCTTCATATGTATGATATTAGCATCATCATCCCTTTGTTCTATGTTGTAAGTCCCACGATTTTTTCGCCATGTTACCATTTAAGTCTCCGATTTATCGCCTGTTTTTATTATATATTATCTTCACCTTTTTAAAACAAAGTCTGTAGGCTGAAGAGCGGCATACTACGCTTCTGCCAGCCTGCCTCCTTCGGGGGAAATCGAAATTCAATAAAGAAAAAAAATTGTTGATATTATGGTTCAAATGGCTCTGAGCACTATGCGACTTAACTTCTGAGGTCATCAGTCGCCTAGAACTTAGAACTAATTAAACCTAACCAACCTAAGGACATCACACACATCCATGCCCGAGGCAGGATTCGAACCTGCGACCGTAGCGGTCGCTCGGCTCCAGACTGTAGCGCCTAGAACCGCACGGCCACTCCGGGCGGCGTTGATATTATGGTTGGTCAGGTTTATCTGTGCTGTAGGTCCTCATTTTATATGTGAACATTCACAGAAAACTGTCTAACTGGTTTCTCTGATATTCAATTCAGTGCTGGAATGAAGATGGCGCGCTTTTGGCCCTTGTGGTTCTCAGCACCTCATTTGTATTCTTGTCAAGCGACTATTTAGAATTGGTTGTTTACTGTGCAGAAATCGGCTTTCGTCTGGAGTGTCAACATGAACTCTGTTCAATATGTTTTAAGTGCTAACAGAAAGAAAATTACTTGGAAAAGCTAGCCGCAAAGGAATTAAAGGCATCCCAGATCAGATCCGTTGGCTGAGAAAGTGTCGAAATAAAATAAGCGTGACTACAAGCGAACATTTAACAAAGAAGTTTATAATAAGCGTAAGTTGTGTGGGTTCAACGTAAGAATGTCTGATTTTCAGCGCAGAAGTTAATTTGTTAACTAATAGATGTGTTATGGATTTTGTACATTTGTCAGAAAAAACAAATAAAAAGAAGGAAAACTCCCACTTACACAAAAATGCGAAATGGAGAGAACCGAAAAATTAAACATTATTTCGTTCTTGCCCTAAACTGTACTTAATTATGTACAAAACAACTGAACACCACAAAAACAATTCTATCTTTTTTCAGACAAGTTATGCATATTATTATTATTATTATTATTATTATTATTATTACTGGCAGTGGCTGTAGTTGTATAAATATGTTGATATGCGTAATTGCTGTACAGGAGACGCTATTAGTTTTACATTCTCATATTTATTTGAGCTAAAAATTTGTTAATATCCAGAATGGGTACTCACAAGCCGCCACTGCGAAAGACTATAGTACAACGCAACTCGAGTCACACAACTGACTAGTGCTGAGACTGTCCTCTACGTAGGGTGCCGTGACACAGGAATACATCGGAACACTGGCGACCGAGCGCCAACGCGACTGTGCTCATTGCCGCAACCAGACGTTCTTTCAGTCCCATTTAGCAACATATGTCAGAGAGTATGCGTTTCCGACCGCACATTCATTTGACTTGTTTTTCTTATACTACCGCTTCCCAAAATATTCGACACATTTCACTGACACCCTAGACATCAGAAATGTTCAATTTAAGATATTTTTAAGTTGAATTATGATTTCCGGTACCGGCCGCCGTAGTTGTGCGCTCAGCGAGTTTGACCGACCGCCGTGTGGAAGACATGGATGGGTCCAGTTCCCACTATTGCGACATATTTTGCCTCGGCGGCAGGACTGGAACGCGATATACTCAACCTCGTCAGGTGGCCGGTAGAGGAGATATTTGAAGGGGAAGTAGCGGCTGCAGGAGCTGGAAAGCTGGCGGCAGCGGGAGAGTAGTTTGCTAGCCTTATGTCTCTCCGTAGCGCAGGGAGAGTGACACAGCGACCGGTCGGCATCGTGTGGTCCTTCGGATCTGATTGTGAACTTACCCAAGGCACTCCCGTTCTTTCCCGAAGGAGAAACAAAAAGTATTTTAGTGTGCACCAGATGTTTCGAGGCCATTGTCTAACAACCCTGTCTGTCTCGTAATTTCAATTTATTCACAATACCTTACGAGATATACATTATATGATGAAAAACATACACAAATTTCCCTTTGTAATACGGAACAGGCCACTAGGTGTCAAGAGAAGTGGACCGACCGGTATAAAAGATGGCGGGGTTATTGTCCTGTCAGTAAACAAGCAGTAAACAAACACTGAGATCGGCAGATCTCAGTGACTTCGTAGTCATTGGATGTCTCCTAAGTAGCAAATACGGCGAGGACATTTGAACCCATCTAAAGCTGCCCTGTTGGTGATGTGATTGTGAAGGGGAACATTAAGGAACAACCAAGACCAAGCTGACCTCATATACTGGCTGACAGAGACTGTCAAGCATTGAGGAAGTTGGCTGTAAAAACTCGCATGAAATCACCACGAGTAATCACTCGTGAGTTCCAAAGAACTACCAGCAGTCCAACTAACATAACGGCTGTTCGTAGGTAGTTAAAAGGCATGTGGTATAATAGCCGAACGGCTTCTCACAAGCCGCACATTTTTGTAATCATCGCTATGCGGCTCTTGAAGAGGTGTAAAGAGCGTCACCAGTGGACAGTGGATGACTGGAAACGGGTAATGAATGACACAATGCTCTGTGGCAATCCCATGGAAAGGTTTGGGTTTGCCGAATGTCTGGAGAACGTCAGCTGCCATCACACGTAAATGAAGTATAGGGGAAGTGGTTTACACTGCGGGGGCGTTTTTCGTAGTTAGATGTGGTTCCCTGTTGCACTCAAGAAAGCGCTTCATTCAGGAGGATATGAACACATTTTACAGCGTTGTATACTGCGCACAGTATAGTATAAAGAAGCCGACCCGGTTAGCCGTGCGGTCTAACGCGCTGCTTTCCGGGCGGGAAGGCGTGCCGGTTTTCGGAACGAATTCACCCGGCGGATTAGTGTGGAGATACGGTGTGCCGGCCAGTCTGTGGATGGTTTTTAAGGCGGTTTTCCATCTGCCTCGGAGAATGCCGGCTGGTTCCCCTTATACCGCCTCAGTTACACTATGAAATGATAAATTAAAGCAAGACCCTAAGCTGTCGACAGGCGTTGATATATATCAACAGGGACAGTTGAAAATGTGTGCCCCACCATTACTCCAACCCAGGATCTCCTGCTTGCATGGCAGACGCTCTATCCATCTGGGGCACAGAGGATAGTGCGACTGCAGGGATTTATCCCTTGCACGCTCCCCGTGAGACCCACATTCCCAACTTAATGTCCACACACTACATTCGTAGTGCCCCTGCCCATTACACTCATTACTCGCGGTAGACAATCATACCGTCCTGTAAGAGTTCGGGCAATGCGTGTGCATCCAGCACAGAAGAAGAAGTTTAATGGCCGGTTAGCCTTAACTATGTGTGGGCATTAAGTTGGGAATGTGGGTCCGCCGGCACGGTTGCTCAGCGTGTTCGATCAGAGGGTGAGCAGCTCTCTGTAATAAAAAAAAACCTGAGTTAACCGATCCGCCCCGAGCACATACAACGAACTAAAACGAATAAAAAAAAAGAGCGAAAGAGTGTCTGGTAAGCAGGAGGTCCCGGGTTCGAGTCCCGATGGGGGAACATATTTTCAACTGTCCCTGTTGATATATATCAACGCCTCTCGAACGCTTAGGGTCTTGATTTAGTTATTATTTCATTATAAGAGAGCTGCATGGTCACAGATGGTATCTGTTTTTTCGGAGTTGTGCGAAAGAACAGATCCCATCTTCATATATCAGTTACACTATGTTAGCGAGTGCTGCACAGACACTTTCTCGACGTACGCGTACACCATCATTACTCTACCACGCAAACATTGGGGCTACACTCATCTGGTGTGAGACATACCTTGAAAGGGGGGGGGGGGGGGGCAACGCAACTGGAGGCCGAACCGCACAATAACCCTGGGTTCGATATGGGGTATCGGTGGGGTGCGTGGACTGCTGTAGCCTGTTGTGAGTTTGTGAACCACTGAGGGCTATGGCGAGGACGAAGCCTCTCCTTCGTTTCTAGGTCCCCAGTTCCATACAATACAATAGTATAAAGAAACATCTGTGAGCCACCGGTTTATAGACGGTAATATTCCTGAACTTAGCTGCTCTGCCGAAAGTCCCGATCTGAACCCAATGGAACACCTTTGGGATCAAAACGTCGACTTCAGTCCAGACTCCGTCGTCCAACATCACTAACCTCTTTGGTGTCGGTTCTTGAGGCAGAATGGGCTGCCGCTCTTCACAGACGTTCAGACACCTCACTGAATGTGTCCCAAGCAGAGATGATGCCGTCATAAAGGGGAAGCGTGGACACACCCCCACTAATAGGTGTCTTACTTTCAATCAGATAGTGCACTACTGTGACATCTGCCCTACTATCGAAGGTACCCTCTGAGACTAGTTCACTCACTATATTTCGCACGGTGTTATGAGAGCAGAAAATCTGTCATTCCGGTTGTATGTTGTATGACTATATAGCTTGAATTACAGTCGTGATGCACCTTCAGTAATGCTGACGAAACGTTACTTCCAAACATTGCTTAACTCATCAACTTTCCGGCAATTTATTCATATGTGTGATGTACTGTCAGTGGTGTTTTAGAGATGTCCGAACGACGTAACGAGTGTTTACTCCATTTGCTCGTTAATCCAACGAGAAATCTTGGAAATAGGGCAGCTACGTAGGCGACAGCTGCGGTAACGTTTAGAAATGGTCCATTGTGAGCTAGAGTTGTGTGGAGCCAGTGACGTAAATGTGTGTCGTCAGCCTGCATGCCGCGGCGGCGCGCACGACTTTTCCTAACACGGGGCCAGCGAGCGGAGGCACGCGTCCGTGCGAACGTGACCCCGCCTGCCGCACTTGCGTCACATCCGCGCGACGCAGTCAAACAGCTGGACGCTGCGTCCCGGCGCGCCGGAGCGTCGCATACTACCCAGCGGCGCCTTAACGTGTACTAAAACGTGCAAGAGTTTGCGTCGCAACAGTGAGAAACGTACTATGTTCTGATTACTGCAACGTCACATCGCGCAAGTCTACTACCACGTCGAACACACATCTAGAAGGAGGGGTACTGAGATTGGGAAGAAGAATATACACTACTGGCTCTTAAAATTGCTACACCACGAAGATGACGTGCTACAGACGCGAAATTTAACCGACAGGAAGAAGATGCCGTGATATGCAAATGACTAACTATTCAGAGCATTCACACAAGGTTGGCGCCGGTGGCGACACCTACAACGTGCTGACATGAGGAAAGTTTCCAACCGATTTCTCATACACAAACAGCAGTTGACCGGCGTTGCCTGGTGAAACGTTGTTGTGATGCCTCGTGTAAGGCGGAGAAATGCGTATCATCACGTTTCCGACTTTGATAAATGTCGGATTGTAGCCTATCACGATTGCGGTTTATCGTATCGCGACATTACTGCTCGCGTTGGTCGAGATCCAATGACTGTTAGCAGTGTATGGAATCGGTGGGTTCAGCAGGGTAATATGGAATGCTGTGCTAGATCCCAACGGCCTCGTATCACTAGCAGTCGAGATGACAGGCATCTTATCCGCATGGCTGTAACGGATCGTGCAGCCACGTCTCGATCCCTGAGTCAACAGATGGGGACGTTTGCAAGACAACAACTATATGCACGAACAGTTCGATGTTTTCGCAGCAGCACGAACTATCAGCTCGGTGACCATGGCTGCGGTTACCCTTGACACTGCATCACAGACAGGAGCGCCTGCGATGGTGCACTCAACGACGAACCTGGGTGCACGAATGGCAAAACGTCATTTTTTCGGATGAATCCAGATTCTGTTTACAGCATCATGATGGTCGCATCCGTGTTTGGCGACATCGCGGTGAACGCACATTGGAAGCGTGTATCCTTCATCGCCATACTGGGGTATCACCCGACGTGATGGTATGGGGTGCCATTGGTTACACCTCTCGGTCACCTCTTGACGGCACTTTGAACAGTGGACGTGTTACGACCCGTGGCTCTACCCTTCATTCGATCCCTGCGAAACCCTACATTTCAGCAGGATAATGCACGACCGCATGTTGCAGGTCCTGTACGGACCTTTCTGGATACAGAAAATGTTCGACTGCTGCCCTGGCCAGCACATTCTCCAGATCTCTCACCAATTGAAAACGTATGGTCAATGGTGACCGAGCAACTGGCTCGTCACAATACGTCAGTCACTACTCTTGATGAACTGTGGTATCGTGTTGAAGCTGCATGGGCAGCTGTACCTGTACACGCCATCCAAGCTCTGTTTGAGTCAATGCCCAGGCTTATCAAGGCCGTTATTACGGCCAGAGGTGGTTGTTCTGGGTACTGGTTTCTCAGGATCTATGCACCCAAATTGCGTGAAAATGTAATCACATGTTAGTTCTAGTATAATATATTTGTCCAATGAATACCCGTTTATCATCCGCATTTCTTCTTGGTGTAGCAATTTTAATGTCCAGTAGTGTATGAATGCCTTGTTTTAAATGAAAAAGTAATACATTTATGGGATTTAATAGGCACTACTGGTTGCATCACAGAACCTAAGTTTAGTCATCTCGGTGAGAAACATTTATTTAGACAAGCAGATATCATCGGACGTGTCTTACGTGAGTGTATTACCCTACAGTTGACAGACACTGAACTGACAGTGTTTGAACATGACTCGAACTGTTCGAACAGTTTACGTCGTAGTTCGGGAAATGTCAGGTTCTGTTCGACATTTCCATCGGCCTGCGGTCTAGTGACTTTCGTTCGTACTATCAGAAAGACGTGTCTTAGCGTTCTTAATGCAGTATGTATTTTAATAATAAAAATAACTGTGAAACACAATATCTTCTAGGGTGCGGATATATGCGTAACAAGGGGAACAAATACATAAATAAAATATTGCAATCATAATTCTGTCCCATTATGGAGCTTTCGCTCGTCACGCGATTTAGTGAGGTCTGATGGTACTATTTCCAACACTGATCTTGCTGCTGCAATTAATTCTCTAGATAAAAATTGCATTCACTTTATTACAATATGTTTTGTTTGTCCGACGTTGACTAATTTTCATTGATTCATCTGAATGGCGCCGTATTGTTTACAAACTGATTTAATTTTTTTTCCTTTTTTTACAGGATAAATTTCAGTCATCACTTTCAAATAAATTTTATTATGCTCTACCGGTTTCGCTAAATGAATTTGTCATCTTCTGAAGCTTAGTTTTGCAGACAGTGAAAGGTGGCTACACTGAGCCACTGCGCCAGAGATTGCGCCAAAGAGTACTATTAAGCCGCCTCCACAGTGCCTGTTAAGAACTCGTAGAGGACAGTGCTAGGAGAGAGCTCGTAGAAGTCAGTGCTTGTTGAGAGCTCGTTGTAGTCAGTTCGTGCCGAGATGTGCTAGTGGGCACTGCTTGTCGTGAAGTCGGAGTGAGATGTGATAGTGGAGAGTGTTGTTCCATGTTTTATGCAGTTATTTGATGGGAGAGATAGCAGATGTTATTCTAATGGAAATACTGTAACGATCAGAGTGCTTTTCGTCAATATATATGAAGGTAAAATATTGCGTGTTTTTTCATTAATTCCATGTTTTAAATAATGCGTCATTACAGGTTCAGTCAACAAAGCATCTGGCGTGTGTTCTTGTATTAGAGTTTAATTCTGGTTTCCTTACGCAATTGTAGTATTTGTAATTTTCTTTTATCACGTCAGTATAATTGGTATTTAAAAATTCTTGTCTTATTGGAAAAGAACCGTGCCAGATGTGTACGTTGAGTCACACTCCCACATACAGAACAGTTATACTTGTGCTTTGGTTTCGTAGGTTTTATAGTTGCTGGGGACTTAATTAATTAACTGTGTTTATGAAAATTTTCATTTCATTCTTTGTTATTGTTCTTTGCAGTCAGATAGCGTAATAATACTAGTCAGGGCCAACCGATTACGAGAAACAGCGTAAACGGACATAACAGCTACTAAAAATATTTTCAATCATATTAAATTAAGCCACCATGCACGTGGCGACCGCTGCTTCGGATCGTCCCTTGGAATCTTCTGATTGTGAAAATAGTAGACTGTAGTATTGTTGTAGTGATTTGAGTTTAGTGATTGTAGTCTGTATTGAGTGTGTAGATTTGGTAATTGGCATTCTTCTAATGGTATTTTTCAAAATTTTTTTTTTGTTTGTTGTCTTGTCTACGGGTTTGACAATTTAGTGCAATTGTTTCAATTGTTCGATTGATCGTGTTTGAAGGAAACATTTCATGTGAATGGTATTGTTGCAGATAAAGAGTCATTGTGTGTAATTTTCATATAGTGACGAGTTTTGTAAATTTTGTAAATGATTACGCGATCGATGAAAAAGGCGAAAATGATGAATAGTGAGAATGACGAAATTGTTATCATGGCGAACTCGCCGACAGTGGAAAACAGTATGATGGATAATGAAGGGGAAAACAATGTAATAAGTCGGGAAAATAGTCCGGAACCATTTCAAAATGTTTCTCAATCAGAAAATTCACAGAATCCGAGATTAACGACAGAAGATTCGGGAATAGTATCGAACACAAATAGCTTTACAGCTATGACGAAGGAAACTGGTTTTGCGGGAAATGTTAGGGGCGAAAAGAATTTCGAACCGGCTAACATGGAGCAGTTGATGGATGCTATATTACATTTGGGATCACAGATGGGAACTTTTCGATCTGAATTTAAAACAGAGATAGGAACAATTAAAAGCGAGATGGGAACTTTGGGATCTGAATTAAAAACAGATAGGGGAACAATGGAGCAGTTTCGATCTGAATTTAAAACAGAGATAGGAACAATTAAAACAGAGATGGGAACTTTGGAAACACGGTTAGATTCACGAATAGGGACATGTTTCAAAAATATGAAAGATGAATTAAAGAAAGAAATCAGAGAAGAAGTACAACCGATTTTGAATTCTCACAATAATAGATTAATTGCTGTAGAGATTAGACAAAGGGAACAGGATAGAGAACAGGAGGAAAGAGATCGCGTGATAGTACAGAAATTTTCAGAGTTACATTTACAACGTGCACACGATAAGAAAGAAATATTTGAGAGAATCGAGGAATCCGTACCAAATGACAGATTAAATAACCTAACACAACAATATGAACAGTTAACTACCAAATGTGTCAATACTGAAACCCGAGTCACGACACTTACGGAAGACGTAAATAAACAGAAAGAACAATTAGGTGACTTATCGGAAAGAGTTGAGGAAATTTCAGATAAATTGACAAATCTTAGTTTACATGGGGACAGAGATTCGGATGATACAGCTCCATTACCATTCGCAGAAACCGAAGAGTATCAGAACATAAATAAACATGTTGAAAATCAGGGAAAATTTAATGAACGCGTGAAAAGGGAATTTGAGGCTTTAAAAAAGCAAGTCAAACAAATAGAAGGCGAAATTGTAGGAAAGGAGAGTAAAAGAAATTTGGAATCACAGATAGCAGGGGGGTATGAAGAAAGTAATTTGTTTCATTTACGGGATGCGACAAGAGAGCGCCAGGCGCGCGAACTTTACAATAATCGACATTCGGACTGGGACAGACGCGGTAGGTGTTTGTCGCCACGAGGCGAGAGTTTTGACTATAAACACTTTTTGACTGTCCGAAAATTTAAGATCTTCCGCAATTCTAAGAATGACATACATCCATGTGCATGGTTAGATCAATTTATGTACGCACTTCCACCAAATTGGCCACTAAGTCACAAACTGGAATTTATGTGTGGATATTTAGAAAACGAACCGGCGACGCGGATGCGCGCACTCATTAGAGATTGTAATAATCTAAATGATTTTTATCATGCATTTCTATCGGCATATTGGTCCGAAAACACGCAAGACAGAGTCAAGCACAGTCTTATTATGCAGCGTAATTTCAAACAGTCTGAGTTCCGCACGCCAGCAGAATATTTTGAAGACATGATTCGAAAGAATCAGTTCCTGTCCAACCCTTACAGCCCGACTGAATTAATTCGCATTTGTTTAACTAAGCTGCCACAATCCATAAGACAAATTGCTTTAGCCGGAAGATGTAAAGACGACATTGAGACTTTTAAGACTTTGTTGCAAGAACTTGAGTATGACAACGACGACGGGACTTCTTGTAACTTTTTCAGTAACAGTAATTACAATAGATTTTCAGAGAAAAGGGATAGTGATCGGAACGGGCGTTATATGAGTAATGTTGAGAATGACAGACGTAACAGACGGGACAATAGATACCAGCCCTATGATAATAACAGACGTTCTAACAGAAATTACACAGACAATAGCGGTAATTCGTACCGGAATGATCAATCATACGGAAACAGTAATCGGTATCATCAGGACAGAAATTATTCATACAGTAATAGAAATTCTTACTACAGAAATAACCAGGGTAGTAGATAGAACAATAATTTCAGAAGTGACGGTCGAAATTACACAAGAAGTAGTTATGCAGACAGACAGGAAAACAGAAATTTTAATAACAGACACAACCAAGAATTTGCATCTAACAGACAGGAGGGACCTAATTGGCATCCTCCACGTGACAGAACTTCTGAGAGACAAGTGCAAATCGTTGAAATTGATCCGCGAAATGACGCGAATAATCAAAGACGTGACGCAAACAATCGACAATGACTTGTAGCTTCGGCTTCTGGCAGCAATATAGACGGTTCAGAAAGTAATGACACTACGACTTTACACTACGTACGCCTGGAAGAAAGACATGAGAGACATTTTGTTAGACGAAAAGGAAAATAATGTAGACGCATTTTTACATCCTGTTATTGAAGTATGTGTGGGTAAGAATAAGTTCACTGCAGTATTAGATTCTGGGAGCCCATTGAATGTCATTAGTGAATCAGTTTTTCGTATATGTGTAAGAACTATTGCTTGTCCTGTGTTACCTATTTCTAAAACTACAATTCGAGGTGCGATTTCTGGAAAAAGTGTGGAAGTCAAACAACAGACCAATTTAAATTTCATTTGTCAAGGATGCGAATTTTCTGCTAATTTTATTATTGTTTCATTACTCAGTACCCAAATTATATTAGGTATGGAATTTCTTAACGCACATAAGGCAATTTTGAACTTTAAAGAAGGAAGTGTGAATTTGACTGTTGCCGGAATGCCGAAATGTTTGAAATTTTTCGAGTGTTTAACAAGATCTGAACCAGATGCAAAATGTTTAAGGTTTCTTACTTCTGATGTTTTCGTTGAGCATTATGACGACAGTGTGTTTATTCATGACAATGACAATAGATACCGCGACGCGATGGATGATATAATTAATAGCGAAGAATTAATTAATGAAAAGGTTAAGAAAGCTGAAGTCACAGATGACGTTGCAAGAGAAGAGCTGCACCACATTTTGACTTCACATGCTACAGTGTTTAGTCATCACACAGGAACTATACAAGGCTTACAATATTTATTTAAAGTAAAAGAACACACACCATTTCGCGGGAAAACGTACGCTATTCCTTTGGCTTACAGAGACAAGGTTAAGAATGAACTTCAGTACATGTTAGATCAGGGCATTATTGAGCCTGCAGTCAGTCCTTATACTAGCCCATTACACGTTGTTCTTAAAAAGGATGGGTCAATTCGTTTGGTTCTGGATTCCAGACAGATAAATAATATCATCATTCCTGAAACTGACCGCCCACAAAATTTAGATGAACTTCTTCAACATTTTCATGGAATTAAAGTTTTATCCACGATTGATATGCGCGCAAGTTTTTGGCAAATAGAACTCAACCCTGATTGTAGAAAATATACTGCCTTTTTAGCCTTTGGTAACTGTTACCAGTTTCGGAAATTACCGTTTGGACTTACTGTATCTTCAGCAGCATTCATTCGTAGCTTAAATGAAATTTTACCTGTTTATCTTCGTGACAATATTACTTCATATGTTGACATTCTTATTGCTAAACATTCTTGGAGTGAGCACAACAAAATTTTGGACTCATTATTACGTATCTTTGCAAAAGTTGGCATTACAGTAAACTTGGAAAAATCTGAATTTGGTCGTTCTCAGGTGAAATTTCTCGGTCACATTATTTCTACAGAAGGTATTCTTCCTGATCCAGAGAAATTAGACGCTATTCGTAATTATGCTGTTCCTACTACAAAACGTGATGTTCGTAGTTTCCTTGGTGTCTGTAATTTTCTTATACGCTTTGTTAAATTGGACGATTTGGCCACACCTCGTTTATGTGAACTATCTGGAAAGAAATCTAATTGGTGTTGGGATGAGGAAGCTCAGACAGAATTTGAACAGCTTCGTGATGCTTTAGTTGCTGCTCCACTTCTTTCACATCCGGATTTATCTAAAGAATTTTGTTTGGCGACGGACTCATCATACATTCTGAATGAACTCCCTAATGATTCAACTTCTTTACCGCCTATACTGACATTAAAAAACAAAGCACCGACAAATCGCATTTCTGACATCGTTCCTTTTCCGCCTACACGGAAACTGCGGCATTCTGAAGTTGTCAACCTGGCTCTACAAAATATTGCATCTGCGGCTGCTAGAAGAGAGAGATCAGCTAAGCGTCCTGGTCGTTCAAAAATCTTGTCAGTTGGTCAGAAGGTGTTAATTAAGTCCCACCATTTGTCTCACAAAGGAAAAGGCTTGTGTCGCAAATTTTTTCTGCTTTATAACGGTCCATATAGAATTCGTAAAATTATTCATGATAACACTGTCGAAGTAGAAACTCTTAAATCTCGACGCTCTAAAGGAATACATCATATATCTAACGTAAAAATTTTTGTGGAATGATATACTTTTGAAAAATTTTAGTAGAATGACATACTTGTGAGAAACAGCTAGATGTAAACATGCGGAGAGTACAAGGATACCGCGCTATGTTTTGGCGGCGGCACATGCTCAAAGCAACAGTGAAGTCTGCGCGCCTCACAAAGCAGTCGTTGACCGCGAACAATTGCTTCCTACGTCACGCGCCTACAGCTGATCGAGCGCTAAGTGCGAATGCATTGACAGCCGTAAACAAACACGCAGTCTAAGTTCTCCGATTAAATTCAGTATAAAGCTATAGTGAGTTGATGAATTATGTGATTAACATTCAGTATTTTTCAGGATACGGTTGTGTGAAATATTTAAGAACTTCAGGTAAATTCTGTGTGTCTCCGACGTTAAGAGGACTTGCTATCGAGAAAATTTCAGAAAGAATGTAATTTCCAAGAAGAAACTAATAAACTAAAAAGGTAACTATTAATTGAGTGTATTTTTCAGGTAACATATTTCCACTTAGGTACGTACTTTAGACGTAATTTGCTGCTCGCGATTACGTGATTCATGCTTTGTGCTACTTTCATGTTCTATGAATTTACTTGTGAAGCGACGTGCTTGCGTACATTTGCTGATTTTTGTCAATGTTTTATTAATGAACAGGGTTGTTATTTGTATATATTATGCATCGCTTGGCTGCACTGCTTTTTCACTGATGTCATATTTTTTAATTATGTGCCTGCTGTGCTTATTTATTTAAATTATAATTGTCACCTGATTAATTGTGCTGATGTGGTTAGGTATGTAAGTTGTACTTTGTGATTTATCTGCTTGCGCCTTCATATTTACTTATTAAGATTACATATGAACATTTATTTGCTTATGCTGATATGATGCTAATGACCTGTTTATTACGTAAGAAATATGTTTACTGCTTTGCTTATGGATTGCATATTTATACATTTCTGTTTGTTGTCACAACTACTCTTTAGTTTGGTATATAGAAATGCTGATATACTGTGTATAAACATAGAGTTTAGGTCACACTATTGTATTAATTATAGATTGTTCGCTTGGCAGAGCCTCGTTGTAGGATTTGTGCTGCATCCACTTTTTGGCATTCTGTTCTCTACTGGTATATTTACTCGCTATTGCTTGTTTTGCTTACGCTCAGTGCCTTATATTTTTAAGATAGGAAAATGAACTGCTATAATTCGACGAACAACATTAGTACAAAGAACTTCGTTGAAGTCACATGAGCTGGAGGTTTTATGGAAGCTGTATAAATTTATGCTAATAGGAAGGAAGCTAACGACATGACAAACCATTACTAGGTTTAGACCATTGACAGTTATTACACTGCATTTTTCGTGAGCAATTGAAATAGGACGTGACACTTGATACAAGAAATACTCCACATGTTTGCTTCTGCCATAATTCTTGAAGTGGTGTACACACTGTGAAATATTGTGATCATTCACATTCCGTAATCGTACTTAATTACTGAGAGTTATTCGAACTAAGTCTGTTAGGGGTCATGTATGCATTTCTTTGTTTATAATTCATAATGAGTAGAAGATTGGGCTCAGATGGATTACACAGAGGTTGTGTGTTGACAATGTGTCTTCGGATTGTATGGGATGATGAGGTTTGCATTAGGATTTTATCTGTACTTGTTCGAGGAGACTGACTAGAGGAAAGAGTTGTTATGGAAGTGAAATGATATTGGTAATAAGGTTTATATGTGTCGACGTATTAAAGAAGTATTATTGAGGTATAGAGATTATATGAAGTTGATGATTATTGGAGTTTTTGTGGACAAGAGGTAAGGTAAATGATATTGATGATAAGAGTTATATGTATCGACGTAAGAAGTATTAGTGAAGTATTGAGATTATGTGATGCTGATGATTATTGGAGTTTTGGTGGATAAGAGGTAAAGTAAGTGAGATGCATATTTTTTTTGTTGGTCTTATGGAACAAGGGGGATGAAGATAGCAGACTAGAACACTAAAGTAGAAGGAAGATAGTCTATACACACACTTTGTTAAATCACTAAGCAGTATATACTTTTTTTGAAGAGAGGAAGTATTTGCACATCTTGGCTCACTGACAGTTGTTCAACAACAGTACATTTGATCTGGCTTGGCAAACATTGGTCTTGACATGATGACTATGACGTTGACCTAACTATTATTGACTGTTATACATTGCTGCCACTACTACTTGAAACACATGATGAACATCAGATTTTGACAGAATTGCATTTACACAGTTAACACTATTCAGTTACACAGTAGTATTTAATGTGGATGAAAGATGAGTGAGTGTGTTTTGTGTGTTTTCCTTTCCTAATCCTACCCACCTATCTCGTAAATATTATTTTATTTGTTTGTAGTGGCTTGCACTGACACCCATAAATATTATAGGTTTACTGATATTTGAGTATTTGTAATAGTTAATATGACAATTATCTGACATCATTTGTGTGTTTGTTATGATTTGTATGTTTAGTGTAAAAGCATTTGTATGTGCATTCAAACTATTGTTCATGCCTGAACTGTTTGAGTAGTGATGGTAAATATTATGAACTGTTACCTGTACTTTTCAACGTAATGTGTGACACTTAGGAATGATTAATTTCTGCTGATGAACTGAGTGATCAGTGATAGTGAATATTATGGACTGTTACTTGTACTTTATCTGCATGATTGGTGTCACTAGGACATGTTTAGTTTCTGCTGATGAACAGTGTGATTAGTGATAGTGAATATCATGGACTGCTCTCTGCACCTGCTCAACATTACTGGGTGCACAGATGGGGCTACTTCTATGGAAATGATGTCACTTGTTGCTGTCTGCACCTGCTCAGTATTGCTGGGTGCCACTAATGGAACTACTTCTACTGAAATGATGTCACTTGTTGGTGTCTGCACCTGCTCAACTTTACTGGGTGCAACTGATGGACTGTTTCTACTGAAATGATGTCACTTGTTGGTGTCTGCACCTGCTCAACATTGCTGGGTGCAACTGATGAACTGTTTCTACTGAAATGAAGTCACTTCTTGCTGTCTGCACCTACTCAACATTGCTGGGTGCCACTGATGGACTGCTTCTGCTGAACTAATGTTACTTGTTGCTGTGTGTACCTGCTCAACATTGCTGGGTGCAACTGATGGACTACTTCTACTGAAATGATGTCACTTGTTGGTGTCTGCACCTGCTCAACATTGCTGGGTGCAACTGATGAACTGTTTCTACTGAAATGAAGTCACTTCTTGCGGTCTGCACCTACTCAACATTGCTGGGTGCAACTGATGAACTGTTTCTACTGAAATGAAGTCACTTGTTGGTGTCTGCACCTGCTCAACATTGCTGGATGCAACTGATGAACTGTTTCTACTGAAATGAAGTCACTCGTTGCTGTCTGCACCTACTCAACATTGCTGGGTGCCTCTGATGGATTGCTTCTACTGAACTAATGTGACTTGTTGCTGGGTGTACCTGCTAAACTTTACTGGGTGCCACTGATGGACTGCTTCTACTGAAAAGATGTCACCTGTTGGTGTCTTTTTTTTGTATAAACTAACCATTGAAAGCATTTTATGTGAACATTTGAATAAACTGATTTTTTTGTGTATTGTGTAAACTATTATGTAAAGCCACATGTATGAAAGAATTTGTATTGCCTACTGTATTTTATATATTAGGTTATTGAAAGGTCAGTGCAAAGCCAAAATTTTAACTAATTATGTGATATTTAGGTATTAATATTATCTTTTATTTTTGTCTGTATTTTTGTGGACGAATTTGGTGGTATTTTCACCACCAATGCTGGCAAAAATACCATCAAATTCTGGCCTGTGGAGGAGGGGCATATGAAAGGTGGCTACACTGAGCCACTGCGCCAGAGATTGCGCCAAAGAGTACTATTAAGCCGCCTCCACAGTGCCTGTTAAGAACTCGTAGAGGACAGTGCTAGGAGAGAGCTCGTAGAAGTCAGTGCTTGTTGAGAGCTCGTTGTAGTCAGTTCGTGCCGAGATGTGCTAGTGGGCACTGCTTGTCGTGAAGTCGGAGTGAGATGTGATAGTGGAGAGTGTTGTTCCATGTTTTATGCAGTTATTTGATGGGAGAGATAGCAGATGTTATTCTAATGGAAATACTGTAACGATCAGAGTGCTTTTCGTCAATATATATGAAGGAAAAATATTGCGTGTTTTTTCATTAATTCCATGTTTTAAATAATGCGTCATTACAGGTTCAGTCAACAAAGCATCTGGCGTGTGTTCTTGTATTAGAGTTTAATTCTGGTTTCCTTACGCAATTGTAGTATTTGTAATTTTCTTTTATCACGTCAGTATAATTGGTATTTAAAAATTCTTGTCTTATTGGAAAAGAACCGTGCCAGATGTGTACGTTGAGTCACACTCCCACATACAGAACAGTTATACTTGTGCTTTGGTTTCGTAGGTTTTATAGTTGCTGGGGACTTAATTAATTAACTGTGTTTATGAAAATTTTCATTTCATTCTTTGTTATTGTTCTTTGCAGTCAGATAGCGTAATAATACTAGTCAGGGCCAACCGATTACGAGAAACAGCGTAAACGGACATAACAGCTACTAAAAATATTTTCAATCATATTTAATTAAGCCCCCATGCAACAGTCAATATCTTTTTCATAGAAGGATAATGCCATGATATGTTCAGAAATTCACGCATTGTATGTGATTATTTTAAACGCTTTTTGAAAATTTACAATAACTGAATGACAAACCAATTTGTCGAAACTGCTAAAGCATAATAAAATTTATTTGCAGCTGATGACTTACTTCTATCCGGGAAAAATAATGCTACTTCTGCTGAAAATTACAGGCATGAATAAAATAGTAATTTAAATATGGTAATGTTTTTACTTCTTATTCTAGTATGTGAACAGAGATTGTATTTTATTTACATATACTGAAGTGGCGACTGAACATTTGCGCCAAGGCCGGGAATCTAACCTGGGTCTCCGGCTTACTAGGCAGATGTGTTAACCACTAAGCCACCTTGGCAGAGCGGTTCACACCACTGTATGGATTATCATGGCAAACCTCCCTCCTTGATGCAAATAACCCCTTACACACGTACAGAATTGCCAAGGCTCTCCACGTTCTGGAATAACACCTCACCATCAAATGTAAATGGGGGATCCAGCCTCAAACGCAAGCGGAGCTACCTTTACAAATGAAGTGACATAATTTCAGATACAAGAGACTGAACTGCTCATTTGAAACCTACTTTGTAAATCATTACCGTCTCTTATGAACAAAGAAAATATTGTAACTCTTCAGGTTTTCCTGGCGATCTAATGACATGTTGTCGGGTGTTCTGCTGGATATCAGCGTCGATATTTCGGCAATGTAGTGCGTAACCTTCATCAGGTGCGACCTGAGACTGCTCCTCGAGTGGACCTGGTCCAGTATTTATGTCTGTGGCCTTCCCCTTACACCGGCGGTGGCAGGCGTTCCATCTGCGGTCCGCGCCCGCTCGCTGCGATCTGCTGTTTTCCGTCTGCTGCGGTTCTGGGCGTTCCCTCTGCTGTTCGCGCCCACCATATCCGCTCCTGGGTGTTCCATCTTCTGCCTGGTGCATTTGGAGTTCTGTCTGGGTTGCCAGGCGTTCTCCCTGCGGTTCTCTCGCTCACTGAGATCTTCTGGAGCGTCGCCGTTCCATTTTCCAACCGCTGCGGTTTTGGGTGTTCCCTCTGCGATCCACGCCCGTCGGACCCGCTCCTGGACGTTCCATCTTCGGTCCGCAGAGCCTGGCACTTTGTCTGGCGATCATTTTCTATGTCCACGCCTTCAGTTCTTCTATTCATGGAGTGCTGCAGCAGTCCCCTTTGCTCTATTAATTCCAGAGCAGGATCCCAGGCTCTGCTTAGCTGCTACCCCATGTAGCGGTTCATGAGATTGTCAGCTACTTTTATCGATTCCCTTATAACACTGTCCCAAGATCTTGGTTTGATCATAATTCATGGCATGATCTAGTTCTAGATAGTGTTCAGCAATGGATGATTTCGTCACCTGTCTTAATTGGGTGTGCCTTTGATGTTCCTTGCACCTGATATCCACTGTTCTTGTCGTCTGGCCAATGTAGGACATGTCACATAGACAAGGTATATTGTAAACGCCTGGTTTCCGTAACCCCAGGTCGTCTTTAACATTTCCCACCAGTGTTGCTGGATGGACAGAAAACACACTTGATGTTGTGTTTTCGGAGGATCCTACTGATTCTGGCAGAAATAGAACCAGTATAGGGCAGATACGCCAATCCTTGCTTCATCTTGCTTTGCGTCTGGAACCTGTGGTGTAGTGACTGGTTGGAGTGCCATCTCAGGTTGTTTGGTAGTACATCCATTTTTGCGGAACACTGTTTTAAGATTATTTCCGTTGGTAGACTCTCTTGGTCTCGCAGGATACGTGCTGTGTGGACCAATGTCTTAAGAATCCCGTTCTTCTGCGCAGGGTGGTGACAGCAGCTGGCCTGCAGATATAAATCAGTGTGTGTGGGTTTTCGCTACATACTGTGGCCAATTGATCCATTTGCTTTCCTTTTAACTAGTAAATCCAGAAACAGCAGGTAGGCATTCTTCTCCAATACTATGGTGAACTTGATATTTGGGTGCCAGCAGTTAAGATGTTCCAGGAACTCATTAAGCCTGTCTTTCCCATGACGCCAGATCCCGAAGGTATCGTCTACATACCTGAAGAAGCATATGGGTTTATATCTGGCTGTCTCTAATGCCCTCTCCATAAACCTGTTGGCAACCACAGGTGACAGTGGGATGTCCATAGCTACACCTTAAGTCTGCTCAAGTACTGCTCGTAATATTCGTTTCCATACAGCAAATACGTGGATGTCAGTGTAAGCCTGAACAGGTCTAACAGAGAACCGTCAATTTTTGTCCACAATCAGTTCTAGTGAGTCTTTCAGTGGGATACTAGTGAACAGTGATAGCACATCAAAACTAACCATGATGGCCGTATCTGTGATGCGTAGTTGCTTGAGGCGTTGCAGTAAGTCTTCTGAGTTTCGGATGTGATGAACACATTTCCTCACACCCAGGAGCGGGTCTGGTGGGCGCAGAGGGAACGCCCAGAACCGCAGCGGACGGGAAACAAAATGGCAGCGCTCCAGCAGGTCGCGGCGAACCGGCGCGGACCGCAGAGGGAACGCCTGCAACCGTCGGTTGAGGGGAAAGGCCACAGGCATAAATACTGGACCAGGTCCACTCGCGACGAGCCTGATGAAGCTGTACCAAGTCACTGACGACAAGGCGCAGCAGAGGGCGTAACAGCAACACATGCGTTGCCGCGCCGAATTCCTTTGTTACAGGGAGGAAGCCCAGGAGGCTACACACGAGCCCAGCCGCAGCATCCGGACTGACCCAGTTAACGAACACGCAGCACATGGGTAACGATGCACGATACCTCACACTAACCTTACCTCACCTTGCATGCTCTGTCGCAGCTAGCAAGCCGCTACTGCCCTAACTACCCGTCCTACTGTCGCAGAGGTTTTTTTCCCTTGGCGCTTGCCTTGGCACTTTTTTTCCTCTGCCCTTACAACCGCTACCCTTCGATCGTTTTCGATCACTTCTATCTCCTGATGGACCATGTTAATGAGTAATCTTATCCAGATGCATGGATAACATCACAGCCCACATCTCGTGACGCGTTACGGAGGTGACATAGAACTTTTGGTTTGGTCACCACGTTGGTGTGGGCGTGGAGGGGCCCCATCCTTAAAACAAAAAAAAAACAAAAAAAAAAAAACCTCGAGGAGCAGACGCACGACGCACGCACTCCGCTGCTCGACTCGCTGCGGCTCACTTCGTTACCGTCGGTCGCGCACGCCTTTCGTTCAACCGCAAGTCATGGCAGGACGCAAGGGCAGCAAGTTGGCGGCCGCGCTGGATCTCTTCATCAATGCGTTGGGGAGCGCCCGCGGCCGCAGACGACAGCAGAAGCAGAAACGCACGCAGCGGACGCCGGAAATTGTCCAGTGCTACAAGTGCCAGCAGTTGGCGCACGTGGCGGGTGGCTTTCAGAACGCAGTCGCGTGTTTGAAATGCGCGTCGGCGCACGACACCGGAAACTCCCCCAAGCCACGTGGAGTAGCCAGCAAATGCGCAAACAGCGGCGGTCCCCACGCCGCCAATTCGCGCAGCTGTAGCTATCGCAAAGAATTTCGCCGCCAGCACACCACAACTCGCCCTGAGGTGCTTGCCGCCCCGCCGCCCCGCTCCGTCGAGGGGCGCGCGACGTGCCGCGTTGAAGCCGCCACTGACCAGAGCACCGACTTCCAAGCAGCCTTTGAGGCAGAAAGGGCCGCAATGAAAGAAGAGCTCGTGGCTGTTCACCGACAGCTTCAACAGCTGCGTGAGGAGCTGCGGGCTCTCAAGAAGGCGCCGCCTGTCCCTGCCCCCGCCCCCCCCTGTGAGGCGGCCGGTGGGGGTAGACGCCACCACCCACACGTCCACCGCCTCGCCCCCTGCAGCAATGCAGGCGGCGCCGCGCACGGATATCGACGTCGGGACGCCTGCGCTGCCTTCTCCTCTGGAGACAGACGCGGACGAAACATCTGGGGACGAGATGCCGACCGCTTCTTCGTAAGATGAGGAAGTGGCAACCGACGGAAGCGAAGTAGCCTGAAGCCAATTGCACTGAGAGGCCACACACACCACCAGCGCAGATCAAGGAGGAACAGCAGCCATGCTGCTTAAACTCCTGCATCACCGGATTTAGGCACTCCGTGAATTAGCGAGACGAGACGAGACTCGAGGAGCAGTCTCAGGTCGCACCTGACGAAGGTTACGAACTACGTAACCGAAATATCGTGCAAGAACGGCGCTGATATCCGGCAGAACACCCGGTTATCAAGATGTCAATGAACATATTGTTTGTCGTTCAGTTAAGTAATATTTTTTGGAGGACATTTTCGTTTTTGTCCGTTACCTTCATCAAAATCAGCATAAATGTTTATCCATACATGCTAGCACTGTATGAGGACTCGTACAATAAATTTGTTCTCAAAAGGAGTTTGTGAAGTGGTAGGAATTAGTGCTGTTTCCTCCAATATGTCCCGAAATTGTCAAATTTTTAATTTTATGCAGAGCCATAGCTTATTGTTGTGGCTAGTTCGCAGTTTCCTGCTTGACCCATGTACTCACGCCGCGCGAGTCGATAGCCACATTGATGTTCAAACAAGCTCGATACTGTATCGTACGCTGCGGCGTATCGAAAAACCACGGGCTCGTTCGAACGCGAGTATCGTTTGCCCGGCCATAGTGGCAAGAATTTTTTTCTCTCTCCTTTTCGTTTTACTCTTTACCATCTTATCAGTGAAGGAATAGAAATTAGTACGGATGTATTTAAGACTGCGAAACAAGGTTCTAAATCTTCTTTTTTTACATAATATTGAATGACGTGAGCCTGGCTTGTGAGATCTTTCCTCCAGGTTGTGCTGTGTGAACTATGAGACGAAAGGTAGAACAGGAAATAGTTAAAATATTTGCCAACTAAGCACAGCTCCCGCTCGAGAGACAATGAATGCTATTGGCGGACTTGGGGCGGACTCTCGTGTGGACTCTGAAAGAATTAGATGGAGCAATATAGTCACAGTGTGTTTCAATTCGAAGCGCAAGGAACTTTTGTGATAATGTTATCTGAAGAGAAATTTATTTTGAAAAGTAATTCAAGAATAGAAATATTCGGAAAAAAGCAATGGACTTACAGAATTGTCGAAAAAAAAGACAGTGGATCTTAGTGAGCTAATGAAAAAAATTATTGTCTGAAAAGGAGGTCTCTGTAGAATAAGTTAATGTGTTTTTGATTTGAAACAAATGAAACATTACATAGTATAAGCTACGAACAAAAGAAAAAATACAATTAGGTTTAGTTATTTAATTACCAGCGAATTATTTCAGATACATAAGCTAATATATCATGAATTTCTAATTCCATTTGAATAATTGTTTGAATATAGATCTATATCATCATCATAGTACTAATCAATCTGAAGCCTCTTTTTCGTTTTCTGTTCAGTAAGCGAGTCTGATAAATAAATATTTTGTTCGATAGACACAATAGTTAAGTACACGTGGACTGCTAACGAACGTATGAAGTAAATATCAGTGTAATTACTTTCATAGCAAACACAGCAAGGGACAGTGTTCACTGGGAATAACAGCGACAGGCAGGTTACCGGAAAGTGCTGTCACACGTTTTAGACCGTGTTTTCCCCATGGACAATTGTAGGCCCGCTAGTTAATAAATGGTTCAAATGGCTCTGAGCACTATGGGACTTAACATCTATGGTCATCAGTCCCCTAGAACTTAGAACTACTTAAACCTAACTAACCTATGGACATCATACAACACCCAGTCATCACGAGGCAGAGAAAATCCCTGACCCCGCCGGGAATCGAACCCGGGCGCGGGAAGCCAGAACGCTACCGCACAGCTAGTTAATAGACAGGAGATATAATCATTCATCACGCCCGTAATAACTAGCTGCATTGATTGAATTACTAAAATTAGACCATTATTCTCCATTTAATACGATTCAAATAAGAACTTCTGTTACATGTAGTGGACATACATTAATTTGTGTATTTATTTAGGCTCATCAATTCACATCGTCAGGTACTTACTTAACAGTGAACACGGAACTAGGTGAATCCTACTTCTATAGCTGTGACACTACACAACATTTTATTTGTATTAAATCAACTTACGTTAAGCGACTGCAATAAGCATCATCATCACGAGTAATTTGACTTCCTCTGTTGGATAAATGCCTCAACTAGACCATCCCATATGTTGCGGTCGTCAACTGTACGCAAACATGGTGCACCGGCATGTTTTCTGACCTTATCTTTATCTCCTTCAGATGCCTCTAGGAATCCAGCAAAACAGACTAGCTCCGTCATTCATTTGTATGGTTAGTCATTAAGGTCATAATTACATGTTCCACTCCAATATGTTTGTGATATTGTAATTATTTTTTACAGAATACGTACATATAAAAGTGGATGAATGTTTGTGTTTATGTAGAGGATGTTCCACGTCTCCTCCTAAACCATTGGATCGATTTCAGACAAATTTGGTACACATATCACTTACTGTCTGGAGAAGATCACTGTGGAGGTAAGAAGCACTTCCCTCTCAAAGGGATATGGGTGGGGGTGATAAAGCATGGACCACGTTTCACAAACAGCCAAGCTATATTTACCCAGTTTTAGATAATGAGTGCTCTTAGTGACTTGCAACAAACTTTACTCATAATTTCGAACGTTTACGATACTTTTTCTTGCTGACTCTTACCGCGAAACGATGAAAAGAAAAAAAGTTTATCACTTACTGCATTTTCGTTGTTCATGCAGTAAAACTGTGGCGTCAGGTATTACATTTTAATTTATTATTTCTTTTTAACAGAATCTTCCGTCGGTTCTTGGTAGAACAACATCATAATAATGAATGAAAAGCACCAGTTTGCTTTTGTTCTACAATATTACTTTAATTGTTAACCATCTTCAGACATTTACTATTATCACCAAAGAAGTTAAATGTTAGCAGACAACATTGGAAGAGAAGTAACACATCTAGACTGAATTAGAAACATACAGTAAGTAACATCTCTGCAATGAAAAATCAAAAACTGAACAGTACATAAATAGCAATGGAGTAGACAGGAAAACCTTTAGCACAAAATAGGAATAGCATGCCTAAATAACAGTTTCTATTAATAAACATTGTTATTTATGTACTGTTCAGTTTTTACTTTTTCATTGCAAAGATGTTACTTACTGTATGTTTCTAATTCAGTCTAGATGTGTTACTTCTCTTCCAATGTTGTCTGCTAACATTTAACTTCTTTGGTGATAATAGTAAATGTCTGAAGATGGCCTTGTAAGCCCAAAACCGGTTAACTATAAAAGTAATATTGTAGAACAAAAGCAAACCGGCGCTTTTCATTCATTAGTATTATTTATTTACTACTGAATCTATTCGCAACACATTTTACTGACGGTATTCACATGTACGGCTGAGAGTACCTGCAAAATTATACCATCGTATGACACATAGTCCAAACACGTCTTCGCTGTCATCGGATATTAGTTCGAAGCGGGTCTCATTTACTCCATTCAGTGAGATTCCAGACCGAAGACACGTCTGGACACACCACGGACAATCGTGGGATCAACCTGACTGTCGCCCGCCATTTATTTATTTATTTATTTTTTTTTGGGGGGGGGGGGGTCATCAGTCTTCTGACATTTTGTGCGGCTCGCTACGAATTCCTCTCCTGTGCTAACCTCTTCATCTTAGAGTAGCACTTGCAACCTAAGTCCTCAATTATTTGCTGGATGTATTCCAATCTCTGTCTTCCTCTACAGTTTTTGCCTTCTACAGCACCATCTAGTACCATGGAAGTCATTCCCTCATGTCTTAACAGATGTCCTGTCATCCTGTCCCTTCTCCTTATCAGTGTTTTCCACATATTGCTTTCCTCTCCGATTCTGCACAGAACCTCTTCATTCTTTACCTTGTTCCGGTTTTCCCACAGTCCATATTTCACTTCCATACTCGCCATACGGACCGACAACTGGGGTGATGATCTGGGATGCCATTTCTTTTCATAGCAGAACCCCTTTTCGTTGTCATCTACGGCACCGTTACGGCACAGACGATATGTCGACGATATACTACGCCCCCTTTTGTTGTCCTTCATGGTCTGCCATCCTGGGCTTACATTTCACCGAGATAATTCCCTCCCGCTCACTTTTGAGTTTCTATTGCTTGTCTTCGTGATTGACAAACTCTACCTCTGCCAGCAAGGCCGTCGGATCTGTCCTCAATTGCGAACGTTTGGAGCATTATGGGCGGGGGTCTTGCAACGATTTTACGATTTTGACGATCTAATGCTCCAATTGGACAGTATTTGGCACGATATCCCTCAGGAGGACATCCAAAAGTTTATCAATCATTGCTAATCCGAATAACTGCTTGCATAAGGGCCAGAGGCGGATGAACACGTTACTGACTTGCATAATTCGTGAAGCTCTTTCCTTTGAATTCATGATCCAATTTTTCTGACATTGTAATCATTTGTTTGTCTGTACATGTACATTACATCTACCGATTTCCGCCCCGTTCAGATAATTCCTTTGTGGTAAGTCGTTTTTCTTGTCGTAGAGTGTACATACCTAGGCAACGTCAGGTACTCAGGTACCGGAGCTACAAATAGAAAAATTTTCTCCCTCTATATTTTATGTCTCCCTGAAACGACAGCGAGTCGTAAATTACATGTTATCATTGCCTCTGTAGAGCAGTAACCGCTGGCCAGGTTAATTTTAGTTCAACGCCTTTCAGACTGAGATTATTGGCGGTCACCATGATGGCGGTGACTGCAGAGGGGCTCACTGGTTTGTAGGAGAACGCCAGGTGCGTAAGGATACATTCCTCGCAAGAAATAGGCGGTTAGACCCTGCCAGGTAAAGGCAACTTCACAGATCTGCAGGATTCATTGAGAATTCTCTTGTAAGACGGACGTAGATTTTTTGTGGAACGAACGTTTAGGAAGGCAGTAGGAAACAATACCGACCCTGGCAATCGTTGCTTCAAAATGTCCGAGCAGATGGTGCTACAGCTGTCTCAGGTGAAAGCTGTGTTCCAGGCTGTCCCTATGATCCGTGATAGGGAATTCCCTACACCAGTGGGGAGGAAGAGCAGCATTCCCACAAAGTTCTTATGAACCAATCTGGTATACGGCATGTTAGCAGGCGCTTTCACATAGCTTGGTGACGTTTTTGTCGCAGTATGTATTTATATTGCTCTTATGTTTCATTACATCATCATCACTCCTTTCTTTTCAACCGCTGAGTAATACGTCTCAATGCATACATAAAAGCACCAGAGTTACATTATTTTGCAACGTCATGACCACATTACAAAGCACAAAACAGCTGACACCTATTTATCATCTCTTTTTCGGTACTACCATCTTTATTTTTACGAGAAAAATGTCTTTCTTCGCTGTTGGCTCCGTCTCTAACGACGGGACGTTAAACACTAATCTCCTTCTCCTCCTCCTCCTCCTCTTACAAAGAGACGAGAGAGACACCTAACAAAAAATTAGGTGAACCATCACTCTGCGATTTGCCATTGTATGGAAGCAAAATCAGGGAATGCGAAATTTAAGTATGTTATTTTCGGAGAGTTAAAAGATGTAACTCAGTAATATTGCTTTGAAAGACGACAGTCATTGTACGTTCAATAACAAACGCTTTCTCTGATCAAAGTGCACTATTAGTTAGGATATATACCTTGCTGAATAAATATCCCTCAGAGGAAATCAATTCGAATAACTAATGATTTCAGGACAAATATTTTTAAAGCGGTATGTAAGAGACAACCTCGGATGAAATCTATAATCATCCAAATGCTGACACAAAATTTAATCTTTTCCATCATAAATTCACATCATTATTTGAAAATTGCTTTCTACGTAATGTTGTAAGAGGGGACGTTAAACAGCCGTATAAAGCCCAAGGATCACAGGAGGATTTGAAGTATCTTGTGAAAGGGAAAGGGGATTGTATCTGTTTGCAAGAACAACCAAAGGTCCTCCAGAAGTTGCACACTACCAAAACTACTCAAAATTACTAAGAAAAGTAATTTAAAATCAAGAAAAATGCACATCATGTCAGAAATCAGTAATCACGACGAACGACGTAGGGCTAAAACGAGAGACAGGATAACATGTCACAGAATAGGATATAACTATCAACTTAAATGGATTTGCTATAAATGATTAGTCATAGGTAAGAGATATGTTTAACAATCATTTCTTGAATTTAGTAGAAAATGTAGTGATAAACAACTGAAAAGAAAAATCAAAATTTTTTGTTGAACAAGCAGCTTAGATAAATTTTAATCGTGTGGATGTTTCATCCACTTCTCGTTATGAAATTAAAAAAATTATGTATTCTCTCAAAACAAAACGTCGTCTGCGTTTCCAACAGAATACTAGACTTTTCCCTTATAATAAGCACTATTTTTTCTGAAATATGTAATGCACCACTAACTGAGGGCATTTTTCCAGAGGAATTGAAATATACCATTGTTAAACTGCTCATTTTCCGAAATGTTTGAGTAGGTTGTATTTTAGAATACGTGAGCAACAATAATATCCTTCGAAAATCACAGTTAGAATTTCAGAAGAGAATGCCATTTACACGTTCACCCACAAAATGTTACAAGCTCTAAATAACAAAGTAGGACCAGCTGGCATTTTCTGTGACCCGCATAAGGTATTTCACTTCTGTAATTATAATGTTACTTTGTAGGAAGCAATTTTTCCACCCCCCATTATTTTCATAACATTGAAAATATTTCTTTGGTAGACTACAAGATACATGACAACTCAGCTTGTATTATGTGACTGGCCGGACGTACTTCATTCCGACTCGTGACGGTCGGCCACGTATGCTTTTTCCGTCCAAGACGATCCAAACGGAGCACCACGAGAACGGCAACAGCATGGACGATGTTACAGCGAAAATATCTCATTAACACATGTTCTATCTCAAACGGTTCCAACTAAAGATGTTTGTTACGTGTTCCAAAGATCATAGTGATTATGGTCATTGTCATCTGTCAACTAAAAACAAATGCAGCAATCTGTTAAAATATATTTGTATGGCTATATGCTAGTGATCGATAGGATTGTATATGATACTGATTTCTGTTCAAAAGATCCTTTGCAACATAGAAGGAGCGTGTAAGTCGAGTGTGATGGTATGTGAAAATATACCTAATTGTAAGTTAAGGAGGGCACCAGTGTTATTGATACTGGTTTTGCGGCAAGTGCCACATTTGTACTCACAAACGCAATGACAGTACACCCCAATTCAAATACAACACGTGCAGAGACTAGTACAAAAATGGTTCAAATGGCTCTGGGCACTATGGGACTTAACATCTGAGGTCATCAGTCCCCTAGAACTTAGAACTACTTAAACCTAAATAACCTAATGACATCACCGTAGCGGTCGTGCGGTTCCAGACTGAAGCACCTAGAACTGCTCGGCCACACCGGCCGGCAGACTAGTACAGCATAATGTACCATTGCTGAAATTTTGTACAGTTACTTAAAATGATCTATGACCGAAGTTGCAAAACAGTACTACAAATAAACAAAAATGACAGCTGTATCAAATCATTGAAACCAGTGGTCGTCAATCCGAATCAAAAGACATCAACTGACGTTATGAGGTTCTTAAGAGTACAGTTTTTCTGCCGAGTAACAAACATAAAAATTAAGATGTGCTCAGTTTTAACTGACAATGGTGAAATCGGCATTGAGCTAAATAAAGTTCGCCACTTACCTCAGCGGCAGAGGCTGCGTAGCGCGCCCGCCGCAGGGTTAGAGGAAGCGAGAGAGGCAATGTCTTGTTATTTATCCTCCAGTACTCACATCTCACGAGCGTGCACGACTGTTACCGATCAGCTGCTACGGTATAAATTATGACACGGAACTAACATGGATTCGTGAATGCGTGTTACAGAGACGGTAATTTTCAAATGTGCTACTTATTTCAGCAAGAAACATTAAATTAAGGCAGTTATAATAAAATCGCAGTAAGCAGATGGAAATTGGCATATAAGTCATTTATCACACTTTTATGATGTAAATGTAAATGTCGTGTGACTAGAGCCTCCCGTCGGTTAGACCGTTCGCCGGGTGCAAGTCTTTCGATTTGACGCCACTTCGGCGACTCGCGCGTCGATGGGGATGAAATGATGAGGATTAGGACAACAAAACACCCAGTCCCTGTGCGGAGAAAATCTCCGATCCGCCCAGGAATCGAAACCACGCCCTTAGGATTGACATTCTGTCGTGCTGACCACTCAGTTACCGGTTCAAAATGGCTCTGAGCACTATGGGACTCAACTGCTGAGGTCATTAGTCCCCTAGAACTTAGAACTAGTTAAACCTAACTAACCTAAGGACATCACAAACATCCATGCCCGAGGCAGGATTCGAACCTGCGACTGTAGCGGTCTTGCGGTTCCAGACTGCAGCGCCTTTAACCGCACGGCCACTTCGGCCGGCTCTCAGTTACCGGGAGTGGACACTTTTATGATGGTGTCTCATATTAAATAGCATATGTAAATATAAGTACGAGGAGCGTTCAACAGGTGATGTAATACTTTTTTTCTAAAAGCAAGTTGGTTGTATTCAGGAATCCAGTTCACCATATCATTCTCCACTCTTTTGGCTACAAAACCGTGTTTTTCAACTTATTCTCCGTTCAATGTGACGGCTTACGCCAGCTTACTGGGAAGGCTTGTAGCCGGCCGAAGTGGCCGCACGGTTCTGGCGCTGCAGTCTGGAACCGCGAGACCGCTACGGTCGCAGGTTCGACTCCTGCCTCGGGCATGGATGTGTGTGATGTCCTTAGGTTAGTTAGGTTTAACTAGTTCTAAGTTCTAGGGGACTAATGACCTCAGCAGTTGAGTCCCATAGTGCTCCGAGCCATTTGAACCATTTGAAGGCTTGTATGTCCGCATGATACCAGTCTACTGTTCGATGTCGGAGCCAACGTCTTGCTGCATTAATAACCTCCTCATCTTCCGAGTACTGCTTCCTTCGGATTGTATCCTTCACAGGACCAAACCGACGGAAAGTGCGAAATCCGGGTTGTAGGATGGATGAGGAAGAACAGTCCAATGAAGTTTTGTAAATTCCTCTCAGGTGGGTTGACTTCCTTGAGGCCTTGCGTTGTCAAAGAGATGGAGTTCGTTTGCATTTTTGTGACGACGTTCCAGCGTTGAGGGAGCTAGAGCTGTCTGCGGCCGGCCAGTACGTGGGAGATCGGGCAGGTCTGCGATGCTTTCTTGCGATGATGATAGACGATTCGCTCAACGACTCACCGTACTTTTGTTCACTGTCAGGTCTCCGTTCTGCACCTGCCTATGAATATCTGCGATGCTCCGCAAAAGAAACTCAGTGACAGCTCTCTGCGCGGAACGCAACTCCGTTACAGACGTCGTTTTGAAGGCCACGTATTGCGCCGCCATCTATTGGAACCTTTTGAAACTGCAGAGGTTGAAGCAGGAATATTCCACGACGCTCCACATCAAATTCCGCAAATTTTTCAACAGAAATTGGCCGAGAAAAATTGTGTTGCATTTCTTAATGAACGACCCTCGAACAAATACTATTGTTAGCCAGTCATTCGGACACACAACACAACGAACAACAGTTCACCACGCAACTGTAATGTGGTTCAAATGGCTCTAAGCACTATGGGACTTAACATCTGAGGTCATAAGCCCCTAGCACTTAGAACTACTTAAACCTAACTACGCTAAGGACATCACACACATCCATGCCCGAGGCAGGATTTGGACCTGCGACCGTAGCGTAGCGCTGTTCCAGTTTGAAGCGCCTAGAACCACTTGGCCACACCGGCTGGCAACTGTAATGTGAATCTGTTAAGTGACTGAGACTGGAAGCAACCTAGAACAGAGAATAGGCCGGTCGGAGTGGCCGAGCGGTTCTAGGCGCTACAGTCTGGACCGCTACGGTCGCAGGTTCGAATCCTGCATCGGGTATAGATGTTTGTGATGTCCTTAGGTTAGTTAGGTTTAAGTAGTTCTAAGTTCTAGGGACTGATGACCTCAGAAGTTAAGTCCCATAGTGCTCAGAGCCCTCTGAACCATTTGAACAGAGAATAGTCATTACAGCGTGTACAGAATAGCGGCGACTTTTAACGACCAATGCTTGGGACCAGTCGGCCCACTTATCGCGAGTTTAGTGTACTATAGCCAGTCTCATAACACATTAATTTATAACACACTAATTTATGTAAAGTCAACAATTAATAGAAAGATGGGTACATACGTATGCTCCATGATGTGCCGCCCGGAAATGTCAGCACTCACTCATAAGCAAAAAAGTTTGACGACAACTGATTTAAACAGTATATGAGTTATGAGATATGAAATACAGATGAAGGGTTTTTGTAGCTGTTTACATCAGCTTTCTTCCTCAAAAGCAGCTTCGTTCTGGGGAATGATGTGATTCATTCTTCTAACTCGTTTTTGTCAATATCAATACTACTCTCAATTAATATGCTCTGAAACTATAGATAATAGCTCCAACTGGTTTAGAGATGCCATCAAGAAAATGTTTTGTGTAACCTATTTTTAATTACAATAACTTTGTTGCGTTTAATAAATGTTTTTTGCCTAAGTGAAAAGTTTCCCCAAGGCAGAATCTAGACAGAAAACAATGATTTACAACACGGAATAAAGTTATTTCCCGTTTTCGATGTTTCCAAATTTCACAATTCCTCTTATATATAAAAGAACTGCTCCTAAACTTTTATATGAAGTGTAGTATATGGTTTTTCCAATCTAATAAATTTAAAATTTTTTGTACATACGCTGATCGTTATTGTAATATTTTTGATAGTACGAATTTGACAGTTCTATGAAAGTTGAAAGCAAATCTGCATGTGCACCGGGTATATAAAAGCGTTGTTTTATTGCCCGGTTGATCTTTTCTTCTTTGATATTGACTATAAATCCCGTTAGCACAAGTTACTGTTTCTGCCTCATGCTTTAAGTTAACTGGTGGATCGTTCATGGAGAGCAACAACAGTACAGGACAGCTGATCTAACACTGTGGAGTACCTATGCAATTCATCTCTATGCAGACGATGTGTTGTCTCTCTATGAATTCTAGTATACTCAGAATCTTGTGAATCATTTTTCTCAGATATGCAGTAAATAAGACATATGCACAACCACACAGATGTATGGCCTTCATACAATACTCTGTATGTCTTGCTATCTACGTGATTATGTAGCTCTCAATTCGTTCGAGCAATCAGTCATTCATAATATGAAATACCGTCATAGCTCATTCACTCAAAATGATTCAGAAATTTTACTTGTTAGAATGAAATCAGTCGATGATTCTTCTTCTCTGCAGGCTCGTGCTTTGCGGCAGTCTGCCAATCTGTACAAATAAAATGCCTCGTAATTTTGGGAGCGTTGTATAATCAGTCGGGAAACCTCAGATCAAGCGGATATTTGGCTTTGATGAAGTTTAACATTCCGAAGAAGTAATGGAGCTCTTGGATTATTAAATGCAGGTTCGTATCCAGTCTTTCGGAAGTTCCCTTCTGATTAACAACTACGCAATATATCGATGAATATCATTAATTTTCAAATGTCAGATACACACCTTTTGTATGAAGGAGCAATATATATATATATATATATATATATATATATATATATATATGTATATTTCCCTTTTAATCGTACAGTTCGTCTCAGTTATCTTTTGTCATAAATCTCACTATTCAGATTACAATTCTTCAAACCAAGCTCAGGCTAATCGGCACGAAAACAATCTCGGAAGCTTTTTTTCTAACAACCCCCAGAGAGAGTACTACAAAGAATAATTATGCGCTCATGGCATAGCTATTGTATGAAACTATTTTGCGCATGGATTCTGCGAGTATGAAGATAGAAAATTTGTAAACGTCATTCAAGGGTAGAATTGTATCAGAATAATTCATCGAATATAAAAATATATTACAATTGCCCCTCGCAGCAAGCAAAGTTAATGATAATACACTTTGCGGGCTAACAGGAAAAATTTGTTGGGTTGTTTATTCAAAAGAGGAATATTTTGAATTAATAGAATTTTACTGTAGAGAGTATGGGTATCATGTTAAGACAGTAAGTTACGAGAATACCTAAGCTGTAGCTTTTACATGTACCGGGGTATACCCGCATCCCGAGTACATAACCAGGGAATATGTAGATTGGTGTAATTACGAAAAAGGTCTACCCATTTGGGAACTGGCCTTCACAGGGAAACCCTGGAAAACCCGGAAGAATAGACCCCAGCTCAGGTATTAAAGAAGATAGGAAAGCCTAAATGCAGTAATTTTGAAATATATAGAAGCTCCATAGATTAGATCGAAGGAAAAGTGCCTCATAGCCAAAAAACATTTTACAATATTGCTCAAAAAAATTTTCAAAATTCTTCTTCCGACGATGTAGCCGGCGATCTCGTTGTGAAGTCGATGGACAGGAACACTGGGTATGGACAGCGGGTAGGCGACGCACAGCGTTTGGTTGAGGGGGTACGGAGGACAGGCGATGGCTTATGGTACAGGATAGAAGCTGGTAATGCGCCGTAGAAACAGCAAGATGACCTCAGGAACAGATGGTCAGGAGCGTGAACATGGAACAGGTTTAAAGTGGAATAAGAGAAGGTTCTGGCTGAATAAATCCCTGGAAGAGAGTGGATTAAGGCAACGAAGTCCATATTTCATCGTTGAACTCAAAATCTGAGTGGATTCTTATATTCTTCCATCTGTACTTGACTGGAACATTCATCAGTCCTGACAATCGCGAATTTTTTTTTGTAGCCCTCAATACCAAAGTTATTTTGCATTACAACTGCTGATTGTCCAAAACATTGCCAAATAGACTGTGGCCGTTTAAATTTTGTTGTAGCTCATATCGAATGTATTCCTCTGAAAAATTTTTTTAGACCTAATCTTCGTTTTGTTATAGTGTAGGTGGAAGTAGAGCATTGAATCTGTCCAAGGTTTGCTTTCAATTACGAAATTATGGATAAAATTTAAGTTTACACCTGATGAAAAATTTTAAACATAGGCATATGACACTGACTCCACAAAAGGAATAATTTCCAGAAAAAATTCTCTAAAAAATTTTCATTATTCTGATAATTCATTGATTTATAGATCCACCTGCAAATAAATATCATTAATGATGACGTATGTTCATTTAACAAATCATCCATTCGCAGAATCTTCTTGATTCTCTCATGAACATTTATGGAAATATATTTCAACAATTATGTCCACAATATGAAACACACAAACTGCTATTCTTAAAATGTTAATTAAAATTCTTAAATTAATTCTCCTGGTAGAGAAGGCGTAGTGAAAAATCTAAAAATTATAATAATTTTCTCTCGCGCAACCAGAGAATTTCTTCAGTTGTTTGCAACAGTGACATTATCGACTGTTGCTTCATTTCACATTTCATTTGTTTTCTTGCGCGAACAGCGCACATCATACACACAGCGTATTTACCTACATATCCCGCACTGTTCAAGTTTCACACGCAATTCTCACATAAATGCCGTGTCTTGAGGAAATGTAGATGCACTTTCATTGTATATCACTGTGGCTTCTGCTCATAGTCCACACTTACAAACACTAGTAATTAACAATTTCTTCTACCTATCTTAAAATTTTGTGCTTAACTATCACAGGAGTAATCTCACTGTCTCTTAACCTATCACAGGAGTAATCGCACTGTCTCTTAACCTATCACAGGAGTAATCTCACTGTCTCTTAACCTATCACAGGAGCAATCTCACTGTCTCTTACCCTCTAGACAACATAAACATCTTGATATTTATATACACATTCGACTCATAGTCAAATTCCACTCAAAATTCTTCTCCATCACATATCTACGATCCTTCAAAAAATTTCTTAATATCATTATGCGGGAATAATACCTTTATTCTTTTCGATTCGGGATATGCCAACAAGTATGATCCAGGATTAAGTATATTTACAATAAAATATGGTCCGGTATAAATAAGATTCCATTTCTTTATGTTCTTCATCAGTTTCGAGGAATGGATGTGTCGCCTCAATAAAACCTTTTCTCCAAGATGAAATGTCTGAATCCGGTGAATCCGTTTATCACATGTCAATTTCCGTTGTATGCGCTTTTTAGTTAAATTGACAAGTGCAAGTCGAATCTTTTCCTCCCATTTTAAATTCTGGTCTTCATACTTTTCTTACGTTGCCTCCAGGTTTTGGAACGACTTAGAGCGGAGAACAATATGGACTAGTTGATGGCTCAATCAACTTCCATTCTAACATTCTATTTATCTCCCTTTGAACAGATTGTTTTAAACGCCAGGGGATTGGATAGGGCGTGTAATAGTATGTCTGATGTGGCTTCACTTGTAGGTGACAAATATACCCTTTAATAATTCCTGGTTTCTCATCAAAAATATCTTCATATGCCTCTAACAAATAATGAAGCTGCTGCCTTTGTTCTCCGGTAAGCTGATTTGATTCACTAGCTTTTATCACTGTTGTTTGGTTAAAGTCTTCCTGTTGTATCAAATCCTTTGAAAGCTCCTTCCAACGAATGTTTGTAGTGTCAATTAATTGAATTATGGCACCGCGACAATATTTCTCATGCACCGTTTCCTTTCTATTTAAATCCAGTTCTATCTCTTCTCCATTTAATCTAAATTTAACTATTCCTCCCAAAAAATCAATCTGACAATCGTACTTCTGTATACTCCCAATACCAAGAGTACAGTCCACTAATAACTTCTCCACTACAAGGAACGTGCATTTTATTGCTACATTTCCCATTTTCATCTCTAATTGTGTTTGTATTTTGACATTGGGAGAGCGTGCTACAACAGCTCCGATGATTTTGCAGTTCTGTACCGGCAAAACTGGTACCTTCTTCTTTCTAATAATTCTCCTAAAAAGAGCGGCGGTGTCTAATATCACATTCGTTGGAACTTCCTCTATTTCAACAAATACTTCCGATACCGGAACACTCGATCTGTCATTATGACACGTTATTAAATCCTTTGTTAACTCTTCAGTCAACAGCTCACCATCATTATATCTTAACAATTCTAATTTTACTGTTCCGCCCCTGACAGATCCCCTGACCGCTTCTCCGGGGCACGATGCGGTCATGTTTAGTTTGACTGATTGTTGGTCCGATTGGTATTTGTCTCTTCAGCTACTTCAGTGATTATCGGTTGTTGTGGTGAATTCGGTCTATATTGTCTTGCTTGATTCGTGTAATTATTGTTGTTGTTCTGCTGGTGTTGGTAGAACTATCCTGTGTTGCCATACATTGGATTATATCGATTAAAATTCCTATTGTTCCTAAAATAGCTCCTCGCTGCACCATTACTAAAGTTTCCATTATGGTAATAATTATTGTTTGCATTTTGTCCATTTTTAAGTCTCCTCGGAGAGTGTAGTTGGTTATGATTATTGTTACTGCTACCATTACTGCCATTCCCATTCGAGTTGCAGCTCGGATTCGCTTCTATTACTCTTCTTTGATATGACATTTCTCTTGCCCTTTTATTGTCCTCTTCAATTATATCAATATGATCAAGTGTAGTCATAAATGAGTCTATATCCTTATCACTTATATATAACAGCTGATTCCTTATACTGGTGGGTAGTCTGGACTCGAGTATCCTAAGTATATCCGGCAAAGGAATCGGTACATCCCAATACAAAGATTTATTAATGTATTTCTAAAAATATCTCTTTAGAGATCCTCTAGAAAATGAGAAAGGCTCAGGATATAATACTTCCTGCCTAAGTCTTTCTTGTATTCCAGCTGACCAATATTTTGCTAGAAAAGCCTGCTCAAATTCTTTATAACATTTACAAGAAGATGTTTGTTCGGATGCCCACAATGCTCCCGATCCTTGTATATATCCAGATACAAAACTAATCTTTCGCCATTCTGTCCAAGATCGTGGAAATAGACCTCTGAAACTTCGAATAAAGACTACAGGATGAACATTCTTTTTGTCAGGGTTAAAGATTTGAAATTGTCTCTGTTTAATCATCTTCTCCTCAACGGTACTACGAATCCAAAAATCATCCTGTTCGTACTTTTCCCTGTGGCTATCCGTTATATCGAATCTAACTTGTGACGTTCCAGTTCTGTCTACATCGGATCTTGACGTGGACGGAATTTCACGCGCAGATTGAGAGTTTTGTTTCCTACTTCTCGCTGTTTTTAAATCCTCCTGCGAGAGATTTAGTGATCTTTCCATATTTCCTTTCCAACGCGAGAATTCTTCGCCAAGTTGTTAACGAACATTGTTTAACCCTTTGTTGAAACAATTCTCCTCGGAACTCTCTGAAATTGACTGTAAAGCTACTTTCACAGTTTCTTCTACGGTTTACGAAGGAAAATTTTGCTGCTCTAATGCCACTTCTGAAAACTTTCCCGCAAGTACATTCATTCTATGTTCCACTGTCTCCTGTTTTTCCTTCACTTCGTCAAATTGCTTCTTTAGATTATCTTGGGATTCTATAATTTCTGGTATCATAGCTACGGAACACTATATGTCCTCTTGAGCTTGTATTACTTGAGGAAACAGTTGTACTTGTTTTTGTATCGTGTCAATTTTGATGGATACATATTCGATTAGTTCCGCTTTTAATTTACTATTGTTTTCTTGGCATTGTTGGCGTACCTGCTCCATTTGAGCAATAAGATTCTGTTCGGTCCTTACTGCCTGTTCTTTTATTTCCTGTGTCTGGGTATTTAATCTCTGATCTAATTCGGTAAAGGTTGCTCTTAATTGATTTTGTCATTCTGTTTGATTTTCGGCTAATTGATTTTGGAGTTCATTTTGTATAACGGATAAGTCTCGTTTTACCTCCGCTTGGCCTTCGGCTAATAGAGACAACTGTTACATAATAACAATTAATGTGTCAACAACACTCTGATCAGCTGTTCTATGAATGTTTTCTGAACCAGCGGGATTAATTATATTGCTACCGCTAGCCACAACAGTCTCAGAATTGCTATCCGTGGCCTCTGCTTCTGTGCAAACAGCTGAAGGCTGTTGCAAGCCTCGTTGCTGATTCAATGACATTTTAAATGCCGCTCTAGTCAATACCATTAAATAACTGTCAATATCAGGTTCTAATCACTAAATACAGTTTCAAATTTACTGTCGTAGACACACTTAACTTTCAAATTACTTCACAGATGGCATAAAGTTCAATGTCCAGATACGAAAATCACACAATATACAGTTCTACAATTTAACTACTATCTGGAAGAAAGTTCTTTCTAAATTGATTTCAAACTATATTAACTACAGGATAAAAAAATTAGATTTCTCTGGCCTTGTTATGTAGTCTCGGTGTTGTCCAATAGTTGAAATCGTTTCTTGGTATCAGCAATCTTTTACTATGGGCACCGAATCTCTCTTCAGATTAGTTACCTCTCGTTCTCGTTGGTTTTCATGAAACAAAAAAAGATATATATTATATAACAATCCAAGAGAGTCCTGTCACACTGGCGCCACTGTAATTTTTCCTCCTATCTACGTGATTATGTAGCTCTTAATTCGTTCGAGCAATCACTCATTCATAATATGAAACACCGTCATAGCTCATTCACTCAAAATGGTTCAGAAATTTTACTTGTTAGAATGAAATCAGGCGATGATTCTTCTTCTCTGCAGGCTCGTGCTTTGCGGCAGTCTGCCAATCTGTACAAATAAAATGCCTCGTAATTTTGGGAGCGTTGTATAATCAGTCGGGAAACCTCAGATCAAGCGGATATTTGGCTTTGATGAAGTTTAACATTCCGAAGAAGTAATGGAGCTCTTGGATTATTAAATGCAGGTTCGTATCCAGTCTTTCGGAAGTTCCCTTCTGATTAACAACTACGCAATATATCGATGAATATCATTAATTCTCAAATGTCTATATATATATATATATATATATATATATATATATATATATATATATATATATATATATATTCCCTTTTAATCGTACAGTTTGTCTCAGTTATCTTTTGTCATAAATGTCAATATTCGGATTACAATTCTTCAAACCAAGCTCAGGCTAATCGACACGAAGACAATCTCGGAAGCTTTTTTTCTAACAACCCCCAGAGAGAGTATTACAATGAATAATTATGCGCTCATGGCATAGCGATTGTTTGAAACTATTTTGCGCATGGATTCTGCGAGTATGAAGATAGAAAATTTGTAAACGTCATTCAAGGGTAGAATTGTATCAGAATAATTAATCGAATATAAAAAGATATTACAGTAGGAACCTCAGTAATGTATTTTAAAAATCTGCTTTGTCTCATCGTGTTGGGTAAAACGGCTCAAAAAAATTCTTTTGTAGTTTTAGTGAAACGGTGTACACTTAAACTGAATTGTCTGTCCGACACACAAAACACCTCAGGATTCCATCAAGTGCACTGTAATAGGAAGGGATGTGACCAGTTATTCCTCTCACATCTACATTTAAAAAAATCGTTAAAGTATCGTGAAATGGAATCTCGTGGCGCAATGGGGAAAATATTACAAAATAATTGTTGAAGAAGAGAGACAAATAAATGGAATATGGAAAATCAAAACTCAAGAACATTCATTAATGGAAAGGACTAAACCTTGTCCGTAGTTGTTAAGTATATTGCAGCCGTACGTGCTTAGGCCTCAAAGCACTGTAAAAATAGCCAGTGACTCACGAACATCCTTCCTACGACGAAGGAAGATCCCTGACAGCTAGCAGCACGAAGTGCAATCCGGTAACACTGAGGCATTGCCATACAAAAGTAAACAAAATCGTATCACGTGATAGATCGTGGCAGACGTGCGAAGAAGTGGCGCCAGTCCACTTTAACTACCTGGGCTCTTCCTCTTGCTGTACAGACGCCATCCAGTCCAGTGTGTTCTGCTAGGGCAGCCCCTGCGTTGTAGGCTGCCGGGAGAACAGCATGCGTTTGCTGACCTGTGTGCGCACGCTCTGGCGAGCGCAACGTTCAGGAAACCAGACTAACAGGGCTACGCCGATAGTTCGCCGCACTCATCTCTGTCAATTAATTTCCACATTTAAGATACTGATTTCACACTGTGGTCTATCTAATGGGGTGCGTCTGAAAAGTTGGCGAGTGGCCTCAGAAACTTAAGGAAACAAACATTACAAAGAAATACGATTACTGGCCTTCACAGTACATTGCTTTTCACAATATATTTAAATGACCTAGTAGATAGTGTCGGAAGTTCCATGCGACTTTTCGTGGATGATGCTGTAGTATACAGAGAAGTTGCAGCATTAGAAAATTGCAGCGAAATGCAGGAAGATTTGCAGCGGATAGGCACTTGGTGCAGGGAGTGGCAACCGACCTTTAACATAGACAAATGTAATGTACTGCGAGTACATAGAAAGAAGGATCCTTTATTGCATGATTATATAATAGCAGAACAAACACTGGTAGCAGTTACTTTTGTAAAATATCTGGGAGTATGCGTACGGAAAGATTTGAAGTGGAATGATCATATAAAATTAACTGTAAGGCGGGTGCCAGGTTGAGATTCATTGGGAGAGTCCTTAGAAAATGTAGTCCATCAACAAAGGAGGTGGCTTACAAAACACTCGTTCGACCTATACTTGAGTAGTGCTCATCAGTGTGGGATCCGTACCAGGTCGGGTTGACAGAGGAGATCCAAAGAAGAGCGGCGCGTTCCGTCACAGGGTTATGTGGTAAGCGTGATAGCGTTACGGAGATGTTTAGGAAACTCAAGTGGCAGACTCTGCGAGAGAGGCGCTCTGCATCGCGGTGTAGCTTGCTGTCCAGGTTTCGAGAGGGTGCGTTTCTCAATGAGGTATCGAATATATTGCTTCCCCCTACTTATACCTCCCGAGGAGAATGTAAAATTAGAGAGATTCGAGAGCGCAAGGAGGCTTTCCGGCAGTCGTTCTTCCCGCGAACCATACACGACTGGAGCAGGAAAGGAGGTAATGACAGTGACACGTGAAGTGCCCTCCGCCACACACCTTTGGGTGGCTTGTGGAGTATAAATGTAGATGTAGATGTAGAAGTGACAAAAGTCATCAAATACCTTGTAATGTCGTGTCAGGTCTCCTTTTACCCAGCGTAGTGCAGCAACTCGACTTAGCGTGGACTCAACAAGTCTTTGGTAGTCTCCTGCTGAAATACTGAGCCATGCTGCCTCTATAGCCCCCCCGCCCCCTAAATTTCCAAAGTGTTGCCGGTGTAGAATTTTGTGCACCAGATGACCTTTCGCTTATGTCCCATAAATGTTCGATGGGATTCATGTTGTGAGATCTGGAACGGCAAATAATTCGCCTGAATTGTCCAGAATGTTCTTCAAGCCAATCTCGAACAATTATGGCCCACGGACACGGTGCATTCTCATCCACAAAAACTGCATCGTTTTATGAGAACATGAAGTCCATGAATGACTGCGAATGGTATCCAAGCTGCCGAAAATAAACATTTTCAGCCAATGATCTGTTCAGTTTCATGTAAACACAGCCCACGCCATTGTGGAGCGACCAGCAGCTTGCACAGTGCGTTGGTGACAGTTGGTGACAATTGGGTCTGTGGCTTCGTAACGTCTGCGTCACATTCGAACCGTACCATCAGCTCTTACCAACTGAAATCCAAATTCAATTGAACAGGCCAAGGTTTTCGAGTCGTCTAGGGTCCAGCCGAATGGCCATGAGCCCACGAGAGACGCTGAAGGTGACATCAAAGGAAATCGCATAGGTTGTCTCCCGACATCGCCCATTAATAACAAATTTCGCCGCACTCTCCTAACGGATACGTTCTTCGTACTTCCCAGATTGATTTATGCGGCTATTCCACGTAGTGCTGCTTGTCTGTTAGCACTGACAAATCTACACAAACGTTTCAGTTCTCGGATGTTAAGTGAAGGTCATCGCCCACTGCCTATTCCGTGGTGAGAGGCAACGCCTGAAATTTGGTATCCTTGACACACTTTTGACATTGTGGAGCTCGGAATATTGAATTGCCTGACGATTTCCGAAATGGAATGTCCCGGGCTTCTAGCTCCAACTGCCATTCCGCCTTCAGCGTCTGTTAATTCCCGTCGCGCGGCCATAAGCACGTCGGAAACCTTTCCACATGAATCACCTGAGTACAAATGACAGCTCGGGCAGTGCACTGTCTCTTTATACCTTTTGTACGTGATTCTGCCGCCATCAGTATACACAACTGGCCATTAAAATTGCTACACCAAGAAGAAATGCAGATGATAAACGGGTATTCATTGGACAAATATATTATACTAGAACTGACATGTGATTACGTTTTCACGCAATTTGGGTGCATAGATCCTGAGAATAGTAGCCAGAACAACCTCCTCTGGCCGTAATAACGGCCTTGATACGCCTCGGCATTGAGTCAAACAGAGCTTGGATGGCGTGTACAGGTACAGCTGCCCATGCAGCTTCAACACGGAAAAAAATGGTTCAAATGGCTCTGAGCACTATGGGACTCAACTTCTGAGGTCATTAGTCCCCTAGAACTTAGAACTAGTTAAACTTAACTAACCTAAGGACATCACACACATCCATGCCCGAGGCAGGATTCGAACCTGCGACCGTAGCGGTCTCACGGTTCCAGACTCCGGGGCCTAGAACCGCACGGCCACTTCAGCCGGCAGCTTCAACACGATACCACAGTTCATCAAGAGTAGTGACTGGCGTATTGTGGCGAGCCAGTTGCTCGGCCACCATTGACCAGACATTTTCAGTTGGTGAGAGATCTGCAGAATGTGCTGGCCAGGGCAGCAGTCGAACATTTTCTGTATCCAGAAATGCCCGTACAGGACTGCAACATGCCGTCGTGCATTATCCTGCTGAAATGTACGGTTTCGTAGGGATCGAATGAAAGGTAGAGCCACAGGTCGTAACACATCTGAAATGTAACGTCCACTGTTCAAAGTGCCGTCAATGCGAACAAGAGGTGATCGAGACGTGTAACCAATGACACCCCATACCATCACGCCGGGTGATACGCCAGTCTTTGGCGATGACGAATACACACTTCCAATGTGCGTTCACCGCGATATCGCCAAACACGGATGCGACCATCATGATGCAGTAAACAGTTCAGGCCATCGCGCACAATGCCAGTCAACACTGAACGAGTGCGAGGGCTTCTCGCACATATCGGTGACAGCCTTTGAGAATGACAACAAAAGAACTGAAGATAATCAAACACAGCGCAAGCACTATTGTTCACGGACATTTGCAGATGTTGTGGCACTTCAACGTATGAGCATGGTGGTCAACAGCTTCACAACCGATGTCAGAAGTGAACTGTGGCTAATGATGACTGCACTGAGGTGACAAAAGTAATGGGACATCGATATGAATATACACTACTGGCCCTTAAAATTGCTACACCACGAAGATGACGTGCTACAGACGCGCAATTTAACCGACAGGAAGAAGATACTGTGATATGCAAATGATTAGCTTTTCAGAGCATTCACACAAGGTTGGCGCCGGTGGCGACACCTACAACGTGCTGACATGAGGACAGTTTCCAACTGATTTCTCATACACAAACAGCAGTTGACCGGCGTTGCCTGGTGAAACGTTGTTGTAATGCCTCGTGCAAGGAGAAGAAATGCGTACTATCACGTTTCCGACTTCGATAAAGGTCGGATTGTAGCCTATCGCGATTTCGGTTTATCGTATCGTGACATTGCTGCTCGCGTTGGTCGAGATCCAACGACTGTTAGCAGAATATGGAATCGGTGGGTTCAGGAGGATAATACGGAAGGCCGTGCAGGATCCCAACGGCCTCGAATCACTAGCAGTCGAGATGACAGGCATCTTATTCGCATGGCTGTAACGGATCGTGCAGCCACGTCTCGATCCCTGAGGCAAGAGGTGCGGACGTTTGCAAGACAACAACCATCTGCACGAACAGATTGACGACGTTGGCAGCAGCATGGACTATCAGCTCGGAGACCATAGCTGCTGTTACCCTTGACGCTGCATCACAGACAGGAGCGCCTGCGATGGTGTACTCAACGATGAACCTGGGTGCACGAATGGCAAAACGTCACTTTTTCGGATGAACATCTGCAAATGTCCGTGAACAATAGTGCTTGCGCTGTGTTTGATTATCTTCAGTTCTTTTGTTGTCATTCTCAAAGGCTGCCAACGATATGTGCGAGCAGCCCTCGCTCTCGTTTGGTGTTGACTGGCATTGTGCGTGATGACCTGAACTGTCATTCATGAACATTCGCTGATGTTGCAGGTATCCAGTAACGCGCGACCACGGAGCTACAAGCGATCTCACAACAAGCTTTTGCTGACGCTCTACAACAGCTTTACATCTGACATCCACTTCCTGCTTCAACACCGTACACTTACTCTAACATTCCATGGGTCTCCGTCACCATTTTCCCCACTTTGAAACAGAACTTCATGTTAACGCATTGCTCTATTTTGCGCTCAATTTTGCAATGACATGGAGCGGGGACGGATGTTTGGTGGATGATCAGCGGGTGCCTTTGAGAATGAGAGCAGAAGAGTTGAAGATAAACAAAGACAGTGTAAGCATTATTATTAACGAACATTTGCAGTCTTTGCGGATAGTCAACAACGCGTGCCAAAAATTACGTGAAACTGAAAAGATTGCAAATGAAAAAAATATTTCTAATAACATTTTTCCGCTTTTAAGGCACAAATTATAAGCCAGGGGTTTTCGAAGAATTGCGTTCGACGAAGGAATTGTTCAGAAATATGTGAAACAAACGATGTGTTAACATTATATTACGCATGCCTTTTTGTTGTTTATATGTGTCAAAGTATGTAAATGTGTCGAAGGATACGAGTATAAATAAATTGTTAAAACTTTACTGACTTAGACATTTGTTTTACAAGCAGCACACCCTGCTGCAGCAGAGAAATGAAGGCAGCCAGCGGAAAAATGCTCCTGTCGGAGAACAAAAAGGAGAATATGTTCCTTTTCAAAAGAACCAGCTGTCTCAGTCCTCTTTCCACCTTCCTCACCAAAACATTTTGTGTGCGAATGTATTCGTGCTTTATTGTGCTGAAAGAGAATAGCAGTGACGTTGGAGGAGTGAGGAGACAGTGCAAGTGGGAGGGAGAGAGAGAGATAGAGATAGAGAGAGAGAGAGAGAGAGAAGAGATAGTGATGGTAGGGGAGAAAAGTGGAAATGAAAGAGAGATGGATGAAGACAATGGGCGTGGGAGCCGAAGTGAGAGGAGGTATTAATTGTCAGTTAGAGACAGAGGCAGTAAAAGAGAGAGAGAGAGGCCTTGAAATAAGATAGTCTTGGCTGCATCTTGTTTTATCTATTTATTGACAGTAACCCATTTCGCCTTTGTGAAGATGCCCCACAATGCCGAAATGCGTCATTCCCAATAAATAGAGAAAATGATTTGCAGCCAAGACTGTCATATTTCAAGGAATTCATATTCTGTTGTGGTAACTGGCGCCAAGCATGGAATGGAACCAATTTTACTTTTGGAAGGAGAGATGAGTGGAGATATAAGCAGTGAGAGCAAAAGAGAGAGGAGACAGTGGAAATGAAAATATACAGATGACTGGAGACCATACATAGGCCTGTGGGGTCTGCAGCCACCCAGACTGGCGAACTTTAATATGCAGGTAGAGCGGAGGGCACATGTTGGATCGAAAATTTAAACGCATGGGTACAAGGAAAAAAATGAGTTGGACCGCAGAATTTTTGAGCTGCCGAGGTATGGTGGAGAAAGTGGCAGAGGGTAAATCAATGGGAGAAAAGTGAGATAGTTGGATACGGACATAAAGGGTGCCCATAACTTAAGATCCAATTTCAAAGAAAGAGAACTATTGCTCACTATGGCCTCGAATTCGAACAGCATGTTATTAATGCAAGGGGAAACCTCATGGGAAAAATTGACAAACAGATGGCGCTGTAAGCGTCAGAATATGCTCACTAACAGACACGCGGCACGTGGTTGCTCCCCAGATTGGATCCGAGAATCCGTACACGACTGTCTCCGTGAAGAATCGCCCGCTGCAAGTCAAGCTCTTTTACAAGAACGGTGACTGTACGCCAGCAGACCTGTAGAAGTCCCAAGCAAACAAGGCTATGAAAAAAGGCATTCATCCAGTGTCTGCTAAGAATGTGGAGGAAAAGATCGCAAAATTCACAAAGATAGGTTCTTTTGAAGTGCAGTGTGGCAGACAGAGGAAAGGAGTTGATTCGAAGGCTGTCGAAGACGTGGCCACAGCACTGCAGGAGGGGTCGGACAGTGGTGTGCAAAACTGCAGTGCACAGAGAACTGTTCGAACGTTGGACATGCTTGCGAGCACGGGGCATAAAATCATACGAGACATCCTGCATTGCTATGAATACAAACACCATGTTTAGAAGTTGCTTCCTGGTGGCCTGCCAGGAAGACAGACTTGCTCGCATGGAAGTGGACAGCGAATGGCCACGGAACATTCTGTGGACAGACAAAGCCCGTTTCCATCTTCAAGGACACGCCAGTACATAAAATTGCAGAATATGGGGAACGGCAAATCCGTACACACATCAACGGTCACCACTTCATTCTACAAAGGCGACTGTGTGGTGCTGGTTGTCGGTATCGTTTATCGTAGAGCCATATTTTTTGGAGGAGATGAGTGCTGCCCGTCCTGTTACCTATATCCTCAGCGGTAAACGCTGCGAGAGTCTTTTGCGCGCCAACGCCATTTCAACCCTTCAACAGCGTGGATGTGAGGGTAGAATCATTTTTATGCAAGATGGCGCTCCTCCGCATATCGCACAGCCAGTGAAGCAGCTGTTGCAGTGGCATTTCGGAAATGCTAGAACTGTAAGCCGTCATTTCCCTATACCTGGCCGTCCATATCACCTGGTCTTAATCCGCGCGACTTCTCGCTGTGGGTGTATTTGAAAGATATTGTTTTCAGTGCTCCAATTACGAACGTAGCTGAATTGAAGGCACGCAATTCTCAACACATTCCGAATGTGATCCCCGAGACACTCTGTTGTGGAACATGCTGTTTCTCGATTTCAACCTATGGTAGAAAACGGTGGACAGCATACTGAACATGTCTCTCGCAAGTTGACGATGCGTGGAAACATATGTCATTTTGATTTTTATGCATTTTGTTATAGCTTTTATGCGGTTTTTGGCCTCAAGATGATTAAAAATCATTTTTTCCCATCCAATGTAGTACGACCTTGCCGTGGTTGATGGTCTTACCTAACTAACAGCGCCACAACTGTTGACTGCCGACCTTATGCAATCAAGCCCATTGAACGGTATGGATGGTGTAATGTCCAGCTCAAATCATAGATTTACTAGAATCCATCGGTCGTTTGTAGCGGACCACATATACGTTAAGGCGCTTACAGCGCAGTCAATTGATAAAATTTTAGTTAAATCTTTTTGTTCCATTACTTCTGTACCTGCGACAGTAATATGCTGTTCAAACGTGAAGTCATTCTGAGCAGTGATTCTCTTTCTCCAACGTTTTGAAACTGGCACTCTGTATGCAGACAGAGGCAGTGAAAGGGAGACGCTGAGAATGAAGACTTAACTACAAAGAGAGACTGGCTAAAAGGATCTGTAATGTTTTGTGTTAGTCAGTGGCCTACCTAGAATTGGGATGAGGAGGATTTCCTTGTGCAACTAAACGCTAGCCTGCATGACCTACTGGCCGGCCCAGGACGGTCTTGGGTGGAGAGGCGACAGCGAATGGCTGGATGTTGGTAAATCTCGGTTTGGGGAATTTGGCCAGTGTTAACTTGCCTAAAATGACCGGCGATGTAACAGCAATGGCGCAGTGTCAGAGAAGCTGAAAGATGGGTTCTTACAGCTCTTAGAAGTTCGATGGTAAATCACAGTCAAACAATAGCGCAAATTTTAATTCATCAGTGATCACAGATACACGAGGAACATCAAATGAAACTATAATATCTTCAGTTCTTTAACACTACAGAAGTTAACATTTTATAGTGACTACAAATTTTCAGCTCTAAATTAGAACTTTTAAACGCTTCATTCAATTTGAACAAACAGAATATAAGATAGCGTTGCACTGTAGCTGGAAATTTGTGGTAAGGTCTCATGGGACCAAAATGCTGAGGTCATAGGTCCCTAAACCTACACACTATGTAATCTAACTTTAACATCTACATATGTACTCCGCTAGCCACCAAGCCGTGTGTGGCGGAGAGCACAATTCGCGCCAAAGTCATATTCCCCCCCCTCCCCCTCCCCCTCTGTTCCACTCGCGGATCGCGCGAGGGAAAAACGACTGTGTGAACGCCTCAATACGAGCTCTAATTTCCCTTATCTTTGAATGGTGATCATTGCGCGATTTGAAAGTTACTCTACATCCTCGGCGAAGATCGGATTTCGGAATTTAGTGAGCAGCCCCTTCCGTTTAGCGCATCCTCCATCTGCAAGTGTATCCCAGTTCAAACTTTCTATGTAACGCTCTCGCGATGGCTAAATGTGTCAGTCACGAATCTTGCTGCTCTTCTTTGGACCTTCTCAATCTCTTGATAAGACCCAATTGGTAAGGGTCCCATACAGATGAACAATCCTCCAAGACTGGTCGAACTAACGTATTGTAAGCAGTTTCCTTTGTTGAAGGACTGCATCAGTTCAGGATTCTACCAATAAACCGCAATCTGGAGTTTGCCTTGCCCGTTACTTGTGGAATCTGATCATGCCATTTGATATCATTTAGAATAGTCACACCCAGATACTTGACAGATGTTACCGCTTCCAAAGATTGGGAATTTATTTTGTACTCGCACATTAATGGGGATTTTCGCCTTGTTATACGCAGTAGGTTACACTTACTAATACTGAGAGATAACTGCCAATCATTACAGCAAGCATTTATTTTCTGCAAATCCTCATTGATTTGTTCACAACTATCGTGTGATACTACTTTCCTGTAGACTACAGCATCATCGGCAAACAGTCTAATGCCGCTGCAGTACCATCAACCAGATCGTTTATGTAAATCGTAAAAAGCAGAGGACCTATTACGCTGCTCTGGGGCACACCTGAAGTTACGCTTGTTCCTGTTAAAGTATTTACGCTATGCACAACACACACACCCATGCCCGAGGGAGGACTCGAACCCCCGACGGGTGAGCCACACGGACTGTGACAAGGCGCCCTAGACCACGGGGCTACCCCGTGCGGCTGCACTGTAGCTATCAACCCTGAAAGATACATACCCATTTCTATTTTATTTACTTATTTGTTACGTTTTTATATATTTTTCATTGTGTAAATGTCTGTCAGAACGTCATATTCACCACAATAACACAGAAACTGAATGCAGCATGAATTCCTCATATCTTGTCACACTTGTGCAATTACTTAACAAATATATTACTAATTTTGGTAAATATTTATTTAATGAATGATTGCAATTGCCAATACAAAATCATGTTAATTTGGGAAGTGGCCAATCGCATGTGTTAGCTGACACCAGTATTGTAAAGAGTACAAAAAGATGGTACTATGAAGCAGACAAAAATATTTATTTAAACAATATTTATCGACGATCTGTTACCATTTAACTTGCGCAAACTTGTGCAAGAATGCTGGCTTATTTATGAAAAGACCTATATTTAAGTTTATTGTTGTGTGACGAAATGCTTATAGTACGCCACTGAAGCCAAATGGAGAGAGGCATTACGAGTGGTGAGCTCAAGGAAGCGATTCTGGACATTTTTATGTTGTTCTCGAAGCTGTGGTAATGTGTGTGATCCGATCATGTAGGTGATTGAGACTGGGCTGTGGACGGCCTCTACAATACTTTAACTTTTGAAGGGACTAAGTTTTTCGCAAGGTGTGCATGTGCTCCACTGTAGAACTCTAACTTTTTACGATTGCTCTACGGAATTGAGAATAAGCTTATACTCCTTGTCTCTCATGTTTCTTGTGCAAATTTTCATACTAAACTCAGAATTATTTTGAGTTAGCGAATATTTCATGTATTGTGATCACAAAATGGACTTAGTCTCTCGTACGTCTTGGATGACTGTTTAGCTTGGGGATTCTGCTATCATTCTCGTAACGCTCTCGATGCAACTTTATTGAATTTGATAGGTTTTTTTTCTGTTTGATTTTTCACTGGCTATCGTGGGAATGCTTTCCGTTTATTTGAGATGTACTTTCTTGAATAAACATTATTCAACACAATGCTCTGTCGTCTACATCAAATACAGATGTTAGAATACAACACTTTTTATTAAATTATTCATTAATCTTTTATTTTATATTTCTGTGTAATTTATTAATTCGCAATTTTAGCCAATGCATAGATTATTTGACTGCTGCCAGTAGTTTTCTATGTCTTCTGCACTACCTTTCTTTATCAGAGGTACAACTCTGCCTGTTTTACATGCTCTTGAATTTGACTGCAGCGAGTTAGCTGCTGGACGCGAAAGCAGATGTGTGCGTCTCGACTGCACAATCTTATCGATCTATTCTTTTTTAAACAGAGCAGTGCGTAGTCCAGTTACCTAAAGTACGAGAAACATCAGGTAAATTCGGAGCTGGTTTTCATTAAAGGAGAACATATTAACCTTTTTTGTCCTCCGACAGAAGCATTTTTTTCCCTGGTTATATACTAATGAAGCAAAGAGAAGGAATGAAATCATGTGACAGCTGTCCGGGCCAAGACATAGATAGTGCGTCAGCCAAGTGCAACATTAGATTTAAAAGGACCAAAAGATCTGCCAAAAAGAGAACCTAATTCCGGAAAGGCGTAAGCTCAGCAAGGAAAACAGCGTAGGTTACAAAATAATTAAAAAACAAATCACCACCAAATGCAGAGAAGTAAAAGGGAAATGGACCGAAAAAATTGTTGAAGAGATAGAAGAAAAATGAAATTTTTACTCTGCAGCGGAGTGTGCATTGATATGAAACTTCTTGGCAGGGTAAAACGGTGTGCCAGACCGAGATGCGAACTCGGGACCTTTGTCTTTGTGGGAAAGTGCTTTGTCGACTGAGCTACCCAACCACGACTCAGTTTCCGTCCTCATAACTTTACTTTCGCCACTACCCCATTTCCTTACTTCAAAATTTAACAGCCGTTCCCCTGCGAATCTTTCGAGACTAGCAATCCTGGAAGAAAGGATACTGTGGCTTAGCCACAGCCTGGTGGATGTTTCCAGAATGAAATTTTCACTCTGCAACGGAGTGTTCAGTGATATGAAGTTACCTGGCAGATTAAAACAGTGTGCCGGACTGATGATCGAATTCGGGACCTTTGCTGGTAGAGCGCTTCCACTCTAGAGGCAAAAGTTTCTAGTTCGCTTTGATGATTGTACTTATTCAAGTAATTCATTAATCTGTCCTTCATAATTGATTCTATTTTTCAGAGAAATATGCCAATAATTTTCTCTGTCATCTGGGCTACCTTTCTTTATTTGAGATATAACTGTCGCCTGCTTTAAATGATCTAGAAATTTCCCTGATGTGAATGACATCCTTAGTATGTTTGTGAAGGAAGCTTGTATGATCTGTATGCGTTGTTTCACCACACACGTCGGTACTGACATTTTATTTGGTAAGCTGTTTGCTGTTCTACTGACTTCATGCTCTCTGATTGGTAATAACATCACTGTGTATAATTATTTGCAGATGTTATATTTGTTTTCGGTATTTTTTGTTGTAATGTCTCAGCAGTATTGTACAAGAAAAATGCTCGTTCACATAGTTTGCTAGGTGGTGTGAATCATTTATTGCCTTAGCGACTTCCACTGTATTATGCCTTTGTTTTTCTCTTTTCGTTTCCTTTTAATGACATCCAAGACTGCTTTCATTTATTTTCTGTATTGTATATTTTTATTCATTAAATAACTTTTTTGCAGCAATCAGGGTTTTCCTATGAATCTTTTTGTACACTGAAGCACCAACGAAACTGGTATACGCATGCGTATTGAAATACAGAGATTTGTAAGCCGGCAGATTACAGCGCTGCAGTCGGCAACGCCTATATAAGACAAGTGTCTGGCGCAGTTTTGAGATCGGTTACTGATGCTACAATGGCACAGTATCAAGATTTCAGAGAAATGGTTCAAATGGCTCTGAGTACTATGGGACTTAACTGCTGAGGTCATCAGTCCCCTAGAACTTAGAACTACTTAAACCTAACTAACCTATGGACATCACACTCATCCACGCCCAAGGCAGGATTCGAACCTGCGACCGTAGCGGTCACGCGGTTCCAGACTGTAGCGCCTAGAACCGCACGGCCACTCCGGCCGGCTATCAAGATTTAAGAGCGTTTGAACGTGGTGTTATATTCGACACACGAGCGATGGGACACAGGATTTTCCTGCACGACTATTTCACGAGTTTACCGTGAATATCAGGAATCAGGTAAAACATCAAATCTCCGGCATCGCTGTCGCCGAAAAAAGATCCTGTAAGAGTGGGACCAACGAAGACCGGAGAGTATGGTTCAACGTGACAGAAGTGCAACCCTTCCGCAGATTTCAATGCTGGGCCATCAACAAGTGTCAGTGTGCGAACCATTCAACAAAACATCATCGTTATGGGCTTTCGGAGCCGAGGGCCCATTCGTGTATCCTTGATGGCTACACGACCTTTACTCCTAGCCTTTGCCTTGTGAACACCGACATTCGACTGTTGATGACTGGGAACAAGTTGCCTGGTCGGACGAGTCTTGTTTCAAATTGTATCAAGTAGATGGATGTGCTCAACCTCAGCAATCTATGGACCCTGCATGTCAGCAGTGGACTGTTCAAGCTGATAGAGGCCGTGTAATGGTGCGGGACGTTTGCAGCTGGAGTGATATGGGGCGCCTAATACGTCTAGATACGACTCTGACAGGTGATAAGTACGTAAGCGTGCTGTCTGATTACCTACATCCATTCATGTCCATTGTTCATTCCGACGGACTTGGGGAATTCCAGCTAGACAATGCGACACCATACACGTCCAGAATTGCTACAGAGTGCCTCCAGCAACAGTCTTCTGCGTTTTAACACTTCCGTTGGACACCAAACACCCCAGACATGAACATTATTGAGCTTCAAAATATCCACGGGTGTACTGCCGGTCTACAGTGTCCAACGGGCACAATATTTCGGCGATCATACATGTCGCCATCATCAGGTGAACTGACGGACTGAGCTCCTGTGAACGTGCCGTACGCTATGGCTGCTCAGGGGGAACTGGGTTCGGTCGCGGCGGCGGCCCATTTAAATACCCTCCGCCCGCGGCGCACTCCCTCCGCCGTCCGCGCCCCGCGCCACGGTCACGCGGTGGAACAGATTGCGACGGCGTCTGAGATGACGTCGGTGTGATGGCTCTGTCCGCCGTGGTCGTCACAACTATACGTTTGCTCGATTTATTCTTGATTAACCCAATCGCTGGTTCCCAAGCCTTGCTAAGATTATAGCCACAGTCACGGTTTATGAGGTCGTCATTGGTGCGAATTTCGATGGCCTCTCTAAAAACGCTCTCCCAGTATCTCGACGTCTGTACCAGAATCCTCGTGCGTTCATACTCCATAGCGTGATTTTCCGACAAACAATGTTCAGCGACCGCCGACTTGCTCGGACACATCAGTCGAGTGTGCCTCTGGTGTTCACGGCATCGATCCTCGACGGTATGCATCGTCTGACCAATATACGACTTGCCACATCGACACGGAATCTGGTACACGCCGGCCTTCCTCAAACCGAGGTCATCTTTGGCGCTCCCCACCAGTGCACGAGTTTTATTCGGAGGACAAAATACCGTTCTGACCCGGTGTTTCTTCAAAATGCGGGCGATTTTCCCCGAGAGTGCGCCTGTATATAGAATAAACGCAGTGCCTACCTCCTCCACTGCGTTTACGGATTTATGGACAATCCTGCAGGATTCATGGTGTCAGTTTCCTCGAGCACTACTTCAGACATTAGTCGAGTCCATGCCACGTCGTGCTGCGGCACTTCTGGGTGCTCGCTGTGACCGTATACGATATTAGTCAGATGTATCTGTTTCTTTGGCTCTTCAATGTACCTATGATAGAAATTTAATAACTACGGCTCATTATGACTCTTTCTCATAGAGCTATGGTACTTACAAGTTTGGGAGGACTTCCTAATATCTGCTCTTATACATTTGTTTTTGTGAGACACTGACACTGATCAAAATTTAAATAATGCTGAGAATTTAAAGAATTTGTCATTTGCATAGGTATCTCTATACACTTCACCCCAACTTTGGGCCGGCCGCAGTGGCCGAGCGGCTCTACGCGCTTCAGTCCGGAACCGCGCAACTCCTACGGTCGCAGGTTCGAATCCTGCCCCGAGCATGGACGTGTGTGATGTCTTTAGGTTAGTTAGGTTTAAGTAGTCCTAAGTTCTAGTGGACTGATGACCTCAGATGTTAAGTCCCATAGTGCTCAGAGCCATTTGAAGCCAGCTTTGATTTGGTAGTTCTCTTGGGAAATTTTGTACTTTGATTTCTGATAAATATCCGTTGTAGACACGCAGTTTTACTGAGTGAGGTGCCACAGTGGTTAGTGCAATGGACTGGCATTCGAGAGGACTACGGTTCAAACCCGCGTCTGGCCATCCTGATTTAGATTTTCTGTGATTTCCCTAAATCGCTTTTGGCAAATGCCGTGATGGTTCCTTTGAAAGGGCACGGCCGAATTTCTTTTACAGCATTCCCCAATCGGCTGGGACCTATGACCTCACTGTTTGGTCCCCTCCCCCAAATAAACCAACCAACCATGCAGTTCAGGTATTTTTTCCACACCCAGTTTTACTGCTATTATTTGGCAGAAATGGCCAATGGAAACCAAGATCTTTTACTGCAACATCACATTTTTCCCTGTCCATATTTGTGGTCACTTGGTCTCTTACTGATGAAGTCATTGTAGTAACCTATTGACTGACAGGGACATGCCAAAACTCTGAAGGATATTTATGAGCGTGCTACTAGTTTCATTTATGATATCTGTGTTTATTTCTCTGCACAAAATGACGTTAACTTTTGTAGTTGACATTTTATCTAGGGCTTCTATTAATTTATTGAAAACATTACCACTGGGTCATCGCTACACACGCAAAATTATTAATTTATTGGTGATACCAAGTCCTATAAATTTACTAGCTGACTTTTCAAAGAGTTTGTCTTCAATTCCTGTAGTACGGTCGTGACTTTATTTAAACTCTGTCTCTATGTTAGTGCTCAGTAACACAAACTACTGTGCAATTTAAAAATTGGAGCTCGTCTTCAAATTGCTGTATTTTATTTTTTGTTGCCTGCATGTTTGGATTGAGGATTCGTAAATCTGTGGATTGTCCCATGTTACTTTTTCCAGTAGTTTATTTTTCTTTATGACATGTAGTACACTCCTGGAAATGGAAAAAAGAACACATTGACACCGGTGTGTCAGACCCACCATACTTGCTCCGGACACGGCTGTACAAGCAATGATCACACGCATGGCACAGCGGACACACCAGGAACCGCGGTGTTTGCCGTCGAATGGCGCTACCTGCGCAGCATTTGTGCACCGCCGCCGTCAGTGTCAGCCAGTTTGCCGTGGCATACGGAGCTCCATCGCAGTCTTTAACACTGGTAGCATGCCGCGACAGCGTGGACGTGAACCGTTTGTGCAGTTGACGGACTTTGAGCGAGGGCGTATAGTGGGCATGCGGGAGGCCGGGTGGACGTACCGCCGAATTGCTCAACACGTGGGGCGTGCGGTCTCCACAGTACATCGATGTTGTCGCCAGTGGTCGGCGAAAGGTGCACGTGCCCGTCGACCTGGGACCGGACCGCAGCCACGCACGGATGCACGCCAAGACCGTAGGATCCTACGCAGTGCCGTAGGGGACCGCACCGCCACTTCCCAGCAAATTAGGGACACTGTTGCTCCTGGGGTATCGGCGAGGACCATTCGCAACCGTCTCCATGAAGCTGGGCTACGGTCCCGCACACCGTTAGGCCGTCTTCCGCTCACGCCCCAACATCGTGCAGCCCGCCTCCAGTGGTGTCGCGACAGGCGTGAATGGAGGGACGAATTGAGACGTGTCGTCTTCAGCGATGAGAGTCGCTTCTGCCTTGGTGCCAATGATGGTCGTATGCGTGTTTGGCGCCGTGCAGGTGAGCGCCACAATCAGGACTGCATACGACCGAGGCACACAGGGCCAACACCCGTCATCAGGGTGTGGGGAGCGATCTCCTACACTGGCCGTACACCACTGGTGATCGTCGAGGGGACACTGAATAGTGCACGGTACATCCAAACCGTCATCGAACCCATCGTTCTACCATTCCTAGACCGGCAAGGGAACTTGCTGTTCCAACAGGACAATGCACGTCCGCATGTATCCCGTGCCACCCAACGTGCTCTAGAAGGTGTAAGTCAACTACCCTGGCCAGCAAGATCTCCGGATCCGTCCCCCATTGAGCATGTTTGGTACTGGATGAAGCGTCGTCTCAGCGGTCTGCACGTCCAGCACGAACGCTGGTCCAACTGAGGCGCCAGGTGGAAATGGCATGGCAAGCCGTTCCACAGGACTACATCCAGCATCTCTACGATCGTCTCCATGGGAGAATAGCAGCCTGCATTGCTGCGAAAGGTGGATATACACTGTACTAGTGCCGACATTGTGCATGCTCTGTTGCCTGTGTCTACGTGCCTGTGGTTCTGTCAGTGTGATCATGTGATGTATCTGACCCCAGGAATGTGTCAATAAAGTTTCCCCTTCCTGGGACAATGAATTCACGGTGTTCTTATTTCAATTTCCAGGAGTGTATATCTGTCTTATGAGTGGTTATTGCAGAATATTTTAAAGTGCTAGAGATACTCTTTAGATAGGGGACCTGATGTTTGTCTAAGACTGCCACGTTTTCTTCTTATTAATCAGCCTTATCAGGTTATGTGATGAAACCGTCTAGTTATTGTCAAGCAGCTCTTCGTAAGCCACATGTTTCAGTAGCCAGTTCCAAGCGACGCTTGAGGTGATGTAAAGGGCGATGCCGCTGGATCGTAGGTGACTGGAGTCAAAATGTTCAAATGTGTATTAATTCTTAAGGGACCAAACTGATGAGGTCATCGGTCTCAAGACTTACACACTACTTAAACTTAGTTAAGAACAAGACAAACACCAATGCCCATTTGGAGACATGAATCACGTTGTACCCTGTGGCAATCCGATGAAAGCATTTGGGTTTGGCGAATGCCTGGAGAACATTACCTGCCACCATGTGTAGTGTTGGGTTGGGTTGTTTGGGGGAAGAGACCAAACAGCGAGGTCATCGGTCTCATGGGATTAGGGAAGGACGGGGAAGGAAGTCGGCCGTGCCCTTTCAAAGGAACCATCCCGGCATTTGCCTGGAGAGATTTAGGGAAATCACGGAAAACCTAAATCAGGATGGCTGGACGCGGGATTGAACCATCGTTCTCCCGAATGCGAGTCCAGTGTGCTAACCACTGCGCCACCACGCTCGGTGTAGTGTGAACAATGAAGTACAAAGTAGATGGTGTTACGATATGAAGGTGTATTCCGTGGTTATGGTGTAGTCCCTTATGTCGTACAAGAAACCGCTGAATGCGGAAGGATACGAAAATCTCAAGGGTCGCGTCGTGCCCAGTATAGCCAAAAAACAAGCCATAATTTTCTTCGAAGTTGCTAGGGTATATATCATAACTTATGTTGTTTTGTTTTCATCTTGGAACCCCGAGACAGTTGATTTCTGCATGTTATTTTCTAGCCAGCAAGAATGTAGCCAAATGTCGTCCCCTTTTGCGATGTTGTAAGCGAGTTTTGCGCCCCTTGTTGGAATTTTTCGAACAGTTCCTTGCACAAATTGATACTAGCCTGATTTCGAGCTTCGATGAAATTGTGCGGATTCCATCAAGAACGGAACTGTCCCACAGCTAAACATTAATTTCAAACTGAGTTATATTCAGTCTTAGATACGCCAAAGTACACCTCTGTCTTACAGTACGTCACATGCTGACCCTCTTCGATCATGCAGCGCACAGCATTGGTGTTTTTGGAACAACAACAGATTTTAAATAAATTTATAGCTGACGGAAACACGACCTCAACGGAAATCTGAAAAACCAGATTCAAACAGTATTTTGTCAACGTGATTTAATCAAAAGTTGAACGAAGCATTTATTGGTGCCGTTATTGAGTTTGCCTTTCACTAAAATCGTAAAAAACATCGTCCAGCGAAAACTTCCGCCTGAACATTTTTTTTTGAAAAACGTTCAAGGCTACAATCGTAGCACGTAGCACATTTATGACGCAATCCCTTCGTACAGCGGAATAATTTACGTTGTTGAGCTTTCAGTATGATTTAAGTGTTTCACAACAGTAACTGGAAGGAAAGAGTGGAGGCAAAATACTGAGGCTTCAACAGAATGAATTTGCACTTGGAACTGCACCTGTAAGTAGAGGTTTATATCAACGATATTGTTTTTGCTTCTAGCAAAGCCTTTACTGCTGCTAAAAAATCACGGTAGTCTTACGTAGACTGGAAATATCAGACATTTTAAACGCCATTGTTCACAAAACTGTTTTCAGTACTATTGTTTTCTCGCTACTCTGTTGCTCGTCTCTAGACTTGTTCCAAGTGTCATATCACGGGGAAAATGTTTCACATATTGATTACCAGATGACCAAACAGTGCACCCTTGTGGAGCTCCAATTTCGAAGCGCTATGCGTCTAGGTCGTCACCGTTTACGATACTGCACTACCTTTGTTGGAAGGAAATTCGATGAAATTTTATTTCGGCCATGCATGCCCCGGATTTATCGCTTGAAGCGAGCGGTCACCTTAACCTCTTCGGCTATCCGAGCTCCACTCACTGCCAGACCTGAACTTCCACATGCCATCGTCCGTGTGTCTACAAGCTGTACTCGTACACATCATCCAATTGTAAGAGGCGACATTTTAATTGAAAGTCGCTAGCCCGGTAATGACGGACCGTGGGTCGTGCTCGGATAGCCAAAGCAGTTAAGATGACCGTTCGCGCAAAGAGGAATATCCGGGGTCGAGTACCAGTCCGGCACAAATTTTCGCTGTCGTCATTCCACCATAGAGATACAGGTTCTCCGTATTCGCCACTGCGATTACATTTCATGTATTCCTCCATTTAAACTGGAATAATTTACAGAAATAACACCCAACACCAAAGTTTTTTGGTTGGTGGTTACAACGTTTTGAGCTGTGACAGAGATTCTGCAGTTATACAGGTTTTGTCAGGAGGAATAGTCAGTATTCAGAGATAGAACAGGAACGATCATTTAAAGCAAAACGCTTCGTATGCTCAAATCCGCTTTTTCTGATTGGTTTCCGAGATTGAAGACATTTAATGTACCTTCTTTTTTGGGCTAGTGGCACGCACGTATGTGTCTTACCCACCCATCCTCTTTGACGCTTTATTCCACCCCAGCCTACCTCGTTGGTTTCGTGCTCTTTGTTTGGTACGCCTTCCTGTCTTTAAACTAGCCCATGCAACGAGCAGTAGTCCATGCTGTGAGTCAAGTTGTGGAAGGGACTGATACTGTATCAGAGAGAAGCACTCGTCAACTGTGTTTGTAAACGCGCTGGCTAAAATGTCACACATCTACAGTAATGAAGAACATGCATATATGGTGTATGTTTACCACCTCTGCAATGGTACTGCTCCTGCTAGCACAGAAGAATACCGTCGGCGCTTTCCGACGTGGCAAATTCCTGGTCGTAGAGTTACCAGAGTTTTCAGCACATTGCGTAAAACATGTATTCTTCGAAGATCGCATTTTTCTTTAGAACGTGTACTTCAGCAATGCAGGCAGGAACAATGACACGCTGTTGAGATGGTGCAGCGTATCCCTACTGCCAATACACGCCGACTTTCTGCAGTTACCAATGTCTCACGAACACGCGCATGCCGAACATTACATGCGGTAAACCTGTTCCCATTTCATATAGAGCCCGACCACAAACTTTTCATTGGAGACAATGCCACACGAATTGAATATTGTCACTGGTTAAATGGCAATAGTCATTTGTTTCCATCAATACTGTTCACTGATGAATCTACGTTTACACGGAATGGACTTAACAACACCTCAATGACCGCAGAAAAATCCACGCGCTAATGCAGAAACCAATTTCCAAGTTTGTTTCTCGATCACTCTTTAGTCCAGCATGATTGGTAATTTATTGGTAGGTCCATTCATTTTAGAAGGACGATTGACGAGACAGAATTTCTTGTATTTTTTGGAAAATTCGTTTGTTGAACACTTTGAGAACGTACAACAGCTACAATGCGACGCGTACGATAATGCTTAGAGGCGAACGTGTTAAAAACACGCACTAGAATAAGATATTTTTCAACTGATACTTTATAAAACGCACGTTGTAATGTATACTAACTGTTGTACACGGGTAAACCTAACAATCTATTGAATAATATATAAAATAAAGACTAATGTATATTAAATGTATTCGATCTCGGAAACGATTCGGAATAGGGCAAATATCCATATGAAGTTTTGTGCTTCAGATGATAGTTGCTGTTATATCCCTGGGCCGGCCGGAGTGGCCGTGCGGTTCTAGGCGCTACAGTCAGGAACCGAGCGCTCGCTACGGTCGCAGGTTCGAATCCTGCCTCGGGCATGGATGTGTGTGATGTCTTTAGGTTAGTTATGTTTAATTAGTTCTAAGTTCTAGGCGACTGATGACCTCAGAAGTTAAGTCGCATAGTGCTCAGAGCCATTTGAACCTATATCCCTGAATATGGACCTTCCCTCTTGGGATACCATGTAGAGAAGCAAAGAAAGCTAGGCGAGGCATTTGTTCCGCAAGATTTGCACAACACTGTTGAGTCACCTAAAACTGACCCCATTCCACGTAATTTCACTGCATACAACTGACTGCTTTCATTTTAAAGATGCTGCTAAAACATTACTGTCAATGCATGCGTGAAAGATCTGCAAATCCATTAAATAAAAGTTTCTGATACTTATTCATCTCAAATAGCTATAAGAATTCCTACTCTGAAACAGAAGAATGGAAAAATGTGGATGTATTCAATAGACAAAAAATCATGGCTCGTACAGGCCATGAAATACTATATCTGAAAGACCAGCCATTTTTATCAGTTGCAAAACAATAGATCCTGTTCATGTTTTTGCCATTTCTTCATTAATAGCACAGGGAGACCTACGGTGAATATTGCGGCATCTGACCACAAAAATTGATTTGTAAAAATTCAAAAGGTATGAGAAATGGTTTTTCTTGACTACAATTCTATTCTCTAGAACATTGCTACTTTATTTCTGTCCCTGGGTTATCACAAATAAAACGAATTAATGACACATGGTAACAAAAGCTTTCTTATAGGCACTAAGAACAAGTCAGTTTCATGGTACGACACTAGAAGTTCTTAACAAATCATTTAACTTTTAATTTGTCTCATTATTCTTGCAGTGGTCACGTCAGCAGTATACGGTATTTCTCAGTTTTTGGATCCAACTAAGCTACGTACGAAAAGAGGTACATTGTTTTTTTGATTCTACTGGAAATTTGAAATTTGAAACTTAGAACTTTTGACGTTTCCTTTCTTCATATGTTTTACGATTCATTTAGGAATATTTTCAAGTGCTTCACTTTTTATTAAACGTACACTACGCAATGTGTAATTTAGCGCATCAGAAGAGCTAGAGAATTACAACTGTAAGCAAATGAAAACTCGAGCATCATATGTTCCATTTCTAATTATTTGCTTGCAGTACACAAAATAAGTACTTAATCCATAGCGCAATTACGATATACAAAAATCATTCATTGTTAACAGAAAAATCTCAAAATTAGCACCAAGACACATTAGTTAGATCTATTGGTAAAACTGTAGCTTTGTATCTGCCCGTATTTTGTGGCGACATATTAACAATAGCCGATGGCAGCCCAGCAATAAAATATGCTCTGCATCTATCAAATAAAGCAACACTATTTTGCAAGTCACCAGTTAAAAAAAATCATGATTAATTTCTTGTGTAATTGCAGTGATGTCTAACATGATGCGAAGAATTTATGGTTGCTTGTAAGAGGGGTACCGGACAAACAAATCCTATCCGATTATTTAAACTAATAAAATTGTACATTCAAATTACTACGTTATCCGACCTATTACAGCAGCTCTTAAATTCCCTTGCCGAGGTGGGATGGCTTGAGTGCCACAGCGATACAGATAGCCGTGCCGTAGGTGCAACGACAACGGAGGAGTATCTGTTGAGAGGTCAGGCAGACGGGTGGTTCCTGAAAGGGGCAGCAGTCTATTCAATACTTGCAGGGGCAACAGTCTGGATGGTTGACTGAGCAAGAAGAAACTACAGCTGTTATTTTTCCCGAGAGAATACAGGGCTTCTCTATAGTTAAATGATAACTTCAACGTCTTGGGTAAATGGTGACAGAAGTCATGGGATAACGATATGAACATATGCAGATGGCGGTAGTACTACGTACCCACAAGGTTTAGAACGGCAGTGCATTGGCGGAGCTGTCATTTGTACTCAGTTAATTCACGTGAAAAGGTTTCCGACGTGATTATGGCCGCACAATGGGAATTAAGACTTTAGATGCGGAATGGTAATTGGAGTTAAACGCACCGGGCATTGCACCTCGGAAATCATTAGGGAATTCAGTATTCCGAGATTCACAGTGTGAAGAGTGCCGCGAGAACACCAAATTCCAGGCATTACCTCTTACCAGGAACAACGCAGTGGCCGATGGCCTTTACGTAGCGATCAAGAACAGCGACGTTTGCGTAGAGTTGTCAATGCTAATAGACAAGCAACTCTGCATTAAACAACCACAGAAATCGATGTGGGGCGTACGACGAATGTATCTTTTAGGACAGTGCGGAAAAATTTGGCGTTAATGGGCTATGGCAGCAGAAGACCGACGCGAGTGCCTCTGATAACAGCACGATCTCGCCTGCAGTTCTTCTCCTGGATTCGTGACGATATCGGTTGGAGCTTACACACCTGAAAACCCATGGCCTGTTTAGATGATTCCCGATTTAGGTTGATAAGAAGTGACGACAGGATTCGAATGTGCCGGCCGTTGCGGCTGAGCGGTTCTAGGCGCTTCAGTCCGGAACCGCGCTGCTACTACGGTCGCAGGTTCGAATCCTGCCTCGGGCATGGATGTGTGTGATGTCCTTAGGTTAGTTAGGTTTAAGTAGTTCTAAGTTCTAGGGGACTGATTACCTCAGATGTTAAGTAACATAGTGCTTAGAACCATTTATTTGATTCGAGTGTGCCGGCCGGAGTGGCCGTGCGGTTCTAGGCGCTACAGTCTGGAGCCGAGCGACTGCTACGGTCGCAGGTTCGAATCCTGCCGACTGATGACCTCAGAAGTTAAGTCGCATAGTGCTCAGAGCCATTTGAACCATTTGATTCGGGTGTGCCGCAGACCCAACGAAGCCATGGATAAATGTTGTCAATAAGGCAGTGTGAAAGCTGGTGGTGGCTCCATAGTGGTGTGGGATGTGCTTACATGGAATGGACTGAGACCTCGACTATGTTCGGCTACTTGGAGACTATTTGCAGCCATTCATGGACCTCATGTTCCCAAACAACGATGTTTTTTTTTTTTTTTTTTTTTTTTTTTTTTGATGACAGTGCGCCACGTCACCGGGCCAAAATCATTCACTACTGGTTTGAAGAACATTCTGGTGAGTTCTAGCGAATGTTTTGGTCACCCACCGAACATTTATGAGATATAATCGAGAGGTCAGTTCGCGTACAAAATGCTGCAACGTTAGCTCAAATTATAGACGGCTACAAGAGGCAGCATGGCTCAATATCTCTGCAGGTGACTTCCTACGACTTCTTGAGTCCATTCCACGTAGAGCTGCTGGACTAAGTCGGGCAAAAGGAGGCCCAACACGATGTTAGAAGGTATTCCAAGACTTTTGAGCGCTTAGAGTAGTCCCCCATACAGACCTCCGGATGGAGACCACTCAAAAGTTATGGTCATTAGGAAAACTAGAACTGGCATCCTATGTGTCGGAGAGTGGAATTTTAGATCCATTAATTGGGTAGGGACGTTAGAGAATTTGGGAAGAGAAATGGACAGGTTGAAGTTAGTTACAATGCGAATCACTGAAGTGCTGTGGCAGGAAGAACAGGACCTCTGGTCACGTGATTATATGTTTATAAATGCAAAATTAATCATGCCCAAGGCAGGATTCGAACCTGCGACCGTAGCAGCAGCGCGGTCCCGGTCTGAAGCGCTTAGAACCGCTCTCTTACAGCCGTCGGCCATTAAACAGGGGCAATACAAGATTAGGCCCAGTAATGAATGAGAAAATGGGAATGCGTATAAGCTGCTACGAACTGCATTCTAAACCAACTAGCGTGGGCAACACGGAGATGAAGCTAACACCACCACGGTAGGAGAGTTGAAGCTAACAACGCCACGGTAATGGACATGAAGACAAAATCACCATGGTTGTACAAATTTATATTCCAACTAGTTTCGCAGATGATGAAGGGATTGAAAGAAAAATAAATTACTCAGATATTTAAGGGAGAGAAAAATTTAATTGGATGGGGGACTGGAATTCGATGACACGAAAAAGAAGAGAAGGAAAAATAGTAGGTGAATATGGACTGGGGAAAAGGAATGAAAGAGGTAGTCAACTGGTACAGTTCTTCACGGAGCATAATTTAATCATTGCTGACACTTGGTTTAAGAATCATGAAAGAAAGTTGTACTTGTAGGCGTGGAACAGAGCTGGTGAAATGGTAAGTTACAAATTTATATTGTAAAGGTAAGGCATATATTTCAAAATCAGAATTGAAACTGACTGTGAAAAAGCGTTCGACCTTGTCAAAAGGAGAAATATTTTCGAAATTCTGAGAAAAGCTATAGGGAGAAACGGGTTGTTGTTGTTGTTGTGGTCTTCAGTCCTGAGACTGGTTTGATGCAGCTCTCCATGCTACTCTATTCTGTGCAAGCTTCTTCATCTCCCAGTACCTACTGCAACCTACATCCTTCTGAATCTGCTTAGTGTATTCATCTCTTGGTCTCCCCCTATGATTTTTACCCTCCACGCTGCCCTCCAATACTAAATTGGTGATCCCTTGATGTCTCAGAACATGTCCTACCAACCGATCCCGTCTTCTGGTCAAGTTGTGCCACAAACTTCTCTTCTCCCCAATCCTATTCAATACTTCCTCATTAGTTATGTGATCTACCCATCTAATATTCAGCATTCTTCTGTAGCACCACATTTCAAAAGCATCTATTCTCTTCTTGTCCAAAATATTTACCGTCCATGTTTCACTTCCATACATGGCTACACTCCATACAAATACTTTCAGAAATAACTTCCTGACACTTAAATCTATACTCGATGTTAACAAATTTCTCTTCTTCAGAAACGCTTTCCTTGCCATTGCCAGTCTACATTTTATATCTTCTCTACTTCGTCCATCATCAGTTATTTTGCTCCCCAAATAGCAAAACTCCTTTACTACTTTAAGTGTCTCATTTCCTAATCTAATACCCTCAGCATCACCCGACTTAACTCGACTACATTCCATTATCCTCGTTTTGCTTTTGTTGATGTTCGTCTTATATCCTCCCTTCAAGACACCATCCATTCCGTTCAACTGCTCTTCCAAGTCCTTTGCTGTCTCTGACAGAATTACAATGTCATCGGCGAACCTCAAAGTTTTTATTTCTTCTCCATGGATTTTAATACCTACTCCAAATTTTTCTTTTGTTTCCTTTACTGCTTGCTCAATATAGAGATTGAATAACATCGGGGAGAGGCTATAACCCTGTCTTACTCTCTTCCCAACCACTGCTTCCCTTTCATGTCCCTCAACTCTTATAACTGCCATCTGGTTTCTGTACAAGTTGTAAATAGCCTTTCGCTCCCTGTATTTTACCCCTGCCACCTTTAGAATTTGAAAGAGAGTATTCCAGTCAACATTGTCAAAAGCTTTCTCTAAGTCTACAAATGCCAGAAACGTAGGTTTGCCTTTCCTTAATCTTTCTTCTAAATGGTTCAAATGGCTCTGAGCACTATGGGACTCAACTTCTGAGGTCATTAGTCCCCTAGAACTTAGAACTACTTAAACCTAACTAACCTAAGGACATCACACACATCCATGCCCGAGGCAGGATTCGAACCTGCGACCGTAGCGGTCTTGCGGTTCCAGACTGCAGCGCCAGAACCGCGCGGCCACTTCGGCCGGCTAATCTTTCTTCTAAGGTAAGTCGTAAGGTCAGTATTGCCTCACGTGTTCCAGTATTTCTACGGAATCCAAACTGATCTTCCCCGAGGTCGGCTTCTACTAGTTTTTCCATTCGTCTGTAAAGAATTCGTGTTAGTACTTTGCAGCTGTGGCTTATTAAACTGATTGTTCGGTAATTTTCACATCTGTCAACACCTGCTTTCTTTGGGATTGGAATTATTATATTCTTCTTGAAGTCTGAGGGTAATTCGCCTGTTTCATACATCTTGCTCACCAGATGGTAGAGTTTTGTCAGGACTGGCTCTCCCAAGGCCGTCAGTAGTTCCAATGGAATGTTGTCTACTCCGGGGGCCTTGTTTCGACTCAGGTCCTTCAGTGCTCTGTCAAACTCTTCACGCAGTATCGTATCTCCCATTTCATCTTCATTTACATCCTCTTCCATTTCCATAATATTGTCCTCAAGTGCATCGCCCTTGTATAGATTCTCTATATACTCCTTCCACCTTTCTGCTTTCCCTTCTTTGCTTAGAACTGGGTTTCCATCTGAGCTCTTGATGTTCATACATGTGGTTCTCTTATCTCCAAAGGTCTCTTTAATTTTCCTGTAGGCAGTATCTATCTTACCCCTAGTGAGATAAGCCTCTACATCTTTACATTTGTCCTCTAGCCATCCCTGCTTAGCCATTTTGCATTTCCTGTCGATCTCATTTTTGAGACGTTTGTATTCCTTTTTGCCTGCTTCATTTACTGCATTTCTATATTTTCTCCTTTCATCAATTAAATTCAATATTTCTTCTGTTACCCAACGATTTCTACTAACCCTCTTCTTTTTACCTACTTGATCGTCTGCTGCCTTCACTACTTCATCCCTCAGAGCTACCCATTCTTCTTCTACTGTATTTCTTTCCCCCATTGCTTTCAATTGTTCCCTTATGCTCTCCCTGAAACTCTGTACAACCTCTGGTTCTTTCAGTTTATCCAGGTCCCATCTCCTTAAATTCCCACCTTTTTGCAGTTTCTTCAGTTTTAATCTACAGGTCATAACCAATAGATTGTGGTCAGAGTCCACATCTGCCCCTGGAAATGTCTTACAATTTAAAACCTGGTTCCTAAATCTCTGTCTTACCATTATATAATCTATCTGATACCTTTTAGTATCTCCAGGGTTCTTCCATGTATACAACCTTCTATCATGATTCTTAAACCAAGTGTTAGCTATGATTAAGTTGTGCTCTGTGCAAAATTCTATCAGGCGGCTTCCTCTTTCATTTCTTAGCCCCAATCCATATTCACCTACTACGTTTCCTTCTCTCCCTTTTCATACACTCGAATTCCAGTCACCCATGACTATTAAATTTTCGTCTCCCTTCACTATCTGAATAATTTCTTTTATTTCATCATACATTTCTTCAATTTCTTCGTCATCTGCAGAGCTAGTTGGCATATAAACTTGTACTACTGTAGTAGGTGTGGGCTTCGTATCTATCGGGTAATATACAATATATACAAGAGCCAAGAGGGAATAATAAAAGTGGACGACCAAGAATGAAACGCTCGAATTAAAAAGGGTGTAAGACAGGGATGTAGTTTTTCCCCACTGCTACTCAATCTGTATATCGAAGAAGCAATGATGGAAATTAAAGAAAGGTTTAGGAGTGAAATTAAAATTCTTGGCGAAATGATATCGATGATACGATTCGCTGATGACATTGCTATCTTGAGTGAAAGTAAAGAAGAATTACATGATCTGCTGAATGGAATGAATGATCTAAGGAGTACAGAATATGGATTGAGAGTAAATCAAAGAAAGACGAAAGTAATGAGAAGTATCAGAAATGAGAACAGTAAGAAACTTAACATCAGGATTGATGGTCACAAAGTAGATGAAATTAAAGAATTCTGCTTCCTAGGCAGCAAAATAACCAATGACGGACGGAGCAGACTAGCACTGGTGAAAAGGGCATTCCTGGCCAAGAAAAGCCTATTAGTATCAAACATAGGCCTTAATTTAAGGAAGAAATTTCTGAGAATGTACATCTATAGCACACTATTGTACGGTAGTGAAACATGGACTGTGGGAAAACCGGAACAGAAGACAATCGAAGCATTTGAGATGTGGTCCTACAGACGAATGTTGAAAATTAGGTGGACTGATAAAATAAGGAATGGGGAGGTCCTGCGCAGAATAGGAGAGGAAAGGAATATGTGGAAAACGCTCACAAGGAGAAGGGACTGGATGCTGTAAAGGCATCGGGAAATGGCTTCCATGGTACCAGAGGGAGCTGTAGAGGGCAAACTCTGTAGAGGAAGACAGAGACTGGAATACATCCAGCAATTAATTGAAGATCTAGGTTGAAAGTGCTACTCTGAGATGAAGAGGTTGGCACAGGAGCGGAATTCGTGGCGGGCCGCAGATGTGCATTCTGGCCATAATTTTTTGGTTATGAACTTATAAACTGTAAGTTTGTAAGCTGACATACGGCCGGGAGAGCTGTGTGCTGACCATATGCTCCTCCATGTCCGCATCCGGTGACGCCTGTAGGATGACACGGCGGCCGGTCGCTACCGTTGTGCAATAATTATTAACCGTTCCAGAGAGAGCATTAGGCAACATTTGACTGAAAGAGGGGAAGAAAATACACTACAAACCGAATAGGTAGTTGTGAGAGATGAAATGGTGAAGGCAGCAGACGATCAAATAGATAAAAGTAGAAGGACTAATAGAAATCCTTGGGTAACATAGGAAATATTCAGTTTAATTGATGAAAGGGGAAAATTTAAAAACGCAGCAAATGAATCAGGCCAAAGGGAATACAAACGTTTAAAAAATAAATGAGATTCTCGGACTAGCGCGAAATGGTTGAACGGGAGTGGCTAGAGGACAAGTGGAAGGTATTAAAAGTATGTATAACTCGAATAGAGGGTGATACCGAATATAAGATGATGAAAGAGGCTTTCGGAAAAAGAGCAGCAACTGTATGAATATCAAGAGCTCAGATGGTAAGCCGATGCCAAGGAAAGAAGGTAAACCTGAAAGGTGGAAGGAAGGTACAGAGAGGCTCTACAGGGAAATGAAATTGAAGACAATATTATAGAAAGGGAATAGGAAGCAGAAGAAGATGAAATGAAAGATGTGGTACTTCGAGAAAAGTTTGACAGAGCACTGAAAGACCTAAGTCGAAACAGGGCTCCTCTGAATTATTGGGACCCTTGGGACTGGCAGACACAAGAAAATATTCCGCCTGGTGTGTAAGATGATGAGACAGGCAAAATACCATCACAATTTAGGAAGTGTGTTGTGACTCCAATTCCTAAGAAAGCAATACATGAGAGAAAGCTACTGAGCTGAGAGTTTAATAAGTAATGTTTGGAAAATACTGACACGATTTATTTACAGAAGGAAGGAAACACTGCTAGAACCTGACCTCGGAGAAGATCAGTAGGAGTTCAGGAGAAATATAACAGCACGGGAGGCAAATGTTGGCAGTACGACTGGTGTTAGAAATAGAGATTGAAGCAATGCAATTTTACATTTATAGCATTTGTAGATTTACACAAAACCTTTGACAGTGTTGACTGGGATAAACCTTTCTGAAATTCTGAAGGTAGTAGGGACATAGTAGGAGGGATCGAAAGGCTGTATATAGTTCATATAGAAATCAGACATTAATGATAAAAGTCTAAGGACACGAAAGGAATGTTGTGGTTAAGAAAGGGGAGGGAGGTGGAGTTGCGACCTGTCCCCGATGGTACTCCGTCTGTACATTGGAGTAAAGGACACCAAAGAAAAATTTGGAGAAAGAATTAAATTTTAAGGAGGAGGAGTGAAAAGTCTGCCCTATGGCTGTGACTGTAATTCTTTCAGAGACGACAAAGGATTGGGAAGCGCAGTTGAACGAAATGGACAGTGTCTTGAAAACAGTTTATTTGATGAATGAAACTGAAACAAGAGTAATGTTATGTTGCAGAATTAAATCAGGCTATGAATTAGATTAGGAATTAACACACTGAAAGTTTTGCTATTTGTGCAGCAAAATAAATGATGACCGCCGAAGCAGAGAGGATGTAAAATGTAGATTGGCAATGGCAAGAAAAGCATTTCTCAGAAAGAGGAGTTTGTTAACACCGAATATAAATTTAAGGGTTAGAGAGTCTTTTCCGATTAAATTTAACTTGAATATACACTCGTAAACACAACGACCTTGCCGCAGCGGTAACACCGATACCCGTCAAGTCACCGTTGTTAAGCGCTTTCGGGCTTGGCTAACACTTGGGTGGGGCACCATTCGGGTCTGCTGAGCGCTGTTGGCAAGCGGGGTACAGTCAACCCTTGTGAGGCCAATTGAGGATCTACTTGACTAAGAAATAGTGGCTCCGGTCTCGTAGATTGACATATGGCCGAGAGAGCGGTGTGCTGACCACATGGCCCTCCATGTCCGCTTCCAGTGAGGTCTACGGGCTGAGGATAACACGACGGTCAGTCGGCACGTATGAGCGTTCCGACGCCTCTTTGGGCGGAGTTAAGAGTAGTACGAATGTGGAACGTGGACGATTAGCGGTTAGCCAAGAAGAGAACAGAAGCTTTTGAAATTTGATGCTGTAGAAGAATGCTGAAGGTTAGAAGGGCAGATCGTGTATCTAATAAGGAGGCATTTAATCGAACTGGGTATAAATGGAATCTTGTGACACAGTTTCACTAAAGCAAGAGAGGTTTTGATAGGACACATTCTGAGACGTTCAGGAATCGTCAGTTCAGTATTGGAGGGAAGTATGGAATATAGAAATTGTAGAAGGCGACGAAGAGATGAATACAGTAAGATCGTTGAATCGATGTAGGTTGCAGCAGTTATTCGGAGGTGAAGAGATCTGCACAGGATAGGCTAGTGTTGAGGGCTGCAATAAACAAGTGTTCGGACCGAATACAACAGAAACACAAACCGTGGACGTACATACACACAAAACGGGCAATGAGAAGTACATTAAAATTCACGATAACTCACTCGATTTTCCTTCTGTCTCAGGTAGACGTATTTACTACTCTGTTTTTCCAGAAAGCGTCCCAGGAAGAAGGAAAGTTTCACTTTGTCGTACTGGCGGAAATTGAGCTTCGTAGAAGCGAAATTTCTGGGGAGATACGCACGGTACGGTTCCTGGTAGTACCGCTAGCTGAAATGTGTATCTTTCGTAATACCGTGCCGAACGGTGGATGGCTGCATTCAGTCTCCTACCAAACATCCTGCATATGTCGTTATGCGAGCTGTAAGGAGATCTTCTAGAGGTCGTGATTTTGAAAAGCGGAAGGACCAATGTTCCTTAAATACAACTCGCCACGCTGCTTTGATTGAAAGCAAAGAACTGATGTTACTGATTGCTGGAAGAAGCCGAGTCGTAGACTATAAATCTGATTCTCAAACAGAGATCGTGAGAGAAGTCGGTATTTCAGTCTACTGATCGCTTCTCACAGCTCTACGTGGAACAGCGGATGCTACGAACAGATTTTTAAAAAAATATGTTTAAGCATCGCCAAGAGCTGCTTATGAAATAAATCTTTATTAATTTCTTGTTTCGAACCTGACGATCCTCATCAGGCATCATAAAATTATTTACAGCAGCCTTCTTATTACGGCATCAAAACGAATAAAAACCATGATGCGGCAGTTTAATCAGTAGTAATTTGCGATACAAAGACAATAGTAAATTGCATTGCTAGAGTTAATTAATTTTCGAACACTGTTGTAATCACTTTCCAGTTTTTTTTGAAAATGGATAAATAATTGCAAATAATTGGTACTTACCGTATCGAAGGACGTGTAGTCGCCGACATGGACTTTGCGTCGTACCTCAGATGCAGTCATTAGAAGGAGAGGTGGTACATGCTTTTCTTAGAGACTCTCAGCCGCAGGGTCACGACATCAGACATTGCCGCTGCCTGGCAGAGACGGCGCGCAGCACTACTTAGGCGATGCAAACGGACGAAAGTCCCACCGACCCATCAAACGCACAGCCGGCGAGGACGATCGCCCGGACGCATCGCCCGACCTGGTACGAGGACTGAGGACTGGCTGCGCTGTTCGGCGCGGAGCCACTCGTCTCGCAGCTTCTTATCTTCCTTTAGTTTCCGTTTTCTACCCGAGCCGTTCTACGTTTGCGTACGACTGCGAACCAAGTCATGTACGAACGCGAACGTGTAAAATGGACGTATGACCTTTCAGTTATACTGGTTTTACTAAATACTTTTTCTGATCTTGAAGTCTATTTGTCCGCAGCTCGTGGTCGTGCGGTAGCGTTCTCGCTTCCTACGCCCGGGTTCCCGGGTTCGGTTCCCGGCGGGGTCAGGGATTTTCTCTGCCTCGTGATGACTGGGTGTTGTGTGATGTCCTTAGGTTAGTTAGGTTTAAGTAGTTCGAAGTTCTAGGGGACTGATGATCATAGATGTTAAGTCCCATACTGCTCACAAGGGAACCTCTCCATCGCACCCCCCTCAGATTTAGTTATAAGTTGGCACAGTGGAGAGGCCTTGAAAAACTGAACACAGATCAATCGAGAAAACCGGAAGAAGTTTTGTGGAACTATGAAAAAATAAGCAAAATATACAAACTGAGTAGTCCATGCGCGACATAAGCAACATCAAGGAGAAGGTGAGCTGAGAAGCGCCGTGGTCCCGTGGTTAGCATGAGTAGCTGCGGAACGAGAGGTCCTTGGTCCTTGGTTCAAGTCTCCCCTCGTGTGAAAAGTTTACTTTCTTTATTTTCGCAAAGTTATTATCTGTCCGTTCGTTCATTGACGTCTCTGTAATAAGTTTAGTGTCTGTATTTTGCGACTGCACCGCAAAACCGTGCGATTAGTAGACGAAAGGACGTGCCTCTCCAATGGCAACCGAAAACATTTGATCGCAAGGTCATAGGTCAACCGATTCCTCCACAGGAAAACACGTCTGATGTATTCGATACGACACTGGTGACGGCATGTGCGTCACAGGAATATGTTGTCGACCCACCTAACTTGTACACTTGGCGAATGGGTAAAAAGGTTCTTCTACTTTGCCCGATTTAGGTTTTATTTTGAATGTGATAATCACTCCCAAAAAAGTGATCGCATCGGACGGACGAACGGACAGATAATAATTGTCTGAAAATAGAAAATTAAAACTTCCTCTGGAGGGAAGACTTGAACCAAGGACCTCTCGTTCCACAGCTGCTCACGCTAACCACGGGACCACAGCGCTCCTCAGCTCATGTTATCCTTGATGTTGCCTATGTTGCGCATAGACTACTCAGTTTGTATATTTTACTTATTTTTTTTCATACTTCCACACCTTCCTGTTTTCTCGAATGACCTGTGTTCAGTTTTTCAAGGCCTATCCATTGTGCCAACTTATAACTAAATCTGAGGAGGGTGCGATGGGGAGGTTCCCTTTTTTTGAAGTCTACTTACGTGACTCATTAAATATATAGCAGACGCTATGATGACGTTGACGTATTGCATAGTTACATTCTGGTAAGAGTAATATTCAGAATTAATGGAACATATTATTCTGAAATAAATTGCAGATATTATTTATTATTTTAATGCACGAGTCTTGTCACTTATGTGCAGCATGCGACTTAGTTGGTTGGGAGGAAGGTATTGCACAAATAAACAATACGACAAAGGCTTGGGAGGAAGGTATTTCACAAATGAACAAAACGAAAAAAAAAAAATGGTTCAAATGGCTCTGAGCACTATGGGACTTAACTTCTGAGGTCATCAGTCCCCTAGAACTTAGGACAACTTAAACCTAACCAACCTAAGGACATCACACACATCCATGCCCGAGGCAGGATTCGAACCTGCGACCGTAGCAGTCGCACGGTTCCGGACTGAGCGCCTAGAACCGCTAGACCACCGCGGCCGGCATTGACACCAATAATTCTTAACATTAACAGTAATAATTATTAACATTAGCAACAATAATTACTCGCAGCAGGCCGCATTAAGAAGAGAATGGTTTGCAAACTACTCTCTTGAAGATAGACGTTTACAGTGGCAATATTTCAAAATTCTAACATATGTGAATGAGGAGCACTGCAGCGACGTTTTAAATAGATGAATATTGAATAAAGAATGCAGCTTCTTGAATTTGTGTAGCCCATCCTCCTGTCAACAATATTCCTTAACAAAGAGTTGGCCAACTCGAACGATGAGATTTTAGTCTTGTAGGCGAGAGCATTGCCACAGCTAGAATTACACTTGCTTGTATTTTTCTCAATTCAATTGTATATGTGCTCCTAATTCAATAAAATTTGCCCTGCAGCTCAGATATTGTCAAACCATCTATGTTATGATCGCACATGACGGTCTCGGCGGCAGGAATATGTTGCTTATTTTTGTAATCAGCATCACTGAAATCCCACAAACACCTATGCAAAGCATAGATATCCAAAAAGCGAACATTATTCTCCGTTCCCCACTTCATATTTCAGTTTTTCTACACTCTACGAACACACGTAATCTCAAAACCGTGCAACTAGTGTCGCCAAAGTTGGAGCATGCCGATAGTGTTTAGTTTCACCAACGAGTTGCGCAAATGCGCGGCGCGGATGCGCAGTGGACTGTAGCGCAGTTGCCTGCAACCTTGTGTCGTTGTGTAAACTAGGCTTAAGGGCCGCCCAACGTTTGTCTTTCCTGCTCAGCTGAATCTTGCAAGTTAATAGTTTTATTATATTTCGTGCCAGAGACCTGTTTTGGCGTTATTGCCACTGTTATTTAAGAGTATTACAGTTTGCAAATTCCATTTACTTTAGTAATATTTGTATATGGAGTAAACTGTACATATATACTTAGGTTCTCCTGAGCGAGACCTGCGTACTGCATCATTGACGAGTGCTTTTGTCAATTGTTGCTGTTTTTTAGTGGTTATACAGTATTGCATAGGTTGGACATCGTCTTTTTAGTTAAATCTGTATTTTTAAATACAGCTGAAACGGGTTTTACATTTACTTATTGCCTTGTATCGGTGTTTCTTTTATGGTCCAGTAATGAATATCCCGCTCAAAGCGGAGGAATTTCATATCTGATGATTCGATTTGTCGTAATTGATCTGAAGTTAGGATCCAACACTTTTTATCATGTATCAGCAATGCCAAGGCTACTTATAAGGTTTCTTTCCGTTCGTTATATTTTGATAGTAGTAATAATAGTAACAATTGTAATACAGCCTTGGTCATTCCGAATTCTTCGACAATTAATGAATAAGCAGTTAAAAATGCACCAAGTTGCTATGATTTAATTGTTATCCAAGGGTACAAAATTTTTTGGCACCACAGCAGCTCGCCGAATACACACAAACAGTTCCTTTAGTTTATAGTCCTTGGATTCGCACGTGTGCTGCTCCGAGTTTAGACACAATTCTTCTGGATGTGAGTTTCAACTTGGCCTTTTTAAAATTAGTTTTAGTAGCGTGTCATCTTCTCTTGAAAATGACAAGGTTCTTTCCGTTTGGTTAAACTTCATTTCATTATTAACAGTAAATATTGTCTCATATAAAAGACGATCATAAACCGGTGATAGCACGTGCTGTCCAAGTTCTTTTTTAGATTCAATGAAATTATTTCACAGTAAAAGACTATGTGTGTTCTAAATAATGTCTATAATTTCACTGTAGAACTTTGTATTAGTAACATTTTGTAAACTGAATCGCAAACGTAATATTAAACTGCACCGTCCAAAATTAATAAAAACAGTTTTATCGTTTGCGACATTAGGTCGATCGTTCGGCTGATGATTCATCTGAACATGAAAGCTCCATTGTGCCACTGACCATTTCCTGCAGAGACGTATCACATCGACAAGTGAGGCGTTCGCTAGTAACGTGATCGAGATAGGTAAACGCAAATGTGGCGTGATATCGTTTGCTGCGATATCCCACGGGATGGGTTCAGGCCCCTGACGTGGAGAGTGTTCTTCCTCCGCCCCATTTCACTGTGGATATGTGAGAGTTTTGTCGTACCTGTATAGTGTAAGTGACTGTAAAGGATGAGTGCGCAGGGTAGTGTTTGTTATCTTTATGCTGTATGATAATGATGAGAGCGTGAAACCTGATGCTCCTCTCCAAAAGCGCCAAAGATGCCACCATGCTCAACGACCCCATTTGACGGACCTGTCGCCATCAATAGGGTCACGTGCCCTCACTTCATGATACAGCGGAGAGGCCTGGAATTTAATCGAGGACACTGGTGGAAAGGCTGGTGATGAGGAAGCTTACACTACCATCTCTCCTCCTCCCGCCGGCAAAATACAGGCAGTGAAAATGTCATGCACCACCAACACCCGCACAGGCTTACCTCCGAGTTGAATACCACCGCGGCCGAGCGAAGTGGCGCAGCGATGGGGAACGCCGGGCTCGTATTCAGGAGCGAGGCGTTTCAAACCTCCAACTTTGGGTGTTCTGTTGTAAGACGTGTATAATTCTATTGTCTAGTGTCAAACCACAATTTATGAAAGATGTTTTGAATTTTATTAATAGGATTAAGTGGGAATAATTAATATTTGTCATGTCGGAAATAACTGTGGTAGCAGGGAATGTCTGCACCAAAGTATTGTTGGCAGGAGAGACCGCACATTGATATAATTTTAAAAAGGGCGGGAGAGACCACGTATGGACACATTTTAAGAAAAGAGCGGGAAAGACCGCGCATTGATACATTTTGTAATGGTAGTAGGGATTGTCTGCACCAGAAAGCATTGTTGGCGGGAGAGACCGCACTTTAGCGTTCGTAGGAAGTCGGTAGTAAGCGAGAAGTGAATCGAGTCGGTAGCAGGTCTGAAACGATAGGTTGAGAGGAGCGGTGTGCCTGCCAGCCTCCAGCTATGATTTACAAGAGATTATAAACGGGTGTACAGAGACATCAGCTAACTATTATCATAAGAGGAACTAATATTACTGAATTATTTTTTTGAGAAACTCAAGACTACTGAAGGTATGTTTCCGCAATGCTAGTTGTAAGATTATTGTAAAAAGTAAGTCCCATTTGAACGTCTGTAAAATCATTTCATTCAGAATATAATTAATTTTTGCCAGCAGTGTTGCATTACTGATTATAATCCATCCCAAAAACCATCAACGTAAAACTTTGCAAAGTTTGGTTGTTCTCAAGAAAAAGTTTAGCTATGAATTACGTAACTTCAGTCAAATTAATTAAAGAATAAAGTCAGCTTTGCTATTAAAGAATAACGTCAGCTTTGGTAATAAATGCAGCCACTTAATATGACAGCCCACCAGCAGCTAATAGAGTATAGTAAAACAGAGTAAGAATATTCACGTCGCAGTTCGATGTAGCAGTCAGATGGCGATCCAGTAACAGTAAAAAAAGGTAAGGAACAGTTTTGGGTTATTGCAGGTAACGACTGAGGGCCACGACGACGACACATTCTATGTTTCGTCGGAACAATCAGAAAATCACTTTTAATAAGCAGCATTTAAATTTGTATGCGAAGATTTAGGAAGAGAATTAATTTCAAAGGGAAGATTTCATTTGTTATTATTAAGCAAGAGATAGAAATCCTAAGGGAAGGTTTCAAAGGTTATTGTGGAAGGGAAGGTTGCGTAACAAAAGAGATATAGAGGAAACGGGAAGGTTTTACTGTGATTTCCCTGATTAGGGCAAGGCGAATACCGGGGTGGTTCCTTTGAAGGGCCACCTCCGATTTCCTTCTACATCCTTTTCCCAATTTGGCCTTGTGCTCCGTTCCAGCATCTTTTCGAATTCCGTATTTGGTGGACCAGTGTCTACGAAAGGCTTAGGGCTCAGTAGTCCAAAGCTTCAATGTCTTCTTTTCAGCTAATGCAAGTCTGGAGAGCAGATAATTGCAATAATCAACCAGCCGAAACTTAACTGAAGAGTCTGTTCGCCAATTTATTGTACTAGATCTACGATGGAGACTACCTGGTATCGTGGAGGTGCCTGAAGGTGGTTTAATGTAACAATGATATCGTCTGCAAATAGAATAAGACCTTTAAATCCACTGCAGTTGTTGTCCCTATTGCATAAAGACATAGTTCTGGGTACATATTTTGAATATGCGGGCACCTAGAATTTGAACGGCTGCGTCAAGCTGCAGGAAAAACAAACAGCTTATGCCGTCTGTCGGTTGCCTCAACATGAACAGGAGCACAGTCAGCCCCGTTTTTCAGTACGAGAATTTTCGCAACTACTAGACTAAAACATTTTTCTTTTCATTTATTTACACGTCCAGTTCTGTAAAACTAAATTGAGGAGCCAATCTCCAAGGCCGTGGAATGAGTCAGTACACAAAACTATATCATCAAAAGTTAACAATAAATAAAATAAAATGTACACGAATTCTACGCAGACAACAAGGTACTGAGTATATAAATATTAGCACAATCAACAATGTTAGGACAGAACTTTGCTCCAGTTTTTTGCAGAATAGGAGTAGTGTCCCTTTACGAAATACTTCAGTTTAGACTCGGAAGTGTGAGTATTACTGCTACAATTTTCTAATTCTGGTGCTAGCTTACTGAAAACTGACGCAGCAGTATGTACGCCTTTCTGCACAAGAGCCAAGGATGTTAGACCAAATGCAGATTGGATTTCTCCATGGTATTTACTGAGTGAAAGTTGCTAATTCTTGCGAATAAACTTTTATTCTTAGCAACAAACGCCTTTAAAGAAAATATATACAGGGTGGTCGGAAAAAGTCTGAAAAGCTTGTAAGTGTGTTGCATGGTAGGTTGTGCTAAGAAATAATAGTTAAGAAAAAAATTCTATACGTTATCCAATTTCTGAGTTAATTAGGATCGAGGTTAACCAATGAGCGAACATCAAGCGGCCTGTCAGAGTCAGCGTTGCCACACGTGTTCGTCGTTTGGTCTCCTGCAGCTGAACAAAAGAGCGATACAAAAATTGGACATGGGCGGTAGTAAGTACCGAACTCGAGTCAACGGCTGAATAATCTCCTGCGCTATCATTCAAGCTATGAGAACAACTGATACTGCCGCTTGGATTTGCGCGCAACGGCGTGATTGGCTAACTTCAATGATAATTAACGCGGAAACGACGCAACGTACCTAATTTTTTCTTAACAATTATTTCTCAGCACAACCTACCCTGCAACACCCTTACAAGCTTTTCATATTATTTCTGACCACCCTGTATTGAGAAGCCAATGTCAGAATTCCCGCATATTCGAATAGGAGACGACAAGATGTTCGTCAGTTTTCACCACATACTGCTCGAAATGCCCATTTCTGAGTCAAAAATGCCCTTTGTGAATGGGAAGGGTTACCTCAGAATATAATGCCGTATGTCATAAGCGGGAGAAAATAAACAAAGTAGACAGATTTTCATGTTGGACTATCAGCAATTGCGGACACTGTTCTAATGATAAATGTATCAACGTACGTTTTTTGAACAAAACCTAGAACATGAGCTTTCTATGATAGCTTCCCGTCTATTTGATGACATAGAAATTTAGATTGTTCAGACTCACTAACCATATACTCATTCTGTGTAATAATAATGTGGGGTTTAGCTTAATTTTGAGTTAGGAGCAGTAAAAACTGAGTCTCGTGCTGATTTAGCATCAATTAATTTTCTATATGCCATGAACTTATATCTTCGATTGCGCTGTTTGACACATTGCCTATGGAAACTCAGGATACTGAATCCTATAGCTACTCATGATCCAGTAGCGCCCTATCACGCCTAATGGTAAAAATAATGATGACGTAGACACGAACGTATGCTATTCCAGAAATGGCAGTCTTACTAACGTTCGATTAAGCAATGTCTTCGTTACATTGTTGTCGAAAGTGTGTAATGACGCCTTACAAAAATGTATAGGAGGAGTGCAGAAGGAATCAAATACCGGGAAACTGGCTGGTCAGGAAAATGTCGAGAAATAATAGCGTAAGGTTAGCTGATGTGCGAGAAGATGAAAACAGAAACAGTTGGAGATTAGAAAAGCATGGATAATTTACAATGTGACGGAGATACTGGTTCTCTGTTGGACAGAAAGAAAACAGAATGAGATTTTCACTCTGCAGCGGAGTGTGCGCTGATATGAAACTTCCTGGCAGATTAAAACTGTGTGCCCGACCGAGACTCGAACTCGGGACCTTTGCCTTTCGCGGGCAAGTGCTCTACCAACTGAGCTACCGAAGCACGACTCACGCCCGGTACTCACAGCTTTACTTCTGCCAGTACCTCGTCTCCTACCTTCCAAACTTTACAGAAGCTCTCCTGCGAACCTGCAGAACTAGCACTCCTGAAAGAAAGGATATTGCGGAGACATGGCTTAGCCACAGCCTGGGGGATGTTTCCAGAATGAGATTTTCACTCTGCAGCGGAGTGTGTGCTGATATGAAACTTCCTGGCAGATTAAAACTGTGTGCCCGACCGAGACTCGAACTCGGGACCTTTGCCTTTCGCGGGCAAGTGCTCTACCAACTGAGCTACCGAAGCACGACTCACGCCCGGTACTCACAGCTTTACTTCTGCCAGTACCTCGTCTCCTACCTTCCAAACTTTACAGAAGCTCTCCTGCGAACCAGGGGAGCTTCTGTAAAGTTTGGAAGGTAGGAGACGAGGTACTGGCAGAAGTAAAGCTGTGAGTACCGGGCGTGAGTCGTGCTTCGGTAGCTCAGTTGGTAGAGCACTTGCCCGCGAAAGGCAAAGGTCCCGAGTTCGAGTCTCGGTCGGGCACACAGTTTTAATCTGCCAGGAAGTTTCATATCAGCGCACACTCCGCTGCAGAGTGAAAATCTCATTCTGGAAACATCCCCCAGGCTGTGGCTAAGCCATGTCTCCGCAATATCCTTTCTTTCAGGAGTGCTAGTTCTGCAAGGTTCGCAGGAGAGCTTCTGTAAAGTTTGGAAGGTAGGAGACGAGGTACTGGCAGAAGTAAAGCTGTGAGTACCGGGCGTGAGTCGTGCTTCGGTAGCTCAGTTGGTAGAGCACTTGCCCGCGAAAGGCAAAGGTCCCGAGTTCGAGTCTCGGTCGGGCACACAGTTTTAATCTGCCAGGAAGTTTCAGAAAGAAAACAGCTCGGATATGCCGAAAGGGAAGCTACCCCGATGATAACACATACGGATGTTCTCCTCTTGAATAGTGGGTGTGTTTCGTTAACGTGCAATTTACTGGGTAGTTTATTCGAGAACCGTATGGATGAAATGGAAGAGACGGGAAAAGATGAAGCGTTTTGCGTTGACCAAGATGCTAGAGGAGTCCAATCTTCTATTTCAGTTATGGATTGATGTTAGGTATCTGATATTTGAGGAGATGATGTTTGAGCATATCAATGACTAATAAATCTATAAATAAAACAGAGTGTGAATAAAACCACGTCGAATGTCCGGTCGCGTCCACCCTAATTGAATAAAGGAATGACTGGCGTAATCGAGCAACAGAATGTTACAGACATATCTTACGCAAGCATTCATGGCTATCTGGGGTCAACAGGAGATTTAACTATTTGTGCTTTGTTGAACTACATTACAGCAGTAAATGTTTGACACTAAATAACGAAATTATCTTTGTGACAACGGAGAGTAAAATAGTACTATATGTTTAATATGGTTGGTCTGTGTATACTTAGTTTATTTAATTATTAATTGATTTTTTCATTTCATAAGAAGGATGTGAAGAGTAGATGCGTACCATTATTAAATATCTACATTTTTCTAGAAAATTATTCCTACCTAAACGAGTGTTCAAACGTCAGCTGTTTCGTCTGAACCCATAAGAAGATGAAATCTCACATGATGTTATCAGATATTGGCAATATTGAATGCAACAGGTTTTTAATAGGATACAAGTGAAGGTTGACTCGGTGACAGACTTGTTGTTGGGTCATAATTCTCCAACGTTCGAAAAAATTACGATTGTTTTTAAGTCACATGAGAGCTTTGCTCCGTTTATATCTGTTTATTTAAGTTTCCGAACTCCTTTTTGCATTCTAGGTCACTATATTTCAATAATTCGGTTGCAGTTTGTTCTACCCACATACATTCTCTCTCTTCAATTTTCCAGTAACTTATCTCATCACCCGTAAATTGCTTATTAATCTCTGTCTTATGTCCTCTGTTGTATCTTTTGACGCTAATATTTCTGGAAAGTATTTCGGTGTTTACGTCCTTTTACCTTCTCGTTAGTTAATACTTAAACATTTTGTTACAGTTCCATTCAGATTTATTTAACTTCTGGGTCATCTGTCGCACAGTTTAAACTAGCTGAAATTACACTCGCCTCCGTTAGGGTGGTTTATTGTTACACACGCGTTTATCTTGCCTCAGGAATGCAAGAGTTTCTTTTGTTGTCTGAAGAGAGTTTTTCATGTTATACGTCTTGCGTTATTTCTCTCGTCTCCTTTACGACAATGGTTTTTTAAAGCACAATTCGCTACACCCTTTTCAGTTTCCTATAACTGGAGTAGAACAAGGAATTGGAAGCCTTTTAAATGTACCATCAACGAATCTCTGGACGGATAAGGTAAGAAATGAAGAATAATTGAAGTATTTGTACTCTTGGAAGCAGTACAGAATGGATTCAGGAGAAGCCACTTCCATAACGACTATATTTTCAGCATTAGAAGAATTCTAGAAAAGTGTGACGAAGTCAATCTTGAAACACATGTTTTATTTACTTAGAAAAAGGTTTTGACTCGGTCGCTAGAAACGGACTAGAGACAATACAAGAAGAAATCAGATATGCCATACATCTTGTACAGAGAATCATATGTTTATATGAAGGATCAAAAACAACCATAAACTCAGGCAGCTCAAAAACAGAAGGAATAGAAATAAATCAAGGCAACAGGCAAGGATGTAGCGTGTCACCGACACTTGACTCATGTATATTGAGGCTCTCATAAGAAAATGGAAGAATGTATCACATAAAGGTATACAACTGCAAAGAAACTATCATCATAACGCTATGCTATATGCAGATGATGGTGTCTTAATACAGAGTAAGAAAGCAAACTTATAGCATGTGGTGTACAGTTATATGAACTAGGAACACAAAGACTACAATCATAAAATATCCTAAAGTATAACTAAAGTTATGGCGCATTATGCAGAACACTCAGTTAAACTGTTACTGAAGGTACTGGGCCAGCTCTCCAGTTTTACATATTTGGGATGTGATATGAACTTAAATGATGGTAATGATGTACAGAATCAGTAAATTTCGGAACATATAAAACATAAAAGACCTTAAAGAACAAGACATCGAAAGACGCAAAATGAAAGTTTTACAAAACAACGGTTACTCTTGCTCTATGGCAGTGAATCTTGGATTGAGAAAACAGAAGGAAAAAATAAAGCAGCACACAACCTAATGAAACAAGATTCTTGAGATCTGTCGAAGGTTGTTCAACGAGGGATCTTACTGGAAATGAGAATATACGAGAAGAATTAGAAACATCTATGTTAACAAGAAAGTGGAAAAAATAGGGAGAAACGAAGGAAACTTCTTGAACGCTTGAAAGGAAACTAAATTCCAGCAATGGTAAACAAGTATCCGCTCTCAGGAAAAAGACATGTTGAAACGATGAGAAAGAGACAAAAAGAGACGTTGGAAGAATGAGAAAAAATACAGTATTAGAAATGTGAAGTCGGAATAGGCATATTGCCCCAACCTTGAAGAGGAATGAAAGATTTGGTGAAGAAAGGAGCCTACGGAAGGCCCTTGCTAGAAGGGACAGGTTGGTGGGACTTTTGCTGATGCATACAGGAATAGTTAGTTGGCGCTGCAAGGAGCAGCGGAGCAGACGTACAGCAGGGACAGACAGGGACTAGAATATGGACAGCAGCTTACGGAGAATACGCAGGGAAGAAAAGATCATTACGAAGCACGGAAGGTGGAGGACAGCATGGAACCAGTCCACGTTACTTCATTTATCTGCGCCCACATATGGTTTACAACTGTTTTGTTTTCGCCATTTGATTTTTTGATGCATTATAAAGAAAACTGCGAAAGTAAATATGGCTAATACGAATTATTGACCAACAAGTTACGAATTGTTGACATAAAAGTTGATTACAGAACTACATGCCAGCTGAAACGTTTACACCGAACAGTATGAATAAAGTGAATGAAATACTACGCAGAATAGCAAATGTATGACCTGAACATTGATTACGTTCAGTAAGTTTGATCGTAAACGTATTATAATATGAGGTGTTACTATCTAATGTTTTAACCTAAAGACTGTATTTGTATTATTTGCTTCTCCTCGAACGAGCCCAAAGCACAGCTATTCCCTTTTTCCCAATGCACAAATTCAAAAACCATCCAGCTTTACAAGAATATTAAGAATTATTAATTTATGTAAATATACGAAGTACCCACGGTTAGAGGAAAATCAGCGACAAATAATTGAGTGTACTTGGAGCTCTGATAAAAATAAGAGTTCACAGCGGTGTGTAAGTGAATGTGTTTCCGAACAAAGATCTGTAAATGGACGAAAATGGAAAAACATAACGCACAAGGAATCTCAAAGGAAAGTGTAGCTGATATATGAATTGCTTTGGTGAAGGCTGAATTTAGTCGAAGTGAAAATTAAAACGTCTGCAGAAAAACATCAGACTGTGCATAGGTACGAGTAGAATTTCTGTTGCAGAGTATACCGTGCCGGCCAATAAAATTACATTACCACGAAGGGCGCACACGGCAAACGTACTACACGCATCGATATGAAAATGATTAACATTCCAGCGCAACCACACATAGTGGGTACGAGGGCGCCACGTACATTCTGGCTGTAAGGAAAGACACGCAGTGAGTTTCTCATTAAAAATCGCAATGGAATATAATTTGCTTATGAGTAGAGCGCGCGCTATGCCTCGTGTAAGAAGGATAAACGTACACCAGAAGAAGGATCGTGGCCTATCGAGACTGCAGTTTATCGTTCTGCGGTATTACGGGTCACGTTGGTCGAGATTCCATGACTATCATGCGAATATGGACTCGATAGATTCAGGGCAGCTATGCTCCATGCCACGCAGGAACTCAACGGCCTATGCGACTAGCACTCGAAAGGAAAGACGTACTGTTCAGCCGGTTGTACATGATCGTACAGTTACGCCACATAGGCTTATCTCGAGTCAGGAAATGGTGTTGTATGAAGCAAGAGAAATATATTTAATACCCTAATCAGCCAGAACATTATGACCACCTATCCAATAGGCGGTATCTCCGTCTTTGGCATCAATAACAGTGGCGACGCGGTGTGGCAGGGAAGCAATCAGCTCATGATGAGATGGGTCGTTCGCGCCATAGAGAGCCGGCCAAGGTTCCTCCAAAGACAAGTCTTAACACCTGACTTTGAGGTGATAGTGTTGGATCGTATGGCCGATCACCCAGCAATAAGCACTCGTAAACTTCCCCGTGAAACGCACACTTCGAAGGATACTGTGTGGAGTTCAAATGGTTCAAATGGCTCTAAGCACTATGCGACTTAACATCTGACGTCATCTGTCCACTAGACTTAGAACTACTTAAACCTAACTAACCAAGGACATCACACACATCCATGCCCGAGGGAGGATTCGAACCTGTGACCGTAGCAGCAGCGCGGTTCCGGACTAAAGCGCCTAGAACCACTCGGCCACAGCGGCCGGCTGTTTGTGGAGTGTACTGTGGGAACAGGTAGTACATCCCTCTCCCAAAGAACGCGTGCAAGCACTGGGACCAACAGATTTTGAGCTCCGCGTTCACTTCTGTCAATGTATTATCCACCGGAAATGCTGTACTGTGAACTTCACACAGATTTTTATTGTTCACGGATGGGGTCTCATTCACCGCGAAGGTGTCTGCAACAGCCTTAACAGCCATGTCTGGAGAGAGGAAATCCCCAAGGCACCCTCATCGGTGGTCACCAGTGACAACTCTCTGTCAACATAAGGGCAGGCATCGTCCAAGATCACCCAATAGAAACTTATTTTGCTGCCTCTGCGTTTAACTTGTCGACATTACCTGATATTCCTGCGAGATTTTCTGCCACAGTTCTTGGAGACTGCTTCCGTCGTTGTCTGTGAAAGGATATGGTCTCAACAAGACGGTGCACCAGCCCACTTCGATGCTAATGTCTGCGACCACCTGAGCAACAGGTACAATCATCACTGGATCGGAAGTGGAGATTCTGTCCCAAGGCCAGCGCGATTGCAAGGTTTCACACCAAAGGACTTTTTCCTCTGTGGTTACGTGAAGATGTTGGTGTAGAGACCCATGAAGTTGTGCTTACTACGGTCCAAACTGATTGTCTCCTGGTACAAAAGACACCAGGGATCTTTCTGGAAATGCGGCAGATCTACATCTACATCTACATCCATACTCCGCAAGCCACCTGACGGTGTGTGGCGGAGGGTACCTTGAGTACCTCTATAAGTTCTCCCTTCTATTCCAGTCTCGTATTGTTCGTGGAAAGAAGGATTGTCGGTATGCCTCTGGGTGGGCTCTAATCTCTCTAATTTTATCCTCATGGTCTCTTCGCGAGATATACGTAGGAGGGAGAAATATACTGCTTGACTCCTCGGTGAAGGTATGTTCTCGAAACTTCAACAAAAGCCCCTACCGAGCTACTGAGCGTCTCTCCACTGGAGTTTATCTATCATCTCCGTAACGCTTTCGCGATTACTAAATGATCCTGTAACGAAGCGCGCTACTCTCCGTTGGATCTTCTTTTTCTCTTCTATCAACCCTATCTGGTACGGATCCCACACTGCTGAGCAGTATTCAAGCAATGGGCGAACAAGCGTACTGTAACCTACTTCCTTTGTTTTCGGATTGCATTTCCTTAGGATTCTTCCAATGAATGTCAGTCTGGCATCTGCTTTACCGACGATCAACTTTATATGATCATTCCATTTTAAATCACTCCTAATGCGTACTCCCAGATAATTTATGGAATTAACTGCTTCCAGTTGCTGACCTGCTATATTGTAGCTAAATGATAAGGGATCTTTGTTTCTATATATTCGCAGGACATTACACTTGTCTACATTGAGATTCAATTGCCATTCCCTGCACTATGCGTCAATTCGCTGCAGATCCTCCTGCATTTCAGTACAATTTTCCATTGTTACAACCTCTCGATATACCACAGCATCATCTGCAAAAGCCTCAGTGAACTTCCGATGTCATCCACAAGGTCATTTATGTATATTGTGAATAGCAACAGTCCTACGACACTTCTCTGTGGCACACCTGAAATGCTCTGTCGCCATATATGTACTGAGACTGACGTTCGTAACTTTTAAAAGTTACTGTAAGCTACGTTGGTGTTAAGCGGCGCAGGCTGTGTATGTCCGTAGCACAATAAATATGCATTTCCGACCATTGGTCCCCTATCTCAACGTAATTAGTTGTGGTTCCACTACCACCTGTTTCAATTTGACACATAGGATTTGAGACAACCTGTTTGTATTAGAATGTATCAAGAAGTACATTAAAGAAGAAATATCTGACCAGTTTCATTTCAGATCCAGAGTATTTAAGCTGAGAACACTTCCGCACGATACCTGACTGAGGTAGCTTCCAGTTGTGTTTGTTAGAACACGATGACTAATACGTCGATACATGGGTGCTGTAAGCAGTCGTATCAGGAGACCCCGTTGCTGCGCGTTCGTTCGGCATGCAGGCCGACCGTGGGAATGCAGGGGGGAGCGAACGTCGAACCGGGGACCGCTGGAATGCGGCCGCGCGTGGGCGGCTTGGCGCGGCTCGCTGACCCACATACCAGCCGTGCAGTCTGCAGGCGGGCGGCCGCTGGTGGCTGCTGGCTGCTGGCTGGCCGAACGGGAGCGTCTCGCTACGTACCGCGCGCTGAGGCCGGCTGCTGCAAGGCGAAGGCCGCCGCAAGGACTCGCCGGCGAGCGCTCCGGCCGCGGCCCTTCGCGGTTCCTCCCGGAACTCGACCCGCGCTGACCTCCTTTCTCCTCCGCCTCCTCCTCCCGCTGCCCCGTCCTCTTCCTCTCACCCACCACGCTGCGAATAGATCGAGAGCTGTCGCGGCGAGAAAACATCACCGCGCGGCCACATGTCCGAGCCGGATATCCAACTTTCACGTTTCTGGGCTCTCCACTGCCAGGCCGCACCATAAACGCTGCAGATCGAAGGAACCAGCTGCACCCCGATTTTCATTCTGCACTGCTACGGCACTTCACACGGAAAATACAGGCTGAACCGTACCTCCGCCGACAAAATTTCACAGGGCTATTTTCTGAGCCATTATATAATCAAATGGCTCTGAGCACTATGGGACTTAACTTCTAAGGTCATCAGTCCCCTAGAACTTAGAACTACTTAAACCTAACTAACCTAAGGACATCACACACATCCATGCCCGAGGCAGGATTCGAACCTGCGACCGTAGCGGTCGCGCGGTTCCAGACTGTAGCGCCTAGAACCGCTCGGTCACCCCGGCCGGCCATTATATAATCCATTTTTAATCCATTTTTAAAAATGGAAGCCAACGCCACTGTGCAAATTGTAGAGGAATTAGTGTTACACGAATGCATGGTTTTGCCGCGAAATGTTCTGATAAGATTCTCTCGAGCTTCCATCTGTGTCAAATGGTTTAAAATCCACGAGCTTTCGGTCGAGTATCCCTTGGCCATTGTCAAGTGGGGACTGTGTCTTAGTTGCTGCTACCGCCCTTATACAGTGGCGATGCCTTTCGTGTCGTCAGTGCTGCTCACTTCAGCGCCATATAAGGTCAAGTTTCGGTTGCGCGCTCGCCGCGTCCGCGTCAATCTCCCGATGGCCCGATACCGAGACATCTTTAGCTGCGGGCAGCCATCTTTGCTGAGGGTGTTGTCAAAAATTTCTATTTCGATCGCTTCTTCTTTGTCACCATCCCAGAAACTACCAGTCCGTATAATTTGTTCAAGCAACAAAAAGCCTTAAAAAGAGGTTCTTTCTCTCATCTGAATATCTCCTTTCATCACCTACACACAAAATTTAGTAGAATTGCCCTCTTTCTCTCTGAGTTACAGTGAGCAATGCCAGCACTGACTGTGACGGTGATAAGCACTTTGAGTGACCGTCTTGCCTAGCAGAACTCGCATTAGTCCTGATGGAAACTATTCCTTCCTTTCTTAATAATAAGATCGCTACTAATGGTTCAAATGGCTCTGAGCACTATGGGACTTAACGTCGGTGGTCGTCAGTCCCCTAGAACTTAGAACTACTTTAACCTAACTAACCTAAGGACATCACACACATCCATGCCCGAGGCAGGATTCGAACCTGCGACCGTAGCAGTCGCGCGCTTCCAATAGTAACTCGTTCATATCATACCCATATATCGTTTATATTTATTTGTAACATAGTCGGTTTGAACGTAAGATGTACAAGGGCTATACGGAAACTAAAGTCCGATTGGGCTATAAGTGGAAACCTCAGTGGACATCCGATGAAGCTTTGCACAGATGTGTGGGGTAGTGTGTCTCTAGAGTGCCCACAGATAGCGTCACGTCTCTCTTTTCAGTTCTGAACACACAGTGAGCACGTAAAGATGCCCAGAAAGCAGTGTGTCCCGTTAAGTATGATTCAAATGGCTCTGAGCACTATGGGACTCAACATCTGAGGTCCTCAGTCCCCTAGAACTTAGAACTACTTAAAACTAACCAACCTAAGGACAATACACACAGGCATGCCCGAGGCAGGATTCGAACCTGCGACCGTAGCAGTCGCGCGGTTCCGGACTGAAGCACCTAGAACCGCTCGGCCACACCGGCCGGCAAGATCGCTACTAAATTTGGATATTTTATATTCCGCTTTCTGCAAAAGACAGCGTACTTTTTAGTTCCATTCTTTACCTAAACATGTTCGACACCTATGTGCTTTTCTCAGTCGCTCTCGTTTATGTTTTTTTTTAATGTTTTATTCCAAGCTCTTGGTTGCTTTTCTCGTTGTAGTCCTAAAAACTGTAACACATACTTTTCAAATTTTTTAATTAGTTGCTCACCTGAAACTAGATTAATTGTGAAAATGTGTCTGTTAAGATTGCCTCGCGTTCATGCATTTCATACCTTGGCAGCATGTCATCTGCAGAGCAGTAGGAATAAAACACTTAAGGAGTTACTCTTTTTAATACGTTTTCTGAGAGTATATGTGATGAGTGTTCTGTACATACGTTTTCCGTCCCCATGTGCAGGGTATTATAATTAAATTTTCTCTACTTGAGACAGTGCAGAAGGAAAGCTATTTACCGTATGGGTACCCAACTTTATAGGAATGATGTGCAGATTGTGCACTGAACGATTTGCGTTGTTCGTAGTGCTAGTGTCATGACTTGTCGTTAGGCGCCGTTGCTGGTACGGCGACGCGGGGTTGTGACACCAGCATCAGTGTGCATTACAGCTGCAGGCAGTCAAGAGGGATCTGGAAAAGGTGAGCAGGGATTCACTCGTACATCTGTTTTGTCGAAACAATAGCAACAGTGCTGATATTTGATTCACTTCCCATAGTTGGGATCACAGTCATATAATATTTCTTAAAAGACATCATAGTCGCCGTTGACTGTATGAAATACTTACTATTACTACTGCAATTTCGGCCTTAGGGCCATTTTCAAGTAACTCTGCAAAAGCTACTTTCTGTCAGAATATAAGACTATTTGACGACGACATTTGCTCAAGTCAGATAGTCTTATGTTCTGACAGAATGTAGCTTTTGCAGTGTTACTTGAAAATGGCCCTAAGGACGCAACTGGAATCGTAATAATAAATATTTCATACAGTCAACGGTGGCTATGATGTCTTTTAAGAAGTGCTGATGTTCTTCGCGAGTATCCACACACTTCCGCACCGGGGTTGATGAACATGATTAGGAAGTTCGAATTAACTGACGATTTGGCAATCACTCCTGGCAGAGACCTACGGCCAACTGCATAACAAATCGTTCAAGGAGTTACTGTGGCCATGATTGAGACGCAATATGTGATCTCCAAGCAGTACACGAGCTGTGTCACGGTAGCTGAACGTTCTAAGGTCCACCATTCGAGAAGTGCTGCGAACAATTGTGAAATGGTATCGAAACGGGGGTTCCAGACTCTTGTGGATTCAGATGGTCGTCACACTGAGCAACGTTTGTGATCTGGAACGTAAACGTATGCAATTAAGAAATGTTACCTTCTCGTGTGGGAAATAAAATGTCTTTCTTTCAGTGGGTTTATTCGTTATTTCTCTTGCGCATGCCATTACCAATGTTTCCAGAAAGTTCATTTTCCTACATTCAGTCTTTTTTCATGGGGGCCCTCTCAAGTAGCGAAACCAGACCGTGTAACATCTTTGGCGAGTTTTTTTGTTGATTGTAATTATATACTCTGTTTTCCCCACCTTTTTCGCTTCGCTCTCACCCGTGTAAAATTACAAGCAATAAAAATGCAAATGTTTTAGGCCTTAAAGAAACCAACCACGGCCATCGGATAATGTTTCTTACAGAAATGAAACGATTCACACTGAAGATGACACATGTCGTAACACGTTTAGATGAGGAACAGAAAAATGACATACATTGTTTGCAAAAGGTGGCGTGTTAGAGGCTCAAACATGTAGGCAAAAACGTTAACAGTAACTCCAGATTGCAGTAAGATCATTCAGTCACTACTACTACTTTTTTATTGGGGCTATCTTATTTATGACTGGAGCACGTGGCTTCATTGCGTGTTTAAATGACTTAGTAACCTGCAATAAATAATCTGTGCATATTGTACAATTTACGGTGGTGTTTACCAGTTATCATAAATCCAACATTATTTCCGTCTATTCATGCGAGCTCAGTTATATGGAAATACATCAGGTATCGTAGCATGAAAAGGAAAAATAGTGTTGCAAATTAGATTATAGTGCTTCACTTGAAAGACAGAAAAGTAAATGAATATAAATTTCTTCAGTAGGCTACAATAACAAAGAAGTAAGTATGTACTGACCGACAGTATTTTATCCATTAACAAAACAGCATATAAGCATAAGAGCCAAAGTGTTTCAATCCTATCAAAAGGACAAATTCGTGCGTTACACCTTACCAGTGTCAACTCATACTGACAATGTCTTCTATTGGCTTACTTTTTCATTCGAGATGTAAATCATATTTGGATGTGCTACATCGAATCAGAACTTATGTAACATGCATCACGCAGACGAAATTCCAGAACTTATTTGCGAACGTCACAAGTGCGGTTTTAACCACAGTACTGCTTTCAACATCACTAACGACGACAAAATGGCCACGATGAAAGGATAATTTTACTTTATATATATATCGGCGACTGTGCAAGCCGCTGTAGCTACGTGTCTAAATACTGAAAACAGAAAAAAGAGCGGCCTGAATGAATATAATATTGGACAATGGCACAAAGTACCGCCAGTATGTGCTTTGCGTTACAAACAGATGCCATCCACACACGTAAACTCAGGAACGTCCTCTCTTGTTTGAGAGCCTATATGAGAATGAGATTTTCACTCTGCAGAGGAGTGTGTGCGCTGATATGAAACGTCCTGGCAGATTAAAACTGTGTGCCGGACCGAGACTCGAACTTGGGACCTTTGCCTTTAGCGGGAAAGTGCTCTACCATCTGAGCTACCCAAGCACGACTCACGCCCCGTCCTCACAGCTTCACTTCTGCCACTAACTCGTCTCTTACTTTCCAAACTTTACAGAAGCTCTCCTGCGAACCTTGCAGAACTAGCGCTCCTGAAAGAAAGGACATTGCGGAGACATGGCTTAGCTACAGCCTGGGGGATGTTTCCAGAATGAGATTTTCACTCCGCAGCGGAGTGTGCGCTGATATGAAACTTCCTGGCAGATTAAAACTGTGTGCCTGGACCGAGACTCCTTTCTTTCAGGAGTGCTAGTTCTGCAAGGTTCGCAGGAGAGCTTCTGTAAAGTTTGGAAGGTAGGAGACGAAGTACTGGCAGAAGTAAAGCTGTGAGGACGGGGCGTGAGCCGTGCTTGGGTAGCTCAGATAGTAGAGCACTTGCCCGCGAAAGGCAAAGGTCCCGAGTTCAAGTCTCGGTCAGACACACAGTTTTAATCTGCCAGGAAGTTTCAGCCTATATGAGTGTTGCGCTACTGTCATTCAGTGAATATCCATCGAAGTAGAACCGGGGAAGCAAATCAGCACGTGCATGTGGTCAAGGCGACCGGACGCTGGAAAGCAGCTACACTGTACCGTGGAATTTGTGGTCATAAAGCCCACCTGCTTAGCTGGATGATAACGTGTTCGCCTCCATGCAAGCGTGCCCGGGTTCGATTCCTGACCGGGTTGTAGATTTCTCCGCTCCAGGACTGGGTACTGTGTTGTTGTCATCATCATTTCAACACCGGCGCGCAAGCCGCCCAATGTGGCGTCGACTGAAATAAGACTTGCTCTTGGCGGCCGAATTTCCCCGGATGGGGCCATCCGGCCAACGATGCCATACGCTCATTTCATTTTTTCTGTGGTCATAAAGCGCAGGCGTGTGTATAACACACGGAAAAAAGAGAGTTAGACACCATGGCGAACGGCTACTAGCTGTAATGCAGCTGGCACATGAACGTCAAGCCGTCGATGGTCCAATGCGGAGTCAGCCAGTTTTACCAAGTCGTCGCATAGGTGTTAAGCAGTCGTGCGTATTTAGGCGGAATAGCGGATAAACACTTTGGGCTCCATTTCCTACAACGCGTGATGTCGAATTCCATGTATTGAGGGTATTCCAAGCAGCAAGTGATACAACAAGGAGGTCTTGTGCCTCGACGTGCCTGCAGTCATTCAGAAAACTCAGCACTCAGTATTCCAGCAGGATCATGCCCGGACACAAAATATCAGAAAAGAGGAAAGACGGCGAGCAGAACGGCTTCCGCAGGTTTCGCGTCTGTCCAGCGCGTCGCCAGTCGTATAGGCCGCAGACAGCGCTGGTTGGCGACCTGCTCGTGCCGCTCCTCCTCCAACGATCATCGATACTTTGTGGAATTCTATTCCTCAAAAACACTTTGAATTTGCTTTCTCAGTAACATTTTCCGTTTGAAAGATGAGAATGGAAAACAGAGTGCTACAAATGAAGGGAATCTAAAGAACTGGAGGAGATACTGCATAAAACTGCTGAACAACTCGGTACACACCTACGACAGCGGAAACAGGGCCGAAAACATCCAGAACTTCCAATCGTTAGTCGAAGAACCAAGTGTGACGGAGGTGAAGGAGGCAATAAAAAGACTGATATGATATCAGCAGAGCTCATCAAAGGAATGGAAAACTGCTATTATATGTCCCTTGTGTAAGAAGGGAGACAACTTGTTGACACAGAACTCTAAACACGTGGTATAAAATAACATCAGGAATTGTACTGAACAAGCTCAACCCATACATTGAAGAAGTACTAGACACAGCATAGTCGGGGTTAAGCAAGAGTAAGTCAACAACTGACCAAATATTAACACTAAGACAAATACTTGATAAGAACTGGGAGCCAAATCAGGATACCTTCTGTATGTTTCTAGGCTTCAACAAGGCATATGACAGAATAATGAGAGAGGAAATGTGGAGAATAATGGCAGAGTGTGGGATACTAGACAAGCTGATAAAGCTAACTAAAATGTGTGCGATGGAATCAAAAGTGTAGAGAATACAGGGGGAGTTCTCAGAAACGTTTGAGGTAAAAAATAGGAGTCAGACAGGCATTTATTATGTCACCCACCCTGTTCAGTTTGGCACTCCTCAACACCCTGAAGAGAGTAACAGAGGAACGTGCAGGAGTCACCGCAGGGAAAAAGGCAAATGTTCTGGCTTTCACGGATGATATTGTGTTGACAGGGGAGACCATGGAAGACCTGGAGAAAATAGGAACTGTACTGATGGAAGAAGCTAAGAAAGTATGTCTAAGTAAAAATGAAAATGAAACGATGATCATGGTAATAGGAAGGAGAACTCAGTTAGGACCAAAGCATCTAATAATCAGGAACCTAACAATAGGGAAGACGGAGACAGTCACGTACCTTGGTGTCAGCATCAACCAACAAAACCTTATAGAACAAGACATAGTAACCAGGATTCAAGCCGGGGAAATGTGTAGGAGCTACATATAACATCATAAGATCTAACTTGTTATCCTGACAGGCAAAGATAAGAACATATCAGACCATCGTCAAACCAATGGTGTGCTACGCAGGCGAGACATGGATCCAGAAAGAGAAACTACATCATCACTTTTTAAAATGATGGACCAGTGAAAGAAAATGGAGAGTAAAGAAAAATAGAGAACTCAGATACTTATACACACTACCTGACATCGTAGAGAGTGTGACTCAGGTGGTATGGACATGTGAGGAGGAGAGAGGAGAACACGCTAATAAATGTAGTAATGCATGGAGAAGCCGAAGGAAGGAGACCACTAGGACGGTTGAGAACGAGATAGAAGGATAATACCATGGGAGACATGCTGGGTCTGGGAGAAGAAGATGCAGCTTTCTAACAGGAAGGTGTGGAAGGTTGGACTGTGTGAGACCAAGGGCCGGCTGCGGTTTGTGTGGCCAGTATAACGCCGACACTAATACTTACATACCATGACGTTTCAAATTTTCTCATCACCACACGTGAGATTTTTAAGCAAACCGAAGCCTCAGATTCCGATCAAATACAGACATGGACGACTAATCGACTTTAATACTATTCCCACTTCATAAAATGTTTGCCGATCTATTGTAAGGGCTTTGTACATCTCGTCGCCCTGATGGCTTGTAGCCTTTTGGATGTTTGGGGAGCTGTCTTATCTCCTATTCAGGTCTTCTACTGAACGATGCGATAGTTAATTCTAAATTCAATTTTTTCTGCAGAGTAATCTCATGTTACTCACGAAAATCACATTCCGGCACTTTATGTTGTGTTTAAGTTTGTCTTCGTAGATAGTATTCACCTTCACAGTAAAGCGCTACGATAGAAGTGGTTTGGTGGTGTTATTTTTTTTAACTTGTTACGAAAAGTGACACAACTAATAGAAAACTGTCTACTTTTACTCCTAAAACTGTTTCTTAATTAGAGTCTCATGAAGCATTTTAGCTGTTGCACCTTTGACAAATCTTAATAAAGCATCACAAGTAACTCGTAAAATAAGGAATACACTTTTCCTTCAGATGTATAAGAAGAAAAGGGAAAATACGCGTAGATACAAACAGAAGAGAGAGAGAGAGAGAGAGAGAGAGAGAGAGAGAGAGAGAGAGAGAGAGAGCACACACTCGTATGCTTTCTAATCCTAAAGGCATGTTGTAAGATCCCCACAGTTGTGCCGCAGATTTCTCTCTTGGTTTCAGGCGTTATTAGGAAACGGAGTGAGGTCATCACAGATCCACAACACAGTTTACTTTTACAATAATTTTCACCTTTTACCTTTCACAAATATTTTTTAAAGTAGCATGGAAATCTTACACAGATGTTTTAAACACTTTGTGATTTCATGCGACGTTGTTCCACATATCAGATTCCAGTAAAATTTCTGAGAGTCGAGCGCGCCAAGTTTGAATATTCCGCCCAAGGTGAAGAAATTATCTATCATTATCTAGTCGACAGACCACGATTTTTGGGCTACACGAGAGTCATTTTCAAACTATCATTTCTTATTTTTCGACTTGAAAGGGAGATAATTTTAGCAAAACTTACTATGGAGATGAAGAAGGGGTATTCGGTTACCGCGTCTCGCTGTCTTACATGGGACCCCTTCAGTACGAGGTCGCAAAAGGCCAGTGATATTTACGGCCTTCAATGCACCGCATGTTGTCTACCGTGCAGCCACAGTATTGGCTGCTAATGATTACAGAGGGGCGGGACTGGACGTATCCGATGGTGAGAACAGCATGAGGCTATGGAGCGTAACTGAACTGCTTAAAAAATGGTTCAAATGGCTCAGAGCACTATGGGACTTAACATCTTAGGTCATCAATCCCCTCTAACTTAGAACTACTTAAACCTAACTAACCTAAGGACATCACACACATCCATGCCCGAGGAGGATTCGAACCTGCGACCGTAGCAGTCCGCGGTTCCAGACTGAAGTGCCTACAACAGCACGGCCACCGCGGCCGGCTGAACTGCTTAGACGACCCGTAACTCACAACAGTGCTGCAGTGCTTCTGATGTTGATACAAAGAAGAGCAATGGCAACGATAAACAAAGCAAACATTGCATTATATCTACAACAACAGTTGCCGAAGTTGACTTGTCGTCAGGAAGGAACCCAAGGAATTTCGCAGAGTGAGAAAGAAGTGGCAGATGAAATATTAGCGTTTCTGCAAGACGAGTCAGTGGATGTGTAGTGTCTTATATGCTCGACTGTGCGGTCAATGTACATGAGAAGTACGGTGATGACGATATGTTCTTAGCAAGCGAAAGTGATACTGAAACAGGTGTCCAGACCTGTAGCCCGTCATTCTTATCGGACAGGAAGCTGCAAACCCTTTCTCCAGTGAAACAGTTAAAGACAATCATTGTCAAAAAGTGAGTGCTAAACATAATTACGTACAAAATGTTTCAAATGGCTCTGAGCACTATGGGACTTAACTTCTGAGATCATCAGCCCCTTAGAACTTAGAACTACTTAAACCTAACTAACATAAGGACATCACACACATCCATGCCCGAGGCGGGATTCGAACCTGCGACCGTAGCGGTCGCGTGGTTCCACACTGAAGTGCCTAGAACCGCTCGGCCACTTCGGCCGGCAATTGCGTACAAGAAACATCATCCGCAGCTTAGTAAAAAAACAATTATGAACAAATTTCGAATAAGTCCGCTGCGATATGACCGTGTAGTTCATAAGGAAAACTACGGATATTCAGGGGAGGACAAGGCACACAGTGATATTTGTGCGTTTTAGGGATGGTCGATATAATTTACAGGATGTGCATAACATTAACCTATTACGTCATCCACATCAAGGTGCGCGGGACATTGATTACAGTGATTTCAAGGAAAGCAGTGGATGGATGTATAACCTCAATTAATGCTTCTGATTTACAAGACGTAAGATAAAGAAATTTCAAACAAAGCATCAACTTGTCGATGCACAATAAACTGCGGAATCGGCTCGAAAATTCTTAGATGAGATAAACAAACTTATCCCCTCGTTCAGTAAGAAATTTGTTTTCAACTCCAACCAATCGAGACAAAGAGAGCTGTATCAAGATCAGTTAACATCAGTGTCTTAACGCATTCGTGTACGATTATGCCGACTGTTAATCTGGATGATTAATTGGCTGGAAAGTTATTTATTGTTTTGCGAGAACTTGGACGTGCTCTGTTCCCTACGTTTCTTCCTCGTGTGCGTGATCTTGCAAGGGCAGTAGGGAATCTTTAAGTCACAGAAAGCAAGAGTGGGAAAATTGGCATAAAGAATTACAACTATGTTACGAGCACTGCTTTTGGCTAATAGCTGGTCAAACAGATTTTCTTTGCTTGATTCCTGGCTCTGAGTATAAAAATCATATTCCTTTAGAGCAAACTATCCCTCCTGAAAAGTGACGCAGTTCATACCGCCTGGAACCACTGTACGAATTCAGCCTCTGGCTGTTGTTTTTTCCTTCCCTATAAAACATAGTATGGCACTAGCTGCAGCTGCGCCTTAAAGGATAGCCAGTTTCACGATAAGCTCCACGACAGACATTTTCATTCTGTTGCATGCCATCACATTCCATCAGTTATTATCACCCCGTTACATCAGTTGATTCTATATGCATTCCTTAAGAGTGGATAACTAACTGAACGTCCTGCACAGATTGTAACTCTCAAGGAATTCGCCTTCGATCTTGATGGTGCGAATCTTTGTGATCACTGTGGTGCGCCATTTTTCATTCGGTGTTCATGGTTCAAGTTAAGGGTTTGTTTTGAACATTTCTTGAATGTCGACGACACCCATTTTGTGAAGTGTAATACACACATCCCATAGAAGGCTGATCTCTGCACCTCCGGGACACTCATTTTCTGTCGCCCTCCTAATACACATGGTGAGTCATTAGCAGCTAATGTTTTTCGTGTCATACATATTAACGCTTTCAGTTGAGCCTTAATAAAGATTCAATTTGCCGCGCTCTCAAGGGATTCCCTGTTACTGCAAATTACCAGTGACGCCTCACTTGGACGTTCGATGTATCGAAATCTCACAACACACTACAAACCTGTATCAGTAGACTAACAGTTACCATCACCAGAACAGACGACGGGCGCACTCCAGGCTTGTTTTCATACCATCTCAGGTGGAAGTAGTCTGCAGACGGAATTGAAACATCTACAAAATATATTCCTAGAAAATGTACTCTGTACAGCCAAAGGAACTGGTACGCTTGCCTAATGTTGTGTAGGGCCCGCGCGAACACGCAAAAGTTCCGCAGCGCGAAGTGGTGGCATGGACTCGACTAATGTCTGAAGTTGCGCTAGAGCGATTTGACACCTCGAATCCTGCAGGGCTGTCCATACATTCGTAAGAGTACGAGGGAGAAGAGATCTCTTCTCAACAGCACGTTGCAAGGCAATCCAGATATGCTCAATAATGTTCATGTCTGGGGAGTTTGGTGGCCAGCGGAAGTGTTTGACTGAGAAGAATGTTCCTGGAGCCACTCTGTAGCACTTCTGGACGTGTGGGGTGTCCTGCTGAAATTGTCCAAGTCCCTCAGAATGCACAATGGTCACGAATGGTTGCAGGTGATCAGACAGGATGCTTACGTACGAGTCACCTGTCAGCGTCGTATCTGGGGTCTCATATCACTCCAAATGCACACGCCCCACACCGTTACAGAGCCTCCACCTGCTTGAACAGTCAACTGCTGACATGCAGGGTCCATGGGTTCATGAGGTTGTCTCCTTACCCGTACACGTCCATCCGCTCGATACAATTTAAAACGAGACTCGTCCGACCAGGCAACATGTTTCCAGTCATCAACAGTCCAATGTAGGTATTGACGGGCCCAGGCGAGGCGTAATGCTTTGTGTCGTGTTGTCATCAAGTGCCCCAGAGTACGCCTTCCGCTCCGAAAGCCCGTATCGATGATGTTTCGTTGAATGGTTCGCAAGCTGACACTTGTTGATGGCCCAGCATTGAAATCTGTAGCAATTTGCGGAAGGGTTGCATTTCTATCACGTTGAACGATTCTCTTCAGTCGTCGTTGGTCCGGTTCTTGCAGAATCTTTTTCCGGCCTCAGTGATGCCGGAATTTTGATTTTTTACCGGATTCCTGATATTCACGGTACACTCGTGAAATGGTCGTAAGAGAAAATCCACACTTCATCGCTACCTCGGAGATGCTGTGTCTCATCGCTCGAGCGTCGACTATAACACCACGTTCAAACTCACTTAAATCTTGGTAACCTACCACTGCAACAGCAGTAACCGATCTAACAACTTCGACTGACTCTTGTCACATACTGTATAGGCATTGCCGCTGAATACGCATTCCTATACCAGTTTCTTCGGCGCTTCAGTGTAAATCCGCTGATCAGCTACAGGGGGCATAATGTACGCGCAAACGACAGAACAACGATAATGGTAAGTTCTTCAAGACATCGGTTTGTGTGCCATATATTGGGAATGTTGCCGCCGAAATGACTAGCGAGAAAAAATTCAAGTGAAACTGGTCTCTCGCCCTCGCAAAATCTTGGCGTTTCGGGATCGGAAAAAGACAACGTTGCACTGCGTAAGGCAGGAGTTTATCGAACTGCTTGCGAATATGGCGAACCTTATGGGGAGTAAACCACACGCGTCGTTCGGGAGCGCATTGTGGAGCATCAATGGCATACCAGTTTCCTCCAAGCCTGCAACTCACCTATTATTTTTAATTTATTTTGGGTCATAAGTCTTCACCTCAGAGTAACACTTGCACCCAACGTCCAGACTTATTTTCCGGAAGTGTTAAAACCTCTGTCTTTCTCTACAGCTCCTACTGGTACCATGGAAGTATTTCCTTGATGTCTTAACGCCTCTCTCACCATCCTGTCCCTTGTTCTTGTCAGTGTATTCTACGTGTTCCTTTCCACACTATTTTATGGAGGATCTCCACCAATATCCGATAATGACCAGACGACTCTACGCCGAAATATTGTGGCAGGAAGTTACCTGCATCCGACATTCTCATAAAATTTCATAGTACGGGATTTAAATATCACAGGAGCCGTATTTCTAACTTCATTATTGACGACGACTAGTGAAAATATTTTGTAAAATTTACGTGCTCAGAATTTGTTTGGCCACACAAATGTTGCTTCACACCACCTCGTTTACGATCTGTCGTAGCAGTTGTCGAGTAAATCAGCCACAATGGTTTCTGAAAATCACGTGAAATGAGCGAACACCAGGGAAAATTGACGGAATGACAAATTTACAGTACTGAAGACGGAATGAAAACTACAGTATGTTGTTAATAATGTTTCCCCACTTATTTTAAAACTGCCATTTCACAAAAGTAACTGAGATCAAATCAAATGTATGTGAAAGAACATGAGTTTCTCAAAGACCCAAAATCCTACTGAAAATTGATGTCAAGGATATGGGACTGAAATTCAGCGGATTATTTCTGTTTCCCATTTTTTGTATTTGCGTGACTGGTCTTTAAGTACGGATCTTCGAGCAAATGGTTCAAATGGCTCTGAGCACTATGGGACTTAACATCTGAGGTCATCAGTCCCCTAGAACTTAGAACTACTTAAACCTAACCAACCTAAGGACATCACACACATCCATGCCCGAGGCAGGATTCGGAACCTGCGAACGTAGCGGTCGCGCGGTTTCAGACTGAAGTGCCTAGAACCGCTCGGCCACACTGGCCGGCGATCTTCGAGCAGATGAGTGAATATGATTGGTAAGCATGGAGCTATGCATACTCCGAAAGGAACCTAATTAGTATCCAGTGTGTACCGGAAGACTTGCCTCTACTCAGTGTCTTAAGTTGTTTTGCTATGCCGAGGGTATCTGCTCGTACTTATAAGTTGCTCATGTTTTCAGCTGTTCTTGATGCGATTTCTAGAATACCTACCATATCTTATTTGCTGATGAAAATTGGGAAAACCGCGTTTAATAACGCCTCTTTCATACGGTGTCATCGGTAACATTACAATTGGTACTGCACAGCGAAGGTATTTGCTTACTGTGTCTTGCCACTGGTGCACTATACATAAGACCAGAATCATTGAAGTAAAAAGCAAATCTAGTATAGTCTTAGATGGATTAATGAAATTCGTGGACATTAATAAATGGTTCCTAGCCAATTCTTTGTCATGTAACGTTGGAAAAGAAAGACACCACATCTAATTAAGAATTTGTAAGAAGTTTCCACCAGTATGTGCTTAAAATATGGTGACAAACAGATAGAAGAAGTGCACGATGTTAAATTCTCGCTATTGTAGCCTGATGATAAATTCGGCTGTGAGGAACACACCACAGAACTTTTGAAGCGCCTAAACAGATTTCTGTTTGCTGTACTAATGGAGACATAAAAATGAAAAAGCTGACATACTATGCTTACGCTCATTCTGCAATGTCGTATGAGATTATTTTTTGATATAACTCATCAATCCTAGCTAAAGTTTTCCGGGTACAAAAATGTGTAATATGAATTATTTGTGGTGTGAACTCGAGAAAAAACTGCGGAGAGTCGTTTAGGGGACTAAGGATATTAACTATCGCTTCCCAGTAATTTTATTCCTTCATGACATTTGTCATCAAAAATATTTCTTTTTGAAATCAACAGCTCAGTTCATGGGATCCATACTAGAAATAAGAATAGTCTTCACAAGGACTGAAAGTCACTTACTCTGGTCCAAAAAGGTAGCCATTATTCAGGAACACGCATTTTCAATAACCTGCCAGCAGCCATAAAAAGTTTAACTACCAGTAAATTTCAGTTTAAGAGGTGCGTAAAGGATTTATTGGTGGCCAACTCCTCTACTCCGGTGAAGAATTTCTTAGTAGAAGCAACTGATGTGTGTGTGTGTGTGTGTGTGTGTGTGTGTGTGTGTGTGTGTGTGTGTGTGTGTGTGTGTGTGTGTTACTAATGATAAGATATAATGCATATTCCGTTCAGTAATGTGATCATTGTAGGTAACTGTTGTATAATGATTATTCTACTCAGAGTTTGTCTCATTTCACATTCATGACGATCATTCCACTTGGTATCTGCGGAAGGTACATTAGCATACTTGTACTCTTTTTTTTCATTGCAAATATTTATTGTGTATTCTTGTTCCTCTGACATGCTCTACATCCTAGAGGATTTCCTCACTATGGATCAACTGGAGGGAGTACATCTAATCTAGTCTAATCCAGTCAGCCAGCTGAAGAGAGGTTTTTGCCTGCTGCCAGTCCGCCCCTATGTGATGTGTTGAAATAACATTTTTGTCAAACAAAGCAAAGCAGGCATTAGGCACAAGATCGCTTTGTCCACTGAGAACTCTTCCTGGCTCTTTCTGGCTTTCATAAATTTCAAGCTGCTCCAAAAAATTGAGAACACGACCCTTTGGCACTCTGTGGACAACACTGATACAATTCTCAACGCCCCCTGCAGTACGGAAGGTCTCTGCTAAATACAACCTCTAGGCAGTTTAGTTATGTGCTTGTAAATTCTCCTTAAACCGTACGTTAAATCAGTGACCGCTTTCGCCAATATAGTACGTATTACAACTATTGCAGGCAATCGTTTATGTTTCAGAGCCATTCCATTTGTCACATGTGCTTCTCAACCTATTTTTTAAACATGTTCATACTAAAAGGAATATCAGCAGAACGTCGCTTTGCTTAGCCCAATACCAAACGATGAAAGTGGTATGAGATGTAATTTGTTATACAAGAAGATGGAATATAGTATCAAAATTAAGAAACTAACAACAACAGAGTTTATTCCTGACAACAGAAAAATTCATAAATTTTTCACACAGATGAAAAGTGAAATAACAGGAGAAAGTCTCCAAAACATTTCAATGCATCGACATTCATTTTCTTGGGAAAATATATACCTACAAGTAAATCAAATAATATTTAGAAGCTAGTATGCAGAGGCATTTTACCTTATTCATTGTGTCTTTTTTTTTAAGTATCAAATAACATTTCTCCTCTAATAGAGCTGGCCTTTCATTGTTAAGAAAAGTTGATTTAATGAAAATTGGTTCACAAATTTATGGTCTTATTTGCACTTTGTCTACATTTTTTCTTTGTCGCGATATTGTAGAATCTAAACAATAGTTTGCTTTCAATTACCTGGGCCCCTTTGTAGAAAATCAGTCAAAGAAAACAATTATAGTGCCAATGTGACCTTTGCAGTGCGTCACGAAAAAAAAAGCGAACGAATAAAACCTAAGAAGACACAAAAGCACAAATTGTAGTACTGTAACAGAGATAGATTTCCTTTATGGAAACAGTTGACAGCGACTCGCATTGATGTCCGAGCTTAATTTCGAGCTTCTGTAAAACACCGTTAGTCTTGGAGATTTTGCATTCTTTTAAATTAGATTACTTCGTTTGTATAAGTTCTTTCACAAGTATAAATTATGTGTTTTTTGTGACACATTGGACATTCTCGGTGATGTCTTTACCATGGCACTTTGGATCGACCATCACGTCCGGACTTTCTGTACTGGATCAGGCGCCTTGGAGAAAGCGTATGATTGAGAACAGCTTAGCCAGCGGAAATCTGGGTTCGAGTGCGTGCCCAGCAGTGTATTAATTTTTGGGTGTCGGAGTTCCGCGGCCGTTGTGCTCGTGCCGGGGCAGTGCAGTGCTGCACGCCGTCCACCACTTGCTGCTCAGCTGTGGCGCTGCGCCGCGTCACGTGACGGCGCGGTCGACAACCCGTCACCCCTGACCCCGCGCCTCGCCGCGCCACCCGCTGACGTCAGCCGGCCTGGGCCGCCGCCGCCGCCGGCGCCGCCACAAACAGCTGGCCAGGCCTGGCCGCCTGGCGCCACCACGCGACGCGCCACGACACATCGATTGCCGCGCGCCTTTCTTCTGCCGCTGCCGGACTTCCCGGCCACTGCAGAGCCCTGCTGCAGCTTCCAGCCACACATACAGGGCTACGTATACCGGCCGAGGCACATCTGGTAGAACAGAACGTAACTGGATAGAACTTAATGTCAAAACATTCTACAATGCGTTTAAAATAGCGGCATTTAGATAAGCCGTCAACGCAGCAGGACATAACTTCAATATTTCTCGGGAAGATTGTTTTGACGTTGATGGTGGTGGGCGGAGACTGACGTCGTCTGCTAACATTGTACATTCATCTATTGTACCCACATTCACTTACGTTACAGTACTACAATTTGTGCTTTTGTGTCTTCTTAGGCTTTATTCGTTCGCTTTTTTCGTGACACAGTGCAAAGGACCCATGAGCACTGTGATTGTTTTCTTTAAATGCTTTACAACAAAGGGACCCACGTAATTGAAAGTGAACTATTATTTAGATTCTACAATATCATGACAAAAAAGCGTAAATAAGACCATAAAATTGTGAACCAATTTTCATTAAATTAACTTTTCTTAACAGTGAAATGTCACCTCTATTAGAGGAGAAATTTTATTTGACCCTTTAAAAAAAAAGAAAAAACGAATAACGTAAAATGCGTTGCATATTAGCTTCTAAAAATTATTTGATTTATTTGTAAGTCTATATTTTCCCAAGAAAATGAATGTCGATGCTTTGAAATGTTTTGAAGAGTTTCTCCTGTTATTTTACTTTTCATCTGTGTGAAAAATTTATGAATTTTTCTGTGGCCAGTAATAAACTCTGTTGTTGTTAGTTTCTTAATTTTGATACTATATTCCACCTTCGCCGGCCGGAGTGGTTGAGCGGTTCTAGGTGCTACAGTCTGGAAACGCGCGACCGCGACGGTCGCAGGTTCGAATCCTGCCTCGGGCATGGATGTGTGTGATGTCCTCAGGTTATTTGGGTTTAAGTAGTTCTAAGTTCTAGGGGACTGATGACCTCAGAAGTTAAGTCCCATAGTGCTCAGAGCCATTTGAACCATATTCCACCTTCTTGTATAACAAATTACATCTCAAACCACTTTCACCGTTTGGTATTGGGCTAAGAAAAGCGACGTTCTGCTGATATTCCTTCTAGTGTGAACATGTTTGAAACATATGTTGAGAAGCACATATGACAAATGGAATGGCTCTGAGATATAAACGACTGCCTGCAATAGTCATAATACGTACTATATTGGCAAAAGCGATCACTGATTTAACGTAAGTTTTAAGGAGAATTTACAAGCACATAACAAAATTGCCTAGAGGTTTTGTTTAGCAGAGACCTTCCTACTGTATGGGGTGTTGAGAATAATATCAGTGTTGACCACAGAGCGCCAAAAGGTCGTGTTCTCAATTTTTTGGAGGAGCTTGAAATTTATGAAAGCCAGAAAGAGCCAGGAAGAGTTCTCAGTGGACAAAGCGATCTTCTGCCTAGTGCCTGCTCTGCTTTGCTTTGTTTGACAGAAATGTTATTTCAACTCCCCACATAGGGGCGGACTGGCAGCAGGCAAAACCCGCTCTTCAGTCAAAGCTTAAACCAATTTGAAAGGAGTTTTGAAATACTTAAAAAAACAGATGACAATAAATTATGTTTAAAGAAAAACACACTTATGAACAATTTTTAAGGTGTTTAAAACTTTTAGACGATTTCAAATTACAGTTAAAATTAAATCAACAGCAATAATGATTCTATGATATAATGGTGATGCTGGTGGTACATATAACAATCATTGACCTGATGGAGGTGTTACGATGAGTATGGCTACCGGGCGCCATGGAACCGTAGTTAGCGACTAAAAGTGAGTCTGGTGGACGAAGGGGGAGGCATTTAGTCATTTAACGCATCTGTCATGCATGTTTTTCCTGGTCATGGCCTAGTATAGAGCGCATTAGACATGTGCTTTAACTTGTTATGCTGCTCGTGTGATCCCACTTTTTGATTCTCTCTTCTCTGTTTGTATAATGTATTCCGTTGGCTATCTGATCGTACTACCTGACTGGCACAATAATTTGTACCCCTTTTCTTAACGCGAGATACGTGACGTCTTATTTTTCTCTTCACTGGCTATTTTAACATTTTTATGTAATTTTGTTCGATCTTTAAACTTGATACTTAGGTATATCATTACTGGTTATCTAAAGCTAGAAGATAAGCGTTTCGGCATCACATATCACCATTTAACCATTTTCTTTGTAATACTTAAGAAAATCAATTTGATTTGCGTTTTAAATTTCTTACTTTTTACTTACTTGTATGCTTTCACGTAATTGCTTATTTGTACGTATGTCAGATATGTCTACAGTAGTGACCCCTGACGAACTTACGTCACAAACATTTTTTGTTGAAACTGCGCGCCATTTTTCTGTGAACATTAACGTTGTTGACATGTTGGCTCTGCTTGTACTATGGCCTAGTTCGCATCATGTTTTTAGTCCTTTTCTACGATGCCTATCTGATTTTGGTTTTATCTCTTGACGCTGCCACTCTGACTTTATTATATTGGGACATGTTTTAAACAGGTACGCTTCGTCACAGTTTCAAGCTCGTGTATTCAAGATTTATAAAAGAAATACCTTCTCATTATGCCATATTTATTGTTTACAAGATTTAGATAGCCGTTAGTTATATTTGCTTCCCTATTTTCTTGTAGATCTGAAGATGACCATCACAGACTGAAAGCGATAATCTGACGACAATTTTCGTGATCATAGACTGGAATAAAAGAAACGAATTCTACGCCCGTCTACTGTCTGCTGATAGCTTTCGAGGTATCTTAACTGTTATTTTCCATAAAATGACGTTTTTAAAGATTTCGAAATAGCCTTGTGCACTATGGGACTTAACATATGAGGTCATCAGTCCCCTAGAACTTGGAACTACTTAAACCTAACTAACCTAAGGACATCACACACATCCATGCCCGAGGCAGCATTCGAACCTGCGACCGTGGCAGTCGCGCAGTTCCGGACTGAAGCGCCTAGAACCACTCGGCCACCGTGGCCGGCTTTAAAGATTTCATTCATGGCTTTTCATATCGTTGCCAGATAAGTATCATTTTGGTTACAAGAAATTACAAGCTGTTGGTTAGAAACAAGCGTACTTGCGTATTATCCAGTATTCTGCTACTATCTCATAACACTCATCTTTCGTACATCCTTAGAGCATGAAAATTTGGTTCAGAAGTTCATGATATCCCCATCAAAGTCAAGAAAAAGTCTTCATCTGACCTGAACAGTGACGCTGAATTAGTAGAGTTGGATATATGTCTTAGATATTTCTGCTACGAAATAAAAGCCTCGTACAGAAAACACAAGGTTCCACTGCTAGTTGGTTACAAGTATATTGATATCCACTGGCCTTACAGAAAATTATCTTTGCTTCCATCTCTAGCACAGCTAAAACGAGGATTTTTCTCACGCAACGACGTACAGTTCTGTGACAGCTGGATATATTAGGCTGCCTGGTGCCCTCGTGGAAGCGGCAGGCAGTCATGTGTCGCAGTCAGGGCACCTGCATGGCACCTGTGGAAACACCAGAGGTGCCGCCGTTTCGCACATTGCGCCGTGATACGCGGTATCTCGCCGTTTTAGGGCCAAACCATGTGAGGAAATCCGCATTTTGTCTTCAGTCTGCTAGACACGCCGATATTTGTAAACACTGCGTCTGCAACATGACCTCTACTACTATCTATGTGTGTAAGTTCGACGTTCTTCGGTCATAACTCAAAAACAGAGCAAAATATATTTGCTCGTGGAGCAATCTTATTTATCGTTAGTGTTAAAAAGTTCTGCTGAGGCGTAAACAAGGCGATTGTAAAATGAAACTGATCTGGTTGTGTTCCTTTGCTACTTTGACATCGTCCAACATTCATTTAGTACTGAAAGAAGGTAAAAATAAACGGTAAAAAACAAATTCTGGTGCATGTTGTTTGCTTGTGTCTGAAAATTACAAATATCCATCGTGTGTTGTTGTTGCGGTCCTCAGTCCGAAGACTGGTTTGATGCAGCTCCCCATGCTACTTTATCCTGTGCAAGCTTCTTCATCTTGAAGAACTACTGCAACTTACATCCTTCTGAATATGCTACTGTATCGATCTCTTGGCCCAGCACTTCCATACAATACTAAATTGGTGACCTCTTGATTTCTAAGAATGTGACCCATCAACCGATCTCTTCTTTTAGTCAAGTTGTGGCACAGATTTCTTGTCCTGCCAGTTCTGATCGGTATTTTCTCTTTACTTACGCGATCTACCCATCCAATCTTCAACGTTCTTCTGTAGCACCACATTCCAAAAGTCTCTATTCTCTTCTTGTCTAAACTTCTTATCGTCCATGTATCACTTCCATACATGGCTACACTCAAGACAAATACTTCCAGAAAAGACTTCCTAACACTTAAATCTATATTCCGTTTTAATAAATTTCTCTTCTTCAGAAAAACTTTTGTTGTCATTGTCTGTCCACATTTTATATCCTCTCTACTTCGAGCATTATTAGTTATTTTTCTGCCCAAATAGCAAAGCTAACGTGCTACTTTAAGTGTCTCGTGGCCTAATTTAATTCCCTCTGCATCACCTGATTTAATTAGACTAAATTCCATTATTCTTGTTTTGCTTTTTTTTAAAGTTCATTTTATATCTTCATTTCAGTACGCTGTACATTCCATTCAGTTGCTCTTCCAAGCACTTTATTCTCTCTGACATAAATACAATCATCGGCAAATTTGAACTTTAATTCCTACTCCAGATTTTTCTGTGGTTTCCTTTACTTCTTACTCACTGTACAGACTGACTCATATCAGTGATAAGCTACAACCTTGTTTCACTGATTTCTCAACCACTGCTTCCCTTTCCTGCTTCTCGACCTTTATAACTGTTACTTGCTTACTGTACAGGTTGTAAATAGCCTTTCGCTCCATGTATTTTACCCATGCTATCTTCATAATTTCAAAGAGGGTTTCCAGTCAACATTGTCAAAAGCTTTCTCTAAGTCTACAAATGTTATAAACATAGGTTTCCCCTTCCTCAACCTATCCTTTAAGAGCAGTGGTAGGTCAGTATTGCCTCGCGCGTTCCTACACTTCTCCCGAATCCAAACTAATCTTCCCAGAGGTCGGCTTCTAGCAGTTTTTCCATTATTCTGTAAACAATTAGTTTTAGTATTTTTATACCATGACTTACTAAACTAACAGTTCGATAACATTCACACCTGTTAACACCACCTTTCTTTGGAATTGGAATTATTACATTCTTCTTGAACTCCTAGGGTATTTCGCCTGCCTCATACATCTTGAAAACCAGATAGTGGAAAATTGTGATAATGAGAACAGTGCTGCACATCAGACTCCTCAACACAGAACGCAGAGGTACAGAACATGAGTTGTGCAGGGAACATGGATGTAGGCAAAAGGTATCAAAATGGGGGGGGGGGGGGGGGGATGGGGGGTAGGGAAAAGGTACGAAAACGAATCACATTTCACTCGAGAATTGTCTGATAATAAGCTCCGGCGGAACTTTCTGGCAACCACATAGTTTAGTCGTTTAGATTACAGACATGGCCTCCCAACAGAACTCTGTTAGTAATGTCATAACACTACTGGACTTCATTTCACCTCCTGTTCACATGAGTTGCCCTACTTTATCTTTCAACGTACCATCAGTGAATCTCTGAGCAGCCGTGACACATATGGAACTATGTAATGCATTGTGGGTCAAGAGATACCGTCATTAGATAAGCAGTTGTGCACCTACGTCGCAGTGCCTTGCTGTGATACTGAGTGGATGTTGAAGTGCTCTGTTCCTCTGCAGACCGATATACCTGCAGAGTCAATGTTCTGAGCGGGATATACCTATGATGGTGAACCATTAATATTGCTCCTAGGTATTTACGCGCACTTCAGCACATCATAAAAGCTCTTTCTGGTCATGGTGGGTATTTTATGCGAAGTTCAAATGATATTGCCGTCATGGCATTCGTGCAGTAGCAAAGGCAACCTACGCAAGGGTGATGCCTTTACTGCCTACATTTAGATTACTACACCGCAAATCAACTGACAGCGTGTAGACGAGGGTATTTCTGGTACCACTATTTTCCCCCCTTCCCTAACTATCTAAAATTATTAAACCGGTAACTAATATTGTACATGTTCGTCCTCAACTGACCTGAATATTTTGATTATCTGCAACTTCTAAACTTCAGACTACTGATAAACGAACATTGAGTAACTTTGCAACGATAGCCAGTCTTTCTTCTGCTTCCAATATCGTAGCTGCAAGTTACGCAGTTCAGCCAAATAGCTCTATATATTTTTCGACTTTTCACTCTTCACTGCATTACATAGGCGCTCGTTTCCCAAATCCTAGCACCGCAGTACGCACGCGGTGTATGACTGTTATCAGGTTTCAGAATTTCAAATGCGTTTATCATTCGTCCTCTTGTATTTGAGTTTATGACAGCTACATTTCTGTGAGACCTTTACGGTCACCACAACTTCCTTTTTCGTCTGTTAATGAAGAGCAACCAGTGTTTTAACTTCAATGTTAAAAATAATCGATACTTTTTAAACCAGAGACTACCCACGCGCACGCGCGGAGGAGGTGGAGAGAGAGAGAGAGAGAGAGAGAGAGAGAGAGAGAGAGAGAGAGAGAGACACGCATTAATTTGTTTACAAATTCACGTGACATCACGCCGCGGGAATTTCTTTTCAATTGTTAACAGTGAGCTATAAGGTGTGCATCGGACTTCTGAAGGAGCTACAATCTGTCTTGCTGTCTTGAAGATGCCCTCTGGAGATGGAGACGAAACGTTGGTTTCAATATGAAATTCGTCAAACCACGGCATAATAGTTCGGAATTTAATATGAAAAAGATCACGATCTGTTGTCGCAGCCCTGGAGAAGTGCAACTGTTATGCTAAAGAGGTTGTATATTTCGCGTGGTTCCTTATGGATAATTTTAGGGGATGTTCTGTTCTCTGGAGATTCGATTGATTAAGAAGGTGGGAAGAAAAGATGCGCTACGCGATGTACATGTTGTTTCAGTACCTCTCCGACAAACTTTGAGTGATTGCAGATCACGCAAATACTATACATTTTGGTTCGCTGCTTACGAGTTATTCGCAGGGCTTGTTTATGACCCAAGCGACACAAGCCGCCGATTGGGGCTCCGAGATGAGAGAGGCACCAGGGGCGTGGGTGAGATTTCTATACAGAGCATAGCAGAATTAATAGAGGCCGCCTGCGTCACCATTATGAGAAGGGCGCCCAAATGTACGATATGTACGTGCGGCGTTTAATAAGTAACACAACACAATTTTTTCTCAGCCAGTTTCGGTTGAAAAAATGCGGAATTTGTTCTGAGACATCGTGGAATATTACCACTTCAGCGGCTATTGTTTCATGAAGTGGCGGCGCTATAAGTAGTCTTAAAAATGGCGTCTTTAAAGGGAGTGTCTTCCAAGCAGAGAGCTGTCACTGAATTTTATTTTGGCGGAGAAGCACAGCATCGCAATCCAAAGCCCCTTGCAGAATGTCTACTATAGTGAACAAAAGCATGGTGAGTCGTTGGGCGAGGCGTCTGTCATTATCACAGCGATATCGCGAAGACCTGTCCGATTCGCCGGCCGCGGTGGTCTAGCGGTTCTAGGCACGCAGTCCGGAACCGCGCGACTGCTACGGTCGCAGATTCGGATCCTGCCTCAGACATGGATGTGTGTGATGTCCTTAGGTTAGTTAGGTTTAAGTAGTTCTAAGTTCTAGGGGACTGATGACCACAGATGTTAAATCCCATAGTGCTCAGAGCCATTTGAACCATTTGTCCGATCCCCCGCATGCCGGCTGGCCGCACACAGCTCTGTCTCCTGCAATGTTGGAACGTGCGGACACTCTCATTTGAGGCGATTGACGGATCGTAATCGAACACCTCGCTGCAAAACTGCAAGTCTCTGTTGGTAGCGCTGATACACTCGTCCAACACGATCAGCTCTGTATTGATTTGCGCAACTCTCAGGAAATCTGAGGAAACGACTTCAATGTGTTCGTTGCCATAAAAATGCGAACGATCTTTTCCATGACAACGCAAGGCCTCACACAAATCTCGGCACCGGAGAGGAGTCTTCCTCGTCCTCTCTACAGCCCTCATGTCGCACCTTCTGACTTCCATCTACACGGCCCAATGAAAGATGCAATTCGTGGGAAGCAGCATGTGGATGACGGGGAGGTTATTGATACAGGAAGACGCTACGTCGATCAGTAGAGTGGTAAGACCACACTTCCGGAACAGCTGAACAATCTACCGCTTGCTGTGCGCATACGCCTCTGTTTGCAGGATGATAGAATACTAGCACACTTCAATGTTAATGCGAGAAAATAGCTAAATGTCGATTTTGGGGATAATTGGATAGGCCGAGCAAGAACTTTGGCCTGACTACACGCCCCTTGGTTACTTTCTTTGGGTGCATATCAAGACTATGGATTACACTGCTACAATTGTTACTAGAGCTGTGCTGATATCCTGACACGCTCTCCAGAGTTGGGCGGTCACTGGTATGAAGGTGTGCAGCGGGTACTGAGACACAGGGCGGATTGTTTGACTCGTCCATGTAGATTAATGTCAAAACATGCCTAATAATAATAAATTGTAATTTTTTGCGACTGTAGTTATTCATTATTATAACATTAAGGACGCGTTTAAGACCATATGTTCCTTAATTAAGAAAAGATCGTCTTTGTGTGACCAATCATTCCTCAAAGTTTGTTCAAATGTGTGTGAAATCTCATGGGACTAAATTGCTAAGGTCATCAGTCCCTAAGCTTACACACTACTTAACCTAATTTGTCCTAAGGACAGACACACACACCCATGTCCGAGGGAGGACTCGAATCCACGCCGGGACCAAATGGCTCTGAGCACTATGGGACTTAACATCTGTGGTCATCAGTCCCTTAGAACTTAGAACCTAACTAACCTAAGGACATCACACACATCCATGCCCGAGGCAGGATTCGAATTTGCGACCGTAGCAGTCGCGCGGTTCCGGACTGCGCGCCGCCGGGACCAGCCGCACAGTCCAAGACTGCAGCGCCCAGACCGCTCGGCTAATCGTGCGCGGCTAGCCTCAATAAAAAAGATAAAGTAGTAGTGATATAATGATCTCACTGCAATAGGAAGTTACTGTTAACGTTTTTGCTTCCTTGTTTGGGCCTCTAACACGCCACCTTTTGCAAACACCTTGTATGTCGATGAGGCACTGAATGGAGACACATTATTATGCGCCGGCCGGTGTGGCCGAGCGGTTCTAGGCGCTACAGTCTGGAACCGTTCGACCGCTAAGGTCGCAGGTTCGAATTCTGCCTCGGGCATGAATGTGTGTGATGTTCTTAGGTTAGGTAGGATTAAGTAGTTCTACGTTCTAGGGGACTGATGACCTCAGATGTTAAGTCCCATAGTGCTCAGAGCCATTTGAGCCATTATTATGCTCACCATCTTCAGTTCACAATGCAAGCATACAGTTCAGTAACGGATTTTCTGTCATCACTATAGGCATAAAATATAGACAGTAACTGTCGATCACCTGTCCCACCACCAAATCTAACGTACTGAAAGGAAATGTGTCGTAATTTGGATGATCGGAATGATTTTTCCATCCACATTAGTCTCTACCGGTTAGCAATTTCTGGTTACTTTTTGTCCGTTGTAACGAATTACTTCAACGAGCCGTGCGCAAAACTGTCCTCGAATGTCACAGTTATGTATTGTAGAAGTTTAGTGCCTAATAACTGAAGAATCAAAAAAATTAAATTTAAATTTGGTATCCGTGCAAGAAAAAATTATAAAATAACCTACAACCCATTTCTGTGATTGTAAGTAATACTGTACATGTCATTTCTGAATTTTTTTTGTATCAAATATTAAACATATGTATAATTTCATGGCACAAATAGCTATTGTTTTCAGCTCTAGTAGTTACACTGAAATATTAAGTAGGTAAATAAACACGAAGTGCGATACCAACTCAGTATCGCCCAATCATTTCGCTCAACACTGGAAGGAGACTCGGTTACCTTCACATGGACGCAAGGCAACAAACCACACTGTCACGACACTTCACTAACCGTAGTAAGTCACGTTTTACGATGTAGTGCTACCGGCAGTTGAACGAGTATCGTATTCGTAACATACATGTAAAAGCAATTTAGCATGTTCTGAAAATGAAGGACAATGAGCAACATGTGGGGGCATCGACGGCAAAATTTCTGAAAACGTACCAATGTTGAGTTGTGTCATCATCAATAACTGATGTTTATGTCAACATTCAATCTTGCCTGTTACGTTCTTCTATTACTTCTTAATTTGTGCTTGAGACAAACAGTTGCAAATACGTTTGAATTGATCTCATACCGATTCTAAATTTACAGCATAACAACACTGTTGCATCTATGTTTGAATATACTTTTTATTAGTTGAATTATGGCTAATAACAGTGATACAGTAATTATCAAGTGATTATTGGAATGCACCAACAGAAGTCAAATTCACCGGAACATAACAGAAAAATGTAACACCCTCTACAAACAAACGTCATATAACCATAATACTAGGAAAATGTGCACGTTTATTGTTCTCATTCGAATCGCAGCAGGCCCTGAGGAAGAGACAGTCGTTCAGAAACATCTATGGAGAAGTACCAACTCAATATGTTCAAATTTGTGTGAAATCTTATGGGACTTAACTGCTAAGGTCATCAGTCCCTAAGCTTACACACTACTTAACTTAAATTATCCTCAGGACAAACACACACACCCATGCCCGAGGGACGACTCGAACCTCCGCCGGGACCAGCCGCACAATCCATGACTGCAGCGCCCGAGACCGCTCGGCTAATCCCGCGCGGCACAAGCACCAACTATTCATCCTTGTTCCAAGCCTCTCGTAAACAGTTTTTGAAATGATGTTACGTAATTCCTTCTTGCAGATCATACATCACATCTTGATAAGATTTCAAAGTGGTGTAAAGAGTGGCAACTCGTTTTAAATGCACATAAATATAAAACGAAATTAGAATTATATTAACGCCTTCAGCTCCTAATGGGAGTTGATATGTATCAACGGGGACAGGTGAAAATGTATGCCCCTGTATTTGGTTGAAGCAGACGTCACATGACATCCATTGAGGTTCGTTGTGAATCTTATCACTCAGTTTTTTAATTACAGAGACACGCCAGGTCTCTGGCCGAACACGCTGAGCTACCGTGCCGGCATCCATCTGAGCCACCGAGGGCACAGAGGATAGCGCGACTGCAGGGACTATTTCGCGCACGCCTCCCGCGAAAACCATGTTCTCACCTTGTATGTCCACACACTACATTCGTGGAGTCCCACCCTAACACACTCATTACTCGTTGAAGACATTCTTACCAAGTCCCGTAAGACTTTGGGGAATATGTGTGCATCCGCACAGAAAAAGAAGGTCATGGCCAGTGTTGCCAGAACTATGTAATTATATGGATATAGTGTCTGTTCTTTCGGACACGTCCGAAATAACAGACACCATATCCATATAAGTATAAATATAAAACTGTTCACATCTCAAAATGAATAAAATAGCAGATGTCCTACGACTACATCATCAATGAGTCACAATATTGTAATAGTCCACTCATACCTTGGCATCGCAATTTATCTGTTGTAGGTAAAGTAGTTCGCAGCCTTCCATTTGTTGACAGGATGCTGAGAAAATGCAGTCAACCTACAAAGGAGAATGCTTAAAGGTGGCGTGGATTGCGTGGCTCTCGGCAGCCACGACAGCCTGCCGTACACATTACTGAGTCACTGGCAGCGTTTCTAGCCGCGGCCCACTTGTTGTAACTGGTGCCGAAGTGTGCCGCCCGTGGCTGCAAATAAGGCCGGTTTGAATGCGGATAGCACGGAATAGGATGAGACGGGATGACACGGGTGGCCGCTGCGCAGGCCGTAGCGGAGAGAGCAGCGGCCGGCGTCCAGCTGCGCCTCCCCCCCCCCCCCCCCACACACACACACACGTGTCCGCGTCCAGAGAAAGTGGCCGCCGCGCCACCAGGAATGCCGGTGACACAACCGGACAACGTTTCTCTGCACATGCGGCCCCTGCTGGCCACACGGAACTGCCGCCCCCAACAGCAAGCGCCATAGCACAGTGGATATCTCGTACCATAATAGACATACAGAAATGAATGTTAAACGCAACGATCTTGGTGGGTCCTTGCGCTTAACGGCATGTTTACTGTAGGGCGATAGCAACAACGTATATGATTCAAATGGCTCTGAGCACTATGGGACTTAACATCTGAGGTCATCAGTCCCCTAGAACTTGGAACTACTTAAACCTAACTAACCTAAGGACATCACACACATCCATGCCCGAGGCAGGATTCGAACCTGCGACCGTAGCGGTCACGCGGTTCCAGACTGTAGCGCATAGAACCGCTCGGCCACTCCGGCCGGCAACAACGTATAGCTGATCATATACAATGTTGGTCTTTGGAACAGCAACACCAGGAAGAACAGCAAATGACGAAATTCTCCTCATTGTGCGTATACGGTGTATTAGGAAGAATACATGATCTGATTTGCAGGAGATGGAGGAGGTTTACAGGCTGCAAGCTTTAGCACACAGAGGCTCTACGCAATGGCTGCTGTATAAATTATTGACTATGCAAACCAGACGTGATCTTGTGCACCCAATGGGGCGCCATACTATCACGTCTGCTGCTGGGCGTGTATGAGATGACGAATGCGATGTGGCAAGGTTAATTCTCCTCGTCTCCACACGTGGATGTGTCCATCGTGATTCTGTACTCAGAATAGGGACTCGCCTTTTCAGATGAAAAGATTACGTGATGTCACTCTTGTGCCCTTGTTTTTGGGCGTCACAATAGTCATCGTGCTGACAGCCCGAGGGGTTCGGGACGTCGTCGCACTGTCGGTGGCGATACTTGTTGTGCTGCAAAGAAACATAACGTGGCTATAGGATCCTGCCGAGCGAGGTGGCGCAGTGGCTAGCACACTGGACTCGCATTCAGGAGGACCACAGTTCAAACCCGCGATCGGCCATCCGTGATTTCCCTAGATCGCTTAAGGCAAATGCCGGATGATTCCTTTGAAAGGGATCGGCCGGTTTCCTTCTCCCTCCTTCCCTATTCCGAGCTCCATCTCTAATGACCTCGTTATCGACGGGACGTTAAATACTAATCAACTTGTACGATCCTACAAGGCCGCATGAACAATGTGTCTTTTTGGATGTGTTTGTCGTGCGGCCATTGACATCCTACGTGGCGTCGAGTGTGGCTCTCCTGATACTATCTATTTACGGGTATATTCCCACGAGACTAGTGGGATCTCTATTAACGCGAGCAGCAGTTTTGCAGGGTGGTAGAGCGCAGTCTGGACAGGCCACGAACCTGCCTTCCTTACGCAAGGCACAACACAGTCTTACGCTATTTGCACGTAAATATAAACCCGCATGCGCCGTTTCCCGGTATGCTGCATGTACCGCAGTGACAGACGATGAGTGTTCTCAGAATTCTGGCACACAGAGCATTCCTCGTTACTGACGAGAGGAGTCCGGAGGACGAGCTCCTGCGCTTGAGAAGAGTTTTTGAAAGTAACGGGTATTCTCCACAGCAGATACGTAAGGCGCTACGAATGAAACCAACAGCGAACAAAAGGAATCCATGCATTTTCTGTCTTACGTGGGAAGCCTATCGTCAAAAATAGGCCGGAGCCTCAGCAAACACAAAGTGAAAGTGATTTTTCCCCTTTCACCAAGGACAGCAGCACTTCTGGGTTCCGTTAAAGATGATTTGGTGCTTCGGATGCCTAGAGTACAAGATCTCTGTGAGTGCGGCCGTTCATACATCGGACAGATGACACGTACAGTCCATGAGAGATCCACGGAGCACCGTAGGTACAGCCGTCTCTTACAACCTAATAAAGCGGCAGTGGCAGAGAACAGTAATGACGCTGAGCACTCTATGGCGTACGATAACGTCGAAATTTTAGCCTCAACTTCATCTGTCTGGGGCTCAGTAGTGAGAGAAGCAATTGAAATTCGGTTGGCGACGAATTTAATTGATAGAGATGGCGGCTTCAGCTTGGACAAATTATGGAATCCGGCACTTTCTGTAATAAAATTACAAAGACGTCGGAACGGTGCAGCTCGCAGTGATACGTCGATATTACCGTGTGGATCAACTGTGCAACCATAGATCTAATTTCATGCATATGTTTTGCATCTTTGCCACCGAACAACGGCTTGTATATCTGTGGCCGCATGCGCAGTGGCGCGGTCCGCGGGTTTAAAAGAACAGAGCAAGTGGAGCGTCAGTTACGTGGCTCAGTCTGAAGATGGCTGGACGGTTTACTGCCGAAATATCAGAAGAAAAAGTGGAATTTATGAAATAATCACTGCGCCGCGAAAATATGAAGATGCACATTCAGATGTGATTTCTGAATGGGTTTTCGCACGCACAGGATGTCAATGGCGTTATTCGTACCTAATTTGTGAGTTTACGTAGAAACGCTAATAATTCGCCTGTCGAAGCAGGGTGGTACACTTCATGCCAGTTTCATCTTTATTGCATGCCGCCTATATAGTGTTGCAATTTCAAATGTCAGCTGTATGTTGGTTGCCGTTAGCATTAAAGAAGAAAAGTGTCGAGCGTGAGACGGTGAATGGAAAGTATACCGGTCAACCATCACAGTTTTATGGTACGTATTTGTCACTGTACACACTCTGTAAAGCACAAACTAAGCGCATATCGAAGGGCATTTTGTAGTCGTGGTGCAGTTCCTGTGTAGATCCGGGTTCAATTCCCACTGCTGCCAGGGATCTTACCTTGCTGGGAAGTCTGGAATGAGGCAAATTCGCCGGCCGAAGTGGCCGTGCAGTTCTAGGCGCTGCAGTCTGGAACCGCGAGACCGCTACGGTCGCAGGTTCGAATCCTGCCTCGGGCATGGATGTGTGTGATGTCCTTAGTTTAGTTAGGGTTAACTAGTTATAAGTTCTAGGGGACTAATGATCTCAGAAGTTGAGTCCCATAGTGCTCAGAGCCATTTTTTTTAGGCAAATTCATCTTCGTAATGGCAACTGAGGAACTACTTGAGTGAGAAGTAGTGGCTCCAAATTCTGGAAAGCCGACAACGATCGGTAACGGTGTGCTTCTCAAATGTCTCGAATGATACCATATGGCGTATGGTGACATGGCGATCGGCGTCATCGCTCGGAACTGGCTCTGAGCACTATGGGACTTAACATCTATGGTCATCAGTCCCCTAGAACTTAGAACGACTTAAGCCTAACTAACCTAAGGACAGCACACAACACCCAGTCATCACGAGGCAGAGAAAATCCCTGACCCCGCCGGGAATCGAACCCGGGAACCCGGGCGCGGGAAGCGAGAACGCTACCGCACGACCACGAGCTGCCGACCGCTCGGAACTCTGCCCCTGATTGCGGAATTAAATCATTCTTGTTTTAAATGACTGGTAGAGGGCAGTTTAACTGACTGATTCAGCTCAGCGAAGGGGGACTGATGATCTTAGCTGTTTAGTCCCCCTTAAACATCCCAACAACCACCACCACCAGCTCAGCGTAATTTCAAAAACTGAATGTGGTTTAGAAAATACGTGCGTAATTAAAAAGCAGTTGATGAGTTTTGCTATTTGGATTGCAAAATAATTGGTGCTGGTAAAAGTAGATGGGTTATAAAATGCAGACTAGCAAAAAGAAGCAAAGTGTTTTTGAAAAAGAGAAATTTGTTGATATGGAACATAAATTTAAGTTTAGGAAGTTTTTATTACGTATTTTTTTAATTTTTTTGTGTGGAGTGTAGCCTTTAACAGAAAGAAACGTGGATGAGAATTTCAGACGGACGGCGTATGATACCCATTTAATTTCATTTTTCATGCATTAACTCAGTTTTTTTATTGCAGACGGCAACTAACCCTCTGACCGAACACGTGCAGGCTCCTCCACTAGACCACCACGGCTACAATTAAGAGCTATTGAATAGAACTGGAGAAAAAAAATTGTGGCTAAACTTCACTAAAAGAAGGAATTAGCTGATAGAACACATAGAAACCAAGGAATCACCAGTTTGGAAATGGAACAAGGTGTGTTTGTATGTGTATGTGTGTGACTGTGTGTGTGTGTGTGGGATGGGATGGGGGGGGGGGGTTGTAGAGAGAGATGAAGGCTGGGGAACCCGGCAAGTAAGTTCAAATGAATGTAGGTTGTAGTAGCTCCATCCAATTTTTGGAGTGAAGAACACAATAACATGCGAAACTAAGCCAAGCATACAACAGTGTTAGCGTAGATTTAAGAGCAGCATGGAACGAAAGGATAAGTCTAGCTAACTGCAATACCTGCTGGTTTTTGCTTGGAGGATAACCCTTGTACTTGTGTATATGACGATGATCCTCCATTAAATCCGTAAACTGATATCGGAGATGACGCGTTACCTCTAGGGATACAGAGCGTAAAATAAAATACTATCTGAGAGTTCCTTAACAGCCCTAAAGCATTCCGAGAAAATGAATGTGAAATGAAGCTGTATAGTACTTCCTTCGTTCAGACGTAGGAATGCAGTGTGAAGCATTACTGCAGATGGCCTTCTGACTGAGTACTGGAAACATTTGTTTCGAGCATGCCAGAGATATGAAATGTATTAAAAGAAATTTGTACTAAAATATGCAAGTTACGGTGGAATATACCGCAACGTTGTGGCACCGTGCAACTATTGGCCTCGTACATGGCACCATGCAGACTTATTTTTTACAAACGCTTTGTTTTTCAAATGGTAAATATAACAAACTGACAGTCACAATTTCTATTGAGATGAATATGGTCCGAGACATTTGATGTATCGTCAACAATACGTAATATGACGGAGTGATTGCAAGAAAGTCTTTACATGCAGCCCAAACTTATCACCAATATGACCAGTTCACATCGAGAGAATCTAATAATGTACTGATAGATGCAGGTAAGAATTCCAGTCGATCGTGACACAGCAGGGAGAAAATCAATGCAGTCGTATACCAAGTGACATCTGCATAGACCGGTTTGTTTTTGTTTATTGTTATTTCATTCCCCCATCGCTCATGGGCGACGGTCGGCCGGCACCGGGAAAATATACCGCTCTACAGGCACAGTTGTTTATACTACTACGAAATAGTGATGAAACATTTTGAAAACGTCTTTACATGACATTTAAAATTTTGAAAATCAATACGCGCTGAAGAGAATAAAACGTGCGTTTATCTTACCAAAGGAATCCTCTTGAAGCCCCAATCAGCCATTCTGTCATTTGTGAAATTCGACTCATGTTACTGAGCTGATTATGTACGAGCGACATGGGCGCGAGCGCTCACACCCACACCCACACTCACACACACACACGCACACGCACACACACACACACACACACACACACACACACACACACACACCACGTCAGCAGTGGAAGACCACGTGACGACCCAGTACCATTCCTTCAACAGCTACAGCGCTCCAAAATAAATCATGTGTTTTTTAAGTGGGTGACTAATATTCTTTCCGTTATACGTATTTCCAAGGCTGTTTAACATGAAACGCATTGTAGCACAAAAAGCAACTTCACTGTGGCACAGATGTATTACGTGCTTTCCGGCACAGCTATAAACAAAAGGACAAGTGAAGAATTTAAGCATCATGGGCATGCCTTATTTCGGAGTATGAAACTTCGTCGCATCAGATGGAGATAAATGGCTTTTCCGGAAACGTTTCTATCGTATGACAGCTTTTCATACATTACTACTACGCCCACTGCGTTATTTCACGACTATGGACACGATTTTAAATGTCAGGTTCATGAGATATAGTACTAGGAAGAAGGAAGTTAATGGAGAAATGGTGAGATGTGTTCAAAGAATTAGGTTTAAATGACAAATGCGTCAAGCGAAATGTAAATTTCAGTAGAAAACTACTGCGTTACTGTAAAGAAGTAAATTATTGGTTGATACATCATGTAATGTGAGTTACGTGAAAGGAAAAGGAAATAAATCACAAAGAAGCAAAGACAGAAGGGCTAAAAGAGAAACAGCGGTGGGGAGAACTGATACTGCCGCAGGAAAATTAAATGATGCTTCAAAGAATTGAGAAGCACAGGCATTAATGTGGGAAGAATAGAGGGAGGGTAAACTGAAGAAAAGCAAAAGATAAAACGGTAGGTGAATTCCTGACGAAAAGATGAACTCCGTACTGAGAAGGCACTGATAAAAAGAAAACAAAGATTCCAGTATTGTGGTAAGAGTCTGAAAAACGGTAAATTATTCGAGTTTAAAACAGTGAAATTTATTGGTAAAATACCTTATCACGCCAGAATTAGTAGAATAAGTGGATGCGCGTGGGTGTCGGGAAAGTGGAGGGAGGGGGTTGCCCTTATTAGTCACTTGTCGATCTCAAGACAATCAAGATGATATCAATTCGATAAAATGTCGACTAGGGTAACATGCGGATAAGGAGAAAAAATATAAGGAGCTCCTTGATAATAATCAGTTATGCTTAGGAAGAGCAAAGGTATCTCACAATATTCCTTACAATAGCGTTGGCAACAGAAGAAATACTTATTAAAACCATGGTGCTTTCGTGGAAATAAATGTGTTCAATGTATGTCCAGACAAGGAGTTCTGGAACCACAGAGGAATAAATGTGAAGATAAAAGACAAAGCATAGAGAAACTTACAAGATATGTTGAATTGAAGTGGATGTAATAAAAGTTGAAAATTAACGCAAAAGAAGAAAAATTAAATAGGTTGCAAGACACTGTTGCAATTTATCCTGGTGGGATTGTACGAAGAAAAAGAGGAATGTACTGAAAGAAACGTTCTCAATGAAAGGAAAGATTCACAGATGTTGCTACTCTGACTAAAACCAAAGGAAAATTTGGGAAAACTATTGAATGAAATTGATAATTATTATGGTAATAAGTACCGCGTGTTGAGGGCAAAGAAAGAAAAATTGCTTCCTTCGACAAAGTAGCATACTTTTCACAAACTCTGGACTAAAAATTAAACTGTATCTTTTATTACGACACAATGGCAAAGTAAAATGTGATAGATGGAAAAGAATACGGCTGAAGAAACTCAAAATGTATTTCTGTACAACTAAGGTAATAGTTGGGAGGAAGTTTGATACAGAAATAGGACGTATTAGAAAGAAATTGTGAGGAGAGAAAACTGTGCAGAAACGTTAGAAGCAGACAGCTTACTCTGGAGCGATATGTTCTAAGGTATTAGTCGTTTGGTAATTTGGAGGGGGAAGCAGAATACGAGAGATAGGGGACTAGAGAATGTGATGTTAGTTAGGGGGAGTATGGAGAGCCCGAGACACAGGTGAAGTCTTGCAAGAGACGGGGACTAGCATCTACAGTACTGGATTCCTTTGCGGTAAAACAAGTGACTTCTACATGTCTGAGAAATAGTTCTCAAAAAGTTAATTATTAACTCGAACAGTTCTTTGGTAATCACTGCTGTGAATGAACACATGATTAGTTTTGACGAAGCGTTTGTTTCATACATAAAACAAAGTATCGAAGTGGTGAAACACAGGATTCGCATTCGGGTTGACAGTGGTTCAGATTCCCCTTTGGCCATCAACATTTAGGTTTTCGTGATTCTCCTAAATGTCTAAGGCGAAGGCCGGGACGGTTACTTCTAAACCTTCCATTTTTCCTTCTTGTTTTCGCATTTCTACTGACAAATGATACATCTTTATGGTTCAGTCATCAAGTACTGCTCTCTGATCATTGACTTGAAAGTACAGACAGCAGTTTAAAAGAAATTCTAAAACTGTCTTCTGCAGAGTACTGAGTTTGGTCAGAAGTTCCTGAAGGAATTCGCCAGTAAAATCATCAATGTCACGGACGAAATACGCTGAGGGGACAAAAGTCATGGGATATGTCTTAATATCGTGTCGGACTTACTTTTGCCCGGCGTATTGCAATATCTCCACGTGGCATGGACTCAACAAGTCGTTGGAAGTCCCCTGCAGAAATACCGAGTCATGCTGCCTCTATAGCCGTCCATAGTTGCGAAAGTGTTGTCGGTGCAGGATTTTGTGCTCAAACTGACCTTTCAAATTATGTCCCGTAAATGTTCTATGGTATGCACATCGGGCGATCTGGGTGGTAAAATTATTCCCTTAATTTGTCTAGAAAGTTTTTCAAACCAATCGCAAACATTTGTGGCCCTGGGACATGGTGCATTATCATCCATAAAAATTCCATTGTTGTTTCGAAAAATGAAGTCCATAAATGACTGAAAATGGTTCTCCAAATAGATGAACATAACCCTTTGCAGTCAATTAACGGTTCAGATGGGCCAAAGGAGCCAATCATTTCCATGTAAACACAGCTCAGATCATTATGGAACCACAATCAGCTTGCACAGTGCGTCACTGACAACTTGGGATAATGGTTTCGTAGCGTTTGTACCACGTTCGAACCCTACCATCAGCTCTTATCTACTGAAACCGGGACTAATCTGACCAGGCCATCGTTTTACAGTCGTCTAGGATCCAAGAGATGTGGTGACGAGACCAGGAGAGACTCTGCAGGCTATGTCGTGCTGTTAGCAAAGGCACTCGCGTCGGCCGACTTCTGCCGTAGCCCATTAACGCCAGATATCGCCGCAGTGTCGTAACGGATATGTTCTTCGTACGTGCCACATTGAGTTCTGCGGTTATTTCACGCAGTATTGCTTGTCTGCTAGCACTGACGACTGTACGGAAACGCCGCTGCTCTCGGTCGTTAAGTTAAGGTCGTCGGCCACTGCGTTGTCTGTGGTGAGAGGTAATGCCTGAATTTTGGTATTCTCAGGACATTCTTGACATTATGGATCTCGGAATAATGTATTTTCGAAATGGAATGTCCCATGTGTCTACTTCCAACTACCATTCCGCGTTGAAAGTCCGTAAATTCCTGTCGTGGGCAACAGTCATGTCGGAAACCTTTTCATATGAATCACCTGAGTAAAAATGACGACTCTGCCAATGGACTGCCCTATTATACCTGGTAAAAGCGACACTAGCGCCATGCGCATATCGCTATCTTATGAGCCTCAATGTATATCAACTGCTTGGATCACAGTAAGATAGCACGATTACACTGTACTGCGAAGGACAAATATTACTCTCGTAAATTCAATGCTGAGCAAGCAGCAAAGGAAACAAAAGAAAAATTCGGAATAGGTATTAAAATCCATGGAGAAGAAATAAAAACTTTGAGGTTCGCCGATGACATTGTAATTCTATCAGAGACAGCAAAGGACTTGGAAGAGCAGTTGAAAGGAATGGACAGTGTCTTGAAAGGAGGATATAGGATGAACATCAACAAAAGCAAAACGAGGATAATGGAATGTAGTCAAATTAAGTCGGGTGATGCTGAAGGAATTAGATTAGGAAATGAGAGGCTTGAAGTAGTAAAGGAGTTTTGCTATTTGGGGAGCAAAATAACTGATGATGGTCGAAGTGCAGAAGATATAAAATGTAGACTGGCAATGGCAAGGAAAGCGTTTCTGAAGAAGAGAAATTTGTTAATATCGAGTATAGATTTAAGTGTCAGGAAGTCGTGTTTGAAAGTATTTGTATGCAGTGTAGCCATGTATGGAAGTGAAACATGGACGATAAATAGTTTAGACATGAAGAGAATAGAAGGTTTCGAAATGTGGTGTTACAGAAGAATGCTGAAGATTAGATGGGTAGATCACATAACTAATGAGGAGGTATTGAATAGAATTGGGGAGAGCAGGAGTTTGTGGCACAACTTGACCAGAAGAAGGGATCGGTTGGTAGGACATGTTCTGAGGCATCAAGGGATCACAAATTTAGCATTGGAGGGCAGCGTGGAGGGTAAAAAAATGGTTCAAATGGTTCTGAGCACTATGGGACTCAACTGCTGAGGTCATTAGTCCCCTAGAACTTAGAACTAGTTAAACCTAACTAACCTAAGGACATCACAAACATCCATGCCCGAGGCAGGATTCGAACCTGCGACCGCAGCGGTCTTGCGGTTCCAGACTGCAGCGCCTTTAACCGCATGGCCACTTCGGCCGGCGTGGAGGGTAAAAATCGTAGAGGGAGACCAAGAGATCAATACACGAAGCAGATTCAGAAGGATGTAGGTTGCAGTAAGTACTGGTAGATGAAGAAGCTTGCACAGGATAGGGCAGCATGGAGAGCTGCATCAAACCAATCTCAGGACTGAGGACCACCACAACAACAACAACAATTTCCATGCATTATGCAGTCTGCTGTATTTGTCACAAAGTAGCGTGAAACAATACCCCATCATGTGTTAACTTCTAGTGTACCCTAGGAAGAGTCGAAACATTCAGCATCGGTGCAGTAGACAGTTTCACGATGTAGCCATTCACGAGTTGAGAGACGCATTTGAGAAAGAATGAATGTTCTTCGTGGCGCTGCTAATTGTGTACGTGGCGAGGGTAGTAATGAGAAGCTGTGCACAGTACCTGGTGTAGCTGCCCCTGCGCTGGCGTGCTGCCGCGGCGGCGGCTGGCGGCTGACTGGCGGTTGCGGAATGCGACGTCGGCAGCGGCGGCGGCCGAGTTCCCGTTGCGACGGCGGCGGCGGCGGCGGCGGCGGCGTCGGTAGCAATGAACCCGCAGATGTGGGCCGGCCTTGGCCCAGTTGCGGCGCCGCACCGCCAGCCGAGGAATGCAGCCGGCCGCCCGCACCGCGTCTGCCGGCTGCCGGGCCCAAGGACGCAGCTTCCGCCCGCCTGTCGGAACAGGGAAGGACGCGTCAACGGCCGCCGGCACATCAACACTCGCCAGCTGATTCTAAGGCTCTACTTCCTCGTTATTTATGAATAGAAGAGCAGATGAGTGCGCTTAATATCTCGTTCGCCAAGTCGTTGGCATACACGACAGTGTAACGTAATAGTCGCGACACTCCGTCGCGTTTTCGTTACCCATTACGATAGCAGCGCGTCAAGCGGCCAGCAAGCTACACATCTGAACACTACACTACTGGCCATTAAAATTGCTACACCACGAAGATGACGTGCTACAGACGCGAAATTTAACCGACAGGAAGAGGATGCTGTGATATGCAAATGATTAACTTTTCAGAGCATTCACACAAGGTTGGCGCCGGTGGCGACACCTACAACGTGCTGACATGAAACTTTCCAACCGATTTCTCATACACAAACAGCAGTTGACTGACGTCTGGTGAAACGTTGTTGTGATGCCTCGTGTAAGGAGGAGAAATGCGTACCATCACGTTTCCAACTTTGATAAATTTCGGATTGTAGCCTATCGGATTGCGGTTTATCGTATCGCGAGATTGCTGCTCGCGTTTGTCGAGATCCAATGACTGTTAGCAGAATATGGAATCTGTGGATTCAGGAGGGTAACACGGAACGCCGTGCTGGATCCCAACGGCCTCGTATCACTAGCAGTCGAGATGACAGGCATCTTATCCGCATGGCTGTAACGGATCGTGCAGCCACGTCTCGATCCCTGAGTCAACAGATGGGGACGTTTGCAAGACAACAACCATCTGCACGAACAGTTCGACGACGTTTGCAGCAGCATGGACTATCAGCTCGAAGACCATGGCTGCGGTTACCCTTGACGCTGCATCACAGTACACGAATGGCAAAACGTCATTAATTCGGATGAATCCAGCTTCATGATCGTTGCATCCGTGTTTCGCGACATCGCGGTGAACGCACATTGGAAGCGTGTTTCGTCATCGCCATACTCGCTTATCACCTGGCGTGATGGTATGGGGTGCCATTAGTTACACGTCTCGGTCACCTCTTGTTCGCATTGACGGCACTTTGAATAGCGGACGTCACATTTCAGATGTGTTACTACCTGTGGCTCTACTCTTCATTTGATCCCTGCGAAACCCTACATTTCGGCAGGATAATGCACGACCGCATGTTGCAGGTCCTCCACGGGCCTTTCTGGATACAGCAAATGTTCGACTGCCGCCCTGGCCAGCACATTCTCCATATCTCTCACCAACTGAAAACGTCTGGTCAATGGTGGCCGAGCAACTGGCTCTTCACACCAGTCACTACTCTTGATGAACTGTGGTATCATGTTGAAGCTGCATGGGCAGCTGTACCTGTACACGCCATCCAAGCTCTGTTTGACTCAATGCCCAGGCGTATCAAGGCCGTTATTATGGCCAGATGTGGTTGTTCTGGGTACTGATTTCTCAGGACCTATGCAACCAAATTGCGTGAAAATGTAGTCACACGTCAGTTCTAGTATAATATATTTTTCCAATGAATACCCGTTTATCATCTGCATTTCTTCTTGGTATAGAAATTTTAATGGCCAGTGTGTATATCGGATGAGCAAGAATAGTATATACATCTACGTCTATGCTCTGCAAACCATCGTGTGGTGCATGGCAGGGGTGCCAGATATTAGAGTCTCCTCCTGTTCCAGTCACGTGTGGGAGAGTGGGAAGAATGACTGTTTGAATGCCTCTGTGCGTGCACTAACTATTCTAGTCTTATCCTCACGATCCCTGTGTGAGCGTTACTTGGGGGATTGTAGTATATTTCTAGAATCATCATTTAAAGCCGGTTATTGAAACTTTATTTTCTCGAAACAGTTCTTACCTATCTTCGAGAGTCTTCTATTTCAGATCCTTAAGTATCTCTGTAACATTTCCTCACAGGTCAAACAAACCTTGACCATTCATTTTGCCCTTCTCTGAATGCGTTCAATATGCCCTGTTAGTATTATCTGGTACAGGCCCCACACACTTGAGCAATATTCTAGAACCGATCGCACGACTGATCTGTAACCAATCTCCTTTGTAAACTGATTGCACTTCTCCAGTATTCTACCAACAAACAGAAATCTACCACCTGCTTTACCCACTACTGAACCTATGTGATCATTCTATTTCATATCCCTACAATGTGCCACACCCAGGTATTTGTATCAATTTGACGCTTGCAACAGTAACTCGTTGATATTATAGCCATATATCCTTTTTATTGATTTGTAACATGGTGGGTTTGAACGTAAGATGTACAAGGGCTATTAGGAAACTAAGGTACGATTGGGCGCGAAGTGGACAGATGTGTTGGGCAGTGTGGTTAGACATTACGCCTTGTGACAAGCAGCCCCCATAGCATAACTGTCATGCGTTTCCTTCTACAGAAAATTCTTCATTGCACTCTGCAGGGGCAATGATGACGCTCGTGTAGCGTTTTCGATGAGAGGTGTTTGATCACCCACTATACAGCCCGTAGTTGACTGCATGAATTGCATCTCTGCTCAGATAAACTGCTGGCTATGACGACACCATTTTAATAAAGGCAACGAGATGTAGACCATCGCAGGAATTTGGCGCAAAACACAGACGACTGTCTTCCGTGATGAGGATATCGGAAAGTTGGTGCAACGCTACAGCAGTTGTCTAAGTCGGGACGGCGACTATATTGAGAGGTAGGTGAAATGTGTAGCTAACCGTTACAATTAAAACATTTTTGATTTTCATAGTGGTTTCCATTTCGTGATCGATCGGATCTTACTTCCCCAATAGCCCTCGTTTAATAGTTCAGACACGAAATCACATAGGAGGCAGGCGACCAAGGTTACATTTTAATGTAATACTGTATTAGAGCTGAACAGGTCTCTTCAAAATGTCATACAGCCGGTGAGAAATGACTGTTAATCATATCGCTCACTTGACGCATTTCGGGTTTATTACCATCATTTACTAAAAAGTAAGGTAAGAACAAATTAGTACACAGAATATGAAAAAAATATAACAGGTGTTGGCATACTACAAAATCATATAGATGAAAACCTACCCAAGTGCACAGAGTGTCATAGAATAGGAGCGTTACTAGATGTATGTGCAACATAAGGTGACATATCGCTAACTTTCGTAGGGAGACGGAGGGGACCGGAAGACGAGGCTGCCCACCAAATGGCTGAGGTTATATGGTGGCGCCATGGGTGTAACATCTGACGTTTCATACACAAAAATGTCAAACTATTTTTACCAAGTTTACACACTATATAGTAACAAGAAGTGCGAAATGTACAAATATCAAATGAGCATTCCTTGCCTGATAAGGCGTACATGCCAACAGCCTTATCGCAGTGGTAACACCGGCTCCCGTCAGATCACCGACGTTAAGCACTGTCGGGCTGGGCTGACACTTGAATGGGTGACAATCCAGGCCTGCCGAGCGCTGTTGGCAAGCGGGATGCACTTAGCGCTTGTGAGGCCAATTGAGGAGACATTTGATTTAGAAGTAGCGACTCCGGTAAGGAAAAGTGACAATGGCCGGGAGAGCGGTGTGCTGACAACATGTCTCTCCACATCCGCATTCACGGGCGCCTATCGCCTGAGGGTGACACGGCGACCTGTCGGTACCGTTGGCCCTTCCGAGGCCTGTTCGGACGGTGAGATAAGGTGTATAAACCACACATAACAATCATGAACAAATACTAGGCTACATGCAGCAGGGATGCAAGCAGCGTACAAACATTCATATACAGAAAAATATTGCAAAGACGACTGTGATTCATTGCTAACTGATGATGGAAATAAATCCGAAACGCATCAAGTGAGCTATTTGAGTAACAAAGTCATTTTTCACCGGCTATATGAGTTTTTTAAAGCTACGTATTCAGTTCCAGTACAGTACTACATCATAATTCGTAAGATTTATCGACCTAAAAAAAGCTTTTGACGATGCAAAATGGTGCAAAATGTTCGAAGATTTCGGGAAATTGGGTGTTGCTATAGTGAAAGAGGATAATACACAGTATGTACAAGAACCAACAGGAAAAATAAGAATGGAAGGACGAAATGCTCGGGTTGAAAAGGGTTTAAGACGAGGATGCAGTCTCTCATCCCTATTGTTCATTCTATACATCGAAGAAGCAATGGCGGAAATAAATAAAGGTTCGAGAGTGGGATTAAAGTCCTTATCAATGATAAGACCATCTGATGTCGTTGCTATCCTCAGTGAAAGTCGAGAAGAACTGCACGACCCGTTGAATGGAATAAGAGTCTAAAACAAGAATGAAATAAAACAACAAACTTAACATAAAAACTGGGGACCAGGAAGTAGACAAGTGAAGGAATTGCTCTACCAGGAAAAGCAAGATTTTTCTTGGCGGAAGAAGGAAGGACATAAAAAGAAGAGCACAAGCAAAGAGGACATTCCCGACCAAAATAAATCTTATCGTATCAAACATCGGCCTTACATTTTTGGAAGAAAAATCTGGTAGTGAACGTTTGGAACACAGCATTATATGCAAGTGAATCATGGATTGTGAGAAAACCAGAAAAGCAGAGAACCGTAGAGTTTGCTACAAAGGACGTTGAAAATTTGGTGAGCTAATAAAAAATGAGTAGGTTCCCCGCAGTATCGGCGGAACACGTGGAAAACATTTGACAAGAAGGTACAGGGTGGTAGGACTTTGGTTAAGTCATCGGAGAATAAATTCCATGGTACTAGAGGGAGATGGACGGGGTAGAAAGTGTAGATGAAGGCAGAAATTGGAACAAAACCAACAAATAACTCAGGACATTGGGAGAAAATAATGCCATCAGATGAAGAGGAGAGGAATTCGTGGCAAGCTGCATAAAACCAATCAGCACAATGTTGAAATAATGAATAATACCCTGAGCTTGTATTTGGAGTTAGAACCACAGGAATTAACTAAAAAAAGTCAGACGTTGGATTGCGATTCGTTGGCAGAATGCAAAGGATATGGGATTCCTTCAGAAAACAAGTGGTTGACAAAACACTCGTTGAACAAATTATCGACTATTGTCCGTGAGGTTGGGACCGTTATAAGGTACGTGAATTCCGTCACAGCTTTGTTTACGGAGATAGGCCTACTTACCAAACTGAAGCGGCAGATCCCACAAGAGTATTGTTGTGGATCACAGAGTGGTTTACTATTGAAATTCCGAAAGGTACTAGAAGAGACAGGGAACACATTAGTTACAGGATAATGTTCACAAAAAGTAAAACCACAAATAGCCACTCTTAGTAATGCTAATTATTAAAAATAAATAGCGCTGTTATCTGTTTTGAGACGAAGAGTTCACAGCCAGAAAGCTGTTCACACATGTTATTTAATTTAAATTATGCTTTACATGAGATGTTGCAATGTAGCACACCACACATATACCTTAAAGTTTCGGACGTGTGGATGCCTATGTACAAAGGCAATTTGCAAAGACAAAACACTGCCTAAGAACGTGTCCGCCAGAGAAATTATCGTTTGTACACAAACTTTACAGCAGATAGCTCACAAGGCATACACGTTTCAGTACATGCAATATACGATGACTGAGCATCTCACGAAATAACCGCGACGAGAAAATCAGAGAAATTAAAAATTATATGGACGCTCAGCGTAGTATTTGCGAAGGGTACAACAAGTAGGGGAAATGACAGCCGAATCAGAGGTTCCCTCTATTACACACGGTAAGGCGACTTGCGTAGACGTAAATGGAGACTGAACCTGTGTCTGTGGCCAGTGGATGTGCTGCCATACTGAGGCCTCTGGATGGTTCGACAGTGTCACTACGCACTGAACAGGGGCCTAATCAGTCACGAAAAGACGAATGAGCAGACTGTTGAGAGGTATGTTGTGGCTCTGGATTTTTAAATTGATATTAACAATTAACTCACATTCCTGCATTACTGACGTCCAGTGACGCATTAAGTTGGGGATGAACCTTTTGTTCCCTTTCTGAAAGAAAATGGAGGAAATTTCTACTTAGTAACCCGTCGACGGCAAGTTCCCTAGAGGCGGAGTACATGCTCCGAATGGGGAGAATGGAAATTGGCCACGCCCTCCCAAATCAACCATTCTTACGTTAGACGTAATAGATCTGGGCAAATTACGAAAAGCTAAATTTGTGGAGCCGATCGGAGATTTGTGTAGCTGGTCTACCGAATACAAGTGTATTTTCTACAACTGCGCCACATCGTTCGGTCTTTCTCTACGGCAACAGCGAAGTTCATGTGGAATATATGACAGGTATCTCTGCTGACCGCTCCTAGGGATGAGTTTAGTCTCGTTTAGGCATGGGCATCAAAGCTGGAACACATGCTAGGTTCGGGCAAAAAGAGGAGACAAATTCTGTCTTGTTCCTGTCGAAGGAACATCCCAGTATTCGCCTTAATCGATAAAGGTAACCACAAAAAACCTATATCTGGGTGGCCAGATAAGGATTTCATTCATGCTATTACGAAACCAGTGGCGTAACTACTGCGCCAGACCGCTCTGTATGATGATGATCCATCCCTCATGAAGAACTGCATACCGCTTAAGGTGTAGGGGGAAAAGTTTGAAATCGACCATCTATCCTACATCAAATGTCGCCTGGTTTCCTTTAGTCATCTGGAGCAAATCCTGAGATGGTTTCAATACCAGGTCTCTGTCGACCGCTTTCCAGATGCGGCTCCAACTGAGCTATCGCTCAAAAAACTAAGCTCGACAGTTTCAAAATCAGGATGTAGAAAGTCTCTATAGGGTATTCACGAAAAGCGGAACTAAGACGGGAAAATGTATTTGTTTAAGGATTATGATCGTTGCCTCTTCTCCAACTCGTTTCACAGAGATTGCTATATGGGCTACACTATCCAGTTCACTCGGATAATCCCCTCGCTTCTGAGAAATTAAACTACCCTGCCACATTCGTGTGTTGCTGTCAGAAGAGATGCAGTGTGGAGATATTGGTCTTACGAAAGGTTCACATGTGTTTCCAGTAATTCGTCCTTGGTTAATGAGTAACAAATATTCCTTTAGAAGTCAGCCCGGACCCCTTCACCTAACCAACCATAGGATTACAGACTTTTACTGCTCTCATGAACCTGAGGATTACGGAAATGTTTAGCTCAATTAAAAATGGTATCTTATGTAAGAGTGTCTGCCTCCTATTTCCCAACTTAGATTTTGTCCATTATTTAGTTGCAGATCAATAAGCGTGGCAACCTACGAAAAATACACGTCCTGATCATCGTTACGCAAACTGTATTGCCGAGACAGCGGAAAAAGCAAAAGACCAAACATCGGTCCTATGATCAAATTCTCTTGCATGACGCTATCCCGGATTCGATGAACATCTGTATTAAAGAAGCTCGACGAAGGTCAGAAATAGACTTAATTTAGGGCTTTTGAAACTTCTCAGCCGTCTTCGTTAGGAAAATTCTTTGTACTAACTGTGCGAAGCACAGAAACCGATATGAGCTGCAGCGAAGGAAATACGTATTTGTAAAGCTGTGTGACTTTGTCACACAGTGTTCCATTTACGTGAGGAAGCTGCCAGATACTTTGAGACTAAAATGGATCAGAGTTGCTGTTGGGAAGTAATAAAGTTTCTCAATTGATCTCAGATGATCCCAGGTACAAGTCCTCGTAGTAACTAAGGAGTAACACAGTTTGTTACGTCATGACAGATCCAGCGGAAGGCGAGAACTCGGCAGCACTATGAATATTACGAAGCATGGTGAGAAGTATGCCTCAGAATTTCTTATGCGAAAGCTCTTAGCGATTTTCAGACAAAACAAACGTTATTATTGTTATAGATCTTTATTCTTCATGTCTACATATTTATTTCTCGACGAACACATTTTTCCAAGCGAGAGACCCTCACTGAAGAAGGTTTGACTCTGTTGACGCAGTTACCACATCTTCTCTACTGGAACAGCTTCACCTCTATCAAAATGGAGTCCTTGAAGGTCTCCTTTAAGCTTGAGAAACATATGAAAATCGGGAAGGGTGAAGTAGGGAATGTGTGAAGGACTGAAACCAAGGGCGTCTGACTGTTATAGATATCGCAGCGCTCATGTGTGCTCTGGGATTGTCATTCTAAAGGAGAGGGTGCTCCAAGTGTAGAAGAACTCTTTAAATCCGAAACTCGATTACAGCACGCTTTTTCTCAGTTACAGACGTAGTTACGTTACACACTGCCGTGTTACGAGCTACAATTCGGAGCCCTCTAGCCACAGACGGCTTCAAATATGAAGACGTGAAGAATAAATATGTAGGATTTTCGTAAGGTTTTTTTTGTTTAATAAGCTTTAACAATTTTCAAGTAAAACATTCCGAGTAATAAGTTTTCAGCACGACCTCGTACAGTGAATCCATAACCCGGAAGTGTAGGTCTCATATTTATTTAGTTATTATTTTTCTACCCCTGTTTGGCCAAACTGACTTCCCGAGTTCACTTAAATGCTCACTGAACAAGCCATTTGAAACTCTGGCTGAGCTAAATCTGTACCTTGGAGGATTTCCTTGTGGAAATGATGTTAAAGCCTGGCTTTCCTCCTTCCCTCCTCACGTTCTAAACTTTTCCTTGTAGACTACTCGTACTCAAGAAATGCGGATGGCCTCATTTAAGGACTAACAGTTGACTCTCAACAAAATCGTATGAAATAAAAAATGCGTATCGAAGATATACATCATTTGGCTAGGGCAACGAGGAGAAATCACCGAAATCAGTCACAAGCACCTTACGTGTGAGAATATGTATGTTGAAATCAATATGTAAATTTAATCGAAGTTTCCAGAATAAGAGTCACGGGAAGAATCCTAAGAAAATGTAACTCATCCATGAATCAAGATCAATTATAAAACTTTCGTCTGTTTGATTTTTTGCGCTTGTCATTCAGAAGTAGGATTAAGAAGTTGGATTAATGGAAAAGATAAAAAATATTCAGAGGCTAGCTCCGTGATTCGTTATTAGTTTCTTTACTTAGTATGGGAGAGGGACAGAAATTCTCAACAGTATCCTCTGAAAGTCTATGGCAGAAAGACGTAGCGTATTGCGAAATGGCTTACTCGTAAGTGTTCGATGGATGCTAACGGAACACTTTCTTCTACTGACATACACATCGCGTTGTGACAACGACAACAAAACCCAGTCTTATACCGACCATACCGACAATCATTCTACCGGTGCAGTGCACCAACCGTAAACAAGATATTAAGGAAGGGAAATCTGTCTAGTGTACACTACGACACGCTGCAAAGATTCATATTACGATATTTTTGCTGTAGTGTTCAGTCTGAAGAGCAATGGGATGCATCGGTCCACACAAATTTGTTCTCCCCAAGTCCCCATCTACAATTATTACTCTTCCCTCCTTCCCACAAATTTTAGTTATTAACAAACAGACTATTCCTTGATGCCTCAGGATGCGTCGCATTAACCAATCAAGTTGAGCTACAAACGTCGTTTCTTCCCAATTCCTTGTAATGCCTATTCACCCAACTGTAGTTCATGACTCTTCTGTAGGACCACAATTTAGCAGCTTCTATTCTGTTGTTGTCTTTACTGTTTATCGTCCACGTTTCACTTTCGTATAAGACTACCGTTCACACAAATACTCTTCCAGCCATTAAAAATTCAACACCAAGAACTATAGCGACAGATGAAATTTACTTCTTGTTCGTATACAGTTTAGTAGAAAGACTACAAGAATAAATTTGTAGATTACACTGAGACGACAAGTCACAGGATAGCGATATGTACATACACATATGGCGGTAGTTAGCGTACACCAAGTATCGAAGGGCAGTGAATTGCTGGAGCTGCCAGGCACTTAAATGTGATTTGCAGAGTATCGATGTAGATGTAGATTTGTACTTAGGTGATTCAAGTGAAAAGCTTCCTGACGTGATTATCGCCGCTCGACGGGAATTAACAGACTTTGAACGTGTAATGGTAATTGGAGTTTGACACATGGGACATTCCATTCCGGAAATCGATAGGGCATTCAATATTCCGAGATCCACAGTGTCGAGGGTGGGCCGAAAATTTAAAATTTCAGTCATTACCTCTCGCCACGGATAGCGCAATGGTTGACGGCCTTCAACTAACGAAGAGAGTAGCGGCGTTTGCGCAGAGTTGTCAGTAAAACAACCGGAGAAATCAATTTGGGAAGTACGACGAACGTATCCGTTAGGACAGTGTAGTAAAATCTGGCGTTAATGGGCTATGGCAGCAAAAGACCGACGCGAGTGCATTTGCTAACAGCACGAGATCGCCTGCAGTGACTGCTGATTTCTTGACTATATCGGTTGAAGCCTAGGTGACTGGAAAACGGTGACCTGGTCAGATGAGCCCGATTTCAGTCCAGCAACGCACTACGAAAAACAGTGGTGAATCCGTAATGGTCTAGGCTGTGTTTACAGGGATTGGATTGGGTCCTCTGGTCCAACTGATCCGATCATTAGGGACCATTTGCAGCCATTCATGGATTTCATGTTCCCAAACAACGATGCAGTTTTTATGGATGACAGTGCACCTTGTCACCAGGCCGCATTTGTTCGCAATTGGTTTGATTATCATTCTGAAGAATTCTAGGGAATGATTAAGCCAACCAGATAGCCCAACTTGAATCCCATCGAACATTTATGGGATAAAATCGAGAGTCAAGTTCGTGCAAAAAATTCCTGAACCAGCAACTTTGGGCGGCTATAGAAACAGCATGGCTTAATATTTCTGCAGGGGACATCCAACAACTCGCTGAGTGCACGCCACGTCGAGTTTCTGCACTATGCCAGGCAGAAGGAGGTCCGTCACGACATCCCATGATTTTTGTCACCTCATTGTAATTGCAGGTATAAAGAGCACGCAGAGCTGCAGAGCTACCAATATGCTCCGCCTTGAGGTAGGCCAGTACAGCAAGGGGAACATGCGATCTTGCCTTATCTGTTTGAAAGATAACGTTCCTGCGACCTCGGAGATAGTGCACAGCCATCCGCCTTAACAGTCCAGAAAAGTGACGCCTGCTGTCCAAATTACCGGTTGTGCTGTACCGTAATGCAGGGCGCTGGGCATGTACGAAGATGTCGGAAGCAAATTGGCAACATTCGTTCACCTTCAGCCATTTACAGCGTGCCTGGTTGATGTCATGTATAATTCAAGCACTAGGTTCTTTCCAGGTTGCGCAATACTCGTACGTAGCTAGCAACAGAAGACTGCTCAGTGAACATGTCTCACTCAGGCGCAGAGATCCAGTGTTCGGTTCTAGGGAATGTAGCGGTTTTTTACGTTAGTCTATCTCTCTCTCTCTCTCTCTCTCTCTCTCTCTCTCTCTCTCTCTCTCACTCTCTCTTTATCGCTCCCTCTCCCTCTCCCTGTCTCTCTTTCCCCCCCCCCCCCCTCTCTCTCTCTCTAGCTCCCTCTCTCTCTCTCTTTCCTTTCCTCCCCCCCCCCTCTCTCTCTCTCTCTCGCTCTGTCTCTCTTTCCCTCTCTCCCTCTCTCACCCTTTCTCGCTTTCTCTCTCTCTCTCTCTCTCTCTCTCTCTCTCTCTCTCTATCTATTGGTATATCTATCCCATACCCCTTCCCACCCACCGCCCGCCTGCCACAGACACTACAACACTACTAGCGATCACGTTACACTTTCAACGTTTCACAGATATCTACGATTTTAATAATAAATAACAACAAAACACATAAAATATAATAAAATATAAAAAATTTAAGGTAATAATAATAATAATAATAATTTAGTTACATCAGCACTTAGTGCACTGTCTTGGCTCAATATCCAAGAAATTGTAATTCAGAGAAATATTACATTTAAAAGTATTCGTCTGAAACTTTAAGAAAACACGAGCCATGTAATTAAATTTAGAGCTATGATAGTAAAAAACTCACAGTTTTGACAACGTCATAATTTACACAACACGAAATCTAAATGTGCGGTATTTCAGTTACTACTATGACAGCAAGCACAGTGTGAAGACTATGGTGATTTGAGCGTGTAAATGAGATTCAAATGTCTCTGAGCACTATGGGACTTAACAGCTGAGGTCATCAGTTCCCTATAACTCAGAACTACTTAAACCTAACGAACCTAAAGACATCACACACGTCCATGCCCGAGGCAGGATTCGAGCCTGCGACCGTAGCAGTCGCGCCGTTCCGGACCGAAGCTCCTAGAACCTCTCGCCCACAGCGGCAGGCTGTAAATGAGAAAAATGCCGTTTGTTTGAGTCGTTCCCACCGACGTTCGGAACATCAGTCTTTCAGCTAAATTTTTAGTAGTGAATGGTCTTTCCCTTTTTGTCTTCTCTACCGCAACTTCCTGTGGTTTGTTGGTTTTAGCAACGGTCTTACGAACAGTTTCGCATTTGTTGTTAGTAGCTGGTACGGTCAGCCTGGAAACGCATGTATTTTCCTGGCTTAAATGTTACTGGCAAGTCATATCCCAACCACGTGGGGCCAACACCTACACAAACAACTGACAAGTATCCAGTGTTGAATGTACTTATAATTTATTAGTTGATTCCCAGAAAGTTAACTCTGAACTTTGGGAACTGATAAAAACTATAAACCTGTGGGGTCGAAACCGCGGCTCGCGAGCCGCAAGCAGCCTAAAGCAATTATCGATGCATCACTAGAAATGGGCATGTATCACACGATCGGTAAAAAAAAATAAAAGTAAAACATAGAAAAATGAAATAAAATAAAATAAAAAATAAAGATAAAAAAATATCGGTTAACACAAAGTTATGATAAGACGAATATTTTCACTCTGAAACTCTCGCCACACGATGCTATTCTCTCTCTTTCTCTCTTTCATTATCGTCATTTGTTGTTAGTATTAAGTATGTTATGTGTGGCGCCCAAAAATACACGTCTTCTTCCAACGTGGCCTAGATAAGCTAAAAGTTCGGACACCCCCGCTATAAAGGCTTGTGTTGCAATGTGTTTTGGGAGGTGTGTCATTACGGTATAACGCATCCCCAGCCTTGCAGACCGGCGGACGTGCAGCTGAGGTGAGAGGAATGAGGAAGTGGTGTCTCGCCCTGCTGCCTGCTCGCTAGGGGCTGGGTTCAGCAGCTCTGCTCGGCTGCAGCTTCCGGCGCCGGGCCGCCTGGAATGCGGGCGTGCGGTCACCCGCCCCGTCCCTCGCCGTGCCGTAGCAACAGCAGGCTGCTGCCTGCCGTCACCTGCAACGCCGCAGTTGCTTCTGCGTGCACCGCTACTCTGCCTACTTTCCGCCCACCTCAGCGTCTGGGAATTCTGTCGAGACGTTGGCGGCGTTTAGAGTGGGTAACCAAATAGGCAGAATACCACCACAAGTGGCACAGCCAGGACTGAGTTGAGGGGGTGATGAGACAGCCCGTCGCAAGGCCCTAGATATGGCTGGATCGAAAAAGTAAAAGAAAGAAAAACGCTTTGAGAATTGGCTGGGAGAGAAACCTGAGTTCCTAATGTTCCTATCTTCTGCCTACGATAAGCGTTTCCCTCGGCCCGTGGCTGTATACGCATGCTGTGTCCTGTCTACAGAGTCATTTTATCCAAGTAGCTTCATAAGGAAACGACTGGGTAATTTCCAAGAATGATAGCCTATGGAAGTTGCGGTGTCCAAACGATACATATTGAACCTGTGATCGTAAACCGATCATGCGACTCTGGTGGCGGGCGTTGTGATCGGTTCTTTGTGATCGTCATTTTTGTCCGTTTCCCTTCGTTACCTTAGTTGCTCTAAATTTCATACCTCCGCCAATTATTTGTGAATTTCTAGAGAATCCCAGACGATTTATGTGGTTACTGAGTGGGATGTCTGGTGCTCTGTGTTCTTGACGTTTCTTCGGCGGATTCTCTCACATGGAAAAATCTAATTCCATGTTTATCGAGCGTAGAAAATTGATGGACTTTTTGTCGCAAATATGGAATACTACTGGACGAGGAAAGAAGAGACTGTGTAGACTGAGGTGGTGCGAAGTGTGTAAAACTTTGTAAGAACAGTTTCGATGCTGAAATACCGTTTACAATTTCATTGTGGGCAGTGCGGAAAACGAACGAGTATCAGGAAGAATATATGGTTCGACTCTTCCAAATTATCCATCCAGACCACCGTAATGGAGTTTCACATGATTCCAACACCGACGACAAGTAAGGTAAGTCATCTTCTTTGCAATTACAAGTATTTTTGTAACGCTCTTCTTTTGTCGATGCTGTAGCGACCACCATAAACATACTCACAACGCCCGCCACCAGAGTCGCATGATCGATTTACGATCGCACGTTCGATACATATCGTTTGGACCCCACCACTTCGATAGGCAATCATTCTTGGAAATTACCAACGACTGTTACCAGACAGACGTCTACTGCAAGTGGAGCTGCCCTCTAACAAAACTACAGTTTGGCACTTTTGGTACACTACACAAATGGCGTAGTAAATGGTAGGATTATATGTAGTATTGGTAGCATTGAGAGGGAAAGAAACATAAATAAATGTGTAAGACGGAGACTGAGAGCCGACGATTTCTCTATGTTTTATGTTTGTTTGTCTGGTTGTTTGTTTTGCACATAATTAGAACTGTACATCATTCAGTGTTAATTCATTGTGTATTTTATATCCTTACAGAATAACTTTTGATGCAAGCACATTTTACATACACAAACATGAAGAAACATGTGTACAGAGTGTTTATGAGGTGATGGTAAATATTCAGGAATATGACTGGAATGATCATTTGAAACAAAAACTTCGAGTAAACGTGGGCTCTGAAACACACGCCTTAAGAGATATGAGCTGGAAGAAACATAAATTAATGTGTAAGACGGAGACTAAGAGCCGACGATTTCTCTTTGTTTTTTGTTTGTTTGTCTGGTTGTTTGTTTTGCACATAATTAGAACCGCACATCATTTAGTGTTAATTCATTGTGTATTTTATATCATTACAGAATAACTTTTGATGCAAGCGCAGTTTACATACACAAACATAAAGAAATATATGTACAGAGTGTTTATGAGGTGATGGTCAATATCCAGGAATATGACACGAATGATCATTTGAAACAAAAACTTCGAGTAAACGTGGGCTCTGAAACGCATACCTTAAGAGATATGAGCTATTCTTGATCTTCGATGCCGTGAAACAAATCTCTTCCACTGCAAGCTCTTTGCTTTCCAAATTTTGGGAAGTGATTATATGGACCAAAACAAGAAAAATTCCGAGTAAAAATGTGCTCTAAAATGCATACTTTAAGAGTTATGCGCACTTGTTTGCCTTCACTACTTTGAAATGCAACTCTTATAATGAACAAGTGCTCATAACTTTTAAGGTATGCATTCTAGAGCACATGTTTACTGGACAATTTTTTCTTGTTTTGGTTCATACCATCACTTCTCAAAATACGGAAAGCAAAGAGCTTACAGTAGGAGAGACTCGTTTCACAGTATCGAAAATATAGAATCGCTCAAAGCTCTTAAGGTATGCGTTTTAGAGTCCATGCTTGCTTGACGTTTTTGTTTCGAATGATCATTCCTGTCACATCCATGAATATTGTTGCTATTTCGCATTCAATAGAACGTTCTTCATCATGATCGAAGGCAAGAGTTCCCTGTTATAACTGATAGATATTAAAGTTGTTTATGAATAACAGGAATTGTTTTACATGTGTTAGACAAAGTATTGAAGCAATGTTTGATTTATTTTGTCTTGTGTTTTATTATTTTACCTTTTTCTTCAGGAAATTATGTTATGTAGTATATACGATAAATCTGTAATATTTTGCTTTATTTTTACTACATCTTCCCTCTGTTTTCGAATAAAATCTGAATTAAAAATTGACAAGTCCAATTTTGCTATAAATGCTGTTCATTATTAAGTAATATCAGGAAGATAACTGCAGAAATGTAACGCAGATCGCACAGCTCTTTATGAACCTTCACGCAGTTTCTAGATGGTTTACCGCTTACAGATTTTAGGGGAACCTAGTAAGACATTGATTGAATACGTAAAAAAATTGATCGTTATGAAGCAACGCCCAATAGCTATGCACTACACCTAACATAAAAGTAATCCCTGTTTCACCTTAACTGACAAAAGCTACCAGGAAAGCTACTCTACTCTAACACTTACCTTTGGTAATGTAATGTTGCCTAGGGTAGTTTTACGACTTTAATGGCACTTGTGGTTTATATATCAAAAGTAGCTTGGTTCACATATGTGCCGTCTACACATATTGATAATGTTCAACAATGGCGTTCTTCTTGCCGCTTCACTACGTTGTTGTAGGACTGAGGGATATCGATGACGGATATTTACAAAATATCTATCTTGTGAGTGTAGTCATTAACATTTTCATAACAGTAGTGACGTATTTGAAACATCATAAAAGCGATGTTACAGACAAAGTATCGACCTCCAATGTTGGCAAAAAGCAAGGCTGCTTGATACCACTGTCAACAATTTTTTCGTAATTTAAACGAACTTATGCAATTTTCGCAACATGTCTCATAACGACAACAGTGCCAAGAATGTGTGAAGTTTCCGACGTGACGCGGAGGGGGGGAGGGGGTTGGGTGGGCGGAGGGAGAGAGGGCTATTAGCCACAGCGAAACAGATAAAAGTGGTATTTCATATTAAGTTCTAAAAACTCTCTCAAAGATTATTGAGTTCAAGCTATCGAAATAATTCAGATTGTTCTTCAGAAACTGGAACGAAAGAGTATAAAGCTGTTTTGTACATGCTTTGTAAAGATGTACAGAATTTTCAAAAGTAGAAAGTTAATACTTTTCAAACCTGCTGTAAGTCTTTGCAGCTTTGTGCGAAGTACCATCGAGACATACATTCAACAGGGAACTAGAAAACCAGTTTAAAGTTACTCGAAACTACCTCGAAGATAAAATTTGTAACATGGATAGATTAACACTCACGATAGATATTTGCACAGACTCAGTGCAGTATAGATGTTTTCTGGGAATTAAAATTGTTTTTTTGATGGCGATAAAACGCACACGACCACCCTGGGTACCTACTAATTGACCAGATCACATATATGTGCACAAATTTCAAGTATGTTATTAGAAACTTGTAACGATTGAGGCATAAATACCAGCGAAATACTGGCAATGATGACTGATGCAGGAGCCACTATAGTTAAAAGATAAAATTCAACGTTTTACATAAGTGAATGGTGTTTGCAGTTGCGTAAAGTTATTAACAATATAATTAAATACCACGCTAGTGCAACAGTCATTGTATCAGCAGCAGAAATTTTATATCTGGTAGCTGTTTGTGATGGTTTGCGATCTTAGAAGTAACTACTCGGGTAATTTACATAGAAAAGTACGTTGCAAGCAGTTACGCAATGGCAATAATTAGTATGTTGAATATCAAAATACGAGGGCATGCTGAAAAGTAATGCTTCCGAATTTTTATATTAAAAATGAAGAAATTCCTCCAGCTGTATTTAAGGTGTGGATTTTATTTTGGCAACTAGTGTCAACGTTGCAACAATGTAATCTTCAGGCCCATACGCTTGTTGACGTCAACTGCGTGCGACTGTTACTAGAAGTCAGTGGTGAGATACGGACGTCCGTATCTCACCACTGACTTCTAGTATCAGCCGCACGCAATTGAGGTCAACAAGTGTATGGGCCTGAAGATGACGTTGTTACAACGTTGAAACTAGTTGCCAAAATAAAATCGACATCTTAAATACAGCTGGAGGAATTTCTTCATTCTTAATATAAATTCATACCAACTGACGTCCCACTGTCCTCCATTTCAACTATGGATGTCCGAATTTTTAAGTGAAAAGTCTTAAAGGTATTTGAATAAGACAAACATTACTAACATTCTACATGGAAGAAGAAGGCGTCGTGGGGCGTGGTGATGCCAACCTTCCTACGGAAGCAAAACCTTAAGACAAAGCCTGGTCCTCCAAGTTGATGGTTATGCTATGAGACTGGTAACCCAATCATGTAAAAATTTACATACCAGTAAGCCTCGGATAAAAACCGGGAATGATGGACGACGACCAGGCAAAAAAAAAAAGTTAAGAATTGTGGAATAAAAGACATACTCAAAGTTGTCACATGGAACGTACAAGGTCTGGGGACACAGGAAACCGATCTTAACAAAATACTCAAAGATTATAATATCAATACAGCAGTCATTACAGAAACCAAAAAGAAGTTGAAAGGTACCAAATATCTAGAAGGTTACGTAATGTTATACAGTGGAATATCATCTAAGCAAAGAGCATGTAATGCAGTGGCAGTATTGATAGACAGAAAACTTGAAGATGATATACAGCAGCATGCACTAGTAAATGAAAGGATTAACTCGTTGAGACTGAAATTTCATAGATAACATCGAACAGTTAAAGGAACCTACGCAACAGCTAAAGGAAAGAAGGAAGAAACAGATCTGTACTATGAAGATGCAAATGAAATAAACAACACTGACCATGTTATCTTGGTGGGAGACCTATATTATGTGATCAAAAGTATCTGGACACCCCAAAAAACATACGTTTTTCATATTAGGTGCATTGCGCTACCAGCTATTGCCAGGTACTCCGTATCAGCGATTTAGACATCGTGAGAGAGCAGAATGGGTTGCTCCGCGGAACTCGCAGACTTCGAATGTGGTCAGGTGAATGGGTGTCATTTGTGTCATACGTCTGTACGGGGGATTGCCGCGGCCCTAAACATCCCTAGGTCCACTGTTTCCGATGTGATAGTGAAGTGGAAACATGAAGGGACTCGTATAGCACAAAAGCGAACAGGCCGACCTCGTCTGTTGACTGACAGAGACCGTCGACAGTTGAAGAGGGTGGTAATGTGTAATAGGCAGACATCTATCCAGACCATCACACAGGAATTCCAAAGTGCATCAGGATCCACTGAAAGTACTATAACAGTTAGATTTCATGGGCAAGCTCCTGCTCATAAGCCACACATCACTCCAGTAAATGCCAAACGACGCCTCGCTTGGTGTAAGGAGCGTAAACATTGGACGATTGAATGGTGGAAAAACGTTGTGTGGAGCGACAATCACGGTACACAATGTGGCGATCCGATGGCAAGGTGTGGGTACGGCGAATGCCTGGTGAACGTCATCTGCCAGCGTGTGTAGTAGCAACAGTAAAATTCGGAGGCGATAGCGTTATGGCGTGGTCATGTTTTTCATGGTGGGGGCTTGCACCCCTTTTTGTTTTGCGTGGCACTATCACATCACAGGCCTAAATTGATGTTTTAATCATCTTCTTGCTTCCGACTGTTGAACAGCAATTCGGGGATGGCGATTGCATCTTTTAACATGATCAAGCTCCTGTTCATAATGCACGGCCTGTGGTGGAGTGGTTACACGACAGTAACATCCCTGAAAAAGACTGGCCTGCACAGAGTTCTGACCTGAATCCTGTAGAACATCTTTGGGATGTTTTGGAACGCCGACTTCGTGCCAAGGCTCACTGACCGACATCGATACCTGTCCTCAGTTCAGCACTACATGAAGAATGGGCTGCCATTCCCCAAGAAACCTTCCAGTACCTGATTAAACGTATGCGTGCGATAGTGGAAGCTGTCATCAAGGCTAAGGGTGGGCCAACACCATACTGAATTCCAGAATTACCAATGCAGGGCGCCACGAACCTGTAAGTTATTTCCAGCCAGGTGTTCTGATACTTTTGATCACATAGTGTAAATGCAATAACAGGTAAAGAACCCATCCACCAACTGATCGGCAACAGTGGAGAAGATACTCTTAATAACAATGGAATAAAATTGAGTTTGTCCCTTTGATGAACTGAAAGTAACCGCTTTTCAAGAAGAAAGACATATACAAACACATGGTATGTATGGAGCCGTTGATCTCTTACTGATTACACAATAATAAATAAAAATCTAGCCTCAAGGGTGATAGACGCATAGGTGTATAGAGGTAGAAATGTCAGACAGGATCACTGTCTTGTTACATCATATATACAACTGTGGGAAAGATAGAAGAAACAGAAGAGACGGAAAAATGAAAGAAACAGAAATTAAATTTTTAAGATGCATCCAAGAAGAGAGTTTAAGGAATCTATATCAGTGGAGCCTAATGCAGCTAATCCAATAAATGCCTTCAAGTGAAGACCTAACAGAAGAATGGATAAACATTATACTATAATACAAATCGCTAAAGACGTAATAGGTGAAAAACCTAAAAGGACTCGAAAAATAGGACTTAAGATTTGGAACGAAGAGATAGAAGGAACCATAGAAAAGAAAAATAAAGCATAAAGTATCTGACTGCGGAAGATGAAGAAAAATATAATGAGATCAGAAATGAAACCAAAAGATGGCGAGACAGGCGAATAGATTCTCAAGGGTCATATTTATAAGCAGAATTAAACATGATATGCACTTCAGACAGGAATTAGCATATACATCGATCAGAAAACTAAAAATAACAAAGATACTGCAAATGTAAATTTTATTTCTTCAGAAGACTGGATAAATACTACATCGAATTGTACTACAATCCGAATGCAGAAGAGCCTAAGGAAAACAAAGCCCAGGAAGGGACAAATCTTATAGATTTGACAGAATTAAAACAAGAAAACGAAAAAACGGGAAAGCACCTGAATTATATGGAGTTAAATGAGAGCTGATAATTTGTGCTGCAACATTTTTAGAATTCAGATGCTCCATTTGTACAACATGTCTTGGCATACAGGTGCGACGATGTCGCAGCTTCTGAAAATACCGGAAGAATGGAGAAACTCTAAAGTTACGCCACTTTTTAAAAAAGGAAAAAAATGTGGCAAGACCTTATGGGACCAAACTGCTTAGGTCATCGGTCGCTAAGATTACACACTACTTAATCTAACTTACGCTATGGACCACACATACACCCATTCACAAGGGAGGACTCGAACCTCCGACGGGGGATGCCGCGCGGACCGTGACAAGACACCGTGGCTACCCCACGCGGCTTTGAAAAAGGAGACAGAAGTAGCCACTGATTACGGGAGAATCAGTCTCCTGAATGCTTCTTATAAAATTTACAGCAAATTAATTACTGAAAGGCTTTCGAAACGTCTCTGATTCAGTTTTATTAGAACAGCAAGCAGACTTCCGTAAAGAAAGTTATTGTGCTGACGAGATTTTCACTCAGAAACAAATTATATAGATAAGATGAGATTTCGATATGGAGATATACCTAGTATTCATCGACTTCGAGAAGACATTTGACAGCACTCACAGAAAAAACTTTTGCTTAGTTATGGAGAAAAGAGGTTTCCCCAGACACCTCATAAAAGTAAGCCAAGGTTTATACAAAAACAGCAAAATGAGAATAGATACTGGCAAAGAGTTGACACCAAAAATAGAGATAAACCAGGGAGTAAGGAGGGCTGTAATATGTCACCAACACTGTTCATCGGCTACACTGACGATCTGGTCAGGGAATGGATGACGGCCAGGGTATAAGAATTGGGATAGGCAAATTTCGAAATACAATGCCTTTTGCCGAAGACTAGGTAATCATGCAGGACAGGGAAAAGAAATTTTAAATAGTGTTACATAGATTAAACAATATAATCCTAAATTACAATCTCAAGACATCAAAAACAAAAACAATTAAGTTTTTTGGAAAGTACCCTATAACGACTTAGATAGTATTCAATGACATAATAATAGAACAGGTGTCCCACTTCCAGTATCAAGGATGTAACATAACTTTTGAAGAAGAGAAAGACACAAATATGAAAATGCTCGTGGTCAGAAAAGATAAAATTAGTGACAAATAAATAACGTTGATTTTATTATTAACCGCCGCTTACGCTGTTTATTAGATATGAGCACTAGAGTTGTCGACGAGATGCTGTACAGCGCCAGATTTGCACCTGGTGACCAAATATGGAACTAATTTTTTTTTACAGCGTAAATCTGTTCCGTATACCTTGCAAGTTCCGGTGTCCTACGGTACTTGCAGTCCACAGTGAACTTCTGTGAGTAGCTGCACTTTAGTTATAACCACCCATCGTTTGTATTTGAAGTGTTATTTTTATTGTAAAGTACACATGCATCGTTTGTTTGTAAGTCTAGTTGGGGCAAGTGTCAGTAACAAAATGTGTCATTCCTTTGTTAACTAGTAAAATTCTCGCATTCGGGAGGACGACGGTTCAATCCCGTCTCCAGCCATCCTGATTTAGGTTTTCCGTGATATCCCTAAATCGTTTCAGGCAAATGCCGGGATGGTTCCTTTGAAAGGGCACGGCCGATTTCCTTCCCAATCCTTCCCTAAGCCGAGCTTGCGCTCCGTCTCTAATGACCTCGTAGTCGACGGGACGTTAAACTCTAACCACCACCACCACTAGTAAAATTAACTATGTGTAATTCAGCCACATTTGATTTGTAATATTCACTGCTGATTCTGAAGCAGAAATGACCATGAATGAAGTGCTTTAAAGAAAATCATAGGACGCATACATGTTATGCCCAATCGACAATAATGCCATCAGAGACGAAGAACAGACACGTTTAGCGGAAGAATTGGTAAGGATATTAATCCCACAGTTTTCAAAGCAAACGCCCTGCTCTTCAAAACATTATTTCTAGAAGTCACTACCGATAGAAATTCTATGTGAAGCTATGTTAAGTCACATGACCAGTCCAATGTAGCTATGCTAAGTCACAAGCATAGTCCACTGTCTCCACACGAGGCAACTGATGTTCTTTTATAACATGTAGAGAGTGACACATGCCTCTGTCTGAACCATACCCGGCTGTCCATCACATTGTGCAAGCAAGGGGGGAGGGGGAGTCATTATTCTCTTTATCATTAAGTCATCGTCTATTCTCACAAGATATGGAAATTTTCTCTTGTTCTTAATACTCACTTTATAAATCACTCCACTTCATATGACTCGCCTTTAATTTAGCGCAAGGGAACATGTAGCATCACATAGGTTATAATAGGCTCTGATCGTAGCTATTGCTTCCTCTCCTGAAATCAGGCATCCTGGTATCAATCGACACTGATTTCGATTGTTGTTGTTGTTGTTGTTGTTGTTGTTGTGGTCTTCAGTCCTGAGACTGGTTTGATGCAGCTCTCCATGCTACTCTATCCTGTGTAAGCTTCTTCATCTCCCAGTACCTACTGCAACCTACATCCTTCTGAATCTGCTTAGTGTATTCATCTCTTGGTCTCCCTCTACGATTTTTACCCTCCACGCTACCCTCCAATACTAAATTGGTGATCCCTTGATGCCTCAGAACATGTCCTACCAATCGATCCCTTCTTCTGATCAAGTTGTGCCACAAACTTCTCTTCTCCCCAATCCTATTCAATACCTCCTCATTAGTTATGTGATCTACCCATCTAATCTTCAGCATTCTTCTGTAGCACCACATTTCGAAAGCTTCTATTCTCTTCCTGTCCGAACTATTTATCGTCCATGTTTCACTTCCATACAAGGCCACACTCCATGCAAATACTTTCAGAAACGACTTCCTGACACTTAAATCTATACTCGATGTTAACAAATTTCTCTTCTTCAGAAATGCTTTCCTTGCCATTGCCAGTCTACATTTTATATCCTCTCTACTTCGACCATCATCAGTTATTTTGCTCCCCAAATAGCAAAATTTCTTCACTACTTTAAGTGTCTCATTTCCTAATCTAATTCCCTCAGCATCACCTGATTTAATTTGACTACATTCCATTATCCTTGTTTTGCTTTTGTTGATGTTCATCTTATATCCTCCTTTCAAGACGCTATCCATTCCATTCAGCTGCTCTTCCAAGTCCTTTGCTGTCTCTGACAGAATAACAATGTCATCGGCGAACCTCAAAGTTTTTATTTCTTCTCCATGGATTTTAATACCTACTCCGAATTTTTCGTTTCCTTTACTGCTTGCTCAATATACAGATTGAATAACATCGGGGAGAGGCTACAACCCTGTCTTACTTTCGATTACCGTCTTTAAATTCTTCTTTCTCAATGAAATCCAGTCATTCATCTTTCAGTTTCTTCTACGTCAGGCGGCACTGCCCTCTACGATATTCTGTCGTCTTCTTTAGGCGTTGATTGCAGAGATATCTCCATCTTCCACGCTGTCAATAATTTATGAAAATATGGACTCATAGTACCTGACTGATGTACTGGGTTCCGTACGTGAAATTCGGTCGAGGCATATAAAAAAAAGACGAACGAGAAACCCAGTGGCTCTAGCGCAAAACCTGCATCTGACGCACGGTTTACAATCACAAATGGACTTCGGCACAAGGACGTGAATCTGGGGCAGTTACGTGAATAAACGGCACGGCTATGCCATTTGCAAATCTGAAATTAGCGAAGTGCCTTATGTAATGCGAGGCTTTTGGGTTGCACTGACGACATGCATTCATTTTCATTGCTTGAGCTCATCAGACAGTCAGCGGTTCTAGATGCACGTATACAGCACTATCGCTTAACCTTGTGGAAACGGCAATACAGTCCATAGCGACAGAAGCGGAAATCTGTCACTCTTCCACAATCGGTGGTGACCCGGGCAAGTGAGGTAAGTGAACAACTCTTTGATTATGAGGACATCTTCACGCTTCCTTTTCTTAAACACCTATGCTTTTCAGCGAAAGTCATCCATTGCCAGGCTTTTAATAGACTGAGATGAGGGAAGTCATGGGATACCTATTTTTGCCCGGAATAATGTACCAGTTCGATGTGGTAAGCACTCAACAGAACGTTAGACGTCCCCTGCAGAAACATTGAACCATTTTGCCTGTTTAGCCGTCCGTAACTGCAAAACTGCTGAGGTAAAGGAGTTTATGCACGAACTAAAAATGTTCAAATGGCTCTAAGCACTATGGGACTTAACATCTGAGGTCATCACTCCCCTTGACTTAGAACTAGTTAAACCAAACTAACCTAAGGACGTCACACACATCCATGCCCGAGGCAAGATTCGAACCTGCGACCGTAGCAGCAGTGCGGTTCCGGACTAAAGCGCCTAGAACCGCTCGGCCACAGCGGCCGCTGCACGAAATGACCTCTCGATTATGTCCCAGAGATGTTCAGTGGGATTCATTTCGGGCGAGCTGGGCGTCTAAGTCGTTCGCTTAAATTTTGCAGAATGTTCTCCAAAGCAATTGCGGCAATTGGCCCGGTGACATGGCGCATTGTCATCCAGGACATCCCATTTTTGCGGGAACATGAATTCCACGAATGGCTGCAGATGGTTGCAAGCAGCCGAACATAACCTGAGGACCCATTCCATCCCACGCAAACAGAGCCCACACTATCATGGAGCCATCCCAGCTTGCACACGGCCTTGTTCACAACTTGGAACGATGGTTCCGTGGGGTCTGCTCCACATTCGAACCCTACCATCAGTTCTTACCAACTAAAATCTGGAGTAAATCTGACTGGGCCACGGTTTTCCAGTCTTCTAGGGTCCAACCGGTTTGGTCACGAGCTACAGGCGATGTCGTGCTGTTAGCAAAGGCACTCACGTCGGTCGTCTACTTCCATAGCCCATTCACGCCAAATTCGCCGCACTGTCCTAACGAATAAGTCTTTCGTTGATTTCTGCGATTATTTCACACAGTGTTGCTTGTCTGTGAGCACTGATAACTCTTACAAATGCCACTGCTCTTGGTCGTTACGTGAAGACCGACGGCCACTGCGTTGTCAAGCATGAAATCTGGTGTTCTCAGGACACTCTTGACATTGTGGATCTCGAAATAATATATTCCCTAACCATTTACGAAATGGAATGTCCCATGCGTCTAGTTCCAACTACCATTGGGCGTCCATAATCACATCCGCAACCTTTTTACGTGAAACACTTCAGTACAGATGACAGCTCCGCCAATGCACAGCCCTTTTATAGATCGTGTAACCGATACTACCGCCATCGCATCGCATCGCGCTATACCACGACTTTTTGTCACCTCAGTGTGTATAATGATTCAAATGGCTCTGAGCACTATGGGACTTAACATCTGGGGTCATCAGTCCCCTAGAACTTAGAACTACTTAAACCTAACTAACCTAAGGACATCACGCACATCCATGCACGAGGCAGAATTCGAACCTGCGACCGTAGAGGTATCGCGGTTCCAGACTGAAGCGCCTAGAACCGCTCGGCCACTCCGGCCGGCTCAGTGTGTATAAGTGGCAGTCAAATTGAAACGAGGTACACGGGAAAAAATAATAACTACACTTTTCATTATAGCAAAAGTAATCACAATTACAGTTAACAGATTTTTGCCACTGTAAGACAAAACTGTTAATGCCTTCATGGGAAAAAGTTCGAGGTTCCTCCTATACTGTGCATCAAAACATAGCAACAAAAGCGTAATAAATGTGGACAGGGATGTAGCATAAACGTCACAAAGAGAACTGGAGAAACGATATCCCAAACGCACGATGGCTTTATTTACCGGTCACAAACATGCCAGACCTTTGGTTACCATCAATTATGCAATGAAGCAAACGCCAGCTTGACACGGGCATCATTCTGGGTAAGAGGGACTGATGTATAATGGGAAACTCGCTTTACGAAATACGTCATGGCACGATATCACAATGCGAGGACAACTTTTTCAAACAAAAATGATGTAAGGCACTTGCAGATGGATGGCGCATAGACTCACGAGTAAATCACCCCATACTTTCTTTAACTCTTTTTCTAGATAAAGTATGCTTCTCTACCTTTCTCCTCCTCACACTCACTTTTCCACCCACGTTCGTCTCTACTCATTCTGTCTCCCCCCCTCACCACCGAGTCTCTCTCCCACAACACTCTCTTCACCCCCCCCCCCCCTCGCTCCTACTTATCGCCTCCCTCACCCCTCGCTCTCTCTGTCTCTCCTCTCTCTCTCTCTCCTCTCTCTCTCTCTCTCTCTCTCTCTCTCACACACACACACACACACACACACACACACACACAGATCACAAGACTGTATGCCGCCTGGTGGCAATGCAGTCGCGTGACACGGTAACGAAAGTACATAAGCGCAGAGGAGAGACGTATCGGGAATCAATCTATCGACAATAAGGGCCACGAACGGGGATATCTACTGACATAAGCAACTTTGACAACGGGCGGATTGTTCTCGAACCAGCTACTGCGAAACAGTATATCGAAACAGAGAAACTGGTGGAACAGGGAAACTGGCCGGTTAGTTGAGTGCTTCGTTCGAGAGCACCTGTGAGAAGTTGTACAAATAAGGAATACGAACAGCCGTGCTTTTTACGAAATATATTAATTACGAGACCATTTTCGACACTACATTACTATCATCTTGAAAAATCTGTGATACTAGTGAACATACATGGTACCTGTCCTAGTGCACCGACGGCTGGATATCACCATTCAGTTTGCATAGAGGCCTGAAGATGACAATAGAGTTGTCTTGCATCTGGTCGCATAATTAATATATTTTACAAAGAAGTACGGCTGTTGGTATTGTTAATATCTACAACTTTATGAGAAACCGCGGTCCCACGTCCAATGATGGATCATTTAAAATCTGTGGAAAGTCGTTGAAGGACAGTGAAACAACGAGTAGGCGATGAGATGTTGGACACCCACACCTCAGCACAGAACGTGAAGGTCGGTGACGTGGTCGATCTGTAAAGTGGGACAGGTGGCGACCTGTGGCAGATCTGACGGCACGGTACAGCGCTGGTGCAGCACGAGTGTTTGCGAGCTCACAGTTCAGCGTACACTGTTGAACGTGGGACTCGGCAGCAGACGAGCCGTACGTGTTCGCATGTTGGCCCCACTTCATCATCTATTACGATTGCATTTGGTACGGGGTCATTAAGATTGGCTTGCGCATCAATGAAAACGTGTCGTCTGGTCGGTTAATCACGTTCATTGTTGTAACAGGTCAACGCTCGTGTCCAGATACGCCGATATCCAGGCGAAGTACGCACCACACCGTGGACGCGAAGTGGTGGGGGCGGTATACGCTGTGGTGGATATTCAACTGACTTCCTTGGGAGCTGTGGTAGCAACCGAATTCACCGTGACAGCTGTGGACTACATGTACAATACTGCGGACCATTTGAATCCCTTCATGCCTGATATTTTCATAGACGGCGCTGGCTTCTTCCAGATGTCATTGTCCATGTCGCTAGACCAGAATCGCGCTACAGTGGTTTGAGGAGCATTGATGTCTTGGCCGCAAAATTGCTTGATCTCTGCCCCTATGGAACACGCGTGGGGCGCTATCGAGCGCCAGCTCCACGGCCACAAACTACCAGTCTGTTATTTACAGGAATTGCTTGACTACTGCGCAGACATCTGGTGCCGCATACCTTGGAAACTCACCAAAGACTTTTCGAATCAATGCCACGTATAGTCACTTTTGTATTCCGTTCCAAATGTGGCCCAACACACTATTAAGCAGGTGGTCACAATATTTTTGTTCACCACTATATTTATCCGCGGATACGGATAGTTGTTTTACGTATCTTGTGTGGAAGAGATTTTACTGCAGAAACAAATATCGGGTCACTGTCGTTGTTTAAATGAAGTCCTCACGTCTTAGCTATATAAAGGAGAAGATCTGCGAAGCATGATCGCCGGGAATGCGAGTGAGGTAGGACGCTCAATTACATAATCAAAAATATATTTTTTTTTTCTCGCAGAGAGACGTCTTTCCTTTTCGGAGCCTGCACTGATTCTTAAGTGCAACGGTCCAGTGTAAGAGGTTTGGTCAATTGGTAATGTTGACGATGATCAGAGTTGAAGGGAGAAGGTTACATTGCTCGTTTCTTCTCAGTAGCAACATTAAAACCGACGATATTTCCCACGTTTTTTGTCTACCGGACGTTTCCTCAACAACAGTATCACATGCCCTCATCCCCGAAACACTGCACATAAGTTGGTAATTTATCCTTGGTAATTGATCCCTTGACATTGGTGACATGGTCTGGTGTAGTAACCGACACGTTGCCCTTCAGGCTGAAGCTATTGGCAAATTATCTTCCTCTGCGAAGATTCGAACCAACTATGGAACCTGATATTGAGCTGTAAAACTACAAACTTTCTGTATATCCACGCACCGTAGACACCGGATCGTCGTATTGTAGGACATCAGTGGCAGATAGTTCAGCCGCCACAGCATAGATAAGAATGCCCACCCGTGTCCACACGAATTCTTGCGAACCGATTATTAGCAATGGAACTACAGGCACCCACACCTCTAGCTTGTCTTCCACTCCAGCCACAGTATCGACGTCCATGGCTCGACTGGTGTCGTCAGAGGATCACTTGGAAAATGGAATGGTTCGCCGTGGCCTTCAGCGTTGAAAGCACATTATGTCCGCACGCAATAGATGGTCGATTAGAGCATACAACGTCGATCATGTGAGCGCTGTCTCGTAGACTGCATTCCTCCAAGACACGCTGTCCCCACCCCAGGACTTAGGGTGTATGGTGCGATAAGCTACAATTCTCGTTCAACTTTGGCGTTTCTCCAGGGGACGCTAATCAGCCCTCGGTACGTGCAGAAAGTTGTCAGACCCGTTCTTCTGCCGTTCCTGCAACAAGAAGGTTAAGTGTTGTTCCAACAGGATAATGATTGTCCACACGCTGCTCGTGAAGTTCAACGTGTTCTGCAAGGAGTGCAGCAGCTTCCCTGGCCAGCACGATCTCCGGACCTGTCTCTACTCGATCGTGTGTGTTATGTGACGGGAGGAGCAGTGACCAGTGCGACTCGTCAACCAAAATCCTCTTCAGAACTACTTGAACAGGTTGAATAGGCGTGGAACAACGTATCCCAGGACTGTATTCGCCACAGTCAGCGCCTGCAACGCTGACCGTAGAGGCTACCCTAGGTACTAATATGGGTGTTTCGGTATGAGTCGATACCTGGTATCTCAGAACCGCTTCTGCTGTTGATCTGTAAACGTAGTCATTTCACGTACTCCATATGCAGTGTTCCAAAACATAAAATCTTCAGTAAATTGGTAGTATATACGAGGGTTGGAACTTTAATAGTGGCAATTATTTATTTACAGCTCGTAGAAAATAGACAAATGTTTCAAAGCTTTACTGACCTTCAAAGTAGTCACCAGCATTGTGTGTAACCCGTTGCCAAAGATGTGGAAGTCGTAGGATACGCTTAGCAGTGCCACTTGCATTGACAGTTCGAGCGGCGCGGTCTATTGCCTAACGATTTGTAGCAGTTCTGAAGTGAAGGCTGTGAAGTGTTTCCTTCAGTTTAGAAATCGATTTTAACTCACAAGGGCTTAAGTCAGGGAAATGCAGTAGGTGGAATAGCACTTAGCAGCCACATCAGTCAAACAAATCAATAACAGCTTTCCTTGTATGTGCTTGAGCATTGTCCTGCAAAATGATGGTCAAGTTCTGCAGAAAGTGACATCACTTCTGTCTCTATGCTGTTCATTTTTGGAACACAACCTACGACCAGCCCCAGGTGGGCAACATTTGGCCTGATGACGGAGTGCTTATTGTCGTTGGCTAGTCACTATTGGTTTCCTGATTGAATTATAAGCGTCACAGATAAAGACAAAGTGCTTCCAGAATGAGATTTTCACTCTGCAGCGGAGTGTGCGCTGATATGAAACTTCCTGGCAGATTAAAACTGTGTGCCCGACCGAGACTCGAACTCGGGACCTTTGCCTTTCGCGGGCAAGTGCTCTACCATCTGAGCTACCGAAGCTAAGCCATGTCTCCGCAGTATCCTTTCTTTCAGGAGTCCTAGTTCTGCAAGGTTCGCAGGAGAGCTTCTGTAAAGTTTGGAAGGTAGGAGACGAGATACTGGCAGAAGTAAAGCTGTGAGGACCGGGCGTGAGTCGTGCTTCGGTAGCGCAGATGGTAGAGCACTTGCCCGCGAAAGCCAAAGGTCCCGAGTTCGAGTCTCGGTCGGGCACACAGTTTTAATCTGCCAGGAAGTTTCAAAGACAAAGTGGTCGGTCGGTCGGTTGGTTGGTTGGTTGATTTAGGGGAGGGGACCAAACAGCGGGGTCATCGGTCTCATCGGATGAGAGAAAAATTGGGAACGAAATTGGCTGTGCCATTTCAAAGCAACCATCCCGGCATCACCTTGAAGCGATTTAGGGAAATCAAAGAATATCTAAATCAGGATGGCCGGACGCGGGTTTGAACCGTCGTCCTCCCGAATGCGAGTCTATTGCTAACCACTGCGCCACGTCGCTCGGTGACGTGGTCGGGCGTTCTCATTTGGCCACAGAGACAGATGTCACTGTCTTTCTCGTTAAACCTGTACAGGTAAACGGTGTAATGTCAGTGTCCCATTAGGTACTGTACTATGCCCTGTCTGATGTTTACACGGTCAAGAGCTAGGCGTTCTCGATCGCGCGGAGAACGCTCGTGGACTCTTCGGCCCGATTCTCTGTTATCCTATTCGATCTGCAATGTGCTCACTTGTCAGCTCAGGAGTTGAGCCTCCATTAGTGCTCTTTGGTCTCATATTTGTTGGGCTTTCGTTATATCAGAACGGTTGAGCGCAGACAGGCAGCACAAGCTTTCCTCTACGGGTTATCTCGAATATGGATTTCAGCATGGGGTGCGGACTTGTGTGTGTCTAAGATTCGTCACAGCCTGCTGAGAGCAGAACTGGGCGCACGTATGCCCGCACGTCGACCTTCACTACCTGTAAACCACAAACAGCTCAGACCGCAAGAGACGCACGAACACCGTCACCGCCGCGACGAGTGGCAAGAAGAACTGATTTTCACTGGATTCCACTTCAACTTGTCCAGCAGCTATTTCCGCAAAAGTGGTAGACGCCATGATGGTGACGCAATCTGTATTATTAGATGAGAAAGCGGACAAACGGCACGCATTTCACGCGAAAAAATGCCTTTGAGAATATCCCAAGGGGGTGTTCCGTGGAACGATGCTGTTGTCCACAGGAATTTTGGAATGCCGGAACCTGCTTGTGACTGACGATTGAGACAGGGACTGTCAGTCAGCTAGGAACGTCGATAAAAGTTGCGAAGGTACGAAAGGCTGTCCTCAAGAAGAAGCTTGAACACCACAGTCATTTCCTTCTTTGCAGTAAGAAAAAATGTTCAAATGCGTGTGAAACCTTATGGGAATTAATTGCTAAGGTCATCAGTCCCTAAGCTTACACATTACTTAACCTAAATTATCCTAAGGACAAACACACACACACACCCATGCCCGAGGGAGGACTCGAACCTCCGCCGGGACCAGCCGCGCAGTCCATGAGTGCAGCGCCTAAGACCTCTCGGCTAATCCCGCGCGGCTTTTGCAGTAAGACACCATGACAAAAAAAAAGTTGAAAGAAGCGAAAAGTGACAAAAATTTCTAGAAACAACCGAAAATCTAGTGCCGAACCTTTGGATTAATAGAGTGGCTCTGAGTCACCGTCTTGTGCATAAATAAACGGAGAAATTCTTAACCTTAGATGAATCAGTGTTAACAGTGGAAACCACGAAGTACCTAAGCAGCGATCTTAAGTAGAATGACCCCGGAAGAAATGTTTACAAAACTCTCTCTCTCGATCTTGATGATGGCTCTTCAGGTTTTTGTAGATGAGGCAGAGATGATCGAACGAAGATCTGAGCGCTTCGCCACGTGTTCGTTCAGTAAGAACGGGAGCATTACGGAGATGCTCATCCAACTTCTCCGGCAGACACTACAGCAGAGGCATTCACCACCACAGAGACTGTTACTGCTCATATTCCGAAAGCGTACTTTCCAAGGAGAATCAGCCAACACACTTCTCTTCCCATACTGCTCGTGAAATGACCATGACGAGAAAATCAGAAAATTTAGAGGTCATAGGCCATACGAAGGCCTTTCGACAATAGGTCTTCCCACGCACTATTTGCGAACGAAACATCAATCTGAAGGGGAGAGGGGGAGGGATGGCGAGGGGAGGTCAGAGGTGTAGTAATAGTACACACATTCCTCTTGACGGAACATTAACAACTGTTGACATTAATAATCAATGATAAGGTCCGCTAGGTTTGTAAATTCTCTTTTATTTCCTATGAGTAAAGCAAAGCCCGGTTTCGAGACCTGCATTCCATCTTCAGCTGCACCTGCAAAAATATAGCTTTGCAGATGTACATGAAGATCCAGAGGTCCAGAAACCAGGTTGTTCTTTCCTTTTAGGAAATAAAAAAAATGCGGCTGTAGAGGATCTCATCACTGATGGGCTGTAATAGCGGTACAAGAAGTATCCTCCTCCACAGGCCGTAATATGACTTGCGCAGTGTAGATATAGATATGTACAACATGCGATCTCAAGTACTGCTCATTGCGGGTTATCTCAGAAGCAGCTGTTACACCAGAGAGGCTTCCGGCAGGCAGTTCTGAGGCTTACATTACAGCAAGGCAAAGGCTGGCAGCACCCCGAATGGATTCCTTGCCTACGCGTCACTGTACGTATTCACTGTCGAACAAGGCGAGCAGTACATTCGCGACATATAGTTCGAATTGTCCTCCAGAAAACACTCTCAATGACTGGTTGATTGGTGCTACAGCAGTGTGAAGGACTATTGCCTAGTAACATATCCATGGTGCCTTATGTACCGCTGCCGCTTGTGTGGGAAGAACGGCTGTTGGTATCTCTCCGTATGACAGGTGCATGTAAAAGGAAGCTACTTTTTGGTTTACTCTTCTTGGCACTTACACCCTCGGAGCATCGACAGTAGACCACTCTGTGCTGCACAACGCCTCTCATGTAATGTCTGCCACAGGAGTTGTTTGAGCATATCATTGACACTTTTGTAGTTACAGCCTGGTAATCCTCAAAGGGGAAGATATGTCTCATGTAACAGAAGAAGAAACAGGAGTCGATTTAGAAGAGATAGAGATCCAGTATTAAATAAGAATTCAAGAGAGCTTTGGAGGACTTAAGATCAAATAAGATAAAAGGTATAAATATTCCAGGAGAATTTCTGAAATAATAGGGGGAAGTGGCTACGAAATTACTATTCACGTTGATGTGTAGGGTGTATGAATCTGGCCACATACCATCTGACTTTCGGAAAAGTATTATCCACACAATTCCGAGGACTGCTAGAGCTGACAAATACGAGAATTGAGCTTAACAGCTCATGCATTCAAGTTACTTAGAAGAATAATATACAGAAGAATGGAAAAGAAAATTGAGGATATAATAGATGACGATCAGTTTGGCTTTAGGAAAGATAAAGGCAGCAGAGAAGCAAGACTAAAGAAAAATCAAGACATGTTCTTAGGATTTGTCGACCTGGAAAAAGCGTTCGGCAATGTAAAATCGTGCAAGATGTTCGAAATTCTGAGAAAAATAGGGGTAAGCTATAGGAAGAGACGGATAATATACAATATGTACAAGAGCCAAGAGCGATAAGGGTGCAAGGCCAAGAACGAAGTGCTCCGATTAGGAAGAATGTAAGGCAGGGATGTAGTCCTTCGCCCCTGTTGTTCAATCTGTACATCGAAGAAGCAATGATGCAAATAAAAGAAAGGTTCAGAAGCGGGATTAAAATTCAGGATGAAAGCATATCAATGATACGATTCGCTGATGACATTGTTTTTCCTGAGTGAAAGTGAAGAAGAATTATATAATACGCTCAATGGAATGAACAGTTTAATGAGTACAGAATATGGACTGAGAATAAATCGAAGAAAGATGAAAGTAATGAGAAGTAGCAGAAATGAAAACAGCGAGAAACTTAACATCAAGATTGATGGTGACGAAGTTACGAAATTCTGCTATCTAGGCAGCAAAATAACCAGTGCCGGACGGAGCTTGGGGGATATCACTAGCAGACTAGCACCGGTGAAAGGGATTTTCTGGCCAAGAGAAGTCTGCTAGTATCAAACATAGGCTTTAATTTGAGGAATAAATTTCTGAGAATGTGCGTCTGGAGCACAGCATTGTATGGTAAGGAAACATGGACTGTGGGAAAACCTGAACAGAAGAGAACCGAAGCAATTGAGATTTGGTGCTAAAGATGAATGTTGAAAATTAGACGGAGTAATAAGGCACGAAATGAGAAGGGTCTGCACAGAATAGGAGAGGAAAAGGATATGTGGAAAACACTGAAGGAGAAGGGACAGGACGATAGGACATCTACGAGGGTCACTCCAAAAGAAATGCACACTATTATTGTAAAAATACAGTTTTCATTCTGCATGTGTGAAAGTTTTACATTTTGTAGATACATCCTTCCCGCTTGTTTTCAAACTTAATTCAACCTGTTCCCGTGAGTGGCGCCGTCACACCATGTCTTCAAGATGGCTGCGACACTTGACGTTCGTCAGAAGCAACGTGCAGTCATGGAACTCCTGTGCTGTGAAAACGAAACAGTGGGAAACATCCACAAGAGTATCAGACGGATGCCATATTCCTTGACTTCCGGAAAGCGTTTGACTCGGTGCCCCCACTGCAGACTCCTAACTAAGGTACGAGCATATGGGATTGGTTCCCAAATATGTGAGTGGCTCGAAGACTTCTTAAGTAATAGAACCCAGTACAATGTTCTCGATGGTGAGTGTTCATCGGAGGTGAGGGTATCATCTGGAGTGCCCCAGGGAAGTGTGGTAGGTCCGCTGTTGTTTTCTATCTACATAAATGATCATTTAGATAGGGTGATAGCAATGTGCGGCTGTTTGCTGATGATGTTGTGGTGTACGGGAAGGTGTCGTCGTTGAGTGACTGTAGGAGGATACAAGATGACTTTGACAGGATTTGTGATTGGTGTAAAGAATGGCAGCTAACTCTAAATATAGATAAACGTAAATTAATGCAGATGAATAGGAAAAAGAATCCCGTAATGTCTGAATATTCTATTAGTAGTGTAGCGCTTGACACAGTCACGTCGATTAAATATTTGGGCGTAACATTGCAGAGCGATATGAAGTGGGACAAGCATGTAATGGCAGTTGTGGGGAAGGCGGATAGTCGTCTTCGGTTCATTGGTAGAATTTTGGGAAGATGTGGTTCATCTGTAAAGGAGACCACTTATAAAACACTAATACGACCTATTCTTGAGTACTGCTCGAGCGTTTGGGATCCCTATCAGGTCGGATTGAGGGAGGACATAGAAGCAATTCAGAAGCCGGCTGCTAGATTTGTTGTTACTGGTAGGTTTGATCATCACGCGAGTGTTACGGAAATGCTTCAGGAACTCGGGTGGGAGTCTCTGGAGGAAAGGAGGCGTTCTTTTCGTGAATCGCTGCTGAGGAAATTTAGAGAACCAGCATTTGAGGTTGACTGCAGTACAATTTTACTGCCGCCAACTTATATTTCGCGGAAAGACCACAAAGATAAGATAAGGGACATTAGGGCTCGTACAGAGGCATATAGGCAGGCATTTTTCCCTCGTTCTGTTTGGGAGTGGAACAGGGAGAGAAGATGCTAGTTGTGGTACGAGGTACCCTCCGCCCCGCACCGTATGGTGGATTGCGGAGCATGTATGTAGATGTAGATGAAGAGGTTGAAAATGGTGTATGGAGATGCTGCTGTCGATCGCAGTACAGTTAGTCGGTGGGCAAGCATGTTACGTGACGAAAGCGGGCACGGCAGGCATTTTTCCCTCGTTCTGTTTGGGAGTGGAACAGGGAGAGAAGATGCTAGTTGTGGTACGAGGTACCCTCCGCCCCGCACCGTATGGTGGATTGCGGAGCATGTATGTAGATGTAGATGAAGAGGTTGAAAATGGTGTATGGAGATGCTGCTGTCGATCGCAGTACAATTAGTCGGTGGGCAAGCATGTTACGTGACGAAAGCGGGCACGGCAATATTGAGGATTGTCCTCGCAGCGGCAGGCCTCGTACTGCACACACTTCAGACAATGTGCAGAGAGTTAACGAATTGGTGACTGCTGACAGACGCATCACAGTGAACGAATTGTCACGCTACCTTGGGATAAGGGAAGGAAGTGTTTGCAGAATACTGGAAATGTTGGCGTTAAAAAAGGTTTGTGCCAGGTGGGTTCCCAGGGTGTTGACAGTAGCTCACAAAGAAACAAAAAAAACGGTATGCAGCGAACTTTTGGAAGAGTACGAGAATGGTGGAGATGAATTTCTTGGAAGAATTGTGACTGGTGATGAAACATGGCTCCATCATTTTCACCAGAGACGAAGAGGCAATCAGTGGAGTGGCATCATGCAAATTCACCCAAGAAAAAAAATTCAAAACCACACCTTCTGCTGGAAAAGTTATGGCTATAGTGTTTTTCGATTCCGAAGGACTCTTGCTTGTGGACATTGTGCCAAGTGGAACCACCATAAATTCTGATGCATGTGTGACGACACTGAAGAAACTTTAAGATCGACTGAGTCGTGTTCGACCTCATCGGCAAAAGCAGGATGTTGCTGTTGCACGACAATGCACGGCCACATGTCAGTCAAAAAACCATGGAAGCGATCACAAGACTCAGATGGACAACACTGAAACACCCGCCTTACAGTCCTGATCTGGCTCCATGTGACTATCATCTCTTTGGGAAACTGAAAGACTCTCTTCGTGGAACAAGGTTTGAAGATGATGACTCTCTTGTGCACGCTGCCAAACAGTAGCTCCAACAGGTTGGTCCAGAATTTTACCGTGCGGGTGTACAGACACTGGTTCCAAGATGGCGTAGGACAGTTGAGAGGGATGGAAATTATGTGGAGAAATGAAAATATTGTTTCTAAAGGATGTATCTACATACTGTAATACTTTCAAAAATGTAGAATAAAAGATGGATTTAAAAAAAGAGTGTGCATTTCTTTTCGAGTGACCCTCGTTTTAAGACATTGCAGAATGACTTCCATGGTGCTAGAGAGAGATGTAGAGGGCAAAATTTGTAGAGGAAGACGGAGATTGGAGTACATTCAGAAATTAACTGAGGACTAGGTTTGAAGCACTACTCTGAGAAGAAGAGGTTGACAGAGGAGAGGAATTTGTAGCGCGCCGCATCAAAAAAGTCGTAAGACTGATCACTCAAAACAAAGACAAAAAACCCTCATAATCTCTTAAAAACTCTTTTGTTGTCCGACAAAAACATAGCATAGAGGATGCCCAGTTTCAGTTGAACAATGCAATAGCCTTTGAGCGTGTTCTCATGTGCATAATGTGAGGTACAACAACAGTTCCTACAAATGTACCGCTTCTGGGCCAGCAGTTTTCACAAAGGGTGTCTTTCCCAGTGCAGTTATCCTAAACGGTGACCCCTATGAACAAGACTTACCAATTGGCTTCTCAGAACAACATACGTGCAAAGGGAAGTGTTGGTGGAAGTTGCTGCTTAGACCGCGATGAATAACCGAGCTGCGAGGGTCATTTACATCGATAAGCGTATCGCTGTTTGCGCGGCGTATCTCGCGCGAGCGATAGCAGCCGGTTTCCGGGGCCCCTGCGGTGCAGGCAACCCGCGGCGCGCACCAGCCGCCACTCCTGAGCACTGACAGGTCGGCTTCTTGCGTCACCCACAAGCCGGTTTCACGGAATGCGCTCCAGACACTATTTCGCGTTCCGTTTGCCTGCACCGAACGGACACTTGCAAGCAGTGACACCACGGCGTGCCAGTGTTTCGGATCTGCTAGCTAGTGCTGTGAACCAAGCTCACTTCGTATGCAAACGAGGCAGTTCTCGGGAACATTATATTAATTTACCTGTAGAAATGTATCAGATATAGAGAATAATCTACTTCAGTGTTGTCGGCGGCACGTGGTATAGACAACAATTCGGTTAGCGGAACACGGTGATCTTATCTCGTACATTAAATTACAGCGGGAAAATACGCGTCAACCAGTATTCGTTTGTTGTTTACAGATGTAATCTGTTCAGCATTCTTTTTTTTTACTCTGTTTTCCCACGCGTTGTGATATAGAATTCACAAACGCCAACAGATATCTACTCTACACGAATTACAAAGAAGAAAGTGTTAAAAAGAGCGTAAATTGTTCCTGTTACCGTGGCTATCACAAAGAAGCGTAACTATACGCCAGTGTGGCACCTACTTTAACTTAGCATCACGCAATACGATCTACATCTACATCTATATCCACACATACATTGCACAAGCCTCGTTATGGTGTGTGGTTGAGGGTACTTTGCGTAACAGTCTGCCGGCCAGTGTGGCCGAGCGGTTCTAGGTGCTTCAGTCTGGAACCGTAAGACTCTCATTTCCTTTCCACCTCTCTCCCCCTTTCCTTTTCCAGTCTTGAATCGTGGGCTAGAGGAACGATTGTTGTAACATCTGTCACTGGAGATTGATGTCACGTGACGCTTTCTCGGTGTCTAAATGAACCTGCAACGAAGGACGTTGCTCTTCTTTTGATGTTTTCTATTTGGCCAGTCAATGCTATCTGGTGAGGCTCTAAAAAAATTGACGAGCAGTGCAGACGTGTCACTCGAGCGACTCCTTCGTGGGCGCTCTTCATTCCCGGGGGATTCTCCGGATAAATCTCAGCGTAGCATCTGCATTTCCTGCAGTTAGAGTTCGTTCCACTCTATATCGTACATTATGGATACTCCCAGCTATTTAATGGATCCGGCTACATTCAGCGTTAGGCAGTTGTGCTGTCATTCAATAATGGCTCTTTCAGCCACTTTATACGTAATATATTACATTTTTCTATGCCTAGATCTTCATCTACATTCCTCAAGTCACCTCACGTATGTGGCGGAGGGAACTTGTGTACCAGTGTCAATTCCCCCATTTTCTGCTCCAGTTTTGCGGAAAGAATAATTGCTGGTAAGCCTCAAAGTGAGATCGAAATCTAAAATTTTAGTGTCATGGGTTTTTCGCGAGATATACGTAGGAAGAAGCAATAAATTTATTGGCTCTTCTACCAACGTACGCTCTCGGCACTTGAGCAGTAGACCACACCACGAAGCAAAACGCATCTCTTGCAGCGTCTGATACAGGGGTTGTCTGCGCATCTCAGTGACGCTTTCACACTTACTAAATGAAACTGTAATGTAACGTGTTCCTCTGTCAACCATACCAGGTACGTAACCAGCAAACGGAGCAATGCCGAGACAGACCAAACCACGGCCCGCACGCGGCCCACAAACCCAGCTCGTGAGCAGTTTGGCATACCGTGGCCGGTCCTGTTCTAAGAACTGTTTCTACACTACTGGCCATTAAAATTGCTACACCACGAAGATGACGTGCTACAGACTCGAAATTAAACCGACAGGAAGAAGATGCTGTGATATGCAAATGATTAGCTTTTCAGAGCATTCACACAAGGTTGGCGCCGGTGGCGACACCTACAACGTGCTGAAATGAGGAAAGTTTCCAACCGATTTCTCATACACAAACAGCAGTTGACCGGTGTTGCCTGGTGAAACGTTGTTGTGATGCCTCGTGTACGGAGGAGAAATGCGTACCATCACGTTTCCGACTTTGATAAAGGCCGGATTGTAGCCTATCGCCATTGCGGTTTATCGTATCGTGACATTGCTGCTCGCGCTTGTCGAGATTTAATGACTGTTAACAGAATATGGAATCGGTGGGTTCAGGAGGGTAATATGGAACGCCTTGCTGGATCCCAACGGCCTCGTATCACTAACAGTCGAGATGACAGGCATCTTATCCACATGGCTGTAACGGATCGTGCAGCCACGTCTCGATCCCTGACTCAACAGATGGGGACGTTTCCAAGACAGCAACCATCTGCACGAACAGTTCGACGACGTATGCAGCAGCATGGACTATCAGCACGCAGACCATGGCTGCGGTTACCCTTGACGCTGCATCGCAGACAAGAGCGCCTGCGATGGTGCACTCAACGAGGAACCTGGGTGGACGAATGGCGAAACGTCATTTTTTCGGATGAATCCAGGTTCTGTTTACAGCATCATGATGGTTGCATCCGTGTTTGGCGACATCGCCATACTGGCGTATCACCCGGCGTGATGGTATAGGGTGCCATTGGTTACACGTCTCGGTCACCTCGTGTTCGCATTGACGCCACTTTGAACACATTTCAGATGTGTTACTACCCGTGGCTCTACCCTTCATTCGATTCCTGCGAAACCCTACATTTCAGCAGGATAATGCACGACCGCATGTTGCAGGTCCTGTACGGGCCTTTATGGATACAGAAAATGTTCGACTGCTGCCCTGGCCAGCACATTCTCCAGATCTCTCACCAACTGGAAACGTCTGGTCAACGATGGCCGAGCAACTGGCTCGTCACAATACGCCAGTCACTACTCGTGATAAACTGTGGTACCATGTCGAAGCTACATGGGCAGCTGTACCTGCGCACGCCATCCAAGCTCTGTTTGACTCAATGTCCAGGTGTATCAAGGCCGTTATTTCGGCCAGAGGTGGTTGTTCTGGGTACTGATTTCTCAGGATCTATGCACCCAAATTGCGTGAAAATGTAACCACATGTCAGTTCTAGTGTAATATTTTTGTCCAATGAATAACTGTTTATCATCTGCTTTTCTTCTTGGTGTAGCAATTTTAATGGCCAGTAGTGTAGTTTCCTAACAGATGTCCCAGAAAACGTACGCTAATCGTTTTTTGTTACAAAACACATTTCTGTTATTAACCAAATCAGAAATTAAATTCCATTTTGCTCTCAAAGTCCATTAAAATCGCTTCTGATGTTCTGACAGATGAAGTATTAGCAGAATAAAGCTGTCCTATAAGAGACACGGAAAAGGATGACTCATGCACATTGGATACTTACCGACTGACCAGTCCTTCCTCGCCGTGTTTTGTATAATCGGAGCCCTTCTCTCACTGAAGCATGTTGGAGTCAATATATCTGTAACAAAGAAAGGAGGCAGTTTTTAAGAAAAGAGAAATTTGTGACTATTCGGACATTACGTACGTATGTGAGTGTGAGCTTGTTTGTCAAAGATATGCTGAGATGAACTGTTAATAAATTTTTCCATTACATGGTTTATGGTATCTGACTGAGAAATCTAGAGGTTATTCTACCATTAAATTTCATCTGACTGTTAGATGTACGAACTCTACATAAGAACGCCTGACAAATTACAAAATGAGCTAAGATTGTGAGCAGTTAGACACACTGTTTAAAAAGGAACGTAAGGCTTTGTAAGCTAACAAAAATGTAACCAGAAGAAGGAATAAAATATCTTAAACTGGTCATAGTAAAAATAAATTTTCAAATGGTTCAAATGGCTCTGAGCACTATGGGACTTAACATCTGAGGTCATCAGTCCCCTAGACTTAGAACTACTTAAAGCTAACTAACCTAAGTACATCACACATACATGCCCAAGGCAGGATTCGAACCTGCGACCGTAGCAGCTGCGCGGTTCGGACTGAGCGCCTAGAACCGCTCGGCCACCGCGGCCGGCAATAAATTTTCGTAAGCAGTTATGGTACGTTTTTGTTGATTTTACAAATTAGGTAATCGTATCACATTTCCCTGGGACAATTTCACAACTTTGTAAGCTGCTGTTCGTTTTTCGCAGTTTCCTCCTTCCAGCATACCACCTGAATACGAGTACGTAGTATATTTCTCCGCCTGCAGATACCGCTCACCTTTGCAGTCTTCATTAACTTCTGGCCATGTGTAAGAATCACAGTAGCAAAACGAGTGTTTGTTCTATTTTGTTGATACAGTCAGCATTAAACTCGAACTGTGTCTAATAAGTAGCCAGTACAAGTTTGTCAGCATTAAGTCGTAAACTCCATCGAGTTTGATCGAGATTTCTGTTTTCCTAGGGCGTTCCCATGTAACCTGGAAACCTGGTCGCAGAAGAGCACCACTTTTTGTTTCCACGATCACGTCCTCTCAGAATTTCGAAATTTTTCAGCGGTGCCATAATGATATCTACAAAGATCGCCTTCCAGGTAAGGGAAAAGGTGAAAATCAGAGATCGCTTGTAGATGCCATTGCGCCGAGGAAAAACGAACTGTATATAGGAGTGAAAACGGTCCACAAGGATAGATGCACATTTGTGTTGATCCAATGAGCCTTCCAGAATGACGAGATCACACAGGAAATTCCACGAATACATTCCACAGACCATAACAATCCTTCCTCCGGCCTGGACCCTTCTGACGAAGAGTGTTTTCTTTCAGATGTTTCACGCCGTACATGACAGTGGCCATCTGTCCGGTGGAGTACAAAACGTGATTCATCCGAAAAGTCCACCTGTCGCCAATGCACGTCCAGTTGCGGCATCGGCGTAAAAATTCCAGCCTTCGTCACCGATTAACAGCAGTCAGCATGAGTGCACGAAACAGGATCCCACTGCAGAAATCCATACGCAGCAACGTTCGTTGAACGGTCATTCAGGAGACGCTGTTGGCTGCCCTTGGTCATATGGGCGGTCTGTTGCTCAAGAGCTGCACGTCTGTTGGCCCATACACATCTCTGCAGTCGTCGTTCATCCCTGTCATCTATGGCCCCGGGTTAATTTTGGATAGCGCCATTTTTCCATGCACGGTATAATTTAACCATCCTGGTACGCGAATTGTTTACAAAGTTAGCCCGAAAGTCAATGATCATGCCATTCTGGACGTCACAAAAATCGTTCCGTTTCCACATTACGACAACCACCGCATTTTTTTCCGCGCTTCTACCAATATTCCAGTCTTTTACTTTATTGGCCTTTGGATTTGCTGTATTCCGAAAACATATATTCCAGTTATTAGTCTGCTTTGATTATTTTTTCTTGTAATAGTTTGGCGACAAAAGAGAACTCGGGTACTGACTTTTTCAGTTTAAAACTGTTTTCTTTATTTCCTTCAATTAAATCAACTTCAGGTCAGCGTTTTATTTACGAGTGCTGGTTCACTATTCAGAACCCACCAAGCGGAAGCGCACCGCAACTTTTCAGCTATCTGAACTTCAAATAATCACAGGGAGCTCAAACACTTCAGGCGTTGACTTCCGCGACCAGTTAATATCTAAAATTCAAAACACAGCTCTCGCTGATCTCTTTCAGAAAGAACTAGCGTGTTCTCTTTTGAATGATTCTTGATTTGTTGTTTAGGACCAAAGGTAGAAGCTATCACATTCTCAACAAACTTGCGATTGTTTCTCACTAAATAACTATTGCGTAGGACGATCGTTCTCTTTAATGTACTGTAGACATTCAATGCGTAGAACGAGATTTCCGGAATTTACTATATCGCGTCGCTCACACCGAAGTCACATAATAAATCCTAACCCAAATGTCGCTAAGTCACTACTCATTAGTGCTTGCGTACATCAGTACAACCACAAAAATACAATGCAACACTACTATCCCGCCGCGCGGTCTAAGGGCCTGGTGATATATGCACCTATAGATCTGGATTTTTCCTGTAGCCATTGCTACTTAGACGTTTTACACTTTCTGTCAATCTCATTTTTAGTCGTCTGTATTCCCTATATTAAGGCACTTTTATATTTTCTCCTTTTATCAATTAAATTCATTACCTCCTGTGGTATGAAAGGATTTCTGCTAGGCTTTGTCTTTTTACCTATATGAGCCTCTGCTGTTTTCACTGTTTTATCTCTGAAAGCTATCCATGTGTCTTCTACCATATGTGTTCCTTTCCCCTGTTTCAGTCAATTGTTTCCTAATGCTCCATTTGAAACTCTTTGCAACTTTTAGTTATTTCAACTTATCAGGGCCCCATCTCCTTAATTTCGTACCTTTTTGCAATTTCTTCAGTTTTAGTAGTAGTAGGAGGAGGAGATTACTGTTTAACGTCCCGTCGACAACGAGATCATTAGAGACGGAGCACAAGCTCGGATTAGAGAAGGATGGGGAAGGAAATCGGCCGTGCCCTTTCTAAGGAACCATCCCGGCATTTGCCTGAAGCGATTGAGGGAAATCACGGAAAACCTAAATCAGGATGGCCGGACGCGGGATTGGACCGTCGTCCTCCCGAATGCGAGTCCAGTGTGCTAACCACTGAGCCACCACGCTCGGTCTTCAGTTTTAGTCTACAGTTCATAATCGATAAATTGGGTCAGAGTCCACATCAGCCCCTGGTTCTGAAATCTCTGTTTTACCATTATGTAATCAAACTGTAACATTCCCCTGTCTCCAGGTCATATATATAATTGTTTTTTCATGATTCTTAAACAAAATTTCAGCGGTGATTAAATTATGATCTGTGCAAAATTCTATCAGCTAGCTTCCTCTTTCATTTCTTTCGCCCATTCCATATTTACCTACTATTTTTCTTTCTCTTCTTTTTTTCTACTATCGAACTGCAGTCGCCCTCCACAATTAAATTTTTCTCTCCCTTAACCATTCGGTTAATTTCTTTTAGCTTCTCACACATTCTCACAATTTCTTCACCGTAGTTGGCATATGAAATTTGTGTGGTTGGTGTTGGTTTCGTGTCTATCTTGGCTACAACAGTGGGTTCACTGTGCTGTTCTTAAGCTTAATTCATAAGATAAATCAGTCAGTTGTTTCCTCAAACAATCTCAAAATCATAATTTTACATATTTAACTTTTACATATAAAAATTTAAACATATACAAGAGATTTCCTTTTTTATCATTTCCCTTGCTTATAAATCTTAGATGAACAGATTTCTGTAACTTTGGCGTCCGTTAATGAAGCGTAGCCGTGTCGCTAAAATCTTGGTATAAGAAGAAAAAAAATGTGTATTGCATTTCCAATGCACTATACTACACTGCATGCTACTTTCAAAATATTCATTTAAGTTTTCACTGTCTGTTGGCATTTTTATAACGTTAGTGTCCTGAGCACACGCTATACGTTCACGAGATGAAAGTGAAACAACCAGGTGATGGTATCTTTGTTGTCTGGAAACTCAATGTATACACTTCTCCCCACGGGTGTTGGTGCACGCGTAACGATGGATTTACAGAGCCAACATTTAAATTGAGTGGTGACACTAATGTTCAGTTGCATTAAAATCCTAGCATCTGGGAGCAATGAAATTTCTGTGAAGTCTGGGACTTACTCTCACAGCTATTCGCTGGCATTTCTAGCGGCATGGCATCATACTTTCTGTCGCTGTATATTCCCACCCTCCCGTGGGAAGGTAATCATTATGTACGGGTGAGACTGGATTCGTAACAAAATCGGTCTAGAATTAGCGAATTGGCGGTCCTAGAGAACGCCACAAAGACCTCACATCTAGTGAATTTGTTCTCCGCTGTTGAGATGCCGATGTTGATCATGCCGGTAGAAGGAAACTTAATTCAACGCACAACGTGCCATTGACCCAGATGAGAAAATTCATGGCCTTTCCGTCGATACGCCGTCGTTTGCTTCGGCGTAGGTGCTACATGTATGTTCGGGAAAGCCATCCGTACTTATCTGTGCTAAAGTAGTTTATTTAGATGCTGGTATGTTCCCTTGAACTCGTCGGCTTCTACTGTCTCTTTCTCTTCGCTTATGCGCGAAGCTATGACGTTGATTGTTTCTGACATTATTCCCTGGTTTTTAATAGCGCAAGTCGTTAGGTAAAAAGTTATAGATGGAAGACAAGGCCCCGTAGTCTGCGTAACTTTACAGCGTAATAGACTCAAAACAGTTCTACGGACAGAAGCTGTATCTTCATCTCATGCTATCTTTCAACGCTTTCTCTAGTAGTTTAAATGTTTTGGCGTGAGAACATTTCTATTCTTTCCACATTTAAATGAAAATTACATAATCTTAAGTTTCGTCTTTATAATTGCCGACTACCTCACAAATGAAATTCAAAGATATCAGTCACTGCTCGTGGGAGCATTTAATATTGAAAACTCAAAAACACTTCGTTGTAAGGCCTTTCGAATACTTTTCATCCCGAAATATTAACACATTTCGCAGTGGATCACATTTAAAACACTGTGCGCCCTTTATCTAGCTAGCAATGTCTTAACCATCACTGGACAGCGGATTCTCTCCCTTTTCTTCCTATATTTTATTACTATAAGGAAATAGTTATTGATATCTTGAATCTTCGTCTTTCAACCCCTATGCAAAGTTTTCCCTAACTGCTTGAAGGAAAGGTCGCTTGTTTTCAAAACTGTCTTTTTTTTTTTTTTTTTAATACAGACAGGACACCAGATACAAAACACAGGACCGCAAGAATTCAGAGACAAGGGACAAGAAGCAAGAAGGGCTGAAAGAATGTCTTGCGTCAGTACATACACTGCTGAAAAGCAATACAGTATTGACAGCTTCAGGTTCTTCAGATCTTCAGACACTTCTTATTTCAATATTAATTTTATGAAGACTAATAAAAGCTTGTCTCATGAAATATGCTAATTTTTCAGAGTCGTATTTTTTTGCTGAAATAAAAGAGTGGTTACAAGATGACATCCACACACTGCGATGCTTAACGTTCATCTTTGTCATGAATGGCACATGTAATTCCGCAGTCAACAAGAAGTGTCTTCACAATGGTACTCGGACAGAGGCACGCGAGCCATCAGCTAATTAATGCACTGAGCAAGTACTACACCACTTGTCCCGTAATCCGAAGATCGTCCCGTTCTGCTAAAATGATCGTTCGTTTCCTTTACCAGCAACAATAATAAAACGCTTACAATTTTCCAGCCACCTGATACACGTACTCCTCACAACATATCTGCCTTGTATCTGATAGATTCAGCAGCTAATCAGTCTGATTCTATAGAAATTTTTGAGCCTTCTTTGCAGCGACTCAGTTTCAGTCGTAAGCAATCCGTGCTGTAAACGGTTACGTAATTCGGCAACACTGAGCAATTAATCCGGAGAGAGCCACGCCCAAACGGAACTCTGGCGCGGTAGCGCCTCCCTTGCTTCCGAAAACGAGATGTTTATGCAACAGGGCGCGTTTCTGGGAACGCGTGGGCGTGTCCTGCCGTGGGAGTTCCCGAGAGACAGGTGGCAGGTGTCGGCCCCACGCCGATCCTATCTGTCCCCAGAGACAATAGATGTTTATCACGGCCACCAAGGGTGCTCGAGCCCTGTCAAACACGATACATCTAATTAAAGTCAGGTTCACCACCGTTCGGAAGCGGTCGTGTTTGTTTTATCGGAGGCGACTTGTTTTGCCAAGTACCGACTGCATTCTCAGAACGGGAACTAATACCGTTATTCTTTCGAAGCAAATTTTTTTAGTGGACTCATAAATGTCACTGCATGCTTTTGTGATTGACAAAAAGCCATTAACGTCTTACAGATACGAGGGGCGATCAAAATGGTTCAAATGGCTCTAAGCACTATGGGACTTAACATCTGTCATCAGTCCCCTAGACTTAGAACTACTTAATCCTAACTAACCTAAGGACTTCACACACATCCATGCCCGAGGCAGGATTCGAACCTGCGATCGTAGCAGCAGCGCGGTTCCGGACTGAAGCGCCTAGAACCGCTCCGCCACAGCGGTCGGCGAGGGGCGTTCGATAAGAAGTACTACACCATATTAATTTTTCTGAATGAAGGATGGTTTTATTGAGGACTCCAATTCGCTATATTGTTCTCCACTATTATGGCTACAAAACCTTATTTTTATATATAATCTCCTTTCAATGCGACGGTGTTAGGCCACCTCACTGGAAGCGCCTGTACGCCCACATATACCACTCTACTGGTCGACGTCGCAGTCAACGTCTTGCTGCATCAATAACCACGTCATCATCCACGCACTGCTTCCAGCTGAAACAGATGGAAATCAGGAGGTGCGAGATACGGACTATAGCCTGAATGAGGAAGAACAGTCCAATGTAGTTTTGTGAGATCCTCTGGGATGCGCAGACGTGTGGAGCCTTCCATTGTACTAGAGAAGGAGAAATTCGTTTGCATTTTTGAAGCGACGAACAGTTTCCTGAGGATAGCACAACACACTTCAGAGTTGATAATTGCACTACGAGGGAGGACGTCGAACAGAGTAGCACTTCAGAGTCCAAGGAGACCGTCGCCATGGCTTTACCAGCTGAGGGTGCGCCTTTGAACTTTTTCTTCGGAAGAGAGATGGTGTGGCACCACTCCATGCATGGACTGTCTTTTTGTTTCCCGTTCGAAGTGATGAACCTATATTTCATCTCCTGAGACGGTGTTCGACAAAAAATTGTCGCCATCGGCCTCGTAAACGCGCAAGCAATTCCGCACACATGGTCCTTCGTCGCTCTCTATGGCCTTCTGTTAGGCAGCGAGGGATCTAGCGTGCACACACCTTTGAGTACCCCAGCTGGTGGATGAGTATGTCAGCACTACCATCAGAGACGTCCAGTTGTGCAGAGAAGCATTTGCTTGAGAGCCGTCGATCAGATCGATTGAGAGTGTCCGCAAGTTCCAATATTGCCGGAGTCACCTATGAATGTCGTCGATGCTCTCGTTTCTCACCAAAAGAAGATGAATGATAGCTCTCTGATTGGAACGCACCTCCGTTGCAGACGCCATTTTGAAGGCTTCGTATAGCTCCGCTAGCTATCGGAACTTCGTGAAACTATAGGGTCTGAAGTATAAACATTCCGGAACATCCCACAAAAAAATTCCGCAATTTTTCAATCAAAGTTGGCCGAGAAAAAGAAATGTATTGCATTACTTATTGAACACACCTCGTAAATAATTTTCCAGAGCGTATAAAATCAACCAGTTGCCTTTTTTTCCTTCTAAATTCACCTTCGCATAAAACAGCCAGTAAACCTGTTAGAAATTCTTCCTATCCATATTTGGCATACAGTAAACCAATGCTTAACAGTAGTGGTTAAAAACAGTCTTGGTTGCAATTTTAGTGTTTTATTTTTCAACTACGCGTTTCGCCTTATTTACCCATCTTCAGGTCATCTTAATTTGATATTTCTTAGAAGAATCCTTTAGTCAGTGTAGCCAGAGGGCATCGTCGAATATATCAGGCCAACATCGCCTTCGTTAGTAAGCATAATGCTTACTACCTGAGCCCCCATCTTATTCTGTTACTCGCTCCTGTGAACGGGAACGCGTTATGCAGATATTGGTGTCCATCTAGAAACGTTTTTACTGAGTTTAACGAAGACGATGTTGGTCAGATACATTCGACGATGCCGTTTTGCTACACTGACTAAAGGATTCTTCTAAGAAATACCAAATTAAGATGTCCTGAAGATGACTAAATAAAGCGGAACGCGTAGTTGAAAAATAAAAAACTAAAATTGCAACCAAGACTGTTTTTAAAGAATACAGTAAACCTGTTATAATCAACATGAGTCCAGGTGATGTTAGCCGGACAATTAAGTGACGATATTCCCGTCACGTTCATTTAAGAGGCAGTGGCAACAACAGTTTCCTTATCGATCAGCATATTCCTTCACTGTTTACATTCATTTCCCCCAAAACTCAAAATCAAATTAATTTCTGCCTTAGGAGTAAAAACTGAGTAACAAATACAAGAAAAGAACTACGGTCACAAACTGTCTACCCTTCACGGTTCTTATGAGAAACAAAAAATTTTCCGGACTAAACTACACGAGAAAGAACAGTTCATACGTATTACTCCAGAAAATTTAAGGGAATAACAAGACCATCAAAAACGAAGTGTTCTCAGATAGAGACACAGGTGCAGGAGGCTTCACATGTGTCGAAAATTAGACTGTTTGTTAAAAACTGTGCAACACTGTTAGTGAAAGTCTGCTACGTTTCGAATAAACCTTTTTCTGTAATTTCTCTAACTACGCTTTCGTTTTACTGTGTGACTAAACAGTTGTAGCAGAGACGTTGGTTGCTACATCGGTTTAGACAGGCTTTATCTCTTCAGATCGAACATTTACATTTCAACACAAATGAGTAACCCAGCGGCACATTCTGGAAAATCACCGACAAAACTTTCCAGATCTTCAAACACTCTCATAATATCCCTCGTCGATAGTGTTTGATGGCTAAGACATGAACTTGTCTGCGTCCTTTGCACTTACTTTCGGGTCGAAAGAGCGGTCATGTGATGAGAAAAACTGACATAAATCGTTAAGTCTGAAACAAGGTTAACCCACATTTGAACTCCAAACCGACTGTTGAAGTACTGTATTAACGTTTGTTACCGACCATGCGTATCAACATGGAGAAACCACTGGTTAAACTAATATTTGGCTTTAAAGGATCAAATGTGGCTCTTATTAAATACCATTTCTTTGGTACAAGCTAGTTGGAAACTGCGAAACATGTATTACTCTTTCATTGGCTTTGCCTCAGTGACTCACGCATGAAACGCCTTATTTAAGGATGATATAAGTTGGAGTTCCCGAACTCCATCAAATCGTGAATCTATACTGGGTAGTGACGTGTAAATATCACTGTACATCAGCGCGGAGTCAGCTGAAGGTTAACGGACAGGCACAACAGCAAGGTGAATACAAAAGGTCTACGTTGTCTCTACGGCTTTAAGGTTGGTAATAACGCCGACTAGCCAGCAAAACCGTAGGCATACAGCAGCGACTGTGGGAGTCTACCGTCCAGCTCTTTTGTCAGCAGTGAAGCAAGCAGTAAAGCTGATTCCCCATCAGGTAAGAGGTGGAAAAAGTCATAGGTTGCCACCTAATATCGCGACGGATCTCGTTTTGCCCGGCTTAGTGCAGCATCTCAACATAGCATGGACTGAACAACGTGTTGGAAGTCCCCTGCATAAATATTTAGGTATGCTGCCTCTACAGCCGTCCATAAGTGCGGAAGTGTTGCCGGTTTAGGATTTTGTGCACGAACTGACCTCTCGATTATGTCGCACAAATGTTCAATGGGATTGATGTGGGGCGATGTGAGTGGCCCAAACTTTCGCCCGAACTGTCCAGAAATCAGTCGCGAACAATTGTGGAGCGGTGACATGGCATAAACTCAAAATTCCGTCGTTGTTTGGGAACGTGAAGTCCATGAATGGTTGCAAATAGTCTCGAAGTAGCTGAACATAATTGTTTGCAGTCCATTATCGATTCAGGTGGAACAGATGACCCAGTAAACACAACCCACACCATTATGGCGTCACCACTAGCTTGTTGACAGCCTGGGTCCATGGCTTCTTTGGGTCTGCGCCACACTCGAACCCTACCATCAGTTCTTACCAACTGAAGTAGGGACTCATCTGACGGTTTTAGTCGTCTTGGCTCCAACCGATATGGCCACGAGCCCAGAAGAGGCACTGCAGGCGATGTCGTTCTGTTAACAAAGGCACTGGAGTCAGTCGTCTACTGCCCTAGCCCACCCCATAACACAAAATTTCGCTGCACTGTCCTAACGGATACGTTCGTCGAACGACCCGCACGGATTTCTCCGGTTATTTCACTCATAATTTCTTGTCTGTTAGCTGTGACGACTCTACGCCATGCCGCTGCTCTCAGTCGTTAAGTGAAGGCCTTCCGCCACCACCGCGTTGTCCTTGGTGTGAGATAATGCCTGAAATTTGGTATTCTCGGAACACTTTTGACACTGTGAATATCGGAATACTGAATTTCCTAACGATTACCTAAATGGAATGTCCACTGCTTATCATTCGGCGTTCACAGTCTGTTAAATCCCTACGTGAACCATAATCACGTTGGTAACCTTTTCACATGAATTAAAAAAAATGTATGTGAAATCTTATGGGACTTAACTGCTAAGGTCATCAGTCCCTAATCTTACACACTACTTAACCTAAATTATCCAAGGACAAACATACACACCCGAGGGAGGACTCGAACCTCCGCCGGGACGAGCCGCACAGTCCATGACTGCAGTGCCTCAAGACTGCTCGGCTAATCCCACGCGGCTCACATGAATTACCTGAGTACAAGTGAGAGCTCCGCCATGACACTGCCCTTTTATATCTTGTATGCGCGATACTTCCGCCATCTGTATATGTGCTTATCGCTATCCCATGACTTTTATCACCTCAGTGTATTATCGTCTTGAAGTATGACCTCTACCGGTTTACCTAAAGCCGTGGTATAACGAAAAAAATGTATTTTATTCGGTTATAAGTAAAACAGCTAGTACATGTTCATTATTATGCTCTCAGCAATGGACATAATCACGAAAAGCGGACTCGAAACGGATAACTCGCCTGAAGACGATGTTGAGCGCCGCCTTACTCGTGTTGTTCATTGACAAGTATCATACTCTGGTAAAATAATTAATGCAGCGTACACTTAAACACGGCTGAGTGAAATGATCCCCTGTGATGGTTTACCATCACTCGCCGCAGGCCTGTTCCTTCGGTCATGCATGCATGTCCGAAGGAACTTTCCATCGTAATCCTTAATAACACAGGCACCGTAATATCGTATTTAGCCGCCGACCCCGGGCAAGCGACTCTTAAGTAAAATGTCTCACCTGTACAGGAATATACATAATGGATGTACGAGTACAGGATGTCGACACTTGGTTGACGACATATGGAAGGGGTGTTCCCAGAATGAGATTTTCACTCTGCAGCGGAGTGTGCGCTGATATGAAACTGCCTGGCAGTTTAAAATTGAGTGCTGGACCGAGACTCGAACTCGGGACCTTGACATATGGAAGTTTGAGCCTGGCCGTAAGTCGTGCTCGGATAGTCAAATGGAAAAGCGACCGCTCACGATAGGGGGGAAATCCGGGTTCGAGTCCCGATAGGGCACAATTTTCATTGGAGTCATTCCATATACAGCTGATGGTCGTCCACATTCGCAACTGCGAATACATTTAATGTATGTAGTGATTCGTTCATGGTAGAAAGTCTGAAAGCCCGTGATTGTCCAGCGTCTGCTTGTCATTTCACTTGTTTTTTTTATACGAGGTAAAACGTGAGTGCTTGAAAATGTCAAACAAAAGTGATTATACGGATATAAACGGTAGAAAAGGCAATCTCAGTCGTGCAGAAAACGCTTTGATTAGTACGCGGAGGCCAGTTAAACGACATAATTTCGTCGAAATGAGACCGTTTCGACATCGGCGAACTGTATGGTACTGGCACTGCCAATAAAAAGTTTAATCAGTTTCAGTGGTAAAAAACCCAAGGTGAAACTTTAAACGATTGTTTTTTTCCAAACAATATTTTTTCAAATTCGAGGAAACTATAACTCATGAAATATACGTACAATTACATTATACCATTTTGTAATCGTTGTTTTACTGTAGTACGTAGCATTTTTGCGGTATATTTTAATCTTGATTTATCGTGCATGCTTTTATAACCACTTCTTTGTCGAAAAAATTGCCTTTTATTTCAGATTGCCGCCATTTTATTAAAATAATTTTTTTAAAAAAGTATCCCTACGTACTGCGTTAGACAACGCCATCAGTTTCGAAGCAGTTTTTGAAATTTTGTTCTAGGTGGTGTTCAGAGTTCCCATCAACCGCTCTCGTGCTGAGCGAAGGACTTTCGTCGATGTCGTGTAATGCCCTCTGGGTGCCTGTTTTTTACTTAAATATCATCATACAGTCTTAAAGGTGTAAAGTCATTTTAGTGATTTGTTTGCGAAAAAATCATAGGAGAAAAAATTTTCTCTGACTCTTATACTGCTGTCAACTTCTACCCTGTGTACCATCAGGTACTGCGGAAAAATAACGCTTGAAATCGCTTTCTAGGGACGTTCATGTTTAAAAATGTTGCAGATGGTTCATTAGCAGTAACACATGCATACCGAACAGTTACAATGCCACGACCGCTGAGTCTCTGACGTTGTCAGCAGTGGAAAAAGCCTTCGGAGACAATAGGGACTGTACGTAAAGCTCGTTTTACACAAACGACTTTCTGGTCGAAATAGACTACTCGAAGTGCGTTCGTCTTTCCTGTGTATGTGTAAATCAGCAGTTAACACTACGAAAGTGTTGAGTTCTAAATTTCCGAGTATGTTGCATACAGAGCGTGTGCAGAATGGTTCAAATGGCTCTGAGCGCTATGGGACTTAACATCTGTGGTCATCAGTCCCCTAGAACTTAGAACTACTTAAACCTAACTAACCTAAGGACATCACACACATCCATGCCCGAGGCAGGATTCGAACCTGCGACCGTAGCAGTCGCGCGGTTCCGGACTGCGCGCCTAGAACCGCTAGACCACCGCGGCCGGCGCGCGTGTGCAGAAACAGGGGTGTATGGCGGCGTCTGCTAACGTCTGAAATTGGCCTATTCTGTCTGAGATTGCTCCTAATCGTTATTGTCTCGTTTGTTTTCTTTTCGTGATACACTGAAAAATTACACCCGGTCCTGGTTTCTTTCCTATTAGTGTTCGTCTACATTCGAGACGAAATATCTGCGTTTTACACGGAAAAAGCCCACTTTATACATAAATATGAACGTAAAAAGAGAAATAGGTTTTAATGAAAGCCGGCCGCGGTGGCCGTGCGGTTCTGGCGCTGCAGTCCGGAACCGCGGGACTGCTACGGTCGCAGGTTAGAATCCTGCCTCGGGCATGGGTGTGTGTGATGTCCTTAGGTTAGTTAGGTTTAAGTAGTTCTAAGTTCTAGGGGACTTATGACCTAAGATGTTGAGTCCCATAGTGCTCAGAGCCATTTTTAATGAAAATTGTTTCAGCAGTGAAAAAGTCAGAATTATTCGACAAGAAATGTAATTTTCGATGTTATTTAGCACTTAGTAAAACAACAAGATACAAAGGATAGGGCTAAATGGAGCTATTTGCTGCCTTCTAGATATTGTTTGATGTGTTTACAAGGATCTATTTTCTTGAGAAAATAAATTTATATGTTCTGAAGTGTTTGGATGATACTTTTCCCATTCTTTTAGGCCTCAGGAGTGTAGAGAATTTTGCACAGTTTTTGACACGAACTATGAATTTTACTTTGGTCGTTAATGAACTCTGTTACTGATTCCTCCTGTATTTTGTTACCATATTTCGATTTTTTTTTGTAAAACTGATAGTGCCTCATAAACTCAATTTCCCCATTCAGTGTCAAAGTGCACAGCAGACAGTTCTCAAATCACATGCAGTTCTGGCGGTGACATGTAAACGAGAATGATCACTCTAAACTACAACAAAACATCAGGTCCTGCAGGAAGTGTCATCACTTCTGTCTCTAAGCTGGTCGTAGGTTGTGTTCCAAAAATGAACAGCATAGAGACAGAACTGATGACACTTTCTGCATGACCTGACTATCATTTTGCAGGACAATGCTCAAGCACATACAGTGCAAGCTGATTTGTTTGACTGATGTGGCTGCTAAGTGCTGTACCACCTACTGCACTCCCTTGACTTAAACGCTCGTGAGTTCAACTCGATTTATAAACTGAAGGAAACACTTGATGGCATTCGCTTCAGAACTGCTACAAATTCGTCGGGCAATAAACCGCGGCGCTCGAACTGTCAACGCAAGTGGCACTGCTAAGAGTATCCTACGACTTCCACATCGCTGGCAACGGGTTATACACAATGCTGGTGACCACGTTGAAGGTCAGTAAAACTTTGAAACGGGTATCTATTTTGTACGAGCTGTAAATAATTAGTTGCCACTATTAAAATTCCAACCCTCGTACATTTGAATATCTTAAAGTTTCATGTAACGTAACTTAGTAATAATATATCTAAACATAAGTACGACCTACATCCAAGAGTGTAACAACACCACTGCACGTGTGCTATGGCTTCTGACCAATCATCGCGTTTGCGTTTGCTTACATCAGGTTTATTCTTATGATGACGCGGTTATATTACCAGCAAGCCCTCTCGCCTGTACTTACGAGTCCACCGCGGCGCTCGGGGTCACAGCACGATCTAATAACACCTGAAGATGGACGTATAAGAGCCCGATACCGGTCATGCTCTAAATAAAAGAATCTTACAACTGTAGCGGTATTTTCAACCTCTGATCTATCGACACAGTTAGTCGAGTTTCGACCACAGGCGATACTTCTCCAGATCAACGTGACGACCCAGTGAAGGTATGGGAAAAGGCCAGAAAAAAGATAGGTCAACAGACGTGAAACGATTCTGCAGTGGCTGTGTGGTTCAGAACTACGATGCAGTGTACCTTCGGACATGCATGCATGTTGTCTCAACAACCCAGACACTGCAGTATCGTATTTATTCACCGACACAAGGCATGTGACTTTCAATTAAAATGTCTCCCCTCTACAGGAACTACGCAATGGATGTACGATTTTGGTTTGTATACCACATGGTTGACGACGTATGGAAGTTTGGGTCTGGTCGTGGAGCGTGCTCGGATAGCCCAATAGTAAGGCGACCTCTCGCAATAAGCGGGAAATCCGGGTTCGATTCCCGTTCCGGTACAAATTTTCACTGTCGTTATTCCATGAAAATGAAATGTCGTGTGGCGAGGGCCTCTCGCCATGTAGACCTGAGCGCCTTGTGCAAGTCTTTTGAGTAATTGGCGACTTGCGCGTCGATGAGGATGAAATGATGATGATGAAGACGACACAAACACCCAGTCCCTGAGCGGAGACGATCTCCAACCCAGCCGGGAATCGAACCCGGGCCCCCCCGGCATGACACGCCAGCGCGCTGTCGAGTCAGTTACGGTGGCGGACGTTATTCCATTATACAGCTGATGGTTGTCCATATTCGCAACTGCGAATACATTTCACGTGTATCACACATATGTCTTCACGTGCCAAAGAGAAATGTTGAAGCCCAACGAGTTGATACATTAATCACGAGCAAGTTCAGCGTTTCGTCGTGTGGGTCGTCTCTTTTTCTTTAGACTACACGGGGCGCCATAGCACCGGCGATCCTCTGCACCGTCGTTACGCACAGCTTCCTGCAAAAGGCAGTACAGACCTGACATAGCCGAACAAAGAAGTTTCCGTGTCGGAACACGAGCCGCGACCGCTGGCTCGCCACGTCTACGCACGGCTAGTCCTCCACCGGGATGAGCAGCGCGCTCGTTAAGTGAGGAGCCGCGGTGAGATTGGCGGGCGTCTGGTGCGGCTGACCGGCGCGCGAGGAATGCGTCAGCCGTGATTCAGCCGCGCTGACTCAGACGCGCAGCAAATGTCAGCGAGCCGCCACCTGGCCCAAACACTGCGCCCGCTGCCGCCGCCGCTCCCACGGCCCCTCTCAACACGTGTGCTCCCGCTTGCGCTACCATTATCTGACAACTGACGGGCTGTTCCACTTGCTGTCGACGATCGCTCACGCCTACAACCTGCTTAACACTTCAAAGTTTCCCCACTACACGACGCAGTACAGGTCTGGTATGAGAAAATGAATTAATGTGTTCAACATCTTTCTTTCTTTTGCTGGTGCCTTGTCCCCCGCTTTCGCAGGGTCGGATTTGGCAAGGTTAAATTTGAGGGGTGGCCGGATGCCCTTCCTTCGGCTACCCCGTTCCTATTTTACTTGAAAATGTTAACAATGCCACTTAACGTAACATACCTCACGAAATAGTACTTGATTCGTTGTCAATGATGTAATGCTGTATGCGATGGGTGGGGCTTACAATATATATTCTCGAGTAAAAAAAAAAATGGCTCTGAGCGCTATGGGACTTAACTGCTGAGGGCATCAGTCCCCTAGAACTTAGAACTACTTAAACCTAACTAACCGAAGACATCACACACATCCATGCCAGAGGCAGGATTCGAATCTGCGACCGTAGCGGTCGCGCGGTTCCAGACTGTAGCGCCTAGAACAGCTCGGCCACCTCGGCCGGCTTCTCGAGTAAAGCTGCCTTCAGTCGCACGCGCGCACACACACACACACACACACACACACACACACACAAAAAGAAGAAGCCTTATTCAGCAGCTGATGTTTTTGTTCTTACCGATCTTATTTCGCCCACAGCCACCAGCCGTCATCATGAGTATAACATTTTATTCTGTTATTACTGTTGCTTATATTCTAGATATTTTCAGTCATGTTAGCATCTCATTTTATAGAGATCCCTCTGAGTACGTATTCCTATTGTACTGCAGTGCCTACAGCCTGAAGATTGACCAAATTATAGATCGAAACTTGTTGCGAAACAAGCATCTGTTGCGGTCAGGGTTGTTGTACTGAATGTTAATATTTTACACCGATCGCTGTTCCCTCTCCACTGAAAGAATGCTTTCCTAAGTTGTAAACACATTTAATTTGAGTAATAACGCTAGACGTACACCCTTGCAGATGACCAGCGTAAGTTCTGTTGATGGAGGAAATTTCGTTCTTTCATATTTCATCAGGAGGGATGCTGCCGTGGTATTCATTATCCACACTGCCCTTAGCTAAATTACAAAGCTGGCAGCAGCATTTCATAGTGGTAGCGTGCGCGTGGCACTGCCCTGGGATGGTGGGCTCAGGCCCGTCTTCCCCTTGGTGCTGCACACATCAAAAAAACTTTTTAATCACCTCGATTCCGGAACCTGTAGAGAAAATTGGAATAGAGATTAACATAAACATCATCTCCACTCATTTTATTGGTCATGAAAATCACACATTGAGTGTTGTACCACAATATAGCGAGACCTTCAGAGGTGGTTGTCCAGATTGCTGTACACACCGGTACCTCTAATACCCACTAACATGTCCTCTTGCGTTGACGCATGCCTGTATTCGGCGCGGCATACTGTTCACAAGTTCATCAAGGCACTGTTGGTCCAAGTTGTCCCACCCCTCAACGGCGATTCGGAGTAGATCCCTCAGAGTGGTTGGTGCGTCACGCCGTCCAGGAACAGCCCTTTTCAATCTATCCCAGGCATGTTCGATAGGGTTCATGTCTGGAGAACATGCTGGCCACTCTAGTCGAAAGCTGTTGTCCTGAAGGAAGTCATTCGCAATATGTGCACGATGGGGGCGCGAATTGTCGTCCATGAAAAGGAATGCGTCGTCAATATGCTGCCGAATGGTTGCACTATCGGTCGGAGGATGGCATTCACGTATTGTACAGTCATTACGGCGCCTTCCATGACCACCAGCGGCGTACGTCGGCCCCACATAATGCCACACCATAACAGCAGGGAACCTCCACACTGCTACACTCAGTTGACAGTGCGTCTAAGGCGTTCAGCCTGACCAGGGTGCCTCCAAACACGTCTCCGATGATTACCTGGTTGAAGGCATATGGAACACCCATCGGTGAAGAGAACGTGTTGCCAATCCTGAGTGGTCCTTTCAGCATGTTGTTGGGCCCAACTGTACCGCGCTGCATAGTGTCTTGGTTGCAAAGATGGACCTCGCCATGGACGTCGGGAGTGAAGTTGCACATCATGCAACCTATTGTTCACAGTTTGTGTCGTAAAACGTCCTGTGGCTGCACGAAAAGCATTATTCAACATGGTGGCTTTGCTGGGAGGGTTCCTCCGAGCCATAATCCGTAGGTAGCGGTCATCCGCTGCAGTAGTAGCCTGTATCTCCTCCATATCCGAACCACATCACTTTGGTTCACTCAGAGACGCCTGGACATTTCTCTTGTTGAGAGCCCTTCCTGGCACAAATTAACAATGCGGACGCAATCGACCCGTGGTATTGACCGTCTAGGCATGATTGAACTACAGACAACACGAGCCGTCTACCTCTTTCCTCGTGAAATGACTGCAACTGATCCGCTGTCGGACCCTCTCCGTCTAATAGGCGCCACTCATGCATAGTTGTTTACATCTTTGGTCGGGTTTAGTGACATCACTGAACAGTCAAAGGGACTGTATCTGTGATACAATATCCACAGTCAACGTCTATCTTCAGGAGTTCTGGGAACCGGGGCGATGCAAAACCTTTTTGATGTGTGTATTTCGTGCAGTGGGCTACATGGTCGCCCTTCTCTCTCTCTCTCTCTCTCTCTCTCTCTCTCTCTCTCTCTCTCTCTATCCACCAACAAATTGGCATGACCATCTATATGCTCTCATCACAGTCGACTGCACTAATTACACTTAAGAGACAACTGTTTCTTTGCGAAGAAAGGTGTTAATGAGCACAGAGGCAGAAAATCTGTCCATTTAGGCAACTTGAAACTATCATTTACTGTCTTCAAGTCTGTGATGTCTACGACTGTGCGTATTCCCAGACTGTACTTAATAAAGGACAGTATTACCCAAAAAAACTCTTATTGGTATCGGAGACGCAGACCGGTACTGAGTTTCAGCTTATCTCATACAGGCGGTGGACTAAAATATGGAAACACCGAAAACACAACACACTAACTTTCCTAATACGGGATAGGAAACCAGTTAGCATTCTAAAAAGCTGCCAGTCGTCTGGAAACAGATAAATACAAGCTCAAATGGCTCTGAGCACTATGGGACTTAACTTCTAAGGTCATCAGTCCCCTAGAACTTAGAACTACTTAAACCTAACTAACCTAAGGACATCACACACATCCATGCCCGAGGCAGGATTCGAACCTGCGACCGCAGCGGCCGCGCAGTTCCAGACTGTAGCGCCTAGAACCGCTCGGCCACCGTGGCCGGCGATAAATACAGGTCCAGTATCGTTTTCAAGGGAATCTTCTACCATTCATTCCTGCGAAATAATGGCAAGTTAGGGTTACTACGTGGTTGATAGCCACCACGCACCATTCTCTCCAAAGTAGACCGCAAAGGCTAAGTAATGTTGAGATATGGCGATTGTGGTGGCCATGTTAAGTGCGACAATTCATCGTCGTGTTCACAAAGACAGACCTGGGCAAGTGAGTGGTGTGAACAGGAGCCATGTCGTCTTGGAGCGTAGGATCGCCACTGGGGAACTAACATTGTACTACGGAATGACGTACTACGTTCACTTATTGCAAGCTGTGCAAGCTGCAGCACTTGATACAGCTCTTCCCGAATAACGTCTCATTGATTTGAAGAATACTCCACCAACAAGAAGGTGTGATGCCTAAGAGATCACATGACTTAAGTCCTAATGAGGGCATGCGGGATGCCTCCGAGAGAGTCGTGCATGCCTTAGGCCCAGTTTCGTGACTTGTGGGCGACAGTCTGTCAGTTCTAAACCAGGAAAGTTGTCCATGTCGCTAATTTGTGTTGTCTAATAATTTGCTCTCAGTGAATGTTGTTTCAATGACCCGCTGTAATGCACAGAGATATGTGTCAGGGGAGCGTTACAATTTTCTAATCGTCTACCAAGAAAATAATTTAGTTAAATTTTGACTAATGTTTGTTTCAGAACTATAATATCCCGTGCTCAGCCCGGCGCAGCCAGAATTGGTCTAGTGGAGCGAGTACTAGTCAGCGGGCCTTAAAAGGGGGAAGCATAGTGTATTAGAAGACAGCCGTGAGCCACAGTTACTAACAAATCCATCTTCACATATAGGGAAAGGGAATTCATATTGCATCACATGTAACGAACCGCATGTCGGGGGACGTTTAACTTTGCTTCATCGGTTCAGCATTCTTTGTACTCTGCTTACTCAATTGGTCAAGGAGAGGAAAAGTAATCGTCTTGGCCAGTTTCAAGGAAATAACCCTGAAGAGTGAATTATGTGTCAAAATAATGTCGTCAGATTTCGACTCAAAGAAATCAGGGTTACTTACGTATTTTCACTTCCTGCTTATCGCGTGCAGTCTTCTAAACCATTAGGCAATTGAACTCGCCTCCATACAGACTTCACGTCACTGATGTTTCCACTTACAGTTTCCAAACACTACCGCCAGACTTCTTCCGCTGTCATACAGTCATAGACTGAGGTGACAAAAGTCACGGGACAGTGATATGCACATTATACAGATGGCAGCATAAAAGGGCAGTACATTGGCGGAGCATACGATTTGTTTTCAGGTGACTCATGGAAAAAGGGTTCTGAAGTGATTATGGCCGCACGACGGAAATAAAAATACTATGAATGTGGAATGGTGGTCGGAGCTAGATGCATGGGACATTTCATTTCGGAAATAGTTAGGGAATTCAATATTCAGAGACCCACAGTGTGAGAGGTGTGCCGAGAATACCAGATTTGAGGCATTACCTCTCACCACGGACAACGCTGTGGACGTCCTTCATTTAATGATCGAGAGCAGCAGCGTTTGCCTAGAGTTGTCAGTGCTAATAGGCAAGCAACACTGCGGAAATAACCGCAGAAATCAATCTGGTAAGTACGAAGAACGTATCCGTTAGACGGTGCGGCGAATTTCGCGTTAATGGGCTATGGTAGCAGACGACCGATGGGAGTGCCTTCCTCAACGTCACGGTATCGCCTGCAGCGGCTCTCCTGTGCTCGTGGTCATATCAGTTGGGTTCTAGACTGTTGGAAAACCGTTGCCTGGTCTGATGACTCCAGATTTCTGTTGTACCACGGAGCCCACGAGGCCATGGACCCAGGTTGTCCACAAGCGGCTGTGCAAGCTGGCCCGCATAATCGTGTGGGTTCTTTTTATGTGGGATGGACTGCGTCTTCTGGTCCAATTGAACCGATCATTGCCGGCCGGAGTGACCGAGCGGTTCTAGGCGCTACAGTCTGGAACCGCGCGACCGCTACGGTCGCAGGTTCGAATCCTGCCTCGGGCATGGATGTGTGTGGTGTCCTTAGCTTAGTTAGGTTTAAGTAGTTCTAAGTTCTAGAGGACTGATGACCTCAGAAGTTAAGTCCCATAGTGCTCAGAGCCATTTGCACCATTTTTTTAAACCGATCATTGACTTGAAACTATTGTATTCGGCTGCTAGGAGACCATTTCCAGTTCCAAACACCGATGGAATTTTATGGATGACAAAGTGCCATGTCACCGGGTTGCAGTTGTTTGCGATTAATTTGAAGAACATTCTGGACAATTTGAGCGAACGATATGGCCACCCAGACCGCCCGACATGAGTCCCATTGAACATTTATGGGACATAATCGAGCACAAGATCCCGCACTAGCAACACTTTCATAATTATGCACGGCTATAGAAGCAGCACGCCTCAGTATTTCTGCAAGGGACTTGTAGCGAGTTGTTGAGTCCACGCCATGTCGAGTTGCTGCACTATGCCGCCAAAAGGAGGTCCGACAGGATACCAGGAGGTATGCCATGGCTTTTGTCCTCAGTGTAATCGACATGGGCTTTTCGCATGCTCGTAAGGTGACCATTCAGATTTAGATTTTATGTAGTTTTTGTAAATGCCTTGTGTGGTTCGTTTAAAAAGCGTACTGCCCATTTTCCTGGCCATCTTCGTCCAACACTAGCTTATACTCCGCCTCTACTGACATCGTCGTTGTCGCACAAGTCAATTTTAATCTTCTTTTTTTTCCACGAAAAGTACATGCCTAAAGTTTAGTTCTTACCAGAACTATCGGTTCTCTTAGTTAACAGGAGCGATGTGAGAGTGAACTACACTTCCTGGTGCATACTTTCTATGATGACACATGTTCCACTAGGGAGGGAATGCACAACTCTATGGGTCCTTTCGCAGTTTCCTGTACATTTGATCTGCGTGACAGTTGATGCGAGATGTCGGATACGGCTTGCTAAGCTACCTCGTGCTGCGGCACCCTCCGGCGCCACCGTGTCCAAGTGCACGTGATGGACTGTGCAAGTCGGGATATGCGGCCCGCCAGCGCGTGTACCATATGTGGGCAGGAGCGGAGTATGCGGCGAGACGCGAGGCGTGGGCGGGCGCCATTTTAGGCGGTGATTTCACTGGGCGCCTTACTCAGAGGCAGAGCCGCCGCCGCACACCAGCCAACGCCCGGCCCCGTCGACAGCTGAGCTCATAGGTGAAGCGCTGACCCACTCAGCTCAGCTGTGTGTTTCCAGCGAGGCCGCTAGAGAACAATGCACAGCGCGCAAGTGTTAGGCGAGTACATTGTTGCAGAGACGGAGAACTGATCAGACTTCTTGGTATGTCGTCAGCCGTTGCCTCAGAATGTTGCTTTGTGACTCTACAGTCACCTGCCTGACAATTCACCTGCTTCGAATATTATGTCCCGCCCCCGTCAAAACCTCCTTCCCTCTCTCGCAACGCACAAACAAGCACACACACACCCGAGCGCGACCACCCACCCACCCTCTTATCCGTTCTCTCTCTCTCTCTCTCTCTCTCTCTCTCACGCACACACACACACACACACACACACACACACACACACACAGAGGGTGAGAGAGAGAGAGAGAGAGAGAGAGAGAGAGAGAGAGAGAGAGGGAAGGGGGGAGATTCCCACACGAACTCTCTAAGATGTAAATTTTTACTGTCACAGGGTGATCAAAGGAATTGTGAAGTTGAAATTATAATTCTTAGATCTGCTAATAAAAATATAGTCGTATGGGACTTCTGGCAGGGAGGCCATGAAGGTCTCTTTCAGTCGCCTAATTGCAAGGGTTTCTTTCTGTCTTTGCAGACAATAACTCCTTCCCTTCGCGAACTGTGAGAGTTATGTGTCTAAGCGTGTCTGATAAGTGTAGGTGACTGTAATGTGTGTGTGTAGTGTGGTGTAGTGTCGTGCTGGACGCTGACGAGACAAGGGAGAGCGCGGAACTCGGTGCCGACACAGAGCCCACTCCTCTTCAGTAGCACCAACGGGGGCATCGAGCTTAACGTGCCCGTTCAAAGGACGGATCACTTACATACCCTCACTTCAGAGGTCAGGAATTTAATCCGGGGTATTGATACTAAAATCTGTTGATGAGGAATTTTACGCCAGCAGTCGTCTCCCCGTTCCCACAAAAGCAAAGGAAAAACAGCCAACAGAACGTGGCGTTGAGAGGCGATTAACCAACCAAGTACTGGCCTCCCCCCATGTTGCTTAACTTCGGCGGTCTGACGAGAACCAGTGTATTCAACGAATCGACGTCGTTGGGAGGGTTGATAATAAATGGAAAAATTTGATTGGGCCTGACATTTTGAGGATTTTGTGCAGGAAGCGTCACTGATATGTAAACGAGAGATTTTGTTTACATTGCTTACTTTTGCTCTGTTGTCTCTCATGGTATAGTATTACGGGACAGCTCCGAGCATTCGTAAAGAATGTTTTTAAACTGCGAAAGGTCAGTGAGATCTATCTGTAGTATCTACACTCCTGGAAATGGAAAAAAGAACACATTGACACCGGTGTGTCAGACCCACCATACTTGCTCCGGACACTGCGAGAGGGCTGTACAAGCAATGATCACACGCACGGCCCAGCGGACACACCAGGAACCGCGGTGTTGGCCGTCGAATGGCGCTAGCTGCGCAGCATTTGTGCACCGCCGCCGTCAGTGTCAGCCAGTTTGCCGTGGCATACGGAGCTCCATCGCAGTCTTTAACACTGGTAGCATGCCGCGACAGCGTGGACGTGAACCGTATGTGCAGTTGACGGACTTTGAGCGAGGGCGTATAGTGGGCATGCGGGAGGCCGGGTGGACGTATCGCCGAATTGCTCAACACGTGGGGCGTGAGGTCTCCACAGTACATCGATGTTGTCGCCAGTGGTCGGCGGAAGGTGCACGTGCCCGTCGACCTGGGACCGGACCGCAGCGACGCACGGATGCACGCCAAGACCGTAGGATCCTACGCAGTGCCGTAGGGGACCGCACCGCCACTTCCCAGCAAATTAGGGACACTGTTGCTCCTGGGGTATCGGCGAGGACCATTCGCAACCGTCTCCACGAAGCTGGGCTACGGTCCCGCACACCGTTAGGCCGCCTTCCGCTCACGCCCCAACATCGTGCAGCCCGCCTCCAGTGGTGTCGCGACAGGCGTGAATGGAGGGACGAATGGAGACGTGTCGTCTTCAGCGATGAGAGTCGCTTCTGCCTTGGTGCCAATGATGGTCGTATGGGTGTTTGGCGCCGTGCAGGTGAGCGCCACAATCAGGACTGCATACGACCGAGGCACACAGGGCCAACACCCGGCATCATGGTGTGGGGAGCGATCTCCTACACTGGCCGTACACCACTGGTGATCGTCGAGGGGACACTGAATAGTGCACGGTACATCCAAACCGTCATCGAACCCATCGTTCTACCATTCCTAGACCGGCAAGGGAACTTGCTGTTCCAACAGGACAATGCACGTCCGCATGTATCCCGTGCCACCCAACGTGCTCTAGAAGGTGTAAGTCAACTACCCTGGCCAGCAAGATCTCCGGATCTGTCCCCCATTGAGCATGTTTGGGACTGGATGAAGCGTCGTCTCACGCGGTCTGCACGTCCAGCACGAACGCTGGTCCAACTGAGGCGCCAGGTGGAAATGGCATGGCAAGCCGTTCCACAGGACTACATCCAGCATCTCTACGATCGTCTCCATGGGAGAATAGCAGCCTGCATTGCTGCGAAAGGTGGATATACACTGTACTAGTGCCGACATTGTGCATGCTCTGTTGCCTGTGTCTATGTGCCTGTGGTTCTGTCAGTGTGATCATGTGATGTATCTGACCCCAGGAATGTGTCAATAAAGTTTCCCCTTCCTGGGACAATGAATTCACGGTGTTCTTATTTCAATTTCCAGGAGTGTATTTCCGAATTTTCTGGAGGTCATTGTGCAAGTGTCCCGAAACTCAGAATTTACTACCCCTGTACAAACTTGTCCTTAGTTCTATGGAACACTCATTCAAAACCAACTGGTACAGTCCGTGAGCACTCAACACAGATACGATTTGTGGTCGGCTAACTCTACTGTAGCTATTGGACTGAAAGGTGTACACTGTCCTGGAGGATCCATTTTTAATAGGCTTCTAGCACATTTCCACAATTTTAGAGGTATAAACGCCACATTTAAAATTTGACATGCTTCCGTATGGCACGCTAGTTCTGTTCTGTTTAGGAGTTTCTTTCAGTGCTTGGAAACAGTTCATTGTGATGTGTTATTATTTATACAGGGTGGTACATTGATCGTGACCGCGCCAAATATCTCACGAAATAAGCGTCAAACGAAAAAACTACAAAGAACGAAACTTGTCTAGCTTGAAGGGGGAAACCAGATGGCGCTATGATTGGCCCGCTAGATGGCGCTGCCATAGGTCAAACGGATACCAACTGCGCTTTTTAAAATAGGAACCCACATTTTTATCGCATATTCGTTTAGTACGTAAAGAAATATGAATGTTTTAGTTGGACCACTTTTTTCGCTTTGTGATAGATGGCGCTGTAATAGTCACAAACAGATGGCTCACAATTTTAGACGAACAGTTGGTAACAGGCAGATTTTTTAAATTAAAATACAGAACGTAGATACGTTTGAACACTTTATTTCGGTTGTTCCAATGTGATACATATACCTTTGTGAACTTATAATTTCTGAGAATGCATGCTGTCACAGCGTGATTACCTGTAAATACCTCATTAATGCAATAAATGCTTAAAATGATGTCCGTCTACCTCAATGCATTTGGCAATACGTGTAACGACATTCCTCTCAACAGCGAGTAGTTCGCCTTCCGTAATGTTCGCACATGCATTGACAATGCGCTGACGCATGTTGTCAGGTGTCGTCGGTGGATCACGATAGCAAATATCCTTCAACTTTCCCCACAGAAAGAAATCCGGGGACGTTAGATCCGGTGAACGTGCGGGCCGTGGTATGGTGCTTCGACGACCAATCCACCTGTCATGAAATATGCTATTCAATACCGCTTCACCGCACGCGATCTATGTGCCGGACATCCATCATGTTGGAAGTACATCGCCACTCTGTCGTGCAGTGAAACATCTTGTAGTAACATCGGCAGAACATTATGTAGGAAATCAGCATACATTGCACCATTTAGATTGCCATCGATAAAATGGGGGCCAATTATCCTTCCTCCCATAATGCTGCACCATACATTAACCCACCAAGATCGCTGATGTTCCACTTGTTGCAGCCATCGCGGATTTTCCATTGCCCAATAGTGCATATTATGCGGGTTTACGTTACCGCTTTTGGTGAATGACGCTTCGTCGCTAAATAGAAGGCGGGCAAAACATCTGTCATCGTCCCGTAATTTCTCTTGTGCTCAGTGGCAGAACTGCATACGACGTTCGAAGTCGTCACCATGCAATTCCTGGTGCATAGAAATATGGTACGGGTGCAGTCGATGTTGATGTAGCATTCTCAACACCGACGTTCTTGAGATTCCTGATTCACGCGCAATTTGTCTGCTACTGATGTGCGGATTAGCCGCGACAGCAGCTAAAACACCTACTTGGGCATCGTCATTTGTTGCAGGTCGTGGTTGACGTTTCACATGTGGCTGAACACTTCCTCTTTCCTTAAATAACGTAACTATCCGGCGAACGGTTCGGACACTTGGATGATGTCGTCCAGGTTACCGAGCAGCATACGTAGCACACGTCCGGTGGCATTTTGATCACAATAGCCATACATCAACCCGATATCGACCTTTTCCGCAATTGGTAAACGGTCCATTTTAACACGGGTAATGTATCACGAAGCAAATACCGTCCGGTCCGCACTGGCGGAATGTTAAGCGAAACCATGTACTTATACGTTTGTGGCTATTACAGCGACATCTATCACAAAGCGAAAAAGTGGTCTAACTAAAACATTCATATTTCTTTACTTACTACACGAATATGTACTAATAAATGGGGATTGCTACTTAAAAAAAACGCAGTTGATATTTGTTTGACCTATGGCAGCGCCATCTAGCGGGCCAACCATAGCACCATCTGGTTTCCCCCTTCAAGCTAGACGAGTTTCGTTCTTTGTAGTTTTCTCGTTTGACGCTTATTTCGTGAGATATTTGGCCCGGTCACTATCAACGGACCACCCTGTATATCCTATCTTTATTTTAGTTCTTAAAATTCCACCAGCAGTCCGTAAATTATGTAGAGATTTAACTTACATGGTCCCACAGACGAGAGAGAAAGAAATAAACAGTAAGTTTAGTGCATTGTGGCGAACGGATATTCGTCCGCCGAAATAAAATGTGCGTTGAGACAGCCACGCAGAAACCATTGTGACGTACAGGCTACTGCAAAATCGAAGGTTTTCCTGCCGTTTGTTAAAAATGTAACGGAAAGAATAGGGAGGATATTGACGAAGTGGAATATTACCGTAATTTACAAGCCCACCAGGAAGATACAGGAATACCTTAAGCCTGCCAAGGACGCTCGCAAACCATTGGAAAAAGCTTGAGTGTATATGATCCCATGCAGGTGTGGAGATGTTTATGTGGATACCACAAAAAGAACTGTTTCAAAACGTTTGGAAGAGCACAAGGGCAATTGTAGAAGAGGAGAAACGGAACGATCAGCAGTTGCGGAGCATGCTTTCCAGCCAGGTAACCACCATATTCGTTTCGAGGAGACGCAAGTACTAGCGGCCACAAGCGGGTATTACGAAAGGCTCTACAGGGAGGCAATCGAAATCGCCAAACATCCTAATAATTTCAATCGAAAGGAGGGGGGCGTGAAATTAAACGGTATATGGATGCCAGTGTGAAGAAGATGTGTACCACCCGTCCACCACTGGGTGATGGCAACGGCGATCGACGGCAGCGGACAGCCGCCAATTGCACTGACGTTTTCAAAACACGCGAAGTCACGGCTCGGCGCGAGAGCGCGCGGACACGGAATTTAGCGGTAGTCAGTAGCGAGCCAGTGGGTGCGTTGGACCTTCCATCGAGCTACAGACCCCCTTGAAGATCTCCTCCGCAGACGGGGACGAAACGTTGGGAATTGATACAGAATTCATCAACCGACCACGGCATAACAGCCCTGACAATTATAATGGAATTGACATTTCCGGCCGTGAAAGTCTACATTTTAGTAGAAAGCAATGTGCCCCTCACCACAGCCAATACACTTGGGCAGTGCGGCTGTCTTCTCTCCGGTGCAATCGCGGCTTGCATGTGAATGCACATTTGAGACAATGCGGAGGCATTGTACAGAACTGTGCGACGCGTCCAATTGAAGCACTGTGGTCCCCCACGCTTGGCCTGTAGCTTCTCCATGGTAACGGTAGACGCTACAATCTTCGTGACCTCAGAGACCATAATTGAGTAGGATGTCACTCATGATTACTAACTAGTATTGGCGGCGTCTGGTCTTGGGTGAGGGCAGATGGATCACGGAATGCAGGCGACAGCCGTAGCTCATGTTCTTCAGTTTTTTCGGGTGTTGTCCAGGATGTACTTGTGAGAGACGCCTCGAAAAACACATCTTGTCTGCTGAAGATGGATACGCGTAATAGGACAACCGTAGCTTCCCGAACTAGGCAGTGGCTTTCCTGTAATCCTCCACCGTCTTCTGTGTCACCATGTAAAGTACAGCTCCGCCAGGTCTGATGACGCTGCATGACCAACAAGTTGTACTAACATGTGATAGAGACCATGATAATGCGCTGTGAACTCTATGACGTTTGGTGATGAATTAGGGTTCTCCCTTGCAGTGTTCGTTCTCCTCCTACTCCTCCCCAAGCTCTTCAGAAGTGTTAGTCATCACTAACGGTGGTGTCAACGAAAGCTGTACTCGACGAGCAAGGTGTTTAACGAGTTGTAAGCCACGAAATCTACTTTCGCCATCTGTATCGCCTTTTTCCCCCCTATGCGAGATCCGCAGCTGTCGACTTCCTCTTAGTCTTCCTCGATGACTTAAAAGTCTGGTACCTTGCTGCAGATTCGTCGTCCGATTCTGGCAGTGGAAGTTGCGCAGGACCCACGTCGCAGCCCGTAGCCGTGTGCGCATTCCTCGCCTTGTCCGCTATAGCGAGGCGGTCGGCTGCGACAGCCGACGAGTCTGAGCCCCCGGGCTGCAGAGCGACCGTTGCCCGGGCGCGCGGGGCCGCAGCGCCGGCGATAACCTCCTTCCCGAACGGCGTGCCATCTACGAACTGGGCTCGTTGTGAACTGTCCATTATAAGTCGCGGCCCATTGACTGCCCGCTGTGCTGCTCCCCCAGTGACGCGGTACTTGCGGCTGGGGAAGAGGGCACTGCCTGTTGCTTGATGAGCGGTCAGCGATGCACTGGCAAGAGCGCGACTGTGTGTCTGGCCGGAGTATTGATACCTTGCAGGTGGAGAACTCTCCTGGTCTGGGCCGAGTAAGCCGCGACGACGCAGCTGACGAGTCTCTGCGTGTGGAAGGGCGTGCGGAGTGTAAGCGAGCGGTTCCTGGCCCGTATAGTGTGTTTGGCCCGTCGCTTACGAGTTGTTACTGTGGCTGAATAGACTGACACTAGCCGTCGTTCGCACAGTGCTGCTGCTATAACCGATTTTGATTTTTTAAAAATATGTTGATTTGTGGTTTTCTTTCACGATCCCTTCTGGTGCCATTTAATTTTATCGCTTCCCCAAAAGTTGCTGATGTTACAATGCGGCGTACATTCTTAAGGCTGCCTTTTGCAAGACAGATGAGACGTGATTTATTAGTTTTTATGAAGTCAGTTCTAGATAGTTTCTGTTTCCAAACAGTTAGAGTCCCGTTTAAATAAAAATTCCGCCATTTTTATAGACTGTCATGATTTTGGCCCTTGGCCATTTTCAAGTACCACAATGTTAAGTATGATCAGACTTAGAAATAATCAGACATAGAAATACAGGGTGATTCAAAAAGAATACCACAACTTTAAAAATGTCTATTTAATGAAAGAAACATGATATAACCTTCTGTTATACATCATTACAAAGAGTATTTAAAAAGGTTTTTTTCACTCAAAAACAAGTTCAGAGATGTTCAATATGGCCCCCTCCAGACACTCGAGCAATATCAACCCGATACTCCAACTCGTTCCACACTCTCTGTAGCATATCAGGCGTAACAGTTTGGATAGCTGCTGTTATTTCTCGTTTCAAATCATCAATGGTGGCTGGGAGAGGTGGCCGAAACACCATATCCTTAACATAGCCCCATAAGAAAAAATCGCAGGGGGTAAGATCAGGGCTTCTTGGAGGCCAGTGATGAAGTGCTCTGTCACGGGCTGCCTGGCTTTGCACAAACACCCATTCTCTGTAAACTGTTTATACCAACGTTTAATACACCACCTATCAGGAGGTTTAACACCATACTTCGTTCGAAATGCACGCTGAACAACTGTCGTCGATTCACTTCTGCCGTACTCAATAACACAAAAAGCTTTCTGTTGAGCGATCGCCATCTTAGCATCAACTGACGCTGACGCCTAGTCAACAGCGCCTCAAGCGAACAAATGTACAACTAAATGAAACTTTATAGCTCCCTTAATTCGCCGACAGATAGTGCTTAGCTCTGCCTTTTGTCGTTGCAGAGTTTTAAATTCCTAAAGTTGTGGTATTCTTTTTGAATCGCCCTGTATATTAAACTTGAATAAAACCGCAAACAGCTGTTGATTGAGGATTTATTCACGGCAGGTTTCGCTGCATTAAAGCAGCATCTTCCGGTGATTCTGCGTAGGAAGCAAAGCATCCTTGTAATCTAGATACGAAAAATTAATTAAGGACAGTAGCGTCAGATAGGTTAGCAAGTGGAGACACGTCCAACTTTCGAATCATCGTATCCAGCCCTGTGGAGAGGGGAAGTAGTCAACAAATATTAACTGGCAGAGGATTGGGGCGAATATTGCAGAGGATGAGCCACTACAGCAAAAAGAATCGTACTTGACGTAAAAAATGTGATTAAAATGTTATAAAAGAAGCATGCATAATTTATTTACCTAATGGTACCATCAATAGAGCGTCTCTCTGAGAAACGGAACTCGTTAACCAGTCCAGTCGCTACAAGGATAAAAGCCCCAGAAGAAAGAAGTTATGCAAGTTTAAAGTAAAGATTTGTACTAACGGGGTTGGTTAATGGGTTCGTTTCTCAGACAGACACTCTGTTGATGGCATCTAATTTTCGTCCCAACCCTGCGCCGGTTATTACTTGTCGACTATTTCCCCTTTGTGTGGCGTTGGACTCTGTGACTACTAAAGTTGGAGGTGTCTCCGCGCGATAATCTATCTCACACTACTGAATGTGCTTTTTATTTTCATTCATTTTTATTGGCTGTACTTAATTAATTTTTCTGAAATACACAGAGTACAATGATGTTTTCCCTTCAATGTTGAACCACCATTAGACGCTGCTTTAAACATCGATTGACAGCGATTTGCGGTTTTATTCATTTTAATATGAATTCCAACTGCTGTGGCTGCCCATATTATAAAGTTCTATTCAAGTTTAATATATTGTGACGATGATTTTGTTTGCAGAAATATATAACCAAGCTTAATATATTGCGACGATGACTTGATTTAAAGAACACTTTACATATCAAGCTGAACGTCGTGGTATTTGAAAATACCCGAAGGCCGAAATCGTAATTGTACTATACAATAAACAATCTATACAGCCAAATGGCGAAATGTTCATTTGAATAGTATTAGACGACTATGACCCCAAGGTGTGAAAAAATAAGCATCCCTTAGAGTTCCGTTTGCGAGGCAGTCTTATAAATAATGCTCCCTAATGGTTCCCAGTCTTCCATTATCTATGTAAATAGTTGATCTGTTAAATACGGCAAATGTATTTGATAAATTTGTATGGCGGTTTCAGTAGTGGTGGGACAAGAGAAGTATTAGAAAGCTAAGACTGATTACTTTCAGCCAAACCTCTGGTCTGATTCTTTGGCCGTCACCTTATGGCAGTACGAAGATGCCGTGCCTTCCTTTGTGAATGCCAGTTTAGTACAGAATAATTTCTATCACCAGTGCCTCTACAACTACATGTACATGGATATTCTGCAGATCACACTCAAGTGCCTGGCAGAGGGTTCATCGAACCACCTTCACAATAATTCTCTGTTATTCCAATCTTGAAGAGCGTGCGGAAAGAACGAACACCTGTATCTTTCTATGAGAGCTCTGATTTCCCTTACTTTATTATGATGATCGTTCCTCCATATGCGCGTCAGAGTAAAAAAAATATTTTCGTATTCGGAGGAGAAAGTTGGTGATTGAAATTTCGTGAGAAGATACTACCGCAACGAGAAACGCCTTTGTTTTAATGATGTTCATCCCAAATCGTGTATCATGTCCGTGACACTCTCTCCCCTTATTTCTCGATAATACAAAACGTGTTGCTCTTCTTTGAACTTTCTAGATGTACTCCATTAATCCTATGCAGTGAGGATCCCACACCACGCATCAGTACTTCGAAAGAGCACGGACAAGCGTAATGTGAGTAGTCTCTTTAGCAAATCTGTCGCGTCTTCTAAGTGTTCTGCCAATAAATCGCAATCTTTAGTCCGCCTTCCCCACCACATTTTCTATGCGTTCTTTCGAATTGAAGTTGTTCGTAATTGTAATTTCTAAATATTTAGTTGCATCTACGGCCTTTAGATTTGACTGATTTATCGTGTAACCAAGTTTAACGGAGTCCTTTTAGCACTCATGCGGATGACCTCACACTTTTCATCACTTATGGTCAATTGCCAATTTTCGCATCGTACAGATAGCTTTTCTAAATCGTTTTACAATTTGTTTTCATCATCTCATGACTAGACGATAAAAGGTAGCATCGTCTGCAAACAAGCTAAGACGGCTGCTCAGATTGTCTCCTTCATCGTTTAGATAGATTAGGAACAGCAGAGGGCCTATAACACTACCTTGGGAAACGCCAGAAATTGCTTCTGTTTTAGTCGCTGTCTTTCCGTCAGTTACTACGAACCGTGTCCTCTCTGATAGGAAATCACGAGTCCAGATACGTAACTGAGACGATATTGCATAAGCACGCAGTTTGACTACGAGTTTCTTGTGAGGCACGGAGTCAAAAGCCCTCTGGAAATCTATAAATACGGAATTAATTTGAAATCCCTTGCCAATAGCACCCTACACTTCGTGTGAGTACAGCACAAGCTGCGTTTTACAAGAACAATGTTACCTAAATCCCTGTTGACTCTGTGGCAGTAGACCGTTCTCTTCGAGGTAATTCATAATGTTTGAACACAGTATATGTTCCGAAGTCCTGTTGCATATCGACTTTAATGATATGGGCCTTTGATTTAGTGCATTGCTCCTACTGCCCTTCTTGTATATTGGTGTGACCTGTGCAACTTTCCACTCTTTTGGCACGGATCTGTCGTCGAGCGAGCGGTTGTATATGATTGTTGAGTATGGAGCTATTGCATCAGCATACTCTGAAAGGAACTGAATTAGCATACAGTCTGGACCGGAAGGCTTGTTTTTATCAAGCGAATTAAGTTGCATCACTACTCCGGGGATATTTACTCATGCTGGCAGCTGTTCTTGATTCGAATTCTGGAATATTTACTTCTTCTCTTGTGAAGGAATTTCGAAAGGCTATGTTTAGTAACTGCTTTGGCAGCAGTGTCATCGATAGTATCGCACAATGAGGCATTGATTGTGTCTTGTCGTTAGCATAAGTCTCTAAGACTTTATAGATAATTTCGTACACTAATGTGCATTATTTTACTACCAACTGCTCCGCATTACCCACACCACATTTACCTGCCGTCAGCATGCAGTTAATAGTTACGGGTTGTTACACAACAAAGGCGACGCAAGACGGTGCCCCGTTTTTGGCATTACAGTTACCAGAATGAGTTTCGAGACTAGTTCTGTAACACACTGACAGATGCAACTTGTGCGCAAGGATCGTCGGAGAAGCATCGAAAACTTCGTTGTCATTGTCGGTATCTCGTACCGAACAGTACGGCCAATACTCAAGCGTGATTTCAACATTCGGCGTGCTGCTGCCAAGTTGATCGCCAGGCTGCTGACCCGGGAGCAGAGGAAACACCGCGTAGTATCGTGCCAAGAACTCCGTCAGCGTGCCGTAGATGACCCATCCTATTGCGGGTGACGAAAAGTCAAACGTCCTTCTTTTATCACCACTGCGAAGATCCAGCACGAAGTGCTGAAAGTGCTTAACACGCTTCGAAAAGAAGACATCCAGGTCATATTTCAGTAGTGGCACAAACAGTGGAGGCGCTATATGGAAGTACAAGGTGACTATTTTGACGGTAAAGTATGTAAATGTAGATGTTTAAAGTACTTTCTTGTATAGGCAGATACAGATCTAGATAAAATTGTTACACCGGAGTTGACCGGCGTTGCCTGGTGAAACGTTGTGATGGCTCGTGTAAGGAGGAGAAATGCGTACCATTACGTTTCCGACTTTGATAAAGGTCGGATTGTAGCCTATCCCGATTGCGGCTTATCGTATCGCGACATTGCTGCTCGCGTTGGTCGAGATCCAATGACTGTTAGCAGAATATGGAATCGGTGGGTTCGGGAGGGTAATACAAAACGCCGTGCAGGATCCCAACGGCCTCGTATCACTAGCAGTCGAGATGACAGGCATCTTATCCGCATGGCTGTAACGGATCGTGCAACCACGTCTCTATCCCTGAGTCAACAGATGGAGTCGTTTGCAAGACAACAACCATCTGCACGAACAGTTCGACGACGTTTGCAGCAGCATGGACTATCAGCTCGGAGACCATGGCTGCGGTTACCCTTGACGCTGCATCACAGACAGGAGCGCCTGGGATGGTATAGTCGACGACCAACCTGGGTGCACGAATGGCAAAACGTCATTTTTTCGGATGAATCCAGGTTCTGTTTACAGCATCATGATGGTCGCATCCGTGTTTGGCGACAGCGCGGTCAACACACATTGGAAGCGTGTATTCGTCATCGCCATACTGGCGTATCACCCGTCTTGATGGTATGGGGTACCATTGGTTACACGCCTCGGTCACCTCTTATTCGAACTGAAGGCACTTTGAACAGTGGATGTTTCATTTCAGATGTGTTACGACCCGTGGCTCTACCCTTCATTCGATCCCTGCGAAACCCTACATCTCAGCAGCATAATGCACGACCTCATGTTGCAGGTCCTGTACGGGCCTTTCTGGATACAGAAAATGTTCTACTGCTGCCCTGGCGAGCACATTCTCCAGATCTCTCACCACTTGAAAACGTCTGGTCAATGGTGGCCGAGCAACTGCCTCGTCACAATACGCCAGTCACTACTCTTAATGAACTGTGGTATCGCGTTGAAGCTGCAAGAGCAGCTGTACCTGTACACGCCATCCAAGCTCTGTTTGACTCAATGCCCAGGCGTATCAAGGGCGTTATTACGGCCAGAGGTGGTTGTTCTGGGTACTGATTTCTCAGGATCTATGCACCGAAATTGCGTGAAAATGTAATCATATGTCAGTTATAGTATAATATATCTGTCCAATGAATACCCGTTTATCATCTGCATTTCTTCTTGGTGTAGCAATTTTAATGGATAATAGCGTATGATTATTTGTAATACATGTAATCAGTGTCAAACTCAGCTACTCCTTCGTGAATTACTCGCTCTGGTGTTACTGCTTAAAGTCAGATGAAGTTTCACTTTCTTTAAAATTTACTCATGCATTTCGAAATTACGTTTGTGGTTCTTCCGAAGATTAACCAAAAGTTCCTCATTGGTGGGCTTTTCTTTTTTGAAACAAAAGGAAGCTCTCTTTTATTGCAACGCTTCTCGTGTTTACTACTGGATAGTGTGGTGCAAGTTCCACAAAATCTCAGCGAAATCACTGTTCGGCATCTTATAGTGATTGTAGTTGCTAGCGTCACTGCTGCCTGGCGCGACGTGGTTAATACGATGCGACGTCGAAAATTATCTGGACTGGAGCAGTAATTACGCAAACGCAGAGAGGCGCTTACAGTTTCATGGGAGTGGCTCTGATAATGCCCCCTACTGGAAGCCGAAGAGAGGCCTTCCGCGCGTGCGCAGTGCGCAACGATGGTGCTCACGGACTCTTTAGAGATCATGAAGGGAGTGTGTACGAGGCCAATGTTGCGGGTTGCATTCTTTCAAATCAAGGCGCCTCTGTTACGTCAGTGCTAACGGGCTCCCTTCGTTCCCGCTGTATTCCCGCGAGTATGACGAGTCTGAGAACTGTGACAACACGGTCGCTTCATAGTTGTCGACTCGTTCTCTCTTACTCGAGCATGGAGACTTTTAAAGTTAGTTGTGACTTACTGTTAGTAAGGAAGATGAGTACTCTATCTTGTGGCTGTAAAGTTGTTCTCACAAGGTGAAATGACCGATTGTCGGGATCAGATGGCCTTTAACGAAGCCTGTGCAAGAGGAAAATAGAATTGTGTAGTTTACACAGTTGCAAAGGAGTTCCATTGGAGGAGTAGTGATATCTGGAATACGTTTCAGGCTAAACTGCACGCTTCAGCCGAAAAACACACAAATTTGGTCCAATGCAAGCAAAATGGATGTATTATCGCCTATTCCATCTCCACCATGAGAAAAAAAAAACTGTTGCCTAAGACAAAAACTGCGCACAGGGCAACGTCACTGCTACATAGCTTATACCAAAAAGCGTGTTATTTCTCTTTTCATTTGGTCATGGCAACTTGTGTTTATAGGCTGGTAGCGATTTGTATGGCTTTTTATCAACCATTTCTGTAACTTTTTCGAAGACTGCTATATATTTATTTTTATAATTAATCACCATTTAGAGATTGCACTTCGTCCTCATGTCATGTTTTCTCGTACTGTTTTTAGAGAGTCGATAACGCCTCGGAAGTGTGTGTATGTTAACGCAATCGTTAAAACACTCTCAGAATAGGTACTGAATATTGAAATAAACTTACGGCAATCTTCGAGAAAGTTATATATATTAGTGTTACATAATAACAGTTATGCCCAAAGTTTGCTTGTGTCATTTAGGCACGTCGGACACTTCGTGACATTTCACCTTGCATTTGACAATGACCATGAGGCCGAAATCATGCTTGTGAGAAATAAATGAATAATAATTTACTGTCTAGTGGCGGAAATTTCTTTCAAAAAAGTTGCGTACTTAGCGGGGATGCCGTCAATTTGCCGTTGTACTTGCGAATTCCCGTATTCGTTCTTCTTTCTGAGCGAATCGAGTCCACTTTACCCGACATCACACTCACATAACAAGTGGGCAGCGGCAGAGACTCACGAGTCGTGTCTAAGAGCACACGGGACGGACAGTTCGGAGATGACGTCATAGGACTCACCGACGAGCTCAATTCTGATCACTATCGGACTACAAGCTGACTTAATTCTTTGCAGTGCACTGTGTAGGGTCTTATCATGCTTAGAGGAAGAGCTGACGGAGCCCTAGGACTTACTGTCTGCCGCAAACTGACTCACTGTTGTTATCACGCTGCAAACTGTCGTAGTGTCTCACGTTCCCTGGTGCATAGAGGCCATATGGTCTCAGATCCCGACAGCCTGCCACGGGAGCTGCAACACCTAAGAACGGTGCTCCAACAGAACGGTTATTCTGATAAATACACTGAAGCGCCATAGAAACTGGTATAGATAGGCGTATTCAAATACAGGGATATGTAAGCAGTCCGAATACGATGCTGCGGTCGGCAACGACCATATGAGACAACAAGTGTTACTGCTGCAGCTGTTAGATTGGTTACTGCTGCTACAATGGCAGGTTATCGATATTTAAATGAGTTTGAACGTGGTGTTATAGGCGGCGCACGAGCGATGGGACACAGCATCTCCGAGGTAGCGATGAAGTCGGTATTTTCCCGTACGACCTTTTCACGAGTGTACGGTGAATATCAGGAATCCGGTGAAACATCAAATCTCCGACATCGCTGCGGCTGAAAAAAGATCCTGCAAGAAAGGGACAAACGACGACTGAAGAGAATCGTTCAACGTGACACAAGTGCAACCATTCCGCAGATTGCTGCAGATTTCAATGCTGGGCCATCAACAAGTGTCAGCGTACGAACCATTCAACGAAAGATCATCAACATGGACTTTCGAAGCCGAAGGCCCACTCGTGTGCACTTGATGACCGCACGACACAAAGCATTACGCCTCGCCTGAGCCCGTCAACACTGGTATCGGACTGTTGATGATTGGAAACATGTTGCCTGGTCGGACGAGTCTCGTTTCAAATTGTATCGAGCGGATGGGCGTGTAGAGGTATGGAGACCACCTCATGAATCCATGGACCCTGGATGTCAGCAGGGGACTGTTCTAGATGGTGGAGACACTACAATGGTGTGGGACGTGTGCAGTTGGAGTGATATGGGACACCTGATACATCTAGGTGCGATTCTGAGAGGTGACACGTACTTAAGCACCCCGTCTGATCATCTGCATCCATTCATGTCCATTTTGCATTCCGACGGTTGTGTGCAATTCCAGCAGGACAATGCGACATACCACACGTGTAGAATTGCTAAAGAGTGGCTCCAGGAACATTCTTCTGAGTTTAAACACTTGCGCTGGCCACCAAACTCCCCAGACATGAATATTATTGAGCATATCTGGGATGCCTTGCAACGTGCTGTTCAGAAGAGATCAACACGCCTTCGTACTCTTACGTAGTTATGGACAGTCCTGGAGGATTCATGGCGTCAGTTCCATCCAGCACTATTTCAGACATTAGTCGAGCCCATGACACGTCGTGTTGCGGCACTTCTATGTGTTCGCGGGGGCCCTACACGATATTAGGTAGGTGCACCACTTTCTTTAGCTCTTTAGTGTAGATATTCAATGCGTTCCGCGCATAGCGAGTTCAGTGCAGAGAGAGGCATCCACTGCAACGGCATTCTTGCTGTATCTTGGCGGCGTGTCTTCCGGAGTAGAAAGAATCCTCGAGAGACACGACAGTAAGAACATTTTCCGTCCACTAGTAAAACTGAGGTGATTGTTATGTTCTATTAGAGATGATCTTGGCCCTAGAAATCGCAGCGTATATGAGATCCCATACTAGTGTGGGAAATCGTCTATTGGGCAGATATGTCGTACCGTGCAAGAACCTTGTGTTTAACAGCGTCATCCTACCGGCCTGGGCCAACCTGATAAACCGTATGTTGCGGAGCTCTACGTAAACACGGGGCATCGCATGTTTTGCGATAAGACAGAAGTTTTATCCTCAGCATCATCGTTCTGGGACTATGTTTTTAAGGAGACTGTACATACCTGTACGGCAGACAATCTTGTCAATATGAATGTGTGATTTTAATTAAGCACTGCCCGGAATCCAGCATTGGCTACCATGAATTTAAACGAAGAAGAAAAGAACTTCCGTTTTACGACCCGACGCAGCGCGTTCCAGAGAGTTAATTTAGCTTTCATCCACAGGAACGTCCAGCACCACAGTTACTGTCCACTGCGCATGCGCGGAAGGGCTCTAACCGGTTCTCTGCAGGTTCACTATGAGTCACTATGTTAGAAATAAAAAAAAAAAATGTGTTTCACTGCTTTTTGAAATTTGATCCCTAAGGGGATGAAAATCTTTAGGGAAATATTTCGTTATATTTAAAGAAATAAAAAGCTAACCCTATGAAAATTGGTATTTCACTTCTCGGTTGTATATAAAGAAATATTTGTCAGAAGGAGACCGTTTATATGGAAATATTCCCCACAAGAAAGTGAAAGGCACTATTAATAAAATCCACGGACTCCAGGTACATTCGGAAAAGACCATGTTTCTGTAGCCTTAATTAGCATGGAGAGTTTAGAAGTTGTTGCAATTTGTGAACAACATAAAAATTCGATTAAGGGAAAACAAAAACAGTCTGTGCCAATCATACCGTCTGCACGACTGAGGCAGCGGACGCTAAGCTAGTGTAGATATAAGCACACTATTAGGAATGTGTTGTTCGATTCTGCGAACTTTTACAAACTGATATCTCTATTGACTGAAGATGGGATTTCCCTTTCTGCCTTAAACATCTTCACGGATGTTGAAGTTTTTAGGTGTGCTTGCTACAAACAGAATAACTTAGCTAATGGAGAAGGGAAGAAATGCGCATTTTTGATAAAGTAACGTAGGAATTTTTCGAGTGTCCATTTTCCTAAGCAAACTGTGTTGTTTGTGGACCAAATGCAGGCAACGACTGCCGCTGGGGAGCGCTGCAGTCGCAAATCACGTTAGCCAGCATGTCCCATATGATACCTGCGCTGTGTTTTACATGGTTGAATTTCGCGTCCGCGTCGACGTCAGTGTGCGTTACCGCGTCCTGCGTTAACACGGTTTCGAATGTTGCTGGTTTAAATAAATAATACGTTATATCGATAAGAGGAAGGCATGTATTAGGTTGGTGCATACGTTCGTAGTGCTTTTGTTTTGCATGTTGGTATCCCGGTTGCTACGGGTTTATTTATCGATTGTTATTTTTTATTTGTAGTTCACTGTTGCTATTTGAGTGTACATATTGTCATTTGATGATAGTGAATGCAGCCGTGGACTCTAGAAAATGGATTGCCAAGTGAAGGAGTTGGAACATCTCCGACGTATTCTTATGTTTGGATTCAGTAGAGGGATGACAGCAGCGAGGTAACCAGAAAGATTTATGCCATGTTTGGGGATAATGCCATTGGACAAAAGCATGGCAAGAAAACGGTTTTCTCTTTTTAGGTAGGATCGTTTTGACATTAGTAACTCTCCACGTTCAGGAAGACCTTTCGGTTTAATGAAGATCGTTTAAAGGCATTAATCTACAACGATACAGAATAGCGATCGGGAGGTGGCAAAGGTGATGGATGACCTGTGGCCATTCCATCATCGTTCGACATTTGCATGCAATGGAGAAGGTTCAAAACTAGGGTGTATGGGTACCGCATGGTCTAAGCCAAAATCAAAAAAATCAGTGGCTGGATGTGTATCTATGCTTGCTAGTCATCAATCGGCCCGTGAACAACACCAGTCATCCTGTATCGCTATTTGTGACGAGAAATGATGTTTTTAAGCTGATATAAGGAAAAGAAAGGAATGGCAGAGTCCAAACAACTCAGCAGTTCCCTGTAAAAAGGGCTGCGCTCATCCACGAAAGATAATGTTGTGGTTCTGGTGGAACGACGATAGTGTGGTGTGCTATGAATTACTTCCCGGAGGTGTAACCATGACTGACGACATTTATTGTCAACAAATAAAACAGCTTGCAGACGCGGTCTTAGAACAACGACCAGTAACACCAACTGCGACATAATCGCGTATACAAACAGTGATCGAGTACTGTAAAATGCTTTTTTATTCCAGTCACTGATCACAATATGTCCGCCCCCGGTAGCTGAGTGGTCAGCGCGACAGACTGTCAATTCTAAGGGCCCGGGTTCGATTCCCGGCTGGGCCGGAGATTTTCTCCGCTCAGGGAGTGGGTGTTGTGTTGTCCTAATCATCATCATTTCATCCCCATCGACGCGCAAGTCGCCGACGTGGCGTCAAATAGAAAGACTTGCACCAGGCGAGCGGTCTATTCGACGGGAGGCCCTCGTCACACGCCATTATTATTCATTATCACAATATGAATTCTTTAGACGATGACCGGTTTCAGTCTGTAATGACCATCCTCAGATCACTTTAGGACATGGTGTAAAAAAGATCTGAGGTTGGTCATTACAGACTGAAACCGGTCATCGTCTTAAGAATGCATATTGTGATCAGTGAGTGGAATAAAAGAGCATTTAATGACCAGTAAGACTGCATGAAGTGATGCTACTCCACGATAACACCAGCCTGCAATCTGCTAGACTGCCAAAGGACACTCTACAAGAACTGGGTTAGGAATTCATTCCTCACCCACCTTATTCACCTGATTTTGCGCCCCCGGATATCCATCTCTTCTGCTCTCTATCGAACAACCTTCAAGGAAGTTCCTTTCCGGATGAAAATGCGCTCCTAACGCGTATCTACGAGTACGTCCTGAAAACCACGTGATTTCTACAGTCACCGAATCTAAAGGTTACCCCAGCGTTGACAGACTGTTGGAAATAGTGAAGGAGAATATGTTATTGATGACTGAAGACTCCGCTATTATGTGTAGTGAACTTATGGAAAAACCCTACGTACTTATGCACCACCCTAATAATAGCAGAGAAATTAGAGCTGGTACAGAAGCTTACTGTCAGTCGTTCTGCCACCACGCAGTTGTCGTATGGAAAGGAGGTGAAACGATAATGTTACCAGAACAACCATTTGAGTCAACTGGCTTACGGAGGGCAGGTGTAAAAGTAGGGAATAATTTGTCAAAATGGGCGCCGTTAGCTGCGTAAAAGCCACACTGAGACGAGCGGACGTAACATGCGCGGACCGTTACTTTAAGCACCTGCTGGCTGCCCTCCACGGCAGCCGGCCAAGCAGTTGCGCATGGCGGAGTGGCCTGCAAGTGCGCAGCGCAGCGCCGGAAGTGAGTGGCGGCTGGCGCGCCGGCGCTGGAACGTGGAAGGCGGTGTGGAATCGAGAGGGGGAGGAGGAGGAGGAGGAGGGAGGGAGGGAGGAGTCTGCAAGCCGTGACCGCCGCCGTGGCTGCGGATTCCTGCGCGGGGTCGACGCCCGTCCCGGCCCGCCGCTGCGCTGCACTGCCCGCAACAGCAGCCACTGTGCAGCTCCACTTGCCTCCAGCTGCACCTGCGGGGCGTGTCCCCACTTACTGGCTCACCTCCATTATTGCTGGCTCCTATGTGCGATGAGGACTGTAACGGAAGTGAAGCAAAAGTAGCCCCATAGGGTTTCTTAATTATGTACACTATCTCATCGAACGTATTCGGACACACCTGTGTAATGCGTAATTGACTCCTAGATGTCTCGAGAGGTTTTTTCCCCATATGAACGGTAGCTGGCCTGTTAGCGATACGATACAACACTCTTCAGCCAAGAGCATTCATGAAGATAGAACAAAGGTGATAGAAAAAAAATATGGGGCTGTTTACATTTGACCGGCCGCGGTGGCCGAGCGGTTCTAGGCGCTACAGTCTGGAACCGCGCAACCGCTACGGTCGCAGGTTCGAATCCTGCCTCGGGCACGGGTGTGTGTGATGTCCTTAGGTTAGTTAGGTTTAAGTAGTTCTAAGTCTAGGGGACTGATGACCTCAGAAGTTAAGTCCCATAGTCCTCAGAGCCATTTGAACCATTTTTGTTTACATTTTACAGCTAAAAGGACCACAAATATGTAGAATTTAAAAAGCACAGTTGTGATGAGGCGATGTTCTTCTATCAAAAAAGCACTGGAGCACTGCACTTTCACTTAATATCTGAAGGATCTGAGAGAAGTATTGTGGGAGGAGCGAATGTGTTCCATAGGGATTGAGAGGAGTGGATAAATAGATAGGAGTCTGGTAGGTGGGGAAACTAAGAAGACGATAGGTAGGAGGTTAAGTGGATAGTGGGAATGCAGATGGTGGGAAGGACAAAGGGTGAGAAGGAGTAAAGGTGTGTGGGGAAGGTAGTGGTACAAGAAGAAAGGGATAGGGGTGGGTAAAGGAGGAAAGGAAAGAAGAACCGTGATGTGGAGTGGGATAGGTAGGGAAGGGTTTAGAGTTGGCAAGGAGAATAATATCATGGCGGATCTCATTGGGATAGGAAGTTGGTTGAAGTTGCTTTGTGGTAGGATATGGAGTGTGTCTAGGTGTTGGAATAGAGGAATGTGTGAAGTCGCAGCAGCAGCAGGTGGTGATGAGAGGCGAGACAATGGGGTTATTGGAATTTAGTTTGCAGGTAGTATAGGAGATGCAGAGGTATTTGATGTGGGTGAAGAGGGATGAGAATTTGGTAAGATGGTAGAGGATCCATGTGGGAGAAGGTAAACGGATGCAGAAATCAAGGTAATGCGCAAGGCCTTTGGTGATCTGGAGGAACTTATAGTTCGTTGGTGGGACAGATATCCATACAACATTTGCATACCAGAGGGTAGGTCACATAGAGAGGTTTTATAGATGTGGAGAATTATGGAGGGGCGTAATCCCCAAATTCAGCCTGTCAGCAGCTGTAGTACATTTAGTCTATTGTGGCCTTTCTACTGGACAGTTAGTAGGTGAGGTTTCCACATTAGTTGCCATTTGAGGGTTACTCCAAAATATTTTACTGTGTTAGTTAACTGGATAGGATGATGGTAAATGGGAAGGTAGAAGTCATAGAGGTGGAAGGTGTGGGTGGTTCATCCTATACCTTTTTGTCTGGGATTTGGAGGGGTCCGCCGACCAGAGTGGCCGAGCAGTTCTAGGCGCTACAGTCTGGCACCGCGCGACCGCTACGGTCGCAGGTTCGAATCCTGCCTCGGGCATGGATGTGAGTGATGTTCTTAGGTTGGTTAGGTTTAAGTAGTTCTAAGTTCTAGGGGACTGATGACCTCAGAAGTTAAGTCCCATAGTGCTCAGAGCCATTTGAACCATTTTGGAGGGGTCCTTGAGGAGCTATTGGTTGCATCAGGAGGTGAATTGATTGATCTGGATTTGGAGGGATCGTCGGGGTTTCTGGAGTGTAGGGTAGAGGGTGAGGAAAGCTGCATCATGAGCATACTGAAGTAGGTGGACTGATGGAGGTGGTTTGAAAATATGAGCAATGCAGAGGAGATAGAGGAGACAGGAGGAGGCCTCGGGGCACTCCTGCTGTCGGATGAAGGAACTGCTGTTATTAATAGTGACAAAGGATGGTTGACTAGATAGGAATGCTGCAATAAGGCGGACATAGTTATCTGGGAGTGCATATGTCTGGAGTTTGAAAAGGCGACTGGAATGCCATACATGGTTGTAGCCTTCCTCTTGGTCGAGGGACCCAAAAAATATCAAATTTATGGGAGTTGAGTTGGTGGCATAGGAGATGGATGAGGTGCAGCAGCAAGTGATCAAAGAAGAAACTGGGACAGACGCCACTCTTATTAGTTGGAAAATGGTGTTGGTGGTTCAAGTGTTGACTGATGCCTTGGGAGAGGATGGATTCAAAAATCTTGCTGAACACTGAGGTGAGGTAGAAGGGGCGATAGGAGGCGGCATCACCAGTAGGGGTTTAGCATTTTGAGGAAAACTAGGATTTTGGAGGTTTTCCAGGGTGTAGGACAGTAACATTTGGGTTACACTCGTCTGGTATGAGACGTTCCCGGGGGGGGGGGGGGGGGGGGTCCACTGGGGGATGAACTGCACAATAACCCTAGGTTCGGTGTGGGGCGGGTGGACTGTTGTGGGGTTGTGAACCACTGAGGGCTACGGCGGGACGAAGACTCTCCGTCGTTTCTAGGTCCCTGGGCTCCATACATACGTGTCAAGTCAATAACGACCTCGACTTATAAAAGTTCCAATACAAATTTACAATAGTTCTCCACATACGATAAAAATTATTTCATCATTCTCAATTTTTAGTAAAATCCTAAGGTAATTCGTACTGGATCGCTGTTCCTATTCAGACACAGAAACTTTACAACATGTGAAATTCAAAACTTAAAACAAGAAAGTGCAAAATATCTTACTGCAAGTAATGCTGGCAGTCTTGTGGGTTAAAACAATCGAACAAACTCACTTCTTACGATGAGCGCACTTCTATTTATATAACATGTCCTTTTATTAAACTAACAACGGAGTATTAGAACCTATCAGAAAAAGCGAAGGCTAACATAAAAAGAAAAATCTAGTGAGACGCAAACCAGCAACGCTTCACCCGATATCTTGCAATTTTCCGATTCTATTCATTGCACTATACCGAGTTTGAGTGCTATTAGACCATACAATGCATATTACCGTCTCCTGAAAGCTTTAATCATAAATAAGATATTCACTGACATTTAATTATAACGCACTGTACCAAGAACATCGCATTTCTTGTCGATCCTCAGTTCATATTAAACAAGATACAATAATTCTTTAACCGGCAATATGACGCTCGCATCAATTTATTACGACAAACCATACAATTAACGACTGCTTTTCGAGATGTCTCAATTCACTGATGCTTAGAAATGGTATACGTACATATGGGCCTCAACTGATGGCCGAACGGTTCTAGGCGCTTCAGTCCGGAACCGCGCTGCTGCTACGGTCGCAGGTTCGAATCCTGCCTCGGGCATGGGTGTGTATGATGTCCTTAGATTAGTTAGGCTTAAGTAGTTCAAAGTCTAGGGGACTGATGACCTCAGATGTTAAGTTACAAAGTGCTTAGAGCCATTTGAACCTCAGCTGAAAGACAGTATGGAATCTCGCGACTCTGTACTGAAGAGAGATGGCGTGCATGTGACGTGGTTGGCTCTTTTCCATCTCACTAGTCAACGTTAAAACGTACGTTCAAAACGTCTGATATGCTAGATATCGCTCTGCACATTCGGAAAGACTGTCCAATGTCTTTTTTCCACGCTCTGATGTCAGAAATACTGCTCGCTCGACGTTCGAGTGCACGCTCAGTGTGCCGACGACTTTAGGGTTCTCCCCTGGGAGTTTTGTTGCGTCTTTTGCGCAGTTGTCAGGTTTTGTGGTCGTCGTGATTGCGCCTGACAGATATGCATACTGCGATCTTGGGGTTAGCACTCGCAGATATGCTGGCGAGTGCGCAGGCTGCTGCTGGAATTTGTGCAGATGACATGATCGCTTATTATCCAAATTGTCCCAGTTATACATTCAAGGACACATGATAAGCATGACTGATTCGTTCCAGCACACCGTTACGTACGACAAACATGTTAGTACGATCATCAGTGCTGTGGCCTGGGTTCTGGGGCTCGTGCTTTACACGCTCTACACCAATGCAGTGACAAAATTGGCAGGAGGTGAAATTTCCCTCTACGTGGACGATACGGTGGCGTATAAAGGCAGCAGCAATCTGAACTTCATTGCACAAAAACTGCAGCAACACCTACATATTGTCACCCAATGGTGCACCATCTGGAAAATTATAAGAAAACCAGAAAAGAGTTTTACTGTAATGTTCACAAGCAAGTGAATTTCTCCAAGCAGGAAAATCTGTGTGGCTGGTAGAGAGTTAGAATGGAGTGACTCCGCTGGGTCTACAGCTCGACATGCGCCTGACGTTCTTGAAACAAACTAACAGAGCAAGAAGCAAAGGTTGTGCTGCTTCTTAGGATTGTCCCGCTCCTAAAGGCTGCGGGGTTATCGATAGGTAGAAAGCTTGGGTCGTACGGGAGTGTCATCCTGCCAATGATTCTGTACGGCTCAGAATTATGGCCAATAGCAGCAACAGCACATCTGAAGAAGCTACAATCATTGTAACGCAAAATTTTCCGCATCATCACAGACGAAGACGGACAGGCGCCAAACACTCATTAGCCGAACCATCCTTCTCCACATACATACAAAGAAGTGTGTTAGATACACGTTACCCTGACGCTTCAGATGAGAAACCTGTACCCACACTCAAGAGACACTTCAGACTGTAACAGACTGCAGAAAATTAGCATACATGCACACAATCATTCAGATGCATAATGACCGCAATTTTTCATAAATCATTAAAGCCATGCTGGAATTCAGACGGGCATAGCCACGTGTGCTTCCAGGAGACGAATGCAGAGACGTCTCAGTGGAGAAGCAGTAACAGCGGACTTCTGACGTGGACTGGTCACTGACTGTCACCAGAGTAACAAATCCATCAGGGACATTTCAGTCCTCTGAAGCTGCCAGGGTAGACTGTTGCTGATTTAATAGTGAAGGGGAAACAACCACGGCTAAATCAAGACCAAGCAGATCTCAAGCACTGACGGACAGGACCGTGGAGCACTGCGGAAAGTGGTTATAAAGAACCGCATGACATCAGCGGAAAGAGTCACTCGTGAGTTTCAAAGGCTATCAGAAGTCCAGCTAGTAGGGAGCTACAAGGAATGGGGTCGGTGGTCGAGCAGCCCGTCATAAACCCAACATTTCTGTAGTCAGTCCTCAGCCACTCTTTAGGTAGTGTAAAGGGCGACGCTATTGGACAGCAGATGGCTGGAAACGAGTGAGCTGATGTGGTGGACCACGCTTAACCCTGTGGCAATCCGATGGAAAGGTTTGGGTTCCGGGATTGCCTGGAGAACGCTATCTCAGCTCCATGAACGTATAGTGCCGAAGCTGAAATACAGAGGAGGTGGTGCTACAGTATGGGGGTGTTTTTCGTGGTTAGCGAGTGGTCCCCCTATTGCGCGTAAGAAAATGCTAAACGCAGAATGAAATGAACACATTATGCAGCATTGTGTTATACGAGCAGTTCAGAAACGACGATTTTTAGCATCGGCATGACGTTGAACCCTGTCTTAAGCCAGCGTATGCGAAGCAACGGTTTATCAACGTTAACATGAAATGAAATGAGCTTTTGGCGTCATTGGCCGGGAGGCCCCTGGCGAGGCAGGTCCGGCCGCCTTTGTGCAAGTCTTATTACATTCGACGCCACATTGGGCGACCTGAGCGCCGGATGGGGATGAAATGATGATAAAGCGGAGGAAGGCGCCGACGCAGCCGGGAATCGAGCCCGGGCCCCTTAGGGCGGCAGTCCGTCACGCTGACCATTCAGCTATTGGGACGGACAACGTTAACAATAAGGAAGTAGAGTGACCTTATGTAGCACCTTTGCGATGAATTCGGAGGTCGACTTCTGTCAAAAGCCCGACACCTCGCCGTAATAAGCCAGCGTGCATCAAGCAACGGTTTATCAACGTTAACATTAACTTAGTACAGTGACCCAATGCAAGACCTTTAGGGTTAATACAATGGCCGATTACCGACAGACGCCCTTTCATTAAGAACCCTTACAATAAGTACAAATGTCGACTTCCCATAAACCCAAACGCCTTTATATAAACGTTCTCAACGATCTCGAAAATTGATGTTCCTACTTAATGTAGTATTATTCTAATATTGCGGCTGCGAGTACCAGCGATGATGAGCTACCGCAATTGAGACGACAACGCTCTTTGCTGTAAAAAAAAGAGCATCTATGCTTTTTGCAATTGTTGGAAATAAGGAATGCTGATTGGACCTTATGATTTTTTTGAGGTCAGGTAAGTTTGCATATAGACGTAATTTGAAGCGCAGAGGAGATACAACTTGTAATCGCAATCATCAAGAATAAAAACTGTAATTTGTGAAAAAGAAGGTAAATATTTTCTATGAAATTTTATTCAGTGTTGGATCCCCGGACCTTCATAAAACGGTTAGTGCGTTTAGCAATACAGTGCATAATGATTACTTCGTGAATTAACAATACTGGGTGAATATGCTACTATCACGGTCCGAACGACACGCAATATTTCGCTGCAGCTTGTGAGTTGAAGACGTTCCCTAAGCGACCAATTTGTTAGCCAGAAGATATCACGCTGCCACAGTTGTTCAACGTTCTCATTCAGAAAATCGAACGTCAACTGTGAGTACTTTAGGTGCCAAGAGAAACGGAGTCTTCATCGCGAGTTGTAGCAGTTTTCTCCGAATTTGCCTGGCGTTCTCTGAGAGCCGGAGAAACGGAAACCTCCGACCGCCAACTCATCCTGTACCTAACCCGTTCTCTCCTTATAGCAGCCACGAAGAAAACATATTCATCTATAGTCAATTTTTTTCACAGATTTTTTATATTAGGCAGGTAAAAATAAATTTTAAAACGTATGCATCTAGGCAAAAAAATCATAAGAGAATTTAAATGCAGTACTTGTCTTATATGTGTCAAAGTCAAAGGTCAAGTTAATTAATTTTTTCTTTATGGCGTAGCAGTTCATTATAAGGCGACGGATGGACAAACCCCATATTAATGTTCAGTGATAAGTAACGGCTCTAGAGGGGCAATTCTGACGACGCGCTTGATAATGGAAGCAAGACTGAAGAAAAACCAAGACAAGTTCTTGGGATTTGTCGACCTGGAAAAAGCGTTCGACAATGTCAAATGGTGCCAGATGTTCGATTGTCTCACAAAAATACGTGTATGCTAGAGGGAAAGACGGTAATGTACCACACGTACAAGAACCAAGAGGGAATAATAAGAGTGGGAGATAAAGAATGAAGCGTTCCGATTAAAAAGCGCGTAAGACGCGGATGTAGTCTCTCACCTATAATGCTCAATCTACACATCGAAGAGGCAATGACGGCAATAAAAGGAAGGTTCAAGAGTGGAATTGAAATTCAAAGTGAAAGGATATCAATGATAACATTCGCTGATGACATTGCTATCCTCAGTGGACGCGTGGAAGTCTTACAAAATCCACTGAATGGAATGAACCGTCTAATTAGTACAGAATATGGATTGAGAATAAATCGAAGAAAGACGAAAGTAATGAGAAGGAGCAGAAATGAGAACAGCGAGAAACTTAACATCAGGGTTGGTAAACACGAAGTAGATGAAGTCAAGGATTTCTGCTACCTAGGCAGCAAAATAACCCATGACGGACGGAGCTAGGAGGACATCAAAAGCAGATAAGCACTATCAAGAAGGGCATTCCTGGCCAAGAGAAGTCTACTGGTCTCAAACAGAGGCCTTAATTTGAGGAAGAAATTTCTGATAATGCGCGTCTGGAGCACAGCATCGTACGATAGTAAAACATGGACCGTGGGAAAACCGGAAAAGGAGAGAATCGAAGCGTTTGAGATTGCATGTTACAGAAGGATGTTGAAAATTAAGTGGACTGATAACGTAAGCAATGAGGAGGTTCTCCGGAAAATCGGCGAGGAAAAGAACATATGGTTCAAATGGCTCTGAGCACTATGGGACTAGAACTTAGAACTACTTAAACCTAACTAACCTAAGGACATCATACACATCCATGCCCGAGGCAGGATTCGAACCTGCGACCGTAGCGGTCGCGCAGTTCCAGACTGTAGCGCGTAGTACCGCTCGGCCACCCCGGTCGGCAGAACATATGGAAAACACTAACAAGAAGAAGGACAATATGGTACGACATCTCTTAAGAAATCACGGAATAACTTCCATGGTACTCGAAGAAGCCGTAGAAGGTAAGAACTGTAGAGGAAAACAGAGACTGAAACACAGCTAGCAAATAATTGAGGACGTACGTTGCAAGCGCTACTCTGAGATGGAGAAGCTGACACAGGAGAGTAGCTCGTGGCGAGCCGCATCAAACCAGTCAGAAGACTCGTGTCCTGATGCTTGTGATCAGAGAGTGTAAATTTCTCAAATTGCACGTGCAGCTTGAACGACCCTCTCTCTACAGAACTTATTACTTAAAAACCTCGGACAAAAAATGTTTCACTGTCACTGCCCATGATAAGTCACGCTAACAGCGTTTAACACTGCCTCTAGCGTTGGTAATGACCGTACTACTGAGAGGAAGATGATCGGAAAAGTTCTTCAGGTGTGCTAGGTGTCGATTTCAAGAAACAGAGCGAACTTACAGAACAGACAACTCAAGACACAGAAAACTAAGGACAGTTGAAACCAAGACGGACAAACGCAATACACGTGGTATTTATAAGATCACATACCAAGGCAGCAATTCAAATTATATTGGGCGAGCAACGAGAAATTTCAATATTGGGTATACAGAACACAGAAGTGCACTGAAAAGTAACAGCTGTCATTAGACATTCGCAAAACGTCTTATGGATATGGTCCACACACCGATAGACATTAACACTGACCCAAAAATTTTCAAATGCAGCAACAGTTTCCACCAGAAACTAATAACTGAAGAAAACTGCTAAATACAAAAAACCATAGTATAAGGAAAATAAGTAATAAACGAATACACAGCTCTCTGCAATGAAATTGACAGTCAATTCTCAGCACCCAAAGAAACATCGAACGTCACAAACCCACAAAAAATACACACACGCGCGTGCGCGCACACACACACAAACACAAACACACAAAGTAAAATAATGAAAATCATACATTCCAGGCGTAATTTTCTATGAAAATAACTTTTCTGTATTACGTTATCTATGGTAGCAGATGATAAAATACGAAAGAATGTTCAGAAAGCTACAGCAACAACAGCACTTGTTACGAAGATACAAAATATTTTCTGTTTTCAATTAGTGAATATTTTACTTAAAAAGTGAAATTCTAAATGAACAGAAACAAGTAAAGCAATTTTCCCTGATAGCTGAGAGCAAATACAAACCTAGTGAGGCTGCTGTAACTTTATCAAAACATGTGTTTTCTCAGGACGGAACTTAAGAAAAACTTAATTCTTTCCTCTTCGAATTTTTCTTTACGATTCAAATACCTTTAATCATGCATTTTTCGTATGTTAATATTTTAGTACCAATAGAACTATTACAGCTAGTGTTCAAGTGTCATCTTTGATTGAGTCATCAAGTGTCCAAAAGAACAGACACCACGTATTCATATAATTGATTCGCCTAGATGGGCAACAGATTCACCTTCTTCAATGCGGATACACAGATACGTCCGACTTCATTCCACGTAATGTCCCGATGCAGCTGACATCAGTAACTCCTTCCCATTCCTTTCTTTTCTCCCAGTCCACCTTCAATTTACATACAATTTCCTAGTCGTACTAGCACTACACCTAGAGGTGGTATTAAACCGGTCGTTCCGGCGGAAGCTGGGAGCCATTAGACACCTTGGAATACAATGCCTACTGCTAACTAGACGGTCTCATCAGCGAAACCGTGTGAAATATTCATTTATTTCTTTTGCTACCGGAAATAAGTTGAATGAGATGCGAGTGAGAGCTCTCAAACTTGTAATCAGTTCCATTAGCAATCCATATTTTTCTCCATGGTTATGGAGCAGCCTTGCGCTACTCTGTATTTGCGCTATACGCTTGTAAATGTAAAAGACGTTTAACTTGTTTCCTGTCTCCCAAGCTTCTTTTACACAATTTTATGTCGTTTTCAAGCTCTAATTTATGGTTTATCTATCTTGTAATTTTGTTACATTTGTCGGTATTTTAAGGTTGCTGCAGTTCACGTTACATTCAGGTGCAAAAGAAAACTTTGGAAGGAAAAAAAGTAAGAAACTACTGTTTGTTGGCGTGGTTATCAACATGCAGAAAAGAATACACAGAGGTAAACAAGGAAAATTGTACAGTTCGAAAAAATTCTTCCACCATCAGTCATCTGAGATGCACTCCTTTCACCCTTGAGCTACCAGGTTGCACTCTAAGCTTGTGTCCAGGTGAACTTCGCTATGCTTCAAGCGTTCAGTGTCGCTACTCCCTGTGTCCAACATCTGTCTGTCACCAAGTTTCTGGTCTAGAGCGGCAGCCCTCACTCTCCGTTGAGACGGTCAAGGGCCGCACGGTTGCTCTACGCCAAGGATTGTGTGGGGTGTAACACCTAGGGCGTGTACTGCCGAGGTTGCGTATCACAGAGTACCAAGATGGCTCTTATTTGGCACTACGTTAAGATTTTTCTTGTTTTTATTGGGCCACCCGCCAATTTGGTTTCGTTTCATGCAAAAATGAGCTGTGTGAAATTACGGCTCAGTAGCGTAAGGAGAACGGGTACCCATTGGCCTCCACAATCGGTAAATCCATAAAAATAAAACCACAAACTTTGCAAAATTATTATTTCCGTACTATACATTAATCCATAACCCAGTATAGCCAGATCTATTAGTGCAATCTTATTAACTGAATTCCTTCGTGTCTCAGACCGCCTTGACGCGCGACATGACGGATCTGTGACGCCAACACAGGTGGAGGGAGTGCAGGGCAAGATGATCCGTTTCATATTACCCACAAGATTCCGCTAGTCTATCACTTATGAGAGAAGGTAACAGTCGTAACAATGTCTTGCTCGTCAGTTCGCTTAAGGCTTATTTCCTCTGGTATTACTCTGAAATAACTGTAAGCAAACTGACAAACTGCCATTTGTCAAATTAACGTTATAGGTTTTCTTCTACGATTTGCGGGAGTGTAAATCATATATCCGACAACGAGCCCCACTATATGCGAAGGAATTGATGATTTACTGGGAAAAGGAAAGAATTCCAACACAGGAGCTGAGAAATTGCGTACCGGAATTTGAAGTTCCGTATCTACAACAGAGAAAAATACAAGAACATGCAGGAAGGTCTGACGGACATTGATAACCGAAAAGAAGCAGATTTGGTTCAAAAAGTCGACACAATTTTGACATAGCTCATGGTAATGCTTTAAATGCCGTTACTATTGAAGAAGATAAAAAGTTTTCGATCAACCAGCGCTTGAAATGACAGCGAGGGTCGCGTAATCGGTCACTAGCTGCTTGAGGAACAGAGACCAGCTGAGTGACCGGAGCAAAGCAAATGCGAAATTCATCAGTTCGATAAAAGAAAGATCCACAACTCATTGGGTGTTATTAATTTTACTCAAAATTTCAGTCTTTTAATTTGCTATGTTTAGATATCTCTTATTTTTCTTTGGTCAACTTGCTGAATTGATGACATGAAGTTTTGAACCAGAGCTATCTGATTTCGAGGAAGCTTCAGGCAGATCAACTGATAACGCTGTCTCAACTCGCCACAAGGGAAAAAAAGGGAAGAGGATATCAGCGTGAATGACTCCCGAGTATCTATGCATTCCAGGGGCAATGCATTACTCAATAAGGACGGCGAATGCCGTTTGTTGCTTGAAAATACTCGTGCTCCTTGGTGAATTCGAATTATTACATCAAGAATAACATGCACATAGTAATATTTGTATTCTCCTTGTCAGAGCGTACATTGAAGCTATGTTCGCTGCCTCTTCTGCAGCCAAAGCATTGTATACGGATTTCAGCGTTCTTTAGAAGCTTCACAAGTATCAGATTGTCGATTGTAATTGCTCTCATGTGGCTATACATAAACTGAAAACTTATTTATGATACTTGTATCTCAATATGTTGTCTCTGCATTCCTTTCTCTTCTGATTCAAAAATGAAAGTGGTCGATAGACTGAATCATCAGGCGGAGCCATCAGACGAAAACATTAAATGGCTTCAAATAGGTTTCTATTAAATTACAAAAAGAAAGGAAAGACGGCAAATTAGAGTTTAGCGTCGCGTCTACAGCGCGTTCATAAGACACGAATCGCAGGCTCGGATGGTTTCAACGACGGGGAATTAACTCTGCCGTGCCCTTTTCAAAGGAACCATTCTGGCATCTGTTCGTAGCGATTTAGGGAAATCACGGAAAACCCTCATCTCGATGGTCGGACCGGTGTCTAAACCGTCGCCCTCCTGAATGCGTGTCAAGTGTGCCAACCACTGCGCCACCTAGCTCAGTGATTAAATTCCAGAACTCATTAATAACTATTACAAAAATAATAATAATAGTGACTTTTTGTGTCATCAGTCTTCTGACTGGTATGACGTGGTCCACCACGAGTTCCTCTCCTGTGCCAGCCGTTTCATCTCAGAGTAGCACTTGCAGCCTACGTCCCCAATTATTTGGTCGATGTTTTCCAGTCTCTGTCTTCCTCTACAGTTTTTATGCTCTACAACTCACTCTAGTACCACGGGAGTCATTTCCTGATGTCTGAACAGATCGTCCTGTTGTTTCTTCTTGTCAGTGTTTTCAATATACTCGTATACCTTTCGTCGCCTATTCTGTGGAGAACCTCCTCATTCCTTACCTTATCGGTCCACTTAATTTGCAGCATTCTTCTGCGGCAATGCATCTCAAATACCTCGATTGTCTTCTGTTCCGGTTTTCCTAAAGTCCAAGTTTCACCACCATGCAATATTCTGCTCCAAACGTACATACTTTTCTTGGCCAGGAATGCCCTCTTTGCCCGTGCTAGTCTGCTCTTTACGTCCTCCTTGCTCCTTCCATCATTAATTATTTTCCTGCCCAGGTATCAGAATTCCTTAACTTCCTCTATTTCATGATCTTCAATTCTGATATTAAATTTCTGGATGTTCTCTTTTCTGCTACTTGTCATTACTTACGTCTTTCTTCGACTTCCTTTCAATCCATGTTCTATAATTCAGGTCATCAGATCCTGTAATTCTTTTTCACTTTTACCCGGGACTGTAACGTCATCAGCGAATGTTATAGTTCATAGCATCTCACCCTGAATTTTGGTCCGTCTCTTGAACGTTTTTTTTTTATTTCTGTCATTGCTTCTTCGCGGGCCGCCGTGGCCGAGCGGTTCTAGACGCTTCAGTCCGGAACCGCGCTGCTGCTACGGTCACAGGTTCGAATCATGCCTCGGGCATACATGTTTGTGATGTCCTTATGTCAGTTAGGTTTAAGTAATTAATTCCCATAGTGCTTAGAACCTTTTTAACCATTTTTCATTGGTTCTTCGATGTACAGACTGAACAGCAGGAAGAAAGACTACATACTCGCCTTACACCCTTTTTAATCCGAGCACTTCGTTCTTGGTCTTCAAGTCTTAATATTTCCTCTTAACAATAGTACAAAACTGAAGCGACAAAGAAACTTTTATAGGCATGCATCGTCAAATACAGAAACATGTCAACATCCAGAATACGGCGCTGCGGTCGGCAAAGCCTATATAAGACAACAAGTGTCTGCCGCTGGTGTTAGATCGGTTACTGCTGCTACAATGACAGGTTATCAAGATTTAAGTGGGTCTGAACGTGGTGTTATAGTCGGCGCATGAGCAATGGGACATAGCATCTCCGAGGTAGCGATGGTATGGGGATTTTCCTGTACGACCATTTCACGAGTGTACCGTGAGTATCAGGAATCCGGTAAAACCACAAATCTCCGACATCGCTGCGGCCTGGAGAAAGCACGTGCAAAATGGTTCAAATGGTTCTGAGCACTATAGGGCTTAACATCTGAGGTCATCAGTCCCCTAGAACTTAGAACTACTTAAACCTAACTAACCTAAGGACATCACACATATCCATCCCCGATGCTGGATTCGAACCTGTGACTGTAGCGGTCGCACGGCTCCAGACTGAAGCGACTAGAACTTCTCGGCCACAGAGGCCGGCAAAAAGGATGTGACAGAAGTGCAACCCTTTCACAAACTGCTGCAGATTTCAGCTCTGGGCCATCAATAAGTGTCAGCCTGCGAACCATTCAACGAAACATCATCGATGTGGGCTATCGAAGCCGATGGCGCACTCGTGTACCCTTCATGACTGCACGACACAAAGCTTTACGTCTCACCTGGGGCCGTCAATACAGACATTGGAGTGCTGATGACTGGAAACATGTTGCCTGGTCGGACGAGTCTCGTTTCAAACTGAATCGAGCGGATGGACGTGTACGGTTATGGAGACAACTTCATGAATCCATGGACCCTGCATGCCAGCAGGGTGCTGTTCAACCTGGTGGAGGCTCTGTAATGGTGTGGGGCGCGTGCAGTTGGAGTGATGTGGGACCCCTGATATATCTAGATACGACTCTGACAGGTGACACGTACGGAAGCATCCTGTCTGATCACCTGCATCCATTCATGTCCATTGGGCATTCCGACGGACTTGGGCAATTCTAGCAGGACAATGCGACACCACACATGTCCAGAATTGATACAGATTGGCTTCAGGAACATTCTTCCGAGTTTAAATACTTGCGCTGGTCACCAACTCGCCAGACATGAACATTATTGAGCATACCTGGAATGCCTTGAACCATGCTGTTCAGAAGAGATCTCCACCCGCTCGTACTCTTACGGATTTATGGACAGCTCTGCAGGATTCATGGTGTCAGTTCCCTCCAGCACTACTTCAGACATTAGTCGTTTTCCATGCCACGTCGTGTTGCGGCACTTTTTCGTGCTCGGGGGCCGTACACGATATTAGGTAGGTGTACCAGTTTGTTTGGATCTTTAGTGTAAATGCAATAATAATAATAATAAACATTAATAATGATGTCGCACTGCGCAACGGCCTGGCACAAGTCACTCAATTGAACACCACTTCGGCAATTTGCGTGTCCCTGAGCCAACGGCAGCAGGTGTTCCGAGGCGCTCAGCCAGCCAAGTACTAACGGAGCCAGGCGTTGCGTAACTTCGGTGAGAGGGCGAGAACTGGTGTATCCAACGTGGCAAGGCCGTTGGCGAAACCATCTGTAATGCCAGAGAATTATTTGCTTCGAACAAAATTATTAACCTGATTGGACCTGAGTATGTGCTAGACGATAAGATGACGTCCGTAATCTTGACGCATACATTTTTGAAGTTTTGGTCCAACATCTTCCTATTTCTTTTTAAAAAAGCATTTCGACTGGTGTGATACTGCCTTCTGTCTGTTCTGTCTTGTGCTAATCTTTTGATTTCTACCTTACCTCTTCGCCCAAGATTCTGTAACGTCTGTTTTGTATATTTGGTTGTTTCTTCCGACGTGAAAGCTAGTCTGTGTATGTTTCGTATTCTACTTTCGATTGCCTCTAGTATTTTTCCCCTTTATTGCTCCTTCCAGCATGGAATTAGCTATTCCCGGATGCAGTATCGGATGTCTCGTTGACATTTTACTTCTTCTAGAAAGTGATTTTGAAAGACTTCTACCCTCATCTACTTTTTCATATCATATTTTGTCAGTCCACTTAATTTTTAACGTTTTTCCACAGTTCGATGTTTCAAATGCGTCCAATTTCTTCTTGGTTTCCAGTGGCCCAAGTTTCACTTCCGTACAAAGTTAAGCTACAGACTTAAACTTTTAGGAACTTCTTCCTTAGTTTCATATCAACATATAAGATCAATAGAGATCTTTTACTCGATACAACTTTTCTCGCCTGTGCCAGTATGCCTCTGATATCTTCCTTGCTTCAGACAACCTGTTTATTTGAGTCTTTGATTGCTTTCACTATTGTGTCGTTCCCAATTTAAATGTTAACCAAGCCGTTTTTCTCATATTCACTACTCTTCATCATCACTGAAAATTTGTCCTGTTTATTCTTAATCGATATTGTGTCTGAAGTATATTGTCTGTTTCTTTCCACAGGTTTCCAAATCTTCCTTAGATCCGGCTACGAGGGCTACGTCGTCTGGAAATCTTAGCATTGGTATCTGTTCCCCTTCATCTTTTATTCTTCGTCACAAATTTTCGTTCCCTTTCTTTATTACTTCTTCGGTGTGAAATGTCAATATTGGGTACATGTTAACTTCCTGTCGCTTATGGAGAGTGACGCCAAAATTTACATCAGGGAGGATATTGAGCCACAGCGCCTCTTACTGATGTAACTTTACGTTCGGATCGTTCGTATGTGGCAAGGAATTGGTGAGCCACTTTCACTAAAAGGCGTGTACCTCTTCTTATGCAGTCAACCTTTAACTTCCACAGTATGTGGGACACTCACTTCAATAGATCCTGACAATTACTTCACTTAACAGAGCCTAATTATACCACACATTGTTGTATTTAATAAAGGCTTAAGGCCGAAATCATGATAATAATATAAAATAAAGAAGCTTGTACAGTCAAATGACGGAAATATCATTCAAAAAAACTAATCCAGCCATCGCTTTCGCCTGACATGCCGTCCACAGAACCTGCCTGGTGCGTGTTGTTCACCGAGGAAGCTTCTCGGGAGCATATCCAAGGCCTCTCCTACTCTAAGCCACGACATTCACAGCGCCTGATTGGAACGCAAAAAAAGGGGTGGTATTCGCACAATACTGAAATCTCTAGTCAGTTCCGTAATCTTAATCATTATTGTAATATATATAATCTGTCTGATAGATGATATCCTGTTTTAACATTCTTGGTGTTGCAAAAGCTTGTGGTTTTTTTCCTTTTCTAGTTTTTTTTTTAAATCTCGCACTGATTCGGCGAGGTATCTATTGGTACGTTGTTCGTCTACCCGCCGTTGCAGTCAAAATGCTGAACGCGACCTCCACAGTACTCATTACAGATATTTCTGTTTTAATTACGTCGACACGGTAAAGCTAGAAATTTTATAAGGCGGCAAGTTACTTCGGATGTGAAATACCATATACGTCTAGTCCCTGTGATCTATCAAAGATCGGACAGCTTTATCTCTTGTGTCTAAGAGCGCAGTACCTCCAGTGTCCTAGACTAGGATAATTCGTCAAACCCTCTCTCTTACTGAGCTGCGTGTACCACTTGTTATGTAGTCAACCAGATAACTTCCACAGTAAGCAGCCAGTAAGGGATCTGGAAATTCAAACTACTTCATCCACACGGAAACCAGCATGCTCTGTTTCTCCTTCAAGTTTACATCGGTGTAAATAACACAATTAAAAAATGGGATATGCTGTTCTAGAAAATAAATAGGCCTACTGAACTCACCGGAGTAGCCAACGTTTGTGAGCACAGCTGGGACTTCGTGCGGTTATTAGTCACGGACAGCTGAAACAGAAACACAAACGTGTTTTTATTAAATTTATTTATATTACTTCTCTCTCTTGCCTTCAGTAAATTACGCCTGGTTTTAATTCAAATACTTAGTTGGTCGTTGTTGGAAAAGGCAGTGAATATTTGAGGCAAAGAGAACCAAAAGGGCCGGAAGCACACAAACAAAGATTTGAGAAAAATAGATGTTTGTGAAAATCAAATTTATAGACAGATCACCAATCTGATTAGTATAAACTCTTTTTTAACTAAGTCTCAACATCTTACGCTCGCTATGAAAAAATAATGTACCCACTTTGTTATGAAATATTAATTAATATTGAAGATAATATTAATTATTAATGTTAACTCACAAAATTCCCATATTTTGGCTGTCAGCAATAGTATGTTTTAACTGTTGTAAATTTTGTAATTAAAGTTATGTCGGAATCAGGATATTGTCCACGAGAAATTTACTCAAAAATACTAATAAACAACACGTATTAAGTGCACCACAAACACAATTATGACGTAATCCAACACTTCGTGGTCCTCGTTATCAATTTTCATTAAGCGCATTCTGTCGCTTGTGGTTCAGAGAAAACTGCCGATACACCTCCGATTATGAAGTATTATTATTACATACATGATGTAGACACTAAACTATGTTGTCAACTGTAGACAACAATTGAGCACCGCAGAGCAACAAATTTGTACTCTGTGCTTTGCGTCCTTACAGAAGTGGATGTGCGAGAAATCAGTGAAATTGGTTTTCATTAATGTTCATATGTAGAGTGTGGGGCTACATACACAGACAAAGCTAGTTCACCATGAGACCAACGGCCGTCAAGAGAACGCATACGTGCTATATTCACAAAAATAGAGGACGGTGTGCTTTAGGCCCTTATGGTTCTCAGCGCCTGAATTATTTGCTATTTTAGAACTACGGAAAGTTGAGCTGCCGAAATTAATCCATTTACTTGTGGTCCTTCCGAAAGAACAGAATGCGCCGTTTGACACGACCACTTCGTTTAAATATCTAGGCGGAACGTTGCAGAGCTACAGTATACGGAACGGTATGGAATGAGGATGCGAGGACTGTGATAGGGAAGGTGAATGATCGAATTCGAGTTATAGAGAGAATTTTAGGGAATTGTGGGTCATCTGTAAAGGAGACCGCGAACAGAACTCAAGTGCGACTCATTCTTGAGTACTGTTCGAGTGTTTGGGATCCGCACCAGGTCGAATTAAAGGAAGACATCGAAGCAATTCAGAGGCGGGCTGCAAGATTTGTTAGTGGCTGGTTCAGTCAACACACAGGTCTTACGGAGATGATTTGGGAAGTCAAATGGGAATCCCTGGAGGGAAGGCAACATTCTTTTCCAGGAACACTGTCGAGAAAATTTAGAGAATTGGAATCTAAAACTGACTGAAGAAGGATTGAACTGCCACCGTTTCACGTAAGGAGGAAGAATAATATACGAGAAATTTGGGCTCGTATAGGGGCATACAGAGAATCGTTTTTCCGTCGCTGTGTTTGTGAGTGGAATAGGAAAGGAAATCACTAGTAGTGGTACTAGGTACCCTCGACCAAGCGGCGTACGGTAGATGCAGAGTATGTATGTAGACACAGAAACATTTCCAGGTCACTGGATTGACAGAGGACTCATTTCTTAGACCCCGAGGTCTCTAGAGATAACCCCCCTTAGATTTTCCTCTTTGTGACTTTTTGAAGGATGCTGTCTACCAGACCCCGGTGCTAGACCTGCAAGCCTGGAAGCTCACGTCAGAGAAGCAGTTGCATAAGTTGATAAGAACATGCTAGGCCCGGCATGGGAGAAATGAAGCATCGCTGAGATACAGATGCTGCTTGCTACGGATAGCCCACACATTTATTATGTTGGACGACTCCTAAAACTTTAGGTGTGTGTCAATATTATGCCACAGACCAGAACTTTCTGCCTATTCCCATTTCTGAAATACATGCGATCAAAGTGTAAACATCACTTTTAAACAACATGGAGAGTGTGGCATGACGTGATGGTTGCAGAAACTCTAGGCTGTAGTTTCAGTGAGGCCGCAGTCCTACAGCTTCGAATGCGGCACAGTAAAGATCTACCATCTGGCTCTCGTATAGCCGTTGTCTGCTCTTGGCTGAACTTTTCTGTGTGCCGAACCTTTGGTTAGAAATTGTAGCCAGTGCCGCAGAAGAACATAGAAACGATCATTTAATCACATGGCCATCTCGAGCGATCTACACTACTGGCCATTAAAATTGCTACACCATGAAGGTGACGTGCTACAGACGCGAAATTTAACCGACACGAAGAAGATGCTGTGATATGCAAATCAATAGCTTTTCAGAGCAATCACACAAGGCTGGCGCCGGTGGCAACACCTACAAAGTGCTGAAATGAGGAAAGTTTCCAACCCATTTCTCATACACATACAGCAGTTGACCAGCGCTGCCTGGTGAAACGTTGTGATGCCTCGTGTAAGGAGGAGAAATGCGTACCACCACGCTTCCGACTTTGATAAAGGTCGGATTGTAGCCGTCGCGATTGCGGTTTATCGTATCGCGACATTGCTGCTCGCGTTGGTCGAGATCCAATGACTGCAAGCAGAATATGGAATCTGTGGGTTCAGGAGGGTAATACGGAACGCCGTGCTGGATCCCAAAGGCCTAGTATCACTAGCAGTCGAGAAGACAGGCATCTTATCCGCATGGCTGTAACGGATCGTGGAGCCACGCCTCGATCCCTGAGTCAACAGATGGGGACGTTTGCAAGACAACAACCATCTGCACGAACAGTTCGACGAAGTTTGTAGCTGCATGGACTATCAGCTCGGAGACCGTGGCTGCGGTTACTCTTGACACTGCGTCACAGGCAGGAGCGCCTGCGATGGTGTACTCAACGACGAACCTGGGTGCACAAATGGGAATACGTCATTTTTTCGGATGAGTCCAGGTTCTGTTTACAGCATCATGATGGTCGCATCCGTGTTTGGCGACATCGCGGTGAACGCACATTGGAAGCGTGTATTCGTCATCGCCATACTGGCGTATCACCCGGCGTGATGGTATGGGGTGCCATTGGTTATACGTCTCGGTCACCTCTTGTTCGCATTGACGCCACTTTGAACAGTGGACGTTACATTTCAGATGTGTTACGACCCGTGGCTCTACCCTTCATTCGATCCCTGCGAAACCCTACATTTCAGCAGGATAATGCACTACCGCATGTTGCAGGTCCTGTACGTGCCTTTCTGGATACAGAAAATGTTCGACTGCTGCCCTGGCCAGCACATTCTCCAGATCTCTTACCAATTGAAAATTTCTTGTCAATGGTGGCCGAGCAACTGGCTCGTCACAATACGCCAGTCACTACTCTTGATGAACTGTGGTATCGTGTTGAAGCTGAATGGGCAGCTGTACCTGTGAACGCCATCCAAGCTCTGTTTGACTCAATGCCCTGGCGTATCAAGGCCGTTATTACGGCCAAAGATGGTTGTTCTGGGTACTGATTTTTCATGATCTATGCACCCAAATTGCGTGAAAATGTAATCACATGTCAGTTCTAGTATAATATATTTGTCCAATGAATACTCGTTTATCATCTGCATTTCTTCTTGGTGTAGCAATTTTAATGGCCAGTAGTGTAGTCACCATCCCCCTACATCTGTACGAACAAGTTAATTTGAGACTACTGCCATACAGTTAGAAAAGGCACATCAGTATTAATGAACATTACGGAGACACAGTGGTGTACTGCTCATAGTCGCATATTTAAATGTTATGAAATTAATACCTGTCTTCATCGAAGAGAGTTACGAAGTCCGGTATGTTTCACTGGCAATGTTCTGTATTACATATCGACTGTGTTAGTATCTCATCTGTAAAAGAAGATTGCCCATCACTCTCGGACCATCAGAGAGATAATTTAGATGGTACTGATACGGTAGTTTAGAATAAGTTCCTTTTCCCTATTTCTGCGCCTTACTTTTGTTTGATATATTTTGTTTCGATACTGTTTTATTCTAGAGGTTGTATATGATGCTTTACATACGAATCTACGACAAGAAACGTCATCCGACGACGCGACAGAGCGTCAAAATTATAGGCGCCGGCACCCATAAAGCTATATACATACTGGGTGATTCCGTGATGATGTCAAAAACTTTCAAGGATGATGGAGAAGGTTAAATTTATCAATTTGAGGTAAGGATCCCTGTGCCGTAAATAAACGAGGCGAAAGTTATAAGCCAAAATCGTTGTAATATCTCTGTCAGTGGAACACATGCAACAGTACTGCTATTGCTAACAATGTAGCGTATGCAGCTTTCAGAGGTGGTAGTATGGACCGAAACCAAAAGAATTCCCAATAAACATGGGCTCTAAAATGTACACATGAGGAGCCATAAGCACTTGTTCATCTTTGCTAGTGGGAAACAAACCTCCTCTATTCAACAAGTCCTCATAGCTATGAAGGTATGGGTGTCATGTTTACTAGACATTTTTCTTGTTATGGTCCGCACTGCAACCTCTGGAAGGTGCTTATTGTACAACCTTAGCAACAACAGTTCCGGTATATGATTTCACTGTCAGAGGTATCACAACTGTCTTCGCTTATAACTTTCGACTCGTTCGTTTCCAGTACACGGCCCCTTATTTCAAATTGACACATTTATCCTTCTGCATCATCCTTTAAAATCTGCAACATCATCTCAGAATCACCGTGTATACGGGGTGGACCATTTTAATCCATAATGGGAAACAAATAGGGATGGAAATAAGATACAGCAAAATGTTTTAGATAAAAGTTGTGTGTGGCAACTACTAATTGCCGTGGCCTTGAACATGATTTTTAAGGTGATTTAGAGGTTAAAGTGATTTTTTTTTTTAAAATGGGAACCCTAACATTTGATTTAAGATTTGAGAATAGCTGCACATTTTAAGTACAAAATCCTTATTCAAGGCCATGGCAAGGTTGAATCAAGGCCGAATAAGCAAATATGTTTTAATTCTAGTTGGAGTTAACTCAGAATGGAGGAGGGATACAGAAAAATACAAAGTTTACAAAGTTAGATGTAGATCGGAACGGGCAAAAGGGTCACACATCATTACCATTAACCATGATTTTAAAGGTACTTATCGAAGGTCATTCGAAGATTGTGTTTTGTTTCATTGAAATCCCTATTTGTGACGTCGGATTTGGAAAGAGCAAACAGATGTTTGAACTTTAAGTTTTAATTAACGTGTTTATTGGTAAAACTAAATATATCATTGGGTATAAATGCTATTGTGGCATTTGCAAGGCAGAACAGACATAACTAAAACGTACATCATTAACTTACATTTTGACTACATTGTGGGAGCAACCAGTGATCAGTGTTATTACTAATATTTACTATCAAAAACAGTCTTGATCACAAATTATTTATTCCGGTGACCAGTTTCGCCCACAACTGTGGTCATCTTCAGACCTACAAGACAAATACGAAGTTTGATCAGAGGGCAAGGAGCAAGACCCTCCTTCTGGCGGTAAATCACTATGGCCCTCAGATCAAACTTTGTATTTGACTTGTAGGTCTGAATATGACCACAGTTGTGGTCTAAACCGCTCACCGGAATAAATAATTTGTGATAAAGACTGTTTTTGATAGTAAACCTTAATTTACAATTCGTTAATGAGTCCCACCGCCTCTCATTCCTCGGGATTCCCTTCCAGTTTGTATCTATCATTGCATTTTGCTGTATTCGTCCTCCATTCTAAATTAGTCCCTACCAGAACTGAAAACATGTTTGCTTATTTGACCTTGACTGAACTAGCCCTGACCTTGAATCCTACTTTAACCTCCAAATGATCTTGAAAATTACGTTCAAGGTCACGGTCATTAGTAGTAATGCGTGACCCTCTTTGCCACCTACAACTTCTACCTGAAACATTGTGCTATACCTCATCTCCACTCCAAGTTATTTCCCCTTATGGACTTAAATGGTCCACCCTGTATTCAATCCTTTACAGGCACCGGCGCCTATAGCTTTGATGGTCTTTTGCGCCATTGGACGATGTTCACGGACACGGATTCCTATGTAAAATTTGCACCCCGTACATTCACAACCTGCACAGCTGTCCAGAAGCCCATAAATTTTAAAAATGTTTTTGTATGAATCTGACCAATGGCATCACAGATTAGTTGGTCTAGTAAACGATGGAGCGACATCATTTTACCCAAGTGGTCTGTTCCATTTGTCTTCTGTTACTCAGACACAGCCGACAGACATGTTCTCAAATACGCAGCTGTCTGCTACGGACAGATAACTGGAGCTGTTTGCAGCGCTGCTGGTTTACAGCTGTGTGCAGCACTATTGCGACAGGAACACAGGCTACTCAAGTTTTGCGGCAGTTGCTCTGTTTCCTTTAGTTACTGTTGTTTCTACAGTTTTCTTCGTGTTAATGTGGAAACTACTGACGTGTCTCCCGTGAGCTTGATGTGTTCTTGCACACTACCCGGTACAGGAATTTTGCTCCCGCGCGCTTGCAGGGGGGTTCCAGGTGAGGACTCGCGCAGCGCGCAGCGAGCGGTGTGTCTGCTGGAACGGGGCCGAGGGCAGGGCAGCGAGGCGCGGCCGGGTCGTTGTCTGGAGCTAGACAGCAGGCGGCTGTGTCTCCCTCGCTGCCGCTCTGTCTCATTCACAAGAGAACAAGCTACAGTTGTTGTTGTTGTTGTTGTTGTTGTGGTCTTCAGTCCTGAGACTGGTTTGATGCAGCTCCCAGTACCTACTGCAACCTACATTCTTCTGAATATGCTTAGTGTATTCATCTCTTGGTCTCCCTCTACGATTTTTACCCTCCACGCTGCCCTCCAATACGAAACTGGTGATCCCTTGATGCCTCAGAACATGTCCTACCGACCGATCCCTTCTTCTAGTCAAGTCGTGCCGCAAACTCCTCCCCAATTCTATTCAAAACCTCCTCATTAGTTATGTGATCTACCCACCTAATAATCTTCAGCATTCTTCTGTAGCACCATATTTCGAAAGCTTCTGTTCTCTTCTTGTCCAAACTATTTATCGTCCTCGTTTCACTTCCATACATGGCTACACACCATACAAATACTTTCAGAAAAGACTTCCTTGCACTTAAATCTATACTCGATATTAACAAATTTCTCTTCTTCAGAAACGCTTTCCTTGCCATTGCCAGTCTACATTTTATATCCTCTCTACTTCGACCATCATCAGTTATTTTGCTCCCCAAACAGCAAAACTCATTTACTACGTTAAGTATCTCATTCCCTAATCTAATTCTCTCAGTGTCACCTGATTTAATTCGACTATATTCCACTATCCTCGCTTTGCTTGTGTTGATGTTCATCTTATAACCTCCTTTCAAGACACTGTCCATTCCGTTCAACTGCTCTTCCAAGTCCGTTGCCGTCTCTGACAGAATTACAATGTCATCGGCGAACCTCAAAGTTTTTATTTCTTCTCCATGGATTTTAACACCTACTCCGAATTTTTCTTTTGTTTCCTTCACTGCTTGCTCAATATACAGATTGAATAACATCGGGGAGAGGCTACAACCCGTAACATTTAAAAGTCTGCTCTCCCTGACGAGATCAGTAGAGACGCAGCACAAGGACGGGTAAGCAAATCTCCCGACTCCTTTTTAAAGGAATCATTCCAGCACACGCTTTAACCCAGTGGTTCTCAAACTTTCCGATAGCGCGGACCCCCTATTTATAAGGGAAAGTGACCTGCGGACCTCTCCTTGCAATTCTATCTCAACTTTCACATGTTACTAAAACTGTACTAATTAGGGTCACCACTGACAAGAAACAGATCAAGAAAAATAATGCAACAAGTAATTTATTCATAAGATACACGACTGCTGCCTAGTGAACGAAATTTCAATTGGAAAAAAGTAACTTAGAGAAGTATAGCAACAGTACAGTAATATAAAAAATGCGATAATATGGTACAGTGTATTAAGAACAGTAAATGAAAATAAATCTCTTTTTTTTATTCCATTGAAATCTGAAATAAGTTCTTTCTCCATCAGTCGCAGGTAAGATTCCACATTAAGACGATTTCAGTTTAAGGTTTAATACTGCAGAGAGCAGAAAAGGTCTGTTCACATACGTAAGTAGTAGGAAAAGGCGAAAATATTGCAATGTCTTTCTAAACAACTTTTCACACTCGCAGCGCACACGCAACCAAAAGGTACAAAGTTCATTTTCTTTGAAAACGTTTATCCATGAAGTATCGCAAGGCAGTTCCAATAGCACTTCCTGTTCTTTCGTGGATTTCTATATTAGTGAAAAAAAATTCAATCCAACGATTACCTGCTTCTGGGGCAGGAAAATAGTCTCGAAAACTTGCAACTAATATCCTCAAGTGTCCTACAAATGTATTGTGTACTTCAGCAGAGAGTTTTTCACATGAAGAATTAGTTAAGTTCTCGGGCACTGGAAATGATGACTAGTTATTGTTTTGAAATAGGAGTGCACACAGCTGCGGTTTCTTAATTGTAGCTTCAACTTTACTCTCAACCTGCAAGATATTGACATTTCTTCCTTGCATGTCTAAGCTAAGTTCATTGAGAAAGGAGAAAATATCTACCAAATAGGCCACTTTACACCAGTTAAAATCACACGATTTCTCGTTTCAAAAGAATGTTGCTTTTCTAAAAGTAACAAGTGCACTTCATCGCGCAGCTCAAAGAAACAGCATAGAACTTTCCTTCTTGTCAAACGACGCAGCTCAGTACTTAAGAAAAGTTGAGTGTGTTGACTGCCAATTTCTTCTCAGAAAACTGTGAAGAGACTGCTATTTTGAGAACCAGATTTAGTAAAATTAACAAGTTTTGTAACTTCACCCAGAACACATTTCAAATTCTCATGCGTCTTTCTCGCTGCCAGAGTTTCTCTGTGTATGAGGCAATGAGTACTCTTTACTACTGGTGCCATGGGTTTCATTCGAGCCATTAGGCCTGTCTTAAAAAAAAAGAAGGAATTTCACTTATTTGAAGTGGTCCCATACTCGTATAAGGTTGACCAGCTTCATAGGATAGATTTAGTAGAGGGGGAAAACATTTAAATTTGTAAGCGTAGTTGTAATTTTTAATTGCTATGTTTTTCGTAACTGAAAATATACTTCCCACATTACAGTTTTGAGTTCCATATTATTACAAGACACTTCAGTTTTTAGGCGTAGCGGATACCCTGGCTACATTCCTACTTTGAAAAACAATACTTTAACCCACTTAGGAAAAGCATGACATCCAAGATCTATATAGCCAGATAAATTTTGAACACCACTCCTCCTGAATATGGTTTCGATGCCTAAACCACTGTGCTTCCACACTCTGTTGGTGCTACGATGGTTGAGATAGGACAGTCAGTCTGTGGTACAACTTGTATACACGAGAGAACAATCGCCCAAACATCCGCTGAGTTACGAATACTAGCGGTAGTCATAAAATATTAAGTATCACACAGAAAAAAAAAATCAGTCCGTGACCTTGGGGCTTGCTGTTTCTGCCTCTCTACATATTCACCCTTCAGTGTTACACATTTCCCATCGATGGATGACTTTGTGGAGACCTTGCTTGTGGAAGTCTGCATTCTGGCTGATCAGGAAAAGGTGCATCTCGAAACCTCGTCGACATTCTGGAAATCCCTGCCACGCACGCTGGTGCAAGATATCGAGCAGACAGGATCAGTAGATTCTATTCAGTGTTTAAATGTTTGTGTAGAGTTCCTACGATTCTGATCACATGATCCACACTGGCAGCTTTCTAATTATGTATGATTTCAATAGCTTTAATTTCACACCCAAAGCTTAGTTAAGGACTTCACTTCACGTTATTTATCATTAACGGTCTGAACCGACCAATAATAAGCGGACCCTGAGCAGACAGGGGCGAAACGGTTGGGCTACCTCACCACTGAGTACAGAACTTTGTTTCACACCAGCAACATGTTCGTGATGCGAGTGGATATTGTGTCTCATTCAGATTAAGTTGAATTTCAAACTAGCCGCGGGAACCATTTGTAAACACACTCTGCGTCTAGTTTACCTCGAGGCGATACGTATCTGAGGAGGATGTTACGTTATATAGTGCAACAGTGAATTGTTATTTAAAAGTGCCTCAGGGACCTTTATCTACCTTTTATATGTCAACAAACTCGGGCGATGACAGTTGTTCCAAATTATTATGATGCTCGATAAGTGAAAATTAGATTTCGCTATCTTTGATGCAAACCTTAGTATTAGACTGGCTCTTAGAAAATGTTTCTTACGACATATTGTTTCCTGACTTGGAGATTGAAGTAATAAAAAAATCAGGTGGCATCTCTGTATTTTGAAATTTTATTTCTGTGGTGCTTAAGTAGTCCCAAACGCTACTCCAAAGATGTTTAGTGCATCCATGTTAGGGTCTGCCACCGATAAGAACAAATCCAGTGAGGACATCTTGTCTAAAATTGAAGTGTCTTGGGGAACTCAAAGCTGTTATGCGAGAAGTACATTTTTATTTACTAAAAAGAAGACACGATGTAAGCATAGCTCATTCAAATTACGCTAAGAGGCGGTCTGGGGAAAATTTTGCAGTGGTTTCCCGCGAAATAGCCAACGTAACCCTCCACAGGCAACTATTCCCAAAGAAGAACTTACGCTGAAGGCATGTCCAACGCAGTAATATATCACAGCTGGAACATTTCATATTTCATCCTAATTAATTAATTAGTTAGAAAGGGGTAGGACCCGTTACAATTTCTTCATTAGAGGAAGACGAAATAAGTCAGGGACTCTGTCAGAAGAAATGTGGGGAACGTCAAAATTTGAAAACCGAAAGATGTTGCTAGTGGGGTTGTATCCTGTGCATAACGAGCTGGGGTGTTGTCATGGAGAAAAACATCCACTTGAGGTTATCTTCCCCCGGCGCTTCATCTTGCAAGCCTCCTGTAACTAGTCAGGAGATTTCGATAGTACGCTGTTGCAATACTTCGTAGCGATACATTGAGCACTCGCCCATGGTGATTAGGCGGTTAGAGAAATCTGAAGTGGCCTGACACAGCTGCAACATCACCGCCTCCGACTCACTCCGGCGAGTTCTCTGAATGGGTGTGAGCAGCCATGTTCAACATGTCATGCAAGATGGTGAAAATTGACCCATGACTCGCCTCGACTGCGGCACGCCGGTCTTCGAGCAACAGCAGCTTCTCTTGCGATTCCCCAAGTCTTCGCAGAGATATGGTCTGTCATTTCGGCGTTTATCATTCTGACTTGTTTCACCACACCGCAAGCGTCTGCGCCACCTAACCGCTGTCACAAAATAATGAATTTTCGTTGTACACCTCCATCAACTCAACACGGATTAATGGGTCTGAGCTCTGTTCCATATGGGACGTAACATCTGAGGTCATCAGACCCCTAGAACTTAGAACTACTTAAACCTAACTAACCTAAGGACATCACACACATCCATGCCAGAAGCAGGATTCGAACCTGCTACCAGTTCCAGACTGAAGCGCCTAGAACCGCTCGGCCACACCGGCCGGCAAACACGGATTATCACAGCGTTTCTTCCCTCCAGGTACAGGAAACTAGTTGCCGCACAGTATTTCATTCCATCAATGGGTTCTCCTTTTTTTTTCGGTCACGGTTCTGCGGCTAGGAGTTTCAGTATGTGCCAAGACTAAAGGCATGTTGATGCATATAAATAAAAAATTAGATACGTAGCTATTTTTTGAGATGGTTGTTAAAACTTTACGATTGCCCTGCGAACAGTGTTCGTGTGCTGGCCAATAGGTGCGCAGAGCCATAAATTAATCTGCATGTCTGCTGAGCACGCCATGTATACCTCTCGTTGTCAGCTGCGTGCTAGACAAATTTTTCTCGCTAGTGCGCACTGTAACCCAGGCATAACTAACACGATCCCGCTACTGCAGTCCTGGAGAAAATGTTGGCTGCACTGCTTTGAACTGATATTACTTCATACTATGAATTGCAGGGATTTCAGTATCTACGTGCTACAACTGAATTGACTTGTAGAAATAGCACTTCCCACTTTTTGACACTACACGAGTTATTCATATCTTCGTGAGTATAGAGGCAATATTTACAGTTTTACGCAAAAAGAACACGTCTACCATGTATGCCTGGTCTATACACAGGGTGAAAAATTTTAGTTTAGTGAAGACACGGCACATCGCTTGCAGAGGTGCTGTTTCTGTTCTAAATGTGTGCGCAGGATACTAACACAGCGAACGTTCTGTGCAGGCAACTCACACTTAGTGCGGTTAACATTCACAACACAAGGGACAGTACTGCAAAATTTTGTATATAACATGCGGGGGGTGCTAAGAAAAGTCCAGATGAAGTTTGTTGTTTTATCTTAGACGACTTTAATAATGAGTTACCAAGTTCTACTAAGTACCTACACGTATTTTCTTATGGGTGTCCCGGTCAGACAAAAGTAAAACTGCCCTTAGATTTCTTCAAACCCTCATTACTACTGGAAGACAGAATGTACACCATTATTTTCCCGTACTTGGGAATTATTTCATGCTATGTGATCGTTATTTTGGTGTTATAAAGAGGAAAATTTCCACATCAGGCAGAATCTATTCATTGAGTTAACAGAACAAGAACAACTGCTTTAGTGTTCAAATGATACAGACAGCAGACATTTTTGGTTTTCGTAATTAGGGGTCCAGTACCTCAATGATAAATATTTTTTCAGTGAAGTCTATGAGAAGTAGAGTGAAAAAGATGAAAAAACAACATCCATGTAAGTGAATTTATGGACTTGCAATATGAGAAGGATCGTGTCATAGGATAGAACTTCTTTCATGGACTGCTTGTTCATAATTTTAAACTATTACTTTCTGCAATAAACCGTCCTTTGATGCCATGTATTCATTCTCATCCGCAGTGCTATGTGGGAGTAAATGAGAAGAAACTAGTAAACATAAGGGAACTTCAATCATATATAGCAACAAAACATCGTGACTTTTATGATGAACTATTAGCTAGACCCACTACAACAGCCCGTAACAAATTTTGGAAATTTTGTGTTACGGTCTTATGGGACCAAATTGCTGAGGTCATCGGTCCCTAAGCCTACACACTACTTACTCTACCTTAAACTAACTTATGCTATGGACAACGCTCATACCCATGCCCAAGGGAGGACTCGAACCTCCGACGGGGGGGAGCCGCGCGGACTGTGACAAGGCACCGGGGACCGAGCGGCTACCCCGTGCGGCGGCTCGTAACAATTTATGTTGATAAATAGCTTTATAATTAAATCGAAATGTCGTAAAATTATTTTCTTTTTATTTTAAAAATCATCTTCTGTGTCGAAATTTGTGAGACATGAACATTGTAATTTTTTGTTATTAGGAACACTTGGTATGTGATAGGAAGAATGGGTCCTATAATTTGTTATCAGTTAAAAACTTTTCTGTAGTAAGAAATAAAGTTTCTAAATTCATTATAGACTATTAAAGCCGATTTACTGCTTTGTGGTTTCTAAGTTATTACCGTTTATTTCAGAAAAAGCACTCCTCCATCATTTTTAAAAAATTCTCTTGGCTTTTGTACTGCTCTCATTTTATCGAACGCAGTGTAAATATATTTGCACTCAGTGGCAGATGAAAAAAAAGCTCATTGCTCTGCTTGCTAGATTTTCCCTTATAGAACGTTTTTCTCATTTCCTGGGAAATTTCACTGAGTGGAGAAGTGTTGTTTCAGAAATAAACGATTCGACTGATTTCATGACTGGCTCAACAATAATCTTTCGTCTTTCTAAAAATATTTCAAAATATTAAATCAGGTCGTTCACACATCCATTTCTTTCGCCAAGCGGGGGATTAGCCGAGCGGTCTAGGGTGCTGCAGTCATGGACTGTGCGGCTGATCCCGGCGGAGGTTCGAGTCCTCCCTCAGGCATGGGTCTGTGTATCTGTCCTTAGGATAATTTAAGTTAAGTAGTGTGTAAGCTTAATGTCTGATGACCTTAGCAGTTAAGTCCCATAAGACTTTACACACATTTGAACATTACTTTCGCCAATTTTCTCAACCCTGCCCACTTATGCAGGTGAGTAACCAGCATAGCGAGTCTATCACTAATGCTTGGCTGTCAAGGAGAAGATATGAAGGTGTAATATAATATCGGAACACAGGACTGTGCATCAACGTCTTGACGTAAATCCCATATGTCTCTGGCACTGTTGTTGCTAGTGGGCTCTCCGAAGGGTGGGTACTTTTTAAGTTCAGCGATTTCCGTAATGATATTTCACACGAGTAGCGTATGTGATGGAATCATATTTCCCTCTCTCTTCCTTTCATTCCATACTCATCCATAACAACACAAGACAAACATCATTTTGCATAAGCACTTATCAACTCCCCACATTACACAAACACACCCTTGACTCTTCATGAACACATCAGATAGGACCTTTACAACAATCAGATTTTCCCATCCTCATCAACGCTAATTCACAAACATGGAACTGATCTTTTTACTTTTTGCATGTTTTCTACAATCATAACGTCATGTTAACTGGCTCTTCCATCGCTGGTTTGTTCCCTTTATATTTATTATTGTTCCGCTTCTTAACTTTTTAATTTCACATCACTACACTGCCAAAAATGCAATTACTGTGTGTTCCTGCCTCAGTCTAAACGAGTAACCTCTTTTCCACTCTTCGCAAATATTCTAACTTCTTTGACGGTGATAGACGAAGTCTGATTGTGGTCTTGTAAGCCAAAAATCGGTTAACTAAATAAATTAATCCTGTACAGCACACACAATATCGTGCTTTTCATTTACAACACGAAATATGGACAGAAGGGTACAACTTCTTTCAACTGTGAAGTACGGTCAAGTTTCTCCAACGCTTTGGGCGGTTATGTCGTAGTGTAGAGCCTCCTACGGTCAGACAAAGCAAAGATTTACGAAAGTCTTTACACTGGGGTGAACATTTTCATTCAGAGACGCACGTTGTCTTCCAACATTACCTGTCGTTTACTAAAGTGATAATAATTCCTCCATATGGATATATTTGACGCTAGTTCCACAGTCATGAGACAAAAATAAACTGTCTTGGTTCTCTTAGTTCCACAACTGCTGGATTTGGATACTATTTATTCATCGTGCTCTTTTCTGAAAAAGCAGTTGAGTATAGCCCTTATTTACTATTTCACATAGAATTTGACCGCTTTACATTCGAAGAATGGCTTAAAAATCCATCTCCCTCCACTCAGGATTTATAAGTATCTATTCTCAGCGAGATTCAGCATGTTCTGGAAGTAAAAGTGTCTCTGATTTGTATTAGGCGGGTTTCTATTAACACACATAAAAAAAGGAGTGGACAAAGAACAGATTCTTGGGGCACGGTTCCACCTTAGACTGCCTCAGTCAGATTAGTGCTTGTTGCCTGGCGACTGTGAAAAAGTGCTTCTGATTTTTGAGTACTAGACACAAAAGTATCTCCATAGGGAGTATAGAACGGTCTACACCATGAAAACATTTTGTTAGAGACCCAACATCCCCAACATTTAATCAAATACAGCGTAGTATACGTTATATTTTACGCCGTTGATCATTTCCTGAAGTTGAAATGCGAGTCTGCCAGAAAGTTGTAGGGCATGAAATGTCTTATTAATCTTGTACATACCCATTTTACATCGTCTTCAGAACACTGCTTTATGTATTTACCTCATTTTGAAGTCTAATTTCGATAACGGGCATTTAATTGTGTCGGGATAATCACTCTCATGGACCTGCTACACAGATGACTCAGCACATTAACATTTGCGAAATATGTTCCAACAATATTCGTTTTGTAAATAAAAATCGCCTTTTCTTACTGCAATGTATTTTATTTCTTCCAGGCGTGTTTCGTCTTTTACTTTAAGGCATCTTCAGTGAAATCTAGAGTGATGCAGTTTTGTTTTGATATGCGATATTTGTAGATTATAAAACTGTTTTATAATCTATCGAGAATGATACAGTTTTGTTTTGATATGCGATATTTGTAGATTATAAAACTGTTTTATAATCTGCAAATATCGCATATAAAAAAAACTGTATCATTCTCGATTCCACGGAAATACCTTAAAATAAATGACAAAACGCTTCTGGAAGAACTAAAATACATCGCAGCAAGATAAATTGCTTTTTACGTACAAATCAAATATTTCTGTACTGGATCTGTTGTGATGATGCCCACGCAAACATACTTGTTGCGCAACAACAGCTTGTACAGAATCGAGTCAATCGAGAGAACTACACTGCCATTTATCACAAATGTGGAGAATTTTCTGTGTAGTATACATGGTGTTAGTAATAAAGAGTAGTTGTTATCGTCTAATGACGACAAAAGAAAACACAATGTGAAAAAGAAACACCAAAATCAAAACAATTTTTACCCATTAAGTTATGCTTTATGGCTGTCAGACTAAGCAAAGTCTGGCGATGTTGACAACATTAGAGATGGAATGCTTAAACATTGAACTAGAAAAAAAGGAACAAATTCAACAATTGTTCTTCGCCAGTTTGCATGCACAGCTCAGAAAAGAGACACTGCTTCTCAAGTCTCAGCAAGCAAACAATAAAAATGGCGTATTGTAATGAAACGATAGAAAACATGATGTCTGTTTAGTTCCCCGTGTGCCGGATGTGAAGATGACTTATGGCAGTTGTACGATTTTTAAAAGACATCAAATTAAAATTATCGAGGAACGTCGCGATACGATGGTTTGACACATCATTTATTGTGACATCCGGAAACGAGAGTTAAGCGTTCTGCCGCAGTAGGGAGTGGATCTTAGCCCCGCCTGTGCCACAGTTGCTGGCCGACAAACAAGACGTTAATCAGAAGCCGTCAGCAGACAGGACAACAAGTTGGAGAGCTGTTGCGTAACGTGTGCTGTGGGAGGGACGCGTGACGCAAGGTGTGCACAGGTGTGTTCTGTGCTGGTGTGCAGCGCCAGCCGCCCGCCCCAGACAAACTATCACGTCAGCACCCGCCACTGAGCACACGTGTGGATCACGTCACCCTCGCCGGGACAAACAGCAACGACTCTGAAAAAGCTGGTCGTGAAGTTAACAATGAATAAGGGCATCATTAAAGTCTCAGTTTATTTCAAAGATTTGATGGGTCTGTTCAATAACACTCAGGAAGGAAGGAAGACTGGGTTTAACGTACCGTCGACATCGAGGTCATTAAAGACGGAGCACAAGCTCAAGGGTGTCAAGGGTGGGAAACGGAATCGGCCGTGCCCTTTCAAAGGACTAAACCGGCATTTGCCTGATGCGATTTAGGGAAATCACGGAAAACCTAAATCTGGACGGCAGCACTCAGGTTTGAACCATCGTCCTCCCGAATACGAGTACAGTGTGCTAACCACTGCGCCACCTCGCTCGGTAACACATGTTTGGGTCCTTAAGTGCATAACTTTCTTTTCATGGAAACTTATTTTCTGACATTTACCATGGCTTTTCAATGCCGCAAATAGTCGAATATGTAAATAAAAAAGTTCTAGATCAAGTATAAGTCCCTCCTTAACAGTCAGGGCTAAACTGTTCTCAAATTAATATCACACATCTTCTACCTGCAGTGGGACCATGTTTCGTAAACCACTTTGAGACTTAACTTTACCTCCAGGGTTGATGCCTAACGTATAACTTAGGACAAAAATAACTTTTCCATGATGTGTCATTGCTAAATACACTCATGCTCATAAATTAAGGATAATGCTGATACATCGTGAAACAGTGCTCTGGTGGGCGGTTTGCAGGTTTAAATAACCTCGGGGTATGACCATGCGGTGCATTTGACCTGCGGTGGACGCACGGTGGCGCTGGCAGGAGTCCACATACGCAGAGGTGTGTTGGTGCATGTGAAGAGTACGGTGCAGCGAGTAAGTGCGCAGACGTTTTCAGAAGTGCTAATGGTGACTGTGTGTTGGAGATGGCTCAAAGAACACATATTGATGACGCTATGAGGGGTAGAATATTAGGGCGACTGGAGGCTGGTCAAACACAGCAGGTCGTAGCACGGGCCCTCCGTGTGCCACAAAGTGTGATCTCAAGATTATGGCAACGATTCCAGTAGACAGGAAACGTGTCCAGGCGCTACAATACGGGACGTCCACAGTGTACAACACCACGAGAAGAACAATATCTCACCATCAGTGCCCGCAGACGGCCACGGAGTACTGCAGGTAGCCTTGTTTGGGACCTTACCGCAGCCACTAGAACAGTTGCCTCCTGACACACAGTCTACAGACGACTCAACAGACATGGTTTATTCGCCCGGCGACCTGCAAGGTGCATTCCACTGACCCCTGGTCACAGGAGAGCTCGTAAAGCCTGGTGTCAAGAATACAATACATGGTCATTGGAACAGTGGTCCCAGGTTATGTTCACGGGCGAGTCCATGTGTAGTCTGAACAGTGATTCTCGCCGGGTTTTCATCGGGCGTGAACCAGGAACCAGGTGCCAACCCCTTAAAATCCTTGAACGGGACCTGTATGGAGGTCGTGATTTGATGGTGTGGTGTGGGATTATGATTAGTGCACGTACACCCCTGCATGTCTTTGACAGCGGAACTGTTACAGGTCAAGTGTATCGGGACGTCATTTTGCACCAGTATGTCCGCCTTTCCAGGAGTGCAGTGGGTCCCACCTTCCTCGTGATGGATGATAACGCACGGCCCCACCGAGATGCCATCGTGGAGGAGTACCTTGCAAGAGAAGATATCAGGCGAATGGAGTAGCTTGCCTGTTCTCCAGACCTAAACCCCATAGCGAACGTCTGAGATGCTCTCTGTCGACGTATCGCTGCACGTCTTCAAACCCCTAAGACACTTCAGGAGTGCCGGCCGGGGTGGCCCAGCGGTTCTAGGCGCTACAGTCTGGAACCGCGCGACCGCTACGGTCCCAGGTTCGAATCTTGCCTCGGGCATGGATGTGTTTGATGTCCTTAGGTTAGTTAGGTTTAAGTAGTTCTAAGTTCTCGGGGACTGATGACGTCAGCAGTTAAGTCCCATAGTGCTCAGAGCCATTTGAACCATTTGAAAACTTCAGGAGCTCCGACAGGCACTAGTGCAAGAATGGGAGGCTATACCCCAGCAGCTGCTCGACCACCTGATCCAGAGTATGCCAACCCGTTGTGCGGCCTGTGTACGTGTGCATGGTGATCGTATCCCATAATGATGTCGGGGTACATGCGCAGGAAACAGTGGAGTTTTGTAGCACGTGTGTTTCGGGACGTTTTTCTCAACTTATCACCAATACAGTGGACTTACAGATTTGTACATGCGCAGGAAACAGTGGAGTTTTGTAGCACATGTGTTTCGGGACGTTTTTCTCAACTTATCACCAATACAGTGGACTTACAGATCTGTGTCGTGTGTGTTCCCTATGTGCCTATGCTACTGGCGTGAGTTTGTGTAGTGCTACGTTCTGTGGCACCACGTTCTGCAATTATCCTTAATTTATGAGAATGAGAGTATAACAGTACGATGAAACTTGGACCATATAGAGAAAGCACTGCTACAGCATAGAACAGTAGGTAAGTGATAGAAATACCCAATGCAACGAACAGAAATGACACTATTATTTAAAGACTATAATAACATTGAAGTCATCGTGATTCTTGTTGGTCCACTGGGTATTACAAAAGTCCTGTATGGGAACATCTTACAGATCCGGAACTGCCGTCCGAGGTTGTCACACATGCTATTAAGAGTGGGATCACCACGGATGTCAGTTCAGGCTCTGTTAAGGTGCTTTCACGCTGGCCACAAGGTTGGTCAAGGGGTCTTGTGGTAAGGGGCTCCATTCCTCCACCAGCGCGGTTGACAGACGCTGGGTGGTCGCTGGAGCAAGTGGACTTGATGCAGTAGTCTCCCCGACGCATGCCACGCGTGCTCTGAGGAACGGGGAGGCCAGTCCATTCGCCAAATATCCTCTCGCCTCCAAGAATGTCTTCATCTGCGCTATGAGCTGGTGTCGGCATTGTCATCCACAAAAATGAAGTCAAGGCCGAATGATTCCTTGAAAGACGCGCATTGGGTAGTGCCACAAGAACGTTGATCTGTGACTGTACCGTGTTCAAAAATCTGGAGGTCAGTACGCCCATGATACATTGTACCTCCCCACACCAGAACACCTAGATCACCAAAACCTTAATGTTCGACAGTGCTGGATGTATGCTCATGTGGAGAGAGGTGCGAACACGTTGTAAGTAGGCTGTTTATGTTTTCTCAGGCTGTTTATGTTTTCTCTATGTAAGTAGGCTGTTTATGTTTTCTCTATGTAAGTAGGCTGTTTATGTTTTCTCTATGTAAGTAGGCTGTTTATGTTTTCTCTATGTAAGTAGGCTGTTTCTGTTTTCTCTATGTAAGTAGGCTGTTTAGGTTTTTTTATGGTAACGCCACCTCTGTATGAAAATCACTGGCTGTGCTGTGTGCAGTCTGTGGCTGCTTTGCATTGTTGTAATACTCGCCATTGTAGTGTTAGGCAGCTGGCTGTGAACAGCGCATAGCGTTGCGCAGTTGGAGGTGAGCCGCCAGCAGTGGTGGATGTGGGGAGAGAGATGGCGGAGTTTTGAAATTTGTCATGAACTGCTATATTTGTATATGATGATATCAAGGTAAATACATTGTTTGTTCTCTATTAATATCTTTCATTTGCTAACTATCCCTATCAGTAGTTAGTGCCTTCAGTAGTTTGAATCTTTTATTTAGCTGGCAGTAGTGGCGCTCGCTGTATTGCAGTAGCTTGAGCAGCGAAGATTTTTGTGAGGTAAGTGATTTGTGAAAGGTATAGGTTAATGTTAGTCAGGGCCCATCCTTTTGTACGAATTATTGAAAGTCAGATTGCGTTGCGCTAACAAAATATTGTGTGTCAGGTTAAGCACAGTCTTGTAGAAATGTTCAAAGGGGAAGTTTCATATGGCGACCCTGCCAGGATAATGTGTCGTAAATGTTCAGGTAATTTGATTAAGCAAATGCGGATGAGTTCTGAGGGGCTGTATGGGTTTGACAGGTACTGATTCTTGTGCAACATGTCTTCAAAATATTTCACAAGACTGGAAAATTCAGATTGTTCGAAATGTTTCATCATTATGATGGCATGTTTTACGTGGTCTTGTGTGGCTTGAGACCAATATGCTGAGAGAAAGGCATGGTAAAATTCTCCTTCATAGTCAGGGCCCATCCTTTTGTACGAATCATTGAAAGTCAGATTGCGTTGCGCTAACAAAATATTGTGTGTCAGGTTAAGCACAGTCTTGTAGAAATGTTCAAAGGGGAAGTTTCATATGGCGACCCTGCCAGGATAATGTGTCGTAAATGTTCAGGTAATTTGATTAAGCAAATGCGGATGAGTTCTGAGGGGCTGTATGGGTTTGACAGGTACTGATTCTTGTGCAACATGTCTTCAAAATATTTCACAAGACTGGAAAATTCAGATTGTTCGAAATGTTTCATCATTATGATGGCATGTTTTACGTGGTCTTGTGTGGCTTGAGACCAATATGCTGAGAGAAAGGCATGGTAAAATTCTCCTTCACTGTGGCAATCGTGAATGACCGATCGCATTCTTACAGCTGGTTCATTCTCTAAGTAGCCACACATAAATTCTAATCTGTGTTCCAACGACCAGTTGGGAGGAAAACAATGAGAGAATTGATGGAGCCATGCTTGTGGATGAATGTCGTTGCCAGAATTCTTAAATGTTTTGAATTTACGTGTAGTAATGAACAGCTTATAGTCAAAATCGTCATGTCGGCGAGTCGCATATCGGTCATTGTTAGGTCGTGTCGGCCGTTCCATCTCAAAATTCGGTGCACATTGCCAATTTCTTTCATAACTTCCGAAATGCCCTGTGTTATTATTTTGCGGCTTTTCCGTGTTTCTAAGTCCCTCTTCCCGTGTTGGAGCGCGAGTGTCCTCTGAAATACGTAATTCTTGTATTACCTGTGTCAGCTGATCTTGTACTTCCCGGATTTCTCTTTGGTGTTGTGTATTAATTTGATTCTGATTTTGTTTGAATTTTCTTATTTGTTCATACTCTTCTGTGTCAGTGAAGGCTACGGGTCTTGTGTCATTCAGATGATCATCTACCTTTGTAGATAAGTTAGTGAATTGATCCGAAAGTTCGGCTACTTTCTCCGATAGTGTACTTATTTCCTCAGCGTGTTTTTCTGAACCAAGTTTCAGAGTATCTACTTTGTCCTTTAAGTTTTCCTGAGCTTTTGCAAGTTGCGTAACCGAATCGGTAGATGCAACTGAGTCAAATTTAGCTTGCAAGGTCTCATGATTTTCATGAACAATAATTTGCAGTTCTTTTATGGCTGCTTCGTGATTCTGTAATGCATTTTCATGCCGCGAAAAAATAGGTTGAAAATGCTCACAAATTTGAGTTTTTACGTCATTACAGACTTTTTGACATTTCGATTCAATGTTATGTAACTCAGTAGTTAAATCTTCACGCGTTTGTTCAAGAGTTTGTTCCAATGAGTCTAACTTTTGAAGCTGTTGCTGTGTTTGTCTCTGGTGTTGTTCCATTGTGTCTAACTTTTTAAGATTTTGTTCCACTGTGTCTAACTTTTTAAGATTTTGTCCCATTTGTTTCTGATTTTGTTCAAGTGTTGTGTCTAACTTTTGTAGCTTTTGTCCCATTTGTTGCATTAACTGTAATAACAATGCACTGGTGTCTGAAACATGTTCCATATGAAACTTCCCCTTTGAACATTTCTACAAGACTGTGCTTAACCTGACACACAATATTTTGTTAGCGCAACGCAATCTGACTTTCAATAATTCGTACAAAAGGATGGGCCCTGACTAACATTAACCTATACCTTTCACAAATCACTTACCTCACAAAAATCTTCGCTGCTCAAGCTACTGCAATACAGCGAGCGCCACTACTGCCAGCTAAATAAAAGATTCAAACTACTGAAGGCACTAACTACTGATAGGGATAGTTAGCAAATGAAAGATATTAATAGAGAACAAACAATGTATTTACCTTGATATCATCATATACAAATATAGCAGTTCATGACAAATTTCAAAACTCCGCCATCTCTCTCCCCACATCCACCACTGCTGGCGGCTCACCTCCAACTGCGCAACGCTATGCGCTGTTCACAGCCAGCTGCCTAACACTACAATGGCGAGTATTACAACAATGCAAAGCAGCCACAGACTGCACACAGCACAGCCAGTGATTTTCATACAGAGGTGGCGTTACCATAAAAAAACCTAAACAGCCTACTTACATAGAGAAAACAGAAACAGCCTACTTACATAGAGAAAACATAAACAGCCTACTTACATAGAGAAAACATAAACAGCCTACTTACATAGAGAAAACATAAACAGCCTACTTACATAGAGAAAACATAAACAGCCTACTTACATAGAGAAAACATAAACAGCCTGAGAAAACATAAACAGCCTACTTACAACGTAATGCACCCAGGAACAGCGTCAAACATACGAGGGGCGTTTGAAAAGTCCGTGGAAAGTCCGAGAGATGGCACCACCGGCGCGTGTCGAAGTCATGTTTAGTTAGTAGCATCTTTGGAAAGAACGCACACCAAGTTTCAGCCATATTGGTCTCTTTCTTTGTGTTTGGCATTCGTGTGAATCAAGGAAGTCGAGTGATTGTCAAAAAATGGACGAAGAAGAATTTCTTGTGGTGATTAAACATTAGTTTACGAAAGGCAAAACGCCTCAGGAGACTAAAGAGTAGTTTGATGAACATACGTTGACTCTGTTCCTTCGATTATAAGACTTTATAAGTGGTTTCAAAATTTTAGGAGTGGCCATATGGGCAAAAATGATGCTGAACGTTCCGGATGCCCTGTGGAGGTTACGTCTCTAGAAATCATTGATAAAATCCATGATATGGTGATGGATGATAGAAGAGTTAAGGTGCGTGAGATTGCTAGTGCTGTGGGCATCTCGAATGAATGGGTACATAATATTTTGCATAATCATTTGAACATGAGAATGCCATCCGCAAGATGGGTTTCGCGATTGCTCACACTTGACCAAAAACGGAATCGTGTGAATTGTTGCAAGGATGGTTTGCAGCTGTTCAGGAAGAATCCGCAGGACTTTAAGTGTCGTTTCGTCACTGTGGATGAAACATGGATTCATTACTATACTCCTGAGACCAAACAACAATCTAGACAATGAGTTACCAAGGGAGAATCTGCACCAAAAAAGGCTAAGACCAGTCCTTCGGCCGGAAAGGTTATGGCGACTGTCTTTTAGGATTCGCAAGAAATAATCCTCATCGACTATCTGGAAAAGGGTAAAACTATTACAGGTGCATATTATTCATAGTTATTAGACCGTTTAAAAACCGAGCTGCAAGAAAGACGCCGGCAATTGGACCGCAAAAAAGTTCATTACCATCACGACAATGCACCAGCACACACCTCAGCAGTTGTGGTCACAGAATTAATGGAAATAGGATTCCAACTCATTTTACACCCCCCCCCCCCACCTATTCTACAGTCTTGGCTCCGTCGGACTACTATTTGTTCTCCAATTTGAAGAAATGGCTGGCGGGACAAAGATTTTATTCAAACGAGGAGGTATTTGCAGCAACTAATAGCTATTTTGCAGACTTGGACAATTGCTATTATTCGAAAGGATCAACAAATTAGAACAGCGTTGGACGAAGTGTACAAGTCTCAAAGGAGACTATGTCGAAAAATAAAAAAGGTTTACCCCAAACACGTAAGTAGTTTTTATTTTTGCACGGACTTTTCAAACGCCCCTCGTACTCGTTTTGGTTGTTCAGGTGTTATGGTGTGTGGAGACATGTTGTTGCAGGGGAGCACTGGCTTCCAAATCTCTGAACAGGACATTGTCACGGGTCAACGTTAATGGGTCCCTGTACTCCTTCCCCATGTGTGTCTTATCAAGGGTGCTTTAGGCCATCATTTTTATGGATGACCATGCACGACTGCATCAAAGAGCGCAGGTGGAGGGGCTCGTCGTTGGGCTCATAGCGTATTTCTTTCAGTTACCTTCTGTACTATACTGCGGCAGCTCTTTCTGTGTGTGGCCCAAGTTTCATCGAGCTGTGTTACTGGCAATCACATATTATGAGATATTTACTTTCATCTTTAAGTTTTGCACACCAGAGTAGTTTCCGTCCTTTGATGGGAGTCCATTAACTCTCTTAAGAGATGACACAAAAATGTCTTTCTTTTTGTGTCTCGTTTAAATCTTACAGCTGCGGCGCCCTAGACATCAGTCGCTGACGGCACCCTGCACGACTTATACGTCGTGCGGGTTGCAGCGACCTCAGCCCCTACAGTGCAGACGACATGGAACTTCGCAACCACGGAACTTCTCGGCCAGAGCAGCAGAGGGTGTCAAGGTCACTGCGTCCAGGCCACCAGGCGGTGTGCACGACGTCGTTAGAGTTCGTTGGCAAACGGCTTATCTTCATCCATCCACATGTCACCTGACAAAAATAGACCCGCAAGTATGCGAGTCATAACGAACCTAGTTAAGATTCACCATGTGTTCGGGGAGATGTTTATCAATAAATGTTCCATATTGAAATATACCAAATGGTTGTGCAATGAGCAGTAGCATCGATTGCGCTATTCCAATTACATTTCCGTCTCCATAAAGCTACAGGACGAAAGGTAATGATATTACAAGCTGTTTCTCGATAAAGAAAAAAAAAAAAAAAAAAAAACAACTGAACGTAGCATAGAAACAAAGTTCACGGAGCAAGCAGATCGCTACCGCACAGATAATTTTAAATTTGGGCAGTAAACAGGTGCACAGCCAGTGTACAGATTTGATTTAAGTACGTAAGTGAAATATAATAAAAAGGTATATTACAAGGCAATCATCGAAAACTGGAAGTTTTTCCGAATTTGACGCGGTTATAAAACCTATTTTTTATCCAAAAGAATTAAATGATTTCTATGCTTTTGGTCATGCGCTGTTGTCATTTTTCTGGGTGCACTCAGCCTCGTGATGCCACTTGAGGAGCTAGTTGACCGAATAGTAGCGGCTTCGGTCACAGAAAACCATCACAACGACCGGGAGAGCGGTATGCTGACTCCACGCCCCTCCTATCCGCATCCTCAACTGTGGATGACACGGCGGTCGGATGGTCCCAATGGGCCACTTGTGGCCTGAAGACGGAGTGCGGTACGGGGGGGGGGGGGGGGGAGAGGGTGCATGCTTTTGGTCACTACAGAGGACACGGTGGACAAACTGGCAGCCAAACCACCAGTGACGAATGAATCATTCAGATGTATCTTGAACGATATTAATGCAGCAGTATCCTGGCAGGCCAACTAAAACATAACAAAAATTACAGTGCCAGAACAATTCGTTACCTTTCCTGCCAGCAGACAAAGAGAAGGCAACTGTGTTCCACTACTGCCGAACGAAACGGTCTGCAGCTGTACAAGACAAGGAGTCTGAGAATGTTTGTTTCATGCACAATTGTAAACGTATATCTAACTGCAGCAATAACTCCTGGATATGCACTGAGGTGACAAAATTTAAGGTAGCATGAACTCAACAAGTCGTTGGAAGTCCCATGCAGAAATATTAAGTCATTTTGACTCTACAGCCGTCCATAATTGCGAAAGTGTTGCTGGTGCAGGATCTTATGCACGAACTGACGTCTCGATTATGTGCCTGAAATGTTCGGTGAGAGTCGTGTCGGACGATCTGGGTGACCAAATTGTTCCGTAGAACTGTCCAGAATGTTCTGACATGGCGCAATGTCATTCATAAAAATTCCATCGTTGTTTCGAAACATGAAATAGATGAATGCCTGCAGATGGTCTCTAAGTATCCGAACGTAGCCATTTACAGTTAATGATTGGTTCATTTTATGTAAACACAGCCCAAAGCATTATAGAGCCCCCACCACCTTGCACGGTGCCTCGTTGACAACTTGCATTCATGACTTCGTGGGGTCTGCTCCACGCTCGAATAATACAGTCAGCTCTCCGCAACTGAAATCGGGGCTCGTCTAGGGTCCATCCGATATGGTCACGAGCCCATGAAAGGCGCTGCAGCCGATGTCGTGCTGTTAGCAAAGGCACTCGCGTCAGTCGTCTGTTGCCATAACTCATTAACGCCAAATTTCGCCGCATTGTCCTAACCGATACGTTCATTGTACGTCCCACATTGATTTTTGCAGTTATTTCACGCTGTACTGTTTGTCTGTTAGCTGTGACAACTCTACGCAAACTCCGTTGCCTCTCTGTCGTTAAGTGAAGGCCGTCGGCCACTGCGTTGTCCGTGGTGAGAGGTAATGCCTGAAATTTGATATCCTCAGCACACTGATGATACTGTGGATATCGGTATATTGAATTCCCTAACGATTTCCGAAACAGAATGTCCCAAGCGTCTAGTTCCAACTACAATTCCGCTTTCAAAGTCTGTTAATTCTCGTCGCGCGTCCATAATCACGTCGGAAACCTTTTCACATGAATCACCTGCGTACATATGGCAGCTCCGCCAATAATGCTCAGGACTATGATGATGGATAAATTCCGAAACGTATCACAAGAGCAATAAAGTCAATCCTTGCCTGACGTTTGACGTTTACAATTGCGATTCAGTTAACCTGTATGCAAGACAGGTGATTGAATTAGTGTAGACGATTGCAGAAATAGGTCTGAGTGCATTGAATCGTAGTATCGAGTAACAGCGGCAACTATAGTATTGAAAGCAGTACTGGTAGTACAGGATGAGGTTTATAATAGTTATATAGTACTTTGAACATATTATTGTTAATAGTAGTTTGTAGACAGACATCAATAAGATACCATGTTGTAAGAGATTTCATGGCCTATTTTAGTTCCTAAGCTAAAACGGTACGGTTACGCAATTATAAGTAAAAAAATGCCTGTGGGAGACGGAAATAATTGAGGTATTTTGGCATTCCTTCCGCGAATATAAAGCTACAACTGAGACAGATATGTTCATTCACAATTCACAATAGAGAAAGTCTTGTGTCGTTATATCGCTACGATGCCTCACGTTATTCGCTGAGTTGACTTTCCAGTCACGTGTTATCCTTCCGCAGGGTTATAAGGACGCATCGGGTTAGCAGCGGTGTGACGTCTCTGTTTTCCTCCTTCTGAGGAGACACTGCGCGAGTAGCCACGTACTCACCCGTCCGTCCATTACGAAAGTAGGGACGCCTTGGCCGGCGTGACGTCACCGCATGCTCTCCACACCGCACGTACACTTTCGGCGTCAACACGTCATTCTGAACGAGCGCCGTGTACAGGCGTCCGCTAATCCGTGGGAACACCGCCGACGTTCACATTCAGCACAGAACGCAAAAATAATTTCTTACCTCATCAGACTCTACGGGTTGACGTGTAGCTCAGACAGGGCCATCCGATTCGACTCAGATTGGGCAGGTCACTTGTGTACAACCTAAAATAAAGGATTATATTTAGGGTCAACATACCCCCGTTATTGAGAAAACCACCCCTTAAAGTCATGACACGCTATAGAAGTGATGGGATCGATAGATAATTGAAAATTGAGCACTTTTCATCGTCATACGCTGCCTAAATAAAAGAAATAGTACCCCTGGAAAGACGACGTTGATTTTGTTCCGATGACGGCATATGCCACCTGGGGGGATAGTAGATGTACCGATAGTCGGTTCAACCTCGTCCACCAACAGATAGCGTAGTGACGTAGCTACCAGAGCGCCATCTATGTCTATCCTCTAAGATGGAATGCTCACAGCCAGGAGGCTCAGTCTGGTGCAAACGTGTGGAGCAAGGAGGCAACCATGCCACGAATACACACCTGTGCTTCCTACAGCCAACTGAGTAAGTTTGAAAGGGGTCAAATTGTGGCCTTCCGAGTGGCGGGATGGTCATTTCGGAGAACTGCCGCACAAGCTGGACCTGCTACGTCATCTGTGCAGCGATGCTGCTATCACTGGTCACGTGAACATTCTCATACCTGTAGACGAGATTCTGGACGTCCACGCAGCACAGGCACCCACCAGTATCATAGAATCTTAAGGGCAGCATCGGCAGATCGTACTGCTACCACAGCAAACATAAGAGGACTTGTGATCCCACACGTACCAAAACGAACTCTTGAGAACTGGTTGTTAGCTGTGAGACTACCGGCACGCACATGTCTAGCCTGTCTGCCACTCACGCCACAGTTTCGATGTGCACGGCTTGATTGGTGCCGTCAGAGGATCACGTGGAAGATGGAATTCAGAGCCGTGGTCTTCAGCAATAAAAGCAGGTTCTGTCTGCAGCCAAGCGATGGTCGTTTGCGCGTACGACGTAGACCTGGTGAGCGCTGTCTAGTAGAGCGCATTCGTCCAAGACACACTGGCGCCACTCCAGGTCTTATGATCTGGGGCGCGATAAGCTACAACTCTCGTTCACTTTTGGTGTTACTGGAGGAAACGTCCAGAATGTTGTTAGACCCGTCTTTCTGTCGTTCTTGCAACAGGAAGGCGTTGTTCCAACAAGATAATGATCGCCCACTCACTGCCCGTGAAACTCAAAGTGCTGTGCAAGACGCGCGGCAACGTCCCTAGGCAGCACGATCTCGAGACTTGCCCCCAATCGAGCACGTCTGGGATGTGATGGGTCGAGAAGTGACCCGTGTGAGTCGTCAACCAAGAACTCTTATAGAACTACGTATGCAGCAGGCGTGGCATGAAGTATCCCAGACAGTATTCAGCACTTGTGCTATCGACTGGATGCCAGAGTCTGCGCCTGCATTGCTGCCCGTGGAGGTTACACCACGTACTAATATGGGCGTTTCAACATGGGTCGATACCTGGTGCCTCAGAACCGCTTGCGCTACTGGTATGTTTATGCAATCATATCATGCATTCGATACACACTGCTGCAATAATAAATCATCAGTGAACTGGAAACCTTAAAACTTCTTTATTTAAGTGAGTGTGTCTGTACTTAAATTGCAGAAAGACTGAGAAGATGAAACTTTTACGGTATTTGATTCTGAAACAGCTGAGTAAAACTAAACGCACTGAGCCTGTTTTCTCTTTACTTTTTCTTATCATGTCAACACTGACCCACAATATTCTAGCGCAACGCAATCTGACTACTCAAACAAATTACAACCTGACTTCAAATAATTAATTCGACCGAATGGCCCTGACTAAAAAGAAATCTTAACAATAACCTATACATTTCAGTAAGCATTTACTTTACAAAAATCTTCATTGCGCGAACTACTGCAATACAGCGAGTGTCAATACTGCCAGCTAAATAAAAGATTCTAACTACTAAAGCCACTAACTACTAATAGGAATGTGGTTAACAAAGGAAAGATTTTGTTGCAAACCAAATAATGTATTTTTTATCTTAATTATGTGACATCCAGTTCAAACACGAATATAAATCGTCATTGACATCCAGTACAATGATGTATAATCATGAATAATTTTCAATCTCCAAATCGGATACTTACAGATCGTCCGCCTACGCTAACACTTCAGATCTTACCATCAACGCATACTTCTCACATCTAACATCCATCACTGCTGACTGTTCACCCCCAACTGCCCAACAGTACTTCCATCACTGCTGGAGTCTAACTTCCAACTGCCCAACAGTATTGGCGATTACCTTCCAACAACGAGTCCAACCAGCCGTAGAGTCTCTTACAAAGATAGCGCCGTCAGAGATCCAATGCAAAGCGCTACACAGCGCTGCCAACACAGAAGCAACCTTCTTACAACATGTAAAAGGGTATACAATTTATGTTTTGCCGGCAGTGTATCTGGGGTCCGGAAACATATTTTCCTAGTAATCAACTAATTCAACGAACTTCCGTTGGCGTAGCGACCAAGGCATCTGGCTGGAGAGCAGATAAGGTGAGTTCGATTCTGAAATGCAGTTTTATTTTTTCCCATTTGTATTTCCTTTCTTTAGTGTCGAAATTGGCAGAAGTATGGAAGGAAAAATTTTATTCCTGGGCACCTTACAATGAATCTTTCACTGGCTACGTTGCATACCTCACCACCCTTTGAACAACTAGTGTGTGTGTGTGTGTGTGTGTGTGTGTGTGTGTGTGTGTTGTTCTTAGTGTAAGTTAGTTTAAGTAGTGTGTAAGTCTATCGGATGATGACCTAAGCAGTTTGGTCCCTTAGATATCACACACATTTGAACATCTTCGTACCAGTTTCGATACGGAAAAGATAATTAAAAAAAAAACAATCAAGACTTTTTTTTTCTTGTTCGTTACGCCGGCTACTCTTTCGTTTAACAGCGTGTATTCAACAGTACCTTTGTGGGTGTATACGTAGCATTCGTAATAGTTTCGTTCCTCGATTTCTACAAAAAAGCGTTTGCGGACCCAATATATCATGATAAAAATGCTCAGTTTTCAATTACCTTTCGGTGCCTCTAATTTTGAGTCGACTGCACGCCATGAACTTTGGGCGTGGTCTTCTGACAAGCGGGGCGCGTGGGTTTGGGGTTGGGTGTTGAGCCAAAAACGTACAGTTTTCCTTTTCAGGTTCTACAAAAGCGACCTGCCAACTATGAGGTCGTGTCTGGAGCGTTCCCCTTGTGAATGGTGACCGAGGTATCGAACACTGCTTTCCGCTACAAGACCTTTGAAAGGGCACGGCCGACTTCCTTCCCCGTCCTTCCCTAACCCAACCCTACCTCTACGCATCCCCTTTCGGCGCCATATATTTTTTCTTAGCTGTGGATGACTCGACAGAGACTTTCGCTGTATAATTCCGCAATGTTGTGTTTTCAGGAAACGTTCCTCATGAAAATCACCTCGTAGTCATTTTCAATGTGTCTAGTGCGCAACATGTTCCCTTACCAGGGAAAATAAAGAAGTCACTGGGCCCCATGTGAGGAGAATACGGGGTGAGACAAAATTTGGTAGCCCAAATAAGCAGCATATCTTATTGTGTCCTGTGCAGAATGAGCAAAGTGGTTGTCGCCGGGCAAGAACAACTCCTTGGACAACTTCTTGCGACGCTTCGTCTTTACAACCAGTACTCACAGGGGAACAGTACGAACTTCCCTTCAACGATTTGATTCACACTGACAGAGTGTGTGGGGAGCGACTAGTGTTTCAACATATATGAACAAGAAGACGCATCTCAACCGTTTTCGAGAAAATCGGGTTCGAAAATTTTAGACGTTTTTACTTTGTATGGTCGCTGTTAACCACGGTGTCCACAGTCGAGCGGTTAAACGCCTATTTTCGTATGCACGAGAGCCTTGGAGCGAATCTCACTGCTGGTACTATTTTTCTTTTAATCCGCACGTAGTTTTTAGAAGATGAAACATTTGCACACTGCACAATATGCTGTCACCTTACCCGGAAAATTACTACCAACGGACTCGGTTCCTTGCAGGAGACCCCTGGCTCATTAGGACCGAGGCTCAAAAAATCAGTTGATGAGTGCACACGCAAATACAAAAATGGTACGACAGCATCTTCAAAGTCCAACAACTCACAGCAGCGTTATACGAGAATTTTCTAACTAACATCTTGAAATCATACTTGAGAGAAGAAGAATAAAATTTTCCTCCTCGAATCATAGGGGGAGCAAATGTATACGCATTTGTACGACGAAACTTTTCGAAATGGTGACGGCCTGCCAATGTGCACTGTTAAAGTAATTCCTCCAAAATGCACCCCGCTAGTGAAGTCTTGCGGCGTTTATTTTTACGGTCAGTTGAAAAACCTTATAAAGCGCCTATAAAATTGCGCGTACACCATCGAACAGAACAGAGACATAGCTTCCAGAGAAGACTGCGTAAAAATTCAAGCAATCGTACACCATCGGTTCTCTGCACCGATATTTGGTGGTGCGCTTCTATATGCGCGGTAAGATGGGAAATGGTGTGATGACCGAAAATAGTTTTTCAATGTAAACCAAATTTGTTTTGTAATAAATGCAATGATAGAACCATGCACATGCAAAAATTGGAGTTCATTAAATGTCCTGTATCTCGCAATAATTACTGTTTTCCATGTTTCTACGAACAGTACCACCGTGATTCATGCAGTGCTCCACAGGTTACACACTACACTTGTCATAAGTGTAGTTGATATAATATAAATAAAAATGCTGTACTGATTTCAGTGTATTCTATTTCTACGAGGGGGAGTTGGAAAATAAGTTTCCCCAGTCGACTGTGGGCAGAGTTGTGTGATATGGGCAAAAGACGATACGGCAGGTGAACGTGCACGTGCAAGACACCAACACACCATTGGGTAGAGGTCGACCGCGATCAAGCAGAGGGCGCTGTCGCTGTGACTGTGGAAAACGGAGGCCAGCCGCTCAGTCTTTTCCCGGAGCTATGGAGAGAAGGTGCGTTTTGGAGTCGTGATCAAAGGCGGAAGTGAGAGCTGTTATCCGCTATGAATGGGCACGTGGAGTATCAGGCACAAAAACTCATAACCGCCTTGTTGAGGTGTATGGGGCAGGTGTGATGTCGAGGCAAATAGTATCGAGTGATGGACGTCAGCAAACGCAGGAAATACTGAGACCTGGATAGATGTGCACGGCCACTACAGATGCAAATGTCAGGAAGGTGGATGACATGATTAAAGCGAACTGGCTTATCACCACCGATGGAGTAGCGGCAGAACTTGGAATCGGACATGAGTGAGCTCACAAGATCGTCCACGACATTCTTCGATACAGGAACGTGTCAGCATGATGGATGCCCCCCCAACTGACCCCGAAACACATGGAACAACGCGTGGCGTTCAGCCTGGAACAGCTCGTGCGTTACCATGAATCTGGCAATGACCTTCTGTTTCGGATTGTGACAGGGGATGAAACGTGGGTCCACCATTACACGCCCGAATCGAAGGCCGCATCCATGGAGTGGAAACATCCGTCATCACCTGACTGAAAGAAGTTCAAAAGCACTCCGTCTGCTGGTAAAGTGCTAATCACCGTTTTCTGGGACGCCAAAGGAGTTTTGCTGCTGGAATTTCTGGTCAATGCAACCATCAATGCTGCACAGTAGTGTGCCACTCTGTCGAAATTGAAAGAGGTGATTCGGAAAAAGCGGCCTGGCCTTCTCAGATCTGGCGTTCTGATGTTGGATGACAATGCGAGACCACAAACGGCAACGGCAACGCAAAACCATATTGCAACTCTTGGTTGGGAACGCCTACACCATCCACCTACAGTCCGGATATCGCACCAAGTGACTTCCATCTTCCTGCTTTGAAGAAGACTCTCGGCGGAAGGCGCTTTGGCAGCAGTGCTGACGTCAAACAAGCCGTTCAACGCTTCTTCCGTATGCAACGCCCTGATTTTTTCCTGGAAGGCTTTTTGAAGCTTATAAAGCGGTATGACAAATATCTCAATGTATTTGGAAATTATGTAGAAAAATAAAGATATGTCTTATCTTTAATGTCTCATTCTCCTTTTTTCCCTTTCGCACACAACTCTGACCACAGTCGACAGGGAAAACTTATTTTCCAAGTCTCCCACGTATTTCCAGTCTCCTCACGAAAATTATTTTTCTTCTTTTTCCAGGATAAAGCTTATTAAAATGATAAATGAATTTTCAAATACTGATAATTTTTACTGTCATAATACACTTAGGTGACAAAAGTCATGGAGTAGCGATATCCACATATGCAGATTGCAGTAGTATCGCGTACACAAGCTGTGATGGGGCAGTACATTGGCGGAGCTGTCGTTTGTACTCAGGTGATTCATGGGAAAAGGTTCCGACGTGATTATGGCCGCAAGACGGGAATTAACACACTTTGAACACAGAATGGGTTGGAGCTAAACGCAAGGGACATTCCATTTCGAAAATCGTTAGGGATTTCAAATTCTGAGATCCACATTGTCATGTCACCACTGACAATGTAGTGGCCGGCGGCATTCGCTTAACAACCGAGAGCAACGGCGTTTGCGTATAGTCGGCAGTGCTAACAGTCAAGCAACACTGTGTGAAAAAAACCGCAGAAATCAATGTGGGATGAATGACGAACATATCCGTTAGGACAGTGCTGCGAATGTAGGCGTTAATCGGCTATGGCAGCAGAAGATCGGCCGGAGTGCCTTTGCTAACAGCACGGCATCGCCTGCAGCGCCTCTCCTACGCTCGTGACGATATCGGTTGGACCATAAACTACTGGATAACCGTGGCCTGGTCAGATGAGTCCTGATTTCAGTTGGTAAGAGCTGATAGTAGCATTACAGTGTGGCACAGACCTCACGAAGCCATGGACCCAATTTGTCAGCAAGACACTGTGCAAGCTGGTGGTGACTCCATAATGGAATGGGCTGTGTTTACACGGAATGAACTGGATCCTCGATATGTTCGGCTGCTTTGCAGCCCTTTCTGGACTGATGTTCCCAAACAACAATGGAATTTTTGTGGTGACGATGCATCATGTCACCGGGCCACAGTTGTTCACGATTGGTTTGAAGAACATGCTGGACAATTCGAGCGAATGATTTCGTCGCCTAGATCGCTCGGCATCAATCCCTTCGAACATTCATGGGGCATAAGCGAGAGGTCAGCTCGTGCACAAAACCCTGCACCGGTAACACTTTCTCAATTATGGACGGCTATAAAGGCAGCTTGTTCAGTATATCTGTAAGGGAATCCAGGCCCGCCCGGTTAGCCGAGCGGTCTAAGGCGCGGCTTTCTGGAGTCGGAAGGAGCGCCTGGTGCCCGGCACGAATCCACCCGGCGGACTTGTGTCGAGGTCCGGTGAGCCGGCCGGTCGGTGGATGGTTTTTAGGCGGTTTTCCATCTGCCTCTGCGAATGCAGGCTGGTTCTCCTTATTCCGCCTCAGTTACACTATGTCGGCGACTGCTGCGCAAACAAGTTCTCCTCGTACACCACCATTACTCTACCACACAAACATAGGGGTTACACTCGTCTGGTGTGAGACGTTGCCGGGGGGCGGGGAGGGGGGGGGGGGCTTCACCACGGGCCGAACCGCACAATAACCATAGGTTCGGTGTGGGGCGGCGGAGGGGTGCAGTGGACTGCGCTAGTCGTCGTGGGGTTTTGGACCACTGCGGCTACGGCGGGGACGGAGCCTCTCCGTCGTTTCTAGGTCCCCGGTTACCATACAATATACTACAATACAAGGGACTTCCAACAACTTGTTGAGTCCATGCCGCGTAGAGCTGCCGCACTACACCGGGCAAAAAGAGATCCGACACGATATTAGGAGGTGTCTCATAACTTTTGTCACCTCAGTGTAAATCTGTTGTTGGAACTGCATGTGAATGAAAGGTAAGCAACAGCAGTGAGATTCGATCCAGACAGCTCTGGTTTACGCACTTACTCAGCTGCAGAGTCCTGAAATACTAGTGACCACACGAATTATATATTCGTGACTAAAACTTTCAGACTCTATTTTCTCGAAAACAGTTGAGAATTGCGTCTTCTTGTTAACGTATGCCGCAATCCTAGTCCTGTCCTGTACACACTGTCCGTATGAAGCAATTCGGTGCGGGAGAGAGTTGGTACGGTATTCCTGTCAGCGTTTTCTTACCCGATGATCGGTTTTGACCTTTCTTTTTCGGCGGTGCTTTGCTCTTTTGCACTTTGGCCTTCGGGTCACGATGATACACCCAGAACTCGTCCATAGCGGTATACGTGGCTAAAGAAATGGTCTGTACTTGCCTTACACAAGCGACAGCGTCAACGCTGATACGTCACTTTGGCGAGAATTTTGAGTCTGAGCAGTTGGGAAACCCAACGGAAGATGGTCTCCCTCATGTTCAGCATATCGTGCAATATGTTGAATACCGGTCAGTGGTTGACACTGTTTTAGGTTACTGCCTCGACTGCGATAAGCCGGGCCTCCATTTCTCTTGTGATTTAGAAAACCTTTTTTTTTTTTAATTTTTCACAGAGCGATAGTCAGTCACTTCGTTCTCCTTCATACGGACTTGTTTGACCACAACGGAAAAGTTTGCGCCATCTAACTCTTCTGTCATATGACCTGATGGTACAGTGGCGCAGTAAATCGGCAAAATCCCGAACTAGTTGCAGGCTACTTCATTGCCCACAATGCTCCAAACGTCCTCAGTGGGGGAGAGATCCGACGACCTTGGCGGCCAAGGTAGGATTTGGCAAGCATGACTACAAGCAGTAGAAACTCTCTCCGTAGCGAGCGACGGTTAGACTGATATCCCACAGCTTTCAGAGGAGTCTCCAGACACGTCGTCGCTGGCCATCGGGGCTCATTACGAAGCAGGACTCATAAATGAAGACAACTGTAATCCAGTCAATGAGATTCCAGATCGAACACGTACACTATTCAAGTCTCACACCGTGAACTCGGCGAACTTCTTCCACACATGGTTCTCAATCTGTTCTAATACCACGACAAAAAAATGGTTCAAATGCGACTTAACTTCTGAGGTCATCAATCGCCTAAAACTTAGAACTAATTAAACCTAACTAACCTAAGGACATCACACACATCCATGCCCGAGGCACGATTCGAACCTGCGACCTTAACGGTCGCTCGGTTCCAGACTGTAGCGCCTAGAACCGCACGGCCGGCCGGCTACTACCACGACAGCGCTTGACATTAGTCACTGTTATCATATACGTAAGATGGTTGATAACAAATCACCAGTTACAGTGATCAACCGTCGCTTTTCCACCTAGCAGTCACGGAGGAGTGCAATACATTACATTTCATATGTGGACACGCAATCATATGTGTAGGCGTAAATTACCGTTCAGAATTGCAAGACCTCGAATTTATAAATAAGAACTTCAATAAAGAACTCGGCATTTGATAACGATCAATGGGTAACTATAAAATAATGTGAAAAATAGCGTTTACCAAAATGAGAAACCGTTAAAAACGTACATAGCTTTGAAACCTAGTAGTCAAGGATAGCTGGATTCGGTTACGATTGTGGACGAGGCCGTAATCAGTTACTATTGGTTCCCTTTTGCAATTACACACATTTATTTTTGAAACGGTAATTCCAGACTCAGCAATAAATAAAGAGATCACACGTTATTAATGAAGGAATAAACAACCGTGTAATTAATAGTGCTTTCAGTGCATTAAAATTTACCACATGAGCATAAAATACAGACACAGCAAATAATGTTTTAAAAACAAGCCATTGTGATCCCAATTCGAATTTTGAAGCAAGCGACCATAGTCACGGCTGAAGACCTATAACGCCAAGAACGGCAATTATAAAAAAAGTTAAACATACTGTAAAAGAGCAATGCAATAAAAAGACAGGCAGCTGACCACCAAACGGGTGAGACAAAATGATGGTAAACTTGGTAACACAATCATTTAAACCTGCTGTAACGCCAAGAATGGCAATTATATAAAAAATTTATAAACATGCAATAAAACAGCAAATACAATAATAAAACAAAAGGGCCAGTCACAGACGGTGCACCAGGAATCGACTTCTGAGTAGGTCCGGCAAAATACACTTTTGTGAGCGATGAGATAGGCAGCCAAGAGTTGCATTCACTTCAGAAGATAGTAGCTCAGACTAGTGGCAGTCTAACGAATGACTAATAATAATCTTGCTGAGGCTACCCTAAGTCCAGTAAATCAAATGCGGAGATGTAAAAATACGCCAAAGTCGGAACCGGCGGTCTGGACTCTGCCTGCAGAAAATACTGTGCTTAGAGCGCCTGGAACGAGAAAGAAATCACTACCACTAGAGTAGAAGAATCGCCAACGAACCTACAATCAAGAAAGCTGTCAACACTACACACCTCACTGGACAGCAGCGGCAAGGCGAGGAAACGTGCACTACCGTTACATACACCAACACCCAGGGCAGGTAACTGGGGCGTTAGCGGCCACGAGGCAGGAAAAATACCGCTGGCTGGACTTAACAAATAGTAACAAACTGAACGTAAAAAATAGTAATTAGAAGTCCAGGAAAGCTAATCAGATCCGCCTTCCCTAAGCACTCCATTCACTGCTCTTGGCTCAGCAACACTACGAGCAGCAACACGAACCCAAGTCACTGGAGAATCACAAGATCTCCCAATGCTGGAGGTTTCTCTACTTGAATACAAATGCACTCAACTTAAAGCTTGCAGGATCCGGTTTCCGACGAGGTCGTGAACCCTCGTGACCACAGGCCTCCGATCCGGCAGTCCATGCGTGCCTCCAGTGGTTCCGGCGTGTTCTCACACTGCCCGGATCTGGCTCCTCCTGAGTCCCCAACCGAACTGCCCACTGACACGATCCGGAAGAACAACAACGTCGCCCCAGAGATAGGGCCACAGTTAGTACATATCGTTAACCGCCACTGCTGCCACTAGGGAACAGGCAACGCTTGTCAAACGAAGTGGCACCAGTCAACACGAGAAGAAGACAAACAACTGCAACCATGTCAACTACTCGATACGGACTGGCCTCCAACACTGGACGGAAACCTACAAACAGCACCAACGGGAGCCACAGCACAGCTCAAGCTTGAATTTAAATTGAGAGTTATCAGGCTAGTTCCACAAAGGAACGTATAAATAAAATTTGGATTAGAACGCCCATACGGCGTCAACTACAACAGTGAAACGTGGTGCGGCCGATTTTGCTCCAGCTCTGATCGGGGTTCGACATCTCGCCTCAAATCGCATCTTCGATATAAGATAGATTCTGGTGCGGCTCGCCTTAAAAGAACGCGCACCGTGGCGCTGGAGGAAAGACAGAACTAGCCGTATGTGGTGTGCTGCGTGGACAGGCGGTTGTATGTGATCGGAGTACGTAGTGCTGCAGTTTCCGCACGCGGCGCTGGTTAGCTTGGCTCAGTTCCACGAAGGGATCGCACTTGCAGCAAAGTAGTTGCTGTTTACTTCCCGCTGAGGCACCGTTCCGCAGATAGCTCGAGGAACAAGTCATTGGCGCTAGTGTGTTCAACGAACTCAGCTTCAGGTGGGTCGCGTAGTGTGGCTGATGTGCATGAGGATGGTATTCTAGCACTAACGGCGAAGTACGCAGTGAAAGTTTTACATTTGGTAAGCACTAATCCTGCTTTAAAAAATTCGTACTAAATCAAACCTGTGTGAAGTTCGCCATACTGGTTACCAGACACAGATTTAGTTCCAGAGCCCCATAGTAATACGTCGGAAAGCCCTCCTCAAATTTAAAGAGCGCAGTGCACCAAACAAGTGAGGTGCTGTTTATTCATATTCAAATTTGTAAGTTGAGTTTGTAAGTGAGTTAAGTAATTATTTTGGTAATTTAAACTCTTTGCTTTAAACTGCACCAAGAAGCTGAGGTGCTGTATTTGTTTGGTTTGGCAATTAACTTCTCTAGCTCCTTCTCTTGTTAATAACACTTCTGGGTAAATTAAAACCCCAGTCTTTAAATCAGTTGACTACAGCAAGCAATGATATTATTAAGAGCCAAGATATTCGCGTTGCTTGTTTATTGTAAGCGCTTAACAGTTGTTCTGTTGCAGGAGGTATTGTTATTATGTGCGGAAATTGTGTTGATGTAAGATCAAACTAACAACCATAGAGGTGGCATATGCGAGTAGTCCCAGCCGATTGCCCACCCTAAAGGCAATCCGACATGTAAACGGAGTTGGAAACGAGGCGCTTGTTGTTCACTAACTGAAAAATGAAAGCCGGCCGCGGTGGCCGTGCGGTTCTAGGAGCTTCAGTCCGGAACCGTGGGACTGCTGCGGTCGCAGGTTCGAATCCTGCCTCGGGCATGGATGTGTGTGACGTCCTTAGGTTAGTTAGGTTTAAGTAGTTCTAAGTTCTAGGGGACTGATGACCTAAGATGTTAAGTCCCATAGTACTCAGAGCCATTTTTTTGAAAAATGAAAAAGAGATTGTCCAACTTGCCATTGCGGTGCATACCTTTCAAGTAATTTAATTAGCTGATGATTCTGAATATTTGTTTTCTCAAAATTTAATGTAATTTAATGTACCTAAAGAAATTTTAAAATTCATGAAAGCTTTGAATGGTTTAAGTAAATGTTTCAATCTGTTGTAAAGTTCTTTAATTTTTTTTAGATTTGGTTGTACTGCAAGGTCTTGCGAAAGTATGAATTTAAACTGTCATGGTTTTGCAAGTAAAAGAAAGTTTTGCCTAGAGTCCAATACATGTAACTAACTGTGAATTGAAATTGCCAGCCTTACGGTATTAACTAAAACAAATATCTTTTTTAAACAGTGCTTAACATTTCTTGTCCCAGTGCCCCTGCTGCTCCACAAGCTTCGAACTACGCGTTGGTCCAAAATTAATAAGTATTTGTCTCAATAAAGCTGTGTGGAATTGTCTGAATTATAATATTTCTTAAAGTACCTGACTAACCAGCCGGCAGAGCACTTACATTAATCGTGAGTACGCAATAAATTACGGGACCAGTTCAAACAATATTCATAGGTGATTAATACGGCTCAGTGCCGATAGAAAGAAATCACTGTGCGATAAGGAATTTTACCCATACAAGTTAGTCCACGAGCGAACACTTAAAATAATCCAGAGGTTAACTCAAGCCTAAAGCACCTGGTACAAAAGACCTTACGGCACAGCGCATAACGCAAAATAGCAGTTCAGACAATCTACACATTAAGGTGCTCACGTTAAGGTGCACCAGACGCTCAACAGTCCCATTATAATTACATAGGCTTAGGCATTTAAAACTGTTTTTGGAAATAACTGGAAAACAACACATCGGACTGAAAAACGATTGTAATACAAGTAGTTCAAACCCGAAAGGGGACATATACTACTGGCCATTAAAATTGCTACACCAAGATGAAATGCAGATGGTAAACGGGTATTCGTTGGACAAATATATTATACTAGAACTGACATGTGATTACATTTTCAAGCAATTTGGGTGCATAGATCCTGAGAAATCAGTACCCAGAACAACCAACCACCTTTGGCTGTAATAACGGCCTTGATATGCCTGGGCATCGAGTCAAACGGAGCTTGGATGGCGTGTGCAGGTACAGCTGCCCATGCAGCTTCATCACGATACCACAGTTCATCACGAGTAGTGACTGGCGTATTATGACGAGACAGTTGCTCGGCTACCATTGACCAGTCGTTTTCAATTGACGAGATATCTGGAGAATGTGCTGGCCAGGGCAGCAGTCGAACATTTTCCTTATCCAGAAAGGCCCGTATAGGACCTGCAATATGCGGTCGTGCATTATCCTGCTGAAATGTAGGGTTTCGCAGGGATCGAACGAAGGGTAGAGCCACGGGTCGTAACACATCTGAAATGTAACGACCACTGTTCAAAGTGCCGTTAATGCGAACAATAGGTGACCGAGACGTGTAACCAGTGGCACCCCATACCATCACGCCGGGTGATACGCCAGTATGGCGATGACGAATACACGCCTCCAATGTGCGTGCACCGCGATGTCGTCAAACACGGATGCGACTATCGTGATGCTGTAAACAGAACCAGGATTCATCCGAAAAAATAAAGTTTTGCTATTCGTGCACCCAGGTTTGTCGTTGAGTACACGATCGCAGGCGCTCCAGTCTGTTATGCAGTGTCAAGGGTAGCCGCAGCCATGGTCTCCGAGCTGATAGTCCATGCTGCTGCAAACGTCGTCGAACTGTTCGTGCAGATGGTTGTTGTCTTGCAAACGTCCCCATCTGTTGACTCAGGGATCGAGACGTGGCTCGATCCGTTACAGCCATGCAGATAAGATGCCTGTCGTCTCGACTGCTAGTGACACGAGGCCGTTGGTATCCATTCTTTCATCTTTATGATTTCCTGTCGCCATCTCTAGAATTCACGTCCTGTATAATAATACAGTATACTATATGAACGTTGATCAGTGACTAATTATAGCTTCCAGAATGAGATTTTCACTCTGCAGCGGCGTGTGCGCTAATATGAAAGTTCATGGCAGATTAAAACTGTGTGCCGGACCAAGAATCGTACTCTGGACCATTGCCTTTCGCGAGCAAGTGCTTTACAATCTGAGCTACCCAAGCATGACTCACGCCCTGCCCTCACAACTTTACTTCTGCCAGTACCTCGTCTCCTACTTTCCAAAGTTTACAGAAGCTCTCCTGCGAACCTTGCAGAACTAGCGCTCCTGAAAGAAGGAAATTGCGGAGACATGGCATAGCCACAGCCTGGGGGATGTTTCCAGAATGAGATTTTCACTTTGCAGCGGAGTGTTGAAATGAAACTTCGTGGCAGATTAAACTGTGTACCGGACCGAGACTCGAACTCGGGACCTTTGACTTTCGCGGGCAAGTGCCCTACCATCTGAGCTACCCAGGCTTATTTAGGATCTCAATTAACTTTAAATGGTTCCATCAACTTAAACGATATGGCGCTAGATTCGCCATTTGATTGACAAAATACCAAAAATATGAAGGATGATTTTTTAACTTCTTGTCGGTCGGAAAATGGAAATCGCAGTGACAAGCTTTTTTTTTTGGCAAAATTCAACTACACCTTCCAGATACTTCTCTGCATACTCGCTCGCAATCCAACTTAGACATTTCTCGTGGGGTAGTACCAGCTTTCCAATATCCACGTGTTAGAAGGCAGCCGTCTGTGATTTCCGCCAATTCCCTACGGTGGACTGCAGCTCATTGTCTGCACCAAAATGCCGTTCTCATAGCGAGTGGTTCACGTTAGTGGAGAGATGAAAGTCAGAGGGAGCCAAGCTCGGGCTGTATGGTGGGTGATCAAAAACTTCCCATCGAAATCGCTGCTAGAGCCCCTGAGGTGTGTGGCCGAGAATTTACACGAAGAAGGAAATGCATAAAATCACGCGAACCTCAGGACTTCATACTTGGCGGGAGACACTAATTTCTAGGCAGTTTTATGTGATTACTATGCACTCAGAACTGAAAAGTACAGTGTGGCCTGTTTGACGGGCATTCTAGCGTCACTGTGCAACACATCTGCGCAGAGCTTCACTGCGGAGATTGGGGAAAAAAATAGCCCTCTTACTTTATACGAACCTGCATGCACAAGACAGATAATAATCAAAAATAGTTTCATATGAAAATAGTGCTACCACCGATCGGCCTGTGTACGGTTCCATGATATCTGGAGTCGGTAGAATAGGCACCCCTACAAAAAATACATTAACAGAACGGGAGAATGCCTTAATAAAGTATACAATGGGCTGGACCCTCTGCCATGCATTTCACAGTGGTTTGCAGGCTATGGATGTAGATCTGCACAACGTTCTTTAACAGAAAAATATCAGACATCTTGAAACACACACTGAAAACTGTGTCCACTTCGCGCGAAAATATGAAGCCAAGTGATCGCGTCCGCTTCGTCGCATCGCGCGTCGTACCATGCCCCGAGCGTGTGCGTCCAGGATTTGGCTGTCAACAGAGGCCTATCGCAAGAGTCTTGTTACTAGCCTGTATGCACAGGCTGGTGAGCCTCCACTGTCTCTTCAACGACTTGTTCTCGTGACACGTTAAGCATGTAGAGCTTTGTCCGTTCCTACGTGGCCACCATTCAGCTACTTCGCGCAGCCGCCATTCTAACGGCTTTTCCGTCACTGTCCACAGGCTACGAGGCTTTTTGGGGTCCATGTAAGGGCGTGCGTTCAGTTACTAGAGACGGAGGGTGTTAACATACGAAGCCGGGGGTGGAGTAGGGCATCCCCATGGTTACTAAAGAAGACCAGATTAATTTTAGAATTGACTGGTTACAAGAAGAACTGTATCCCAGACTATATTTTTAAAATGAAACTTAACGAGATTTTACATAGCGACAAATTGCGCGTGAAGTGTTCTATGGAAACCAGGAATAGATATTGGTTCCCTGTTATATACTTGTACGAGTGGATGCTTTTTCTTCTTCATGCTACAGGGCCTGAAGGTGACACTGTTCAGGAGTCGCAACTGGTAGCCTGAATAAAAAGCTATTTTTACAAATCATCGACCTGCCCCTTCCCACACTCCATAATCGCCAGATGGAGTTATGTTGGCTGAAGAAGAAGCCCTTACGCGGCTTAGAGTGGAACACAGAATATTACAATTTTTATTGTATTTTGTAGACAAGATTAACACTTATTCTTGGTTTACAAACGGTGTACTGAAATGTTCAATGAAACTAAACTCGTCTTGTGTGTGTTTTGTCGCGTGGTAATATGTTGGCAAAGATCTGTGGCAGGTTATTCATTGGATGCTCTTGAGTCCGTTGAAAGTCGCCGTGTTTATTTGCACGTTCGTTCGCCAATCTCCCCGGCGTCTATCCAATTCCTCGTCACGTGGTCTAGCTGAAACATTCTATAATAATTAGAAAGACTAGAAACAGTAGTATTTACGTTCGGGTGTCACCTAATTATTTATCAGAGATGAGCACACATTTATTTCTTCCATGAAAACAACTCTCACACTTAGTATCGAGTGGTAATACGTAATATTCACAATAGTGAGCTCCCTTCGTTTTTATCAGAGCAAGAACAAAATCGGACTCATTAATATTACATTCAACAGCACAGATAATAAAAATCAGAGATAATTCAATGATAATGTTCGCTTTTCTTGCACAAGGAGTAACATTTTTGGTTCCTACACACAGCACAGTATCTGACGTAGTTATTTCCGAAATAAAGTGTGACTTTGTAACAACCACCAATAACATACATTTGAATTGAATGTGTTTTATATGACGACCTGAGAGGTGGTTTGGATCTCCAATAGGACCTGCCTTCTGTTTTGACATAGTGAGGCGAGTGTGGTTCGAGTTTTAAGATTTTGTGTTATGTTCGGAATTCTTCCCAAAATATCGGTTGTGAAATTTTAATGCGGCACAAAGTGACACGGTCACCCATTATTTCTAAACAGTCATCCAGCCACAACCATCTGTCCCCCTTTTTAGCCGGCCTTTACTGGTATTTCATTCCCTATTTTATCTCGTTATTCTGCTCTGTTTCGCCGGAATTTTGTTAAGGGCTCTTCTGGTGCTCACCTTATCAGGGTTGGCTTTCAGTTGTACTGGGAGAATGCAATTTACTTAAGTACTTTTTAATACATTTTCACCACTCTCATTAGTACATCATTCAGGCAACAGCACTGATGACCTTTTTGTTTAGCGCTCTCACCCATAAATCATCACCCTCATCCACGTAGGACAATTCAACCACTGGAGACTGTTTCATTTTTTCGCTCGGCGCAGCGTTCAAAACAAATGGTTCAAATGGCTCTGAGCACAATGCGACTTAACTTCTGAGGGCATCAGTCGCCTAGAACTTAGAACTAATTAAACCTAACTAACCTAAGGACATCACACACATCCATGCCCGAGGCAGGATTCGAACCTGCGACCGTAGTGGTCGCTCGGCTCCAGACTGCAGCGCCTAGGACCGTACGGCCACTCCGGCCGGCCGTTCAAAGCAGTTCGCCCTCGTAGCGCGATGCCTTACTGCTTGTTCGGATATCTGTTCATGTGTGCATGGCTGTAAGGTCGACGAATCGCTCGACATCTGCACCGATCCAGTACGGCAGATGAACGAGGCGGCAACAAGCGGCATTGTTCGCGGGGAGCACGGAATCGGTCGAGAGAGCCCGCGCGGCCCGTGGGCAGTGCGGGCGGCGAGCCGAACCTCGCCGGGCCCCGCCGGGCCGCACCGTTAGTCCGTTACGGGCGCATTCCGCTCGCGAGCCCGGGATGAATGGAACGCGCGTCACCGCATACTCGAGTGACGTCACGGCCTCGCTGCGCCTGCGTGGTGCGGCCGCACGGCCAGCCGGCCAGCTCCGCGTATGGCTCTCCCTAGCGCAACCGAGCGGCATGCAAGCGACACGGAATGATGTCACGCTCTCCACTCTAGTCAACAGACTTTGTATTCAACAGGCCTTCTGCATCTCCAAAAGCACGCACTCTGGCAGTCCAAAATTCGTGGAAATAGGATGGTTAACGTGGAGTGACAATGTGAATGTATTTTGTTGTTGTCAACTTCAGTCTCAAGACTGGTTTGATACGGATCTAACCCAATCTGCGCAAATATTTATACCTGTTGTTTTGCTATTGCAACATCCATGCACTAGAATGTAGTCAAGCCTTGGTCTAGCAATACAATTTTTACTCCACACACACATCTTTCCTCGAGCACCGTATTACCTAAGGTGGAGTTAGGAGAAGTGTTGCCAGGTTGAGAGGTGTGCAGTAACTCTTAATCAACATCTTCATTAACCAGATGAAAAGAGACAATCCAAAATCCTGAGGCGAGCTCTCACTAAACATTTACAATACAGTAAACAAATTATAGTGACTCCATATCACGGCCATTTGGCAACAGCCTTGCCGCAGTGGATACACCGGGTCCCGTCGGATCGCCGAAGTTAAGCGCTGTCGGTCGTGGCCGGCACTTGGATGGGTGACCATCCGGGGCGCCATGTGCTGTTCCCATTTTTCGGGGTGCACTCAGCCTCGTGATGCTAATTGTGGAGCTACTCCACCGAATAGTAGCGGCTCCAGTCACAGAAAGCCAACATAACGACCGGGAGAGCGGTGTGCTGACCGCACGCCCTCCTCCGCATCCTTAGCCGAGGATGACACGGCGGTCGGATGGTCCCGATGGTCACTTATGGCCTGAAGACGGAGCGCATATCACGGCCATTACAGGAAATACAGAATAGCATGACTTCAAATTTAATTCTCACGTTAGACCTTTGGCAATGCCACAACACCCTATAACTGGAAGCATTTAAAGTAATTACAAAACACTCATTATCATTTCAAAAGCGAGCGAGGTGGAGCAGTGGTTATCGCCCTGGACTCGGGAGGACGACGGTTCAAACCCGCGTCCGGCCATCCTGATTTAGGTTTTCCGTGGTTTCCCTAAATCGCTTCAGGCAAATGCCAGAATTGTTCCTTTGATAGGGCACGGCCGACTTCCCATCCTTCCCTGATCCGATGGGACCGATGACCTCGCTGTTTGGTCCCTTCCCCCAAACGAAGCGACCAATCATTTCAAATCCTGAGTAGTTCTTCCCAAACTCCACCCAAACAGTAAGCACCAGACGTTTAAAAAAACGCTATGGTCTTAATGAGACGACCCCAAAATAAGAAGTAGCAAACCATGGCAAACCACGGGGAAAACAGCAAGCACTGGCATTCAGACAGCAACGTTAGCCAACATGGAGCCTACGGCTATTAGTCAGTACTGAATAGAAAACATGTGTACGGATTAAAGAAAACGCATTTACACTCGGCCCAGTCAAATGGTTCAAATTGCTCTGAGCACTATGGGACTTAACTTCTGAGGACATCAGTCCCCAAGAAGTACTTAAACCTAACTAACCTAAGGACATCACACACATCCATGCCCGAGGGAGGATTCGAACCAGCGACCGTAGCGGTCGCGCGGTTTTAGACTGTAGCGCCTAGAACCGCTCGGCCACCCCGGCCGGCTCAGCCCAGTCAATAGCACCCGCGCGGGCAGACATCACTTTCTAGCTGACTATACAATTCGCTTCAACTACATTTTAACCATGTTTACAAAATGTCCGTAACCAAATTCCACTGCCACATAACAGATAGGTCCCTATAGCCCTGGAATAGGAAGTTCGTTGTATACAATGAATCTCACCTTCATACAAGACTAACGTCTGAGTCGATATCAACCCAGGGTAATGCGCCGACGGCGAATCCGGTTGATGATTCCAATTTCCCGCCAGACCGAGGCACGTGGCGCGCTAAACCCACGCACCGCCGGTATGATGGCAGATCGCGTCTCCTCGTAAATGGTTCGACAGAGAAGGCTGGCCACGATGAAACTAGGTCCGCAGGGCCACGGCAGTTGGCGGCGCTCGTAGGGTGAGCCAGAGCTGCACTGCGCGTGTTAAAAAATGCGCGGCCACGTGACGCAATTGAACCATCACAATAACTGCTGCTCTTTGCCTTAAGATGTGTCCTAACACTCTATCACCTCTCTTACCAAAGTTCAGTCATCAATTTCTTTTCTCTCCAATTCGATTGAGTATCATACCCCTCCACTAGTTGCGATTTATTGGTGGAATGCTACGTAAATGCAGTCAGTCTACAAAGGACACTGCATAAAAAACGATCGTGCGACCCATCCTAGAAAATTGCCCTAGTGTATAGAACATGTACCAGATAGGAGTGCAATGGGATATTGCATCCACTTAGAAAGTTTTTAGAACCAACTTTAAGTGATGATCATATGACTGTCCTCTATGCAAAGTTGCCATAGGGATCACGAAGGGAAGAATGGACTAATTACAGCATGAACGGAGACGTCTAACTAATCACTCCTCCCGGATCCATATGTGTATGGAATGGGAAAAAGCCATGATGACTAGAACAATGTGACGTACCCTCTGCCATGCACTTCACGGTGATTTGCAGAATGTTGATGTAGATGGTGTCCTATCTACCGTTCTAATCTTTAGCATTCTTCTGTAACCCCATATTTCTAAAGCTTTTTTTCTCTCCTTGTTGGAGCTGTTTTCCACAGACGTTTCACTCAGTTGCTCCGGACAACTACTTCCAGAAAAGGCTTACTAACACTTAAATTTATATTGGGTGCTAACATATGTCTCTATGTCACAAACGTTTTTCTTGTAATTGACGGTGTGAATGTCGAATGCTTATCCATGCACATGTTGTAAGCGGATTGTCATATCGCTGGCTTAGTTGCAGAGTATCTTTGCGGGCAGCGCGTTTGCAGAGTCGAGCACGGGACACGGAGCTGTTATGTTGTGCTGTGGGTAGCTCTACATGTGAAAGGTAGCATCATGGACGTTCAAGTGTTGCTACAAGTGCTATTACAATGAAGTAATGAGATATGGAGGTGAATCGACTGAAAAGGGTCGCAAAGTAGTCACGAAATATGGGCAGGCCGCCGATAAAGTGTTTGAGTATCCGCTCGTTGCGTGTCGTACCGTACAACATCAATCATCCGCGCCGTGTTCGGTCTCCCAGAATGAACTAATGTGAATCAGTAAAAATTAGTTACCACAGAAGAGTGCAGTCAAGTGCCAGTGTCTTGTAGCGAGCGTGAGAACATGCATTCGGTCATCGCGTTTCCGCATCATCAACAATCAGCCGCGCCGCGTAGGTTACGCGGACGCTCGTACAAGTGATACTGTGGACAGAAATCATCAAGAATGTTAATTGAGATAAGCAGTTATGACTTAGAATGTAAACAGTGCAACATGTGATTTCTTATCGTCTCAAAATATAGATGTTCATACCAGACGCAGGACAGTGTTGTGCTTAACGTTGAGTGGCTCCCCTAAACCCCTTTGCATATTTCTATAGATAATTTCAGGTAAGCCAGCAGCAGTGTGGAGCAGAACAATACGACCGCCGCGGGATTATCAGGTACATGGCGTGGACAGGACGCACGGTCACGAAACGAGAAGCGGCAAGGAGCGACAACCAGTTAAAGGGACCCCCACCATTACAATGTATGACACGTATACACCTTTAAGCCGTTCACAATTATACATCTACATCCACAATACCCCGCAAGCCACCTGGCGGTGCGTGGCCGAGGGCACTTCAGGTATCACTAACTGCTCTTCCCTGTCTGTTCCACTCGCGAATGGCGCGTGAAAAGGATGATTCTCGACAAGCCCCTGTATTGGCTTCAATTTCTCGAATTTTTTCGTCGTATTCATTTCGCAAGATGTGCTCGGGAGGGAGTAATATATTGTCCAACTTTTCCCGGAAAGTACTCCTTGGAAATTTCAGTAATAAACCTCTCTTGTAGCGTTTTCGACTGGAGTTTGTTGAGCATCTCTGCAACGCTCTCGCGTCGGCTAAACGATCCCGTGACGAAACGCGCCGCTCTTCGTCGAATCTTTTCTATCTCTTCTATCAGTCCTACCCGCTTAGGATCACAGACTGATGAACAATACTCAAGAATCGGTCAAACAAGCGACTTGTAAGCCACTTCCTTCGTGTAGGAGGTACATTTCCTTAAGATTTTTCATATGATTCTCAGTCTGGCGTCTGCTTTCCCTACTACTTGTTTTATGTGGCCATTCCACCTAATGACGCTCTGGGTAATTAGTCCTACATGTTTTACAGTACATGCTGTTTGCAATTTCTCAAACATTCGCCAACAACTTATCTACCTAAACAAAGCAGTAGTGCGACTTAAATCCCGTCAACGTAGAGGTCATTAGAATATTAACACAGTTAACGTTGACCAAGGCCGATGAACGAATTTGGCAGTGCTTCTGTTTAATGTACCATGGCTGGTACTGACCTCGCACTCTTCTCGTATACAACTTCAGCGCCGTAATCACTACTCCACTTCCCTTGCTTCTATTTAGGCAGACAAACGTGATTACGAGAAGATGAAATAAACTTTATGAGTCTGAACTGCATACAGTCGTCATCATTTCCTTGGGCCTTTGTCCCACTTCAACGAGGAGTCGGCCCTGTTACTATGTATTTGGCAATATTAGTGTCAGAGGGTGGCCGGATGCCCTTCTTGTCGCCCCCCGTATCCCCCAGGACGGAAGTAGTGTACCCCAGCTGTCTGCGTCTAGTGTAAGCCATGAAATGTTGCGAACGTTTTCAAATGTCTGAGCTTCGTGTAACTGAGGCGGGACGTGGGGACCAGCCCAGTATACGCCTAGTGGGATGTGGGAAACCGCCTAAAAACCACATCCAGGCTGGCCGGCATACCGACCGTCGTCGGTAACCCGCCGGGAGGATTCGATCCGGCGTCCGCACGTACCCGAGTCCAGGAAGCAGCGCATTAGCGTTCTCGGCTAACCTGGCGGGTTGAACTTCATAGAGTAATGATAGTAATTTGATCTCTAGCGTATATTAGAAGAAAGTGCGTGACATGTGAAGATTAAATCATGAATGACAGAAAAAAACACAGAAACAAGTCTTTTAAAATTATTATTTATATATACACTTTTACGTTCATGACAACTTGGTAGTATCGTGAAAGGCATTTACTTACACAAGCTTACACTTATCTGTGGAATGAAATGAAATGATCTTATGGCATTAATGGCCGAGAGTCCCCAACTGGGGAAGTTCAGTCGCCGAGTTGGTAGTCTTCAGTACCAACTTGAAAAGCATGTACTTGTCGAGGGAAGATTCAAGTACCTTTGAACGTATTTAGCTGCGTTAAACGTTCGTTTTATCTTTGTGATTCGTCCTTGGAGAGTAAAAGCAGGACCAACAGACATCTTCACACGTTGACTAACACCACTACAAGCTTAGAAACAATGTAAAAGCAGTACACCTAAGACAAAGCCAATTCCTTACATAAAACTGAAAACAGCAAGATTCTGTCGTCTTCTGCATGATAAGGACTGGCCTGATATTTTAGATAAGACAAACACTTGAATTACAAATAATTTAAACTAGAACGATCACGTAGATAATGTTTTGGGTAAAGCAAAGACTGCGATTTATCGGCAGAACACTTAGAAAATGCAGCAGGTCTACTAAAGAGACTGCATACTCTACGCTTGTCCGCCCTTTTCTAAAAGGGTCATTGTGCGGCGTGGGATGCGCACCGGATAGCACTGACAGAGATCATCGAAAAAGTTCAAAGAAGGACAGCGCGTTTTGTATTACTTGAAATAGGAGATAGTGCCACGGATATGATACGCGCATTGGGGTGGCAATCGTTAAAGCAAAGGCGATTTTCGTTGTTGATGTCCTCAAGAAATTTCAACCACCATCTTTGTCCTCAGACCGCTAAAATATTTTGCTGTCTTACATCTATACAGGGAGGCACGATCATCATAACAATACCATTGGAAAGATTTAAGTGCTCGTTTTTCACGTGCGCTGCTCGAGAGTGTAACGGTAGAGAAATAGTCTGAAGGCGGTTCGACGAACCCTCAACGATGGACTTAGTTGTGCACTGCACAGTAATCATGTAGATGCAGAAGCCGTGAGACAGTTTATTGCCCGGTACAGTTATTGGTACGGAAGATTGGAAGATACTGGAAAAGTCAGAATCGTACAAGAGCCACACCTTGGTGCGCAAAGATTCTTACTAAAGTAGTAGATCCATACGTAATTCCTAAGGAGAAACAAAAAGAATTCTTGACGAAGTTAGTGATCTAATCCCCGTGCACCACGGTACCACAACTTGTTTCATATGTCCTGTTCACGTGGCACTATACGTACATTTTATTTATGCTGATAAGTCATTGCACTTCGCTATCTGTCGCTGGGAGAGGGAATAATTGTACGATGCGGCCCAGGCAATAAAATGATAGAAGGGTGGGAAGGATATGAAATAGAATCCTGCCCACAGCGAGGTCATTAAAGACGAAGCGCACGCTCGGAATGGGCAAGGATAGGTAAGGAAAGCGTCCGTGTCCTCATTCGGCGCACCATTCCGTCATTCGCCTTAATTGATTTGGTGGATCAACGGAAGACCTTGATCTACACAGGCAGACGGAGGACTTAAAGTGTCTGCCTTATGAACGGGCGTCAAGTGCTTTAATCACTGAGTCATCTCGCGCGATTTAGTGGATTGGATGACACAATTCGCCTTCTCATTACTGAATTACCACCAGAGCAGTTCAACCAATCATTTACAAACACAGGAGAAAACTAGCGGTTATTACCTATTGCCTGGAGTTGTACGATTTCAGCCGGCCGGGTGGCCGAGCGGTTCTAGGCGCTACAGTCTGGAACCGCGTGACCACTACGGTCGCAAGTTCGAATCCTGCCTCGGGCATGGATGTGTGTGATGTCCTTAGGTTAGTTAGGTTTAAGTAGTTCTAAGTTCTAGGGGACTGATGACCTCAGAAGTAAGTCCCATAGTGCTCAGAGCCATTTGAACCATTTTTTGTACGATTTCAAGAAAGGACATTCTTGCAACTCTTTCCCAGTCTAAGTCAAGCAAATATTTACTAGCTAGTACGGAACGAAGTAAGAAATGTTGCGTTCTTAGTTGTTTGGTACAGATCATCGTATGCAAAGCAAAACATAGTTACTACGTGTAACCGTCAGGGCAACATACACAACCGGACGAGAAGCGTGCGTACGCAGCGACCTCGATTCTGGTGAAGGCAAACAGCCGAGGCGAGGATAGCGTTGCAGGGGGAGGGAGAGAGTGATTGATACCGGCGCTCATAGATTCGCGGCAGGTAGAGGAATATTTGTTGAGCTGTTGACAAACATCCGGTACGCGAGCGCGCCGTTTGGAGTGGCGGCCCTGGAATTTCCAGCACCAGGCTCGCCTGCAGAGTGCGTAACGCAACACGCGTGGCGCAACCACCATTGGCCTCGGGCCGCTGGTGCCTAATTTTACTACACAGCTCTCGTTCTTGGGTTTCCTGCTGCCTGCGAAAGCCTTCTCGTGTAGTCTTCCGGAAAAATACTACGTATCCGTGACAGTGCGTGACCCCGATTCTTCCTTCTTTTCATTCGGCCCATCTCTCCAGTATGCGGTTTCTTTTGGCAGGTTTCTCATTCTGACTCCCCATCGGATCTCAACATCTCTTTCTATTGATGCATAGCTACTGAAACAGACAGTAGTCGTATTAAGAGACTGTCCTAGAAAATGGGAGGAATTATGGCTAACATGTCCATCCAAATGTCCTAATTTAGAGGATTATAAGATTGCTTCATCCCCCTCAACTCGAGAGACTTATCCGTTTCTAAAACCTTCGATATTGACGAGAACTTCAGTGTTCTTTCTTCCTCCCATCAGTTTGTTCCACGGAGAGAAAAGAATGATTGAAACTGAGTTGTTTAGCTGAGAAGAGTAATATTTCAAAATTAAAATTATATAGTTGCGAGCGGTCAAGAATAATTGAGAAACGCACCTAAATAGTTCGTGCAATTACTCATTACCAGAAATGTGCTTAGTAAGGTAAAGCTGGAATCTCAAAATGATTGTAAATCCGTGGTTCCCAACCTGGGGGCGCCTTGCCGCTGTTCGCGCGGCTCCCCCCATTAGGAGGTTCGAGTTCTCCCTCGGGCACGTGTGTATGTGTGTGTGTGTTGTCCATAGCGTAATTTATCTTAAGTTCGATTAAGTAGTGTGTAAGCCTAGGGATCGATGACCTCAACAGTTTGGCCCCATAAGAACTTACCACAAATTTTCAAAATTTCCCAACCTGAGGAATAACTACCCCCTAAGGGCTAAAATGAAATATTCTAGAGAGGCAAAAACTAAACGATTTGCTTCTGTTTCAGTCACGAAACTAAATTATTTTCAAAAGATCATTACTATTGTCACAAATTTTTAAGAGTCGATAACTGATTATATAACTCATCAATTATTACTTTTTATTAATTAGTAGCATTAATGCGGTGGAGGTCACAGGTTGCTCACATACTCCAGTAACTGCACACATATATTTTGCTTTGAGCTGTACATAGCTGATGATAAAAGCGAGACATATACCTAACAAATGCTACAAATCTAAAGAAAATATTCTCTACAAGTTGTAGACAATACCCGCAGTAGTCTAGAAATTGCTTCATTAAACGCTTCCAAACAGGTAAATGAATTTCTTGTCAGCACGACACAGCACTGACTAGATAAGGGCTACTATAGTGCTGTACACAGTATTATCGTTATTATTATTATTAGTGGCTGTAGTCAGACACAAAGTATTAAAAGCCTGTAGTCTTCCAATTTCTGCCAGTTAAGAAGTAAGGAGTGCAGCAATCAAGTGATTTACGAACCGTAGGTATAATATACACATTTTAATAATTTGGTTGATTCTAAATTGGGTTGCAGTGTCCAGGTCAACCAAGTGCCGCAATACAGAGGAGTAATGCAGGGGAAGTACGTTTTGAAATAAGTGTCTACCCTCACTCCCTCAGTGTAGATAGTTAGCTTTCTTATCTGAGAAGGAGTTGTGGGTAGCACTTGCGATGCACCTCGAATTCCTTCGTCATTCATTCTAACAAACACACACACACACCCACACACACACACACACACACACACACACACACAACACACACGCACGCGCGCGCTAACTAGAAAATATCATTCGTCTTTCAACATTGTAAAACTGAAAGTGTTCTAAGAGAAGTCTCTCATTCTACAGTTTAGTTGGATGGTGAAGTTGGTGATAGTGCCGGCCGCGGTGGCCGAGCGGTTCTAGGCTCTTCAGCCCAGAACCGCGTGACTGCTACGGTCGCAGGTTCGAATGGTGCCTCGGGCATAAATGTTTGTGATGTCCTTAGGTTAGTTAGTTTTAAGTAGTTCTAAGTTCTAGGGGGACTGATGATCTCAGATGTTAAGTCCCATAGTGCTCAGAGCCATTTGAACCATTTTTTGGTGATTGTGTGTGTGTGTGTGTGTGTGTGTGTGTGTGTGTGTGTGTGTGTGTGTGTGTGTGTGTTGGGGATGGGAGGGGTGGGGGGAGGTAACAGACGGCAGAAAGGGAGGAGGGCGGTGGTACTAGCTGCACCCAGGGGTAACGGTCTAAGAAAGCCTGAGAACCAGTGTTGTAAAATTATCAAATTACGCCGAACCAAACATTATGGCCACGACCCACAATGCTGTAGAATGCCGCCTGGTGGCGTTACGAGCACGCAGTAACGTAATTACACAAGTGGAGCAGAGACGGCTGAGGAATCATTCTAGTGACGTTGCGGGCTGCAAATGAGGAAACCCACTGCCATAATCCAGATTGTTCTGTCCCGGCGCCTAGAAAGAGTCTCTAGGGAGCGGCGAAGCTGATAGCATTCGCGCGTTACTGCCGTGAGCAAATACAATAAGTGAAAGACAATGAAACCAGGAGTAGCCAACGGGGTGTTGGACGTCCATGCCTGATCACAGAACATAGAGGCTGGAGGCTTGCCCGCACTTTAAGGCAGGACAGGCCTCGATATGTGGGAAATCAGGCGACAGATTATAATGCTGATTCAGGCACAAGCGTTTCGGAGGGCACTGTTCAGAGCACATTGCTGAACATGTGTCTACGCAGAAGACGATCCCTAGGTCTTCGAATGTTGACCGAACGACATCATCAATTAGGATTGTTTTGGGCACGTGACTATCGAGATTGGACCGTGAATCGCTGGAAACGTATCATCTAGTCGGATGAATCACTTTTCCTGTTACAGCAGGTCGAAGGCCGTGTCCGGATACACTGTCATCCAGGCGAACGACTTCTCGAAACATGCACAGCGCCAAGACTCAGGTCCAGTGGAACTTCCGGACACGTTATAGGAGCACACCACCATCATGTCCGACGATCAGACAGTGGTACGCGAGGTTCAAGCAGGCCATAAGTGTCATGAAGGGAACGAGTTCTGTTTCGTCGGAGCACGAGTGATGCAGGTGTGGAACGGGTCTAACCAAATCAATCCGACCAGCGTCTCTACCGTTGCAGCTATCACCAACCACGGTGCACAGGGTACTGCACAAGAGACTGAAGCTTCATGCCTACAAAGTACATCTGCTGCATACGCTTCAGACTGATGGCAGGCCAAAGCGAAAAGCTTTTGCGATTGAGGGTCTGAGTCGCATCGACGATGACCGAGACTATCTGAAAAAGGTTATGTTCACAGATGAAGTTTCTTTTCATGTGTCCGTTAAGCTAAATCGACACAACGTGAGGATCTGGGGCCCTGGTAACCTAACAACCGTTTGACCATTCGTGCTATCCTCCTGAGAATAACTTCAACACCTGTTATAACTCCCCTGCACTGGAAGTTGTAAGATGGATCGCAGAGATTCATGGTGAGCAACCTCCTTTGTAGACGCTTTGCTTTTTCCTACCAATGAACTGGCTTCGGCCACCTGCTTCACCTTGGTTGCACCTATCTCAGCATTCAATTTCATATCAGTACAAATTGTCACACCCAAGTATAAGCTGACTGATTACGGTTGTGACTTATTGATACTGTAATCTTAGGATAGTATATTCTTCCGTTTTTTCAAGAGATCATTTAAAGCACGTTGCCTCCACTTATAAATCCTATCAATATCTGACTGAATATTTATGCAGTATTTCAGATGTGTTTGTTTACAGATAAGTAGATCATTTCCACAGACTGTGAAGCTTACATACAACAAGAACCGTTAAGTGTCCAGATACACTGCCCTGGGGCACGCTTGGACTTACATATACATCTACTGATGATTTTCTATCTCTTCTGCAACTCTAGGCAGGTGTAAAGTGCGATTTCTTCCAAGATTCACAGTATACGGCGTGAACCCGATCTCCACAGACAAAATTTCTGAAGTTGCTCAGTGATGTTTTCTATTTTGGTATACGGGACCCTTGGTCGTAGGCGTCTCGTTACTGGGTAAATGCATTTTGTTTGATTTTTTACCTCCATTAATCTTTATATTTGCATTTCGTAGAAAATATCTGCGTAGCAGCGAAAAAGTCACGGTGTGCATTGTCTGCCTCATTCCACCAGAAACTTGTCCCTTACATTCACGATAGTTTCCATTAGGATCGCAGTTACAGAGGATTTGTCGTGCAGGGCCTCTTCCACGACCAAGTCAATCACTAGACATGAGCGATGCAGTTCTTCTTCTGATTGCACGTGAAGAGCCTACTTTACGAGACTCTGGTCGATACTTACACGGACTCGGTTTCTAGGATTGTTGCAGCTATGGAGGTAGTACGTCAGACTCCTGGGAGCATGTAGGACGGTCGATGGTGCGTTGCAGTACACAGTGACTCGACCATGGCGGTCAGCATTTTGAACAATATCGATAAGGGAATAGCTGTACATTTGCTACGTACTGTTCTACCCAGCCGGCGGGGGAGGCCGAGCGGTTCTAGGCGCTACGGTCTGGAACCGCGCGACCGCTACGGTCGCAGGTTCGAATCCTGCCTCGGGCATGGACGTGTGTGATGTCTTTAGGTTAGTTAGGTTTAAGTAGTTCTAAGTTCTAGGGGACTGATGACCTCAGAAGTTAAGCCCCATAGTGCTCAGAGCCATTTGAACCATTTCTTCTACCCACTGACAGAACAAATGGCTCTGAGCACTATGCGGCTTAACTTCTGAGGTCATCAGTCCCCTAGAACTTAGAACTACTTAAACCTAACTAACCTAAGGACATCACACAAGTCCATGCCCGAGGCAGGATTCGAACCTGCGACCGTAGCGGTTGCGCGGTTCCAGACTGTAGCGCCTAGAACCGCTCGGCGACTCCGGCCGCCACTGACGGAACAGATTGCCCACTGTGATAAAAGTCTATGTGTATAGTCTGAGTATCGGTGAATTACTGTGTGTCTGATGATTACATATTACAATGTTTTCTGCACTGTGATCGAGGTGTTTTCACAAAAATAGAGATAATTGGGGCAACAAACCAAACACAGAGCTCACTCGTTCGAATGCACCTCGTATTTATGTCTCAGAGACGGGCTAATAAGGCTGCTAATTCTGAATATAATCCGACAGGTATTTGATCGTGCTCTGGAGCCATGAAGGTATAATAAGAGGATGTGGCGCTACATCTTGAAGCCGTACATTCCCTTGAAGCCGGCTCCGCCATGTTAGATTTCCCAAAACATCCGCAGACTACGGTTTACGACTGCTCCTTGCTCTTAATTTGTGCCTTGTGCACGCAACAGTTGTTTTAAATAGTAAATAATGTAGTTCGTTCGTGAATAACACAGTATCAGGCAGGCATTTTCAGAAGTTTTTCTCGTCTTACAAGCACGTATGATCCAGTTGCACGACGTATTTGGCATCGTTCTTGTAAGTTCACTTTTGTTATACTTTTCGAGTAGCCAAAAGGACATCTAAGTAAAAAGGCAGCTTTCCATAATCAAGAATTTTCCTTAATACGGACTGCGAAAGTGATATTCAGTCTAAAGGATGTAGGCAAAAATACGGTAACTGCAACAAATGAGTGTTGGAACTTTAATGCAGATGCTAGGCAAACCTTGAGGTTGAGCTGTTGTATCTGACCAAAACGGCACCTGCACAATGTCCTCAATATGTTGCATGTATCAGTCGTGCTCAAAACAATGTTTTCTGTAGTTAAGAATGCATTATATCGAAGTTAAGTGAATTTTAGCGTGGGAAAATTGTTGGTGCTTGCATGGTAGTTGCTTGCGTAACCAAGGATGCCGAAGTGTTTGATGTTTCGAGAGGCATCGTATCGAATATTTATAGCGCACACAGGGAAAGCAGAAGAGCATCATCCGCTAAGTCACAACGCAGAAGAAAGCGTGTGTTGAATGATCTTGACAGACGGTGAATGGAGAGGACTGTGACGAGAAGTAGGAGGACGACAGCTGCAAAAGTCACTGCAGAGCTCATTCTCGCACTCACGAGCCCTGTGAGCACCAAAACAATGCGAAGGGACTTCCATAAGCAGGGAATATCAGAGCGAGCCGGACATCAGTCAGTGATGCCCGTAACAGGCAAATGCCGCCCCGAAGCCATAAAACCAAGTCTATGGCGCAATGAAAGAAAGTCCCGTGGTTGGATAAGTTTCGTTTCACACCTTTTCCAGCTTCTGTATGAGTTTACGGTCCAAAGTTGGTTCAATGCTGGTTGTGTTTCGGTGATTCCATATTTTTCTTCACCTCCTGTATGTCAACTTCCTGAAAATGCTGAGAGCATACACTGTCCTATCACAATAATATGATCACCTCTCAGAAGCCTGAATAACCACCTAATGAAGCTCAGAGCGTTGCTAGACGTGCAGAGAGAGTGTCTGGGAGGTTCTTCAAGGTATCGACAGGAATGTGGAGCCATGCTGACTCCTCTGCTGTGGGCAGGTGCGCCAGATTTCTCCATTGAGGAACCATGCCACGAACAGCCCAATCGATGTGGTCCTACAGATTCCAGACTAGGTTTAAATTTGGAGAGTCTGGTGGTCAGGGGGGTGCGGTACACTCATCCTGGTGCTTTTCGAACCACGGGCGGACACTGTGAATTGTGTGACCTGTTGCATTGTCCTGTTGGTAGGTGCCATTGTGCCAAGAAAAAACAAAGTGCATCTAAAGGTGGACATGATACCCAAGGACAGTTGCATAGTTGCGTCGATTCATTATACCTCCCAGATTCACAAGATCACCCAGAGAATGCCCTCCTGCCTGGACCCTTCTCGTAAAATGATTAAGTATCTGTTGGCGTTCAGTCGCCGGGGAAACCTATATGGATCGACCACATTATCGCCTACCAAGCTGGCCCAAATGTTGACAGTGAAGCGACGTTGACGACCACGAGCGAAGGCAGCGTGTGTATTTTCCCGTGCCCACAGGTATCGATTGTGGCTGTTGAACATACCCTTTCGTGTAAAGAATGATTCATGCGTAAAAGGTACACGGTTTGGTAAGTCCGCCTGAATGGCACACTTTTGCAAAAACCACTGGCAGAATTCAGTTCGACGTGTAAAATCGTGTGGGTTAAGGGCGTAAACTTTTCATTGCGGTAGGGGTGTAAATCATCTTCATGTCACATACGCCAAACTGTGGGGTGGCTTACACCCATTCCCATGCAATACGCTGGGAGATTCTAGAGGGTGTGTTTTTTCAAGCCCTGGTGTACGCATTGTGCGTTGAAGATCGCGTCCATCAGGCCTTCCCACCTGTAATACAAAATGAGTACACCGGATTTCGAAGTAGGCATTAAATGCAGATGTGCCATTATGAGAACGTGCGAGTGGAAAACGTACCTCAAGTGAACCTGTCTCTCTTAGGGGCCTGTGGATGGCAGTAAATGCGCGTGGAATTGGCACTCGACGATTCGGAATCCGCTGAACTTACATAGTTGGGGAGCGTGAACACTTCCATCCGCCGTCCCATAGGCACAGTGCATGTGTGTGTATAGTTCCTCCACAAGCGAAGTAATGGGCAATTTGGGGCTATCTAGTTTCAGCCACAAAACAGAAATCTGTAGATGACGTCCATGGACTGTTGACAGATGCAGGATCTCTGGGAGTGCTCATTATTAAGGCTTTATAAATTAGGCCTGCGGATTACTTAAGAATTTGTTTACAGTAGTATCTTGTCTCTAGATAGTAAAAATCGATGTATGATTCTCTGGGTCGGTGTCTGCGGGTCGATAAAAGAACAATATACGTATGGAGAGGTATTTCTTCGGGCCCGTAAATACCATGTGTTTGCCTCATATCGTGGCTCTTTTCGTCTGGGGATATTTTAGTCCGAGGCCCATGTATTGCATGGTCAAGCCGTATTGCGTTTTAAAGATATATTTGCGATGAATGACACATGGCACTGTTGGTACAGTCCGTCTCACTACTTGTTGCAGGGTGTTTGCTTTCGGACAATTCACGCTGTACACGCCAATAGCCATCTGCCTGATCGAATATAAAACGTGATTCGTCTGAAAAGAGCACGCAGTGGACGTCCAGTTGTGGTACTAGCGTGCAAATGTCAGCCTTCGTCGCCGATGAACAACAGTCAGCATGAGTGTCTGAGCCAGTCACCAGCTGCAGAGGCCGATATGTAGCAACATTCGTTGAACGATCGCTGAGGGGACACTGTTGGTAGCCACTTGGTGGATCTGGGCTATCAGCTGCTCAAAGCTTCACGTCTGTTCGCCCGTACACGTCTCCGCAGCCGTCGTTCACCCCTGTCATCTATGGCCCGTGGTGCATAACACCTGACTCAGAGCCGGTTTGAAATCCACGGTATACTGTAACCACGGCAGCACATGGTTTACAAAATTAGACGTTTCGGAAATGTTTCCACCCTTGGCCAGAAACCTAATAATCATACCCGTTTGGACGCCATATCAATCGCTTCGTTTCCGCATTACAACGGCTGTATTGTTTTCCGTGTACCCCCGACGCACTTGGCATACCCTCTATTGGAACTGCTGCTATCTGCCGAATGAGAGAGGTTATTGCACGTTGACGTCGAAAATAGGCGGTGATCAGATTAATGTGACTGGACCGTATATTTTGCTACATTTAGTCGGTTTAAAGTCCTTGTCACAGACCGAGCGAGGTGGCGCAGTGATCCACTGGACTCGCATTCGGGAGGACGACGGTTCAAACCCGCATCCGGCTATCCTGATTCAAGTTTTTCGTGATTTCTCTAAATCGCTTCAGGCAAGTGTCGGGATGGTTCCTTTGAAAGGGAACGGCCGACTCCCACCCTTCCCTAATCCGAAGGGACCGCTGACCTCGCTGTTTCGTCCTCTCCCTCCAAACGAACCAACCAACCTTCTCACAGCGTTCAATCAAAGGAAATCTATATCTTACGAATGAAAAGTGGTTACTTCACATTTAAGACACCCATAAATGAGACATGCTTGCATTTTTGTGAAAACAGTTCCTACAGAAGCTAATGCTTGGTGCAAATGACATTGCGGATGCTGGTTTCAAGGTTGTTGTCATGATACCTCCATGCATGGGACCTTGTACAGTTTTAGCGATTTCAGTTGTTTCTTAAGGTTGTTGTTGTGGTCTTCAGTCCTGAGGCTGGTTTGATGCAGCTCTCCATGCTACTCTATCCTGTGCAAGCTTCATTATCTCCCAGTACCTACTGCAACCTACATCCTTCTGAATCTGCTTAGTGTATTCATCTCTTGGTCTCCCTCTACGATTTTTACCCTCAACGCTGCCCTCCAATGCTAAATTTGTGATCCCTTGATGCCTCAGAACACGTCCTACCAACCGGTCCCTTCTTCTTGTCAAGTTGTGCCACAAACTCCTGCCCAATTCTATTCAATACGTCCTCATTAGTTACGTGATCTACCCATCTAATCTTCAGCATTCTTCTGTAGCACCACATTTCGAAAGCTTCTATTCTCTTCCTGTCCAAAATATTTATCGTCCATGTTTCACATCCATACATGGCTAGACTCCATAGTAATACCTTCAGAAACGACTTCCCGACACTTAAATCTATACTCGATGTTAACAAATTTCTCTTCTTCAGAAACGCTTTCCTTCCCATTGCCAGTCTCCATTTTATATCTTCTCTACTTCGACCATCATGAGTTATTTTGCTCCCCAAATAGCAAAACTCCTTTACTACTTTAAGTGTCTCATTTCCTAATCTAATTCTCTCAGCATCACCCGACTTAATTCGACTACGTTCCATTATCCTCATTTTGCTTTTGTTGATGTTCATCTTATATCCTCATTTCAAGACACTGTCCATTCCGTGCAACTGCTCTTCCAAGTCCTTTGCTGTCTCTGACAGAATTACAATGTCATCGGCGAACCTCAAAGTTTTTATTTCCTCTCCATGGATTTTAATAACTACTCCGAATTTATCTTTTGTTTCCTTTACTGCTTGCTCAATATACAGATTGAATAACATAGGGGAGAGGCTACAACCCTGTCTCACTCCCTTCCCAACAACTGGTTCCCTTTCATGCCCCTCGACTCTTATAACTGTCATCTGGTTTCTGTACAAATTGTAAATAGCATTTCGCTCCCTGTATTTTATCCCTGCCACCTTTAGAATTTGAAAGAGAGTATTCCAGTCAACATTTTCAAAAGCTTTCTATAAGCCTACGAATGCTAGAAATGTAGGTTTGCCTTTCCTTAATCTTTCTTCTAAGATAAGTCGTAAGGTCAGTATTGCCTCACGTGTTTCAACATTTCTACGGGATCCAAACTGATTTTCCCCGAGGTCGGCTTCTACCAGTTTTTCCATTCGTCTGTAAAGAATTCGCGTTAGAATTTTGCAGTTGTGACTTATTAAACTGATAGTTCGGTAATTTTCACATGTGTCAACACCTGCTTTCTTTGGTATTGGAATTATTAAATTCTTCTTGAAGTCTGTGGGTATTTCGCCTGTCTCATACACCTTGCTCACCAGATGGTAGAGTTCGTTAGGACTGGCTCTCCCAAGGCCATCAGTAGTTCTAATGGAATGTTGTCTACTCCTGGGCCCTTAAGGTTACTGTCACTAGTATCTACGTGACACATCTCCGCAGTGGTGCGGAAGTTAAATTACCAAAGCAATACTGGATCCCGGTTTGCAAAGGAACATTTCAGAGCAGGATAACAACCGCGCCCAAAGTTAAATGACAGCAAAGTGCTCCCTCGGAAAGCGCGAGGTAAAGAGAGCGCGGCGCCGGCAGCCAGGCGGTGAGCGCTATCGAGGCAACAACAGCTGTGTGCCACAGCGGCAAGGTGGCCGGGGTGAACGGCCGGCCCATTGCCCGCAGCGAGCCGTCTGCCTACTCAGGCCGAGGGCCCAACACGTGTCGTCTCAACGCGAAACGCCTTCTGCACCACTTGGCTGCAGCCAGGGCCATATTGTGGTCACCCAAGCAGAAATCACAATTAAATTAATACAACGAAGTGAATACCCTTAGCTGCATACAGGCGTTGATATATGTCAACGGAACAGTTGAAAGCCGCGCGGGATTAGCCGAGCGGTCTCAGGCGCTGCAGTCATGGACGGTGCGGCTGGTCCAGGCGGAGGTTCGAGTCCTCCCTCGGGGAAGGGTGTGTGTGTTTGTCCTTAGGATAATTTAGGTTAAATAGTGCGTAAGCTTAGGTACTGATGACCTTAGCAGTTAAGTGCCATAAGATTTCACACACATTTGAACATTTTTTAACAGTTGAAAATGTGTGCCCTGACCGGGACTCGATCCCGGGATCTCCTGCTTACATCGTAGACGCTCTATCCTTCTTAGCCACTGAAGACACAAAAGATAGTGCGACTGCAGGGCCTTATCTCTGGCACTCCTCCCGTGAGACCCACATTCCGAACTTATTATCCCACATCATATCCGTGGTGTCCCTGCCCATTACACTCATTACTCGCGGCTTTACCGATTCCCGTAAGAGTTTGGGCAATGTTTGTGCATCCGCACAGAAGATGGTCAAATGGCTGGTGAGCCTTAAGTATATGCATGCATCTGGTATCTGTTCTTTCGGACATTGCCCGAACTCTTACGGGAATCGGCAAAGCCGCGAGTAATCAGTGGGGAATGTGGGTCTCACGGGAGGCGTGCCAGAGATAAGTTCCTGCAGTCGCACTATCATCTGTGTCCTCGGTGGCTCAAATGCCGGCACGGTAGCTCAGCGTGTTCGGTCAGAGGGTTAGCTGCCCTCTGTAATAAAAAAAAAACTGAGTTAATCGATCAACAATAAACTTAAACGGATGTCTTACGACGTCCGCCCCGAGCAGATGCAATGAACAAAAGTGAACAATATGCGATTTTTCAAAAAAAACTGGGTTCGTGTCCAGGTCGGGGCACACATTTTCAACTGTCCCCGTTGACATATATCAACGACTATATGCAGCTAAGGGCATTCATTTCATTGCATTAATTTAATTGTTATTTCATTCTAACGAGCTGCACGGTCACCGATGGTATCTCTTCTTTTGGACATGTTCGAAAGAACAATACCATCTTCTTATACATCCAAGCAGACTCTCGGAACAGAAAATTACTCACCCCCAGCACACACCACACTAACACCGTGATACACTGCCTCTAGTCTTGATAATAGCCTCAGCTCGGCGAGGACGAGAGTCCACAAATTTCTTCAGGTGAGCAACATCCAGCTGAAGCCACTCATTGACGATTAGATCTCGTACAGCTACATAATTGTGAATTTGCTTATTGCTCCCCGATGTTGTGAATAGTCTAGATGTTTTATATTGGATTAATATTGTGTGATTTAGTAGATCAGTCTAATTGCTGTAACACGCCCGAGTGCACTTGAAATCAGGAACGTATGCATACAGTACCGTGAACACGGCTGTCGTCATCTTGGATCAGAGGTATGTCTACAGTATACTCATCGTGAATCTGTAGAAGATGAGTCAACATTACTATACCTACATATACACTCCGTAAGCCAGCCTACGGAGCGTGGCAGAGAATCGGGGATTACCCTGTACCACTACTTGTCATTTCCTCTCCTGTTCCACACGCAAGGAGAGCAAAGTAGGAACGACTGTCTATACGCCTCTGAATGTGCCCTAATTTCTGGTACCTTATCCTCGCGGTCCTTAAGGGGACGTTTACTATCTTTTGGTTCAAAAAATCGATTTTTCTTAAATTGCGTTTTTGGATCCATACAAGCGTTTAGAATCCAGCCTTGAAACGGTTTTGCCGAATACGGAACGGAAATGTTTGTTATTCGCGATTGAACAAAAAAAAATGCACCTGCCTGTAATCGGCCTTTTTCACGCACCACATTTTTCTTTCGGAGGACGACTTATTGTACCGGTGCTTGGGAGGAAACACAAAATTCAAATGAAAGTTTGAATACGTGTGTTTGGAAGTTAGCCCCCAAGCATTTGCATTCTGTTGCGAAGACTGGAGATTGCGACCTTCCTGGCAATGAGCAGCTTCATTGAAGGGTATTCAGCAATTTTGAAGACCATGACAACGATGGACGTCACCCTGGGACTCTATTCGACACAGTTCGCCAAGCATTCGGACGACCACCGGATTCAAGCGGCCGAAAACCGCTTGTCACCGGCCGTACGAGCGGCTCTGGAGCAGCGCAGGATGGCCCAGATCGAGAAGAACGCCCTCTATGAGGAAGAGGAACGACTAGTTTTTGGACCGGAATAGCCGCGCGGGCTCGGGCATGGGATAATTTAGGATAATTTAGGTTAAGTAGTGTGTAAGCTTATGGACTGATGACCTTAGCAGTTAAGTCCCATAAGATTTCACACACATTTGAACATTTTGGAGCGGAATAGCAGAATGCATAATATTGCATTTATATGTAGTCAAAACTTCAAACGCGTTTTTCTCGAAATGACTTTTTTTATCTCACGGTATGGTAACTTCAAATCTACTGATCCGATTGGCATGAGTCTTTGTTTCCGACGAAGCTAACTAAACAGTCTAGGAGTTGTACCACTTTTATTCCGATCTATCAACTATAAATATTTTTACTTCGCCGACGAAGTCGAAAAACCGATGCAAAAAACCCCTATTTTTTATCAAATGGCCGCCATTTTGTTTCTATGGACAAAATAACTAAAGAGAGGTACAACTCCTAAAGAATCTTATATACTTCGCTAACGTCAACACAATTTTGATTTCAGACAAACCGGCTGACCTGTGACATACCGCGCGTGGAGGTCTACATCGAATTTTTGTTTCGTTCCGACGGCACTTCCCTCTTTGCTCTCCGACATTTCTGGTCGAAAAAATTCCTTTTTGTAGAGGAAATATCAATAAACATTTTGACCAAATTTGACACTGATATCTACAACACATCCCGATAAAAAAAACTCTCGAAGAACATGCTTTTTTCGGGCCAAAGGTAGTAAACCCCCCCTTAACCGAAATATATGTTCGTGGCAATAGCATCGTTCTGCAGTTAGTTTGAAATGTCTGTTCTCTAAATTTTCTCCGTGGTGTTCCTCGAAAACAACATCGTCTTCCCTGCATCTCCATAATACTTCCGTGTTGTTCGAACATACCGGTAACAACTCTACCAGCCAGCCTCTGGAATTCTTCTATCTCTTCCTTTAATCCGTCCTGGTAAGGATCCCAAACACTCCAGCAGTACTCAAGAATAGATCGCACTAGCGTTGTAGGGAAGCAGCCTACTCACGCCGTATAAAATTCACATCAGTCTTTCCATTGTGTGCCAGCCAATCCGCTGTAACTAGCTCTGACGTCATAAATGTTGCGCAATACTTTAAAAATCAAGTAAATAACCTGAAACGTTTCTAGCATGTCAGGAGTAACACTAAATAAATGTGTGTTGAATATCAGTTCAATAACTTTAACCATTTTCGAAATTTGGACGTTTTTCCGTAAAAATCATTGACGCAACAGAAAAGAGCTAGAAACCTAAAAATTTATATTTAGATTCCTTTTGCATAATAATTTAGTAGAAACAGTATTCTGGATCTCACAAATTAAAATTTTAGTTGAAATTCATGATTTTCTGGTTTTTGTCTTAAAAATTAAGGAAGCAAGATAGATTAAGTAGGCGAATAAATAAAGCTAGGATGTTTAAATTTAAGTAGAAGGGAGATCCGCTATAGTCATAAAGATGTGAGAAGTTTCAACTGAATAACTATAAAACTATAGCGATAGCGTATCTCCAAAGGGCTAGTTCAGAGCTCGTCTACTGCGTGTAGTGTAATTAAATTAATTCTCTCGCCCAAAATATTTAACTTAGCCACGTCAAACTTTTATTATGATTACTTACCCGTGTGCTGATTGCACATTTAAATTGAGAGCTTCATCGGCCATCAGCAAAGGAAGCAATGATTTATTCGATAAATTAAAGTGGTGCATTACTAGCCCAGCAGCTAGTCGGGAGAGCGGATTTGATCAGGCGTACCCTTAGCCGTCCGCACAGCGGCTTTATATATCAGAATGCTGCGCGAGAAAGAAAGGCCCCAGTTCTCTCCAGATGCTGATTAGCGCACCACCTGTGCCGGGAGTCGCGTCGCGTCGGTATCATTGCTATGAACAGCCTCGGATGCCGTAATAAGTTACTCGGGATACGCGTAACCATGAAATCGTTTTCGAGTGAAGTGTTAATTCTGGGATGACTTTAATGATCTATCTTCAGTTTGCGTATGTCGTATTTTCATGTGCCGCCACAGGACAGACATTCTACCATTATTTAGCGTGGCGTTTGATGAACATTATCATCAAATTATGGCGAGCATTCACTTAAACATTTAATTTGAACAATTATAGTTGCATCAGGGCATTAGACTCTGAACTGCTCTGGTAGTTGGATTGTGTGGATTCTTTTTGGTCTGTGACTTTCAGAATATAGTGAACATTTTAGAGAAAATGGTTTTTGATTATGAATCCCAGACAATCTCCTAATTCCTCAGAGCTATAAGCTGTAACTATAAATGTATTTCTCAGATGAAGTGGGCACTAGGAATTCTAATTACAGGCTTCACGTTTTGCTAATCATTTTCTGGTTGCCAATATTGTTATTAGAGAGCCAGTGTTGAGAATGGCAAACAACAGCAATAAATAAATAATAGGAACAATTAATGACAATTAATCCACCTACATGCGTCCTACATGCCGTCTCCTTTATGCATGAACCAAAATTCTCCCAATAAACGGTAGTCGACCATTCTCCTTCACTATTATAATCCTCACATGCTCGTTACATTTCATATCGCTCTGCAACGTTACGCCTAGGTATTTAACCGATGTTGCTGTTCCACGCAGCACACTGCTAATGCTGCATCCGAACATTGCGGTTTGTTTTTCCTACATATCCACATTAATTTACATTTTTCAACATTGAGAGCTAGATGCCATTCATCACAACAGCTAGTAACTTTGTCCAAGGCATCTTGAATCCTCCTACAGTCCCTCAACGATCACACCTTCCCGCACACCACAGTATCATCAGCAAACGACTGCAAATTGCTGCCCACCCTGTCCGACGTATCATTGCGTATACAGTAAATAACAGCGGTTCTATAACACTTTCCTGGGCCACTGCCGACGATACCCTGTTCTCTGATCAACACTCGCCGTCGAGGACAACATACTCGGTTCTATTACTTAAGATTCCTTCGAGCCATTGGAAACCTTATCCGCATGCTCGTACCTTCGTTAACAGGCTGCAGTGGCACGCCATATTAAATGCTCTCCTAAATCTAGAAACATGGAATCTGCCTGTTGCCCTTCATCTATAGTTCGCAGTATATCATTTGAGAAAACGGTAAGCTGAGAACGAGCGATGCTTTCTAAAATCGTGCTGATTTGCGCATATAAGCTTTTCAGTCTCAAGAAAATTTATTATATTGTAACTGAGAATACGCTTGAGGATTCTTCAGCAAACCGATGTGAGGGATATTGGTATGTAATTCTGCGGGGCCGTTCTTTTACCTTTCTTATACACAGGAGTGACATACCGAGTATCGTGAAATAAGCTTTCTGGTTTAGAATGAGTCAGGAGGATACATGCTTTGACGGATGATAGTGTTAGTGAGTCTGAGCAAAAAACGTCATATGTCCTGTCCTTAACAGTTTCTGAGGAAACTAATGAAAACAATGGGGAACAGGACAATTGCAGCTGATAGTAATGAAATACTGTGATCTAATGTTTTTTTGAACTGCATACTTTTCCTCACAAAAGATGTTCAATACTCCACCGACAACTGGAACGCATTTTGCACCTCTTCTACTCGTAGATGGCTGCTGTGTCGCTGATCTGAGCTCATTCGTACGGAACGGTGTATTCCACGTTTTCTGTTCACTGCTGAGTCAATATTTTTCCACATCGGTATCAATAACACGCCCAAGTCTCATGTGTGAAAGAACAGATGCTACATATATATGAAGAAAGGAATGGTTGAGCCGAACCAAAGCAGCAAATCGCCGTACAAAGACGTGCACGCCTCTGCGAGAGATTAATCTACGCACCTGGTGGAATAGCGACGGTTTTATGCACTACAAATTGTTTCCCCGATGTGTAACCATCACTGACGACATTTACTGTCGACAACTGAAACGTCTTACAACGCAATCCAAGAACAACGACCAGAAAGACTGCGTGAAGTGATGCTACTCAACGACAATATCCGCCCGCATTCTACTAGGCTGACAAAACCACTGTACAGAGTTGGGTCGGAAAGTTATTCCGCGCCCACCTTATTCACCTGATCTTGTGCCCTCATATTTTCATCTTTTCCCCTCTCTGTCAAACAACCTTCAAGGAACTTTCTTTCCGGATGGAAATGCGCTCCGAACTTTTATCGAAGTGTTCTTCGCCTCAAAACCAGTTGATTTCTACAGTCACGGAATCGAAAAGTTATCCCTGCGTTGGCAGACTTTTGTAAATAGTGAAGAAGAATATGTTATTGGTGAATAAAGTCTCCGTTATGTGTATCTGTACGGAAAAACGCTACGTAATTACGCACAAACCATATAGTTCGTAATTTATCGATGCACAGCTTTCCATTACCGATGGCAGACTGCTCGTTTAGAATGTGTTGTCTCTCGTACACCCTTCCCTCATTTTATGGTCATCGCTCGTGGAATTCTTCCATTTTATTCAGTTTTGTTGCCGGCCACTGTGGCCGAGCGGTTCTAGACGCTTCAGTCCGGAACCACGCGGTTGCTACGGTCGCAGGTTCGAATCCTGCCACGGGCATGGATGTGTGTGATGTCCTTAGGTTGGTTAGATTTAAGTAGTTCAAAGTCTAGAGGACTGATGACCTCAGATGGTAAGTCCCATAGTGCTTAGCGCCATTTGAACCATTTTAATAATGGCCTCAATTGTTCGCGAGTGGTTTGATGAACATTCTGAACAATTCGAACGAATGACTTGGCCACCTAGATCGCTCAACATGAAACCCATCCAACAACGATGGTACTTAATCGAGAGGTGAGTTCGTACATCAGAATCCTGCACCGGCAACATTTTCGCAATTATAGACGCCTATAGAGGCAGCATGGCTCAATATTTCTGTAGGGTACTTCCATCGACTTGTTGAGTCCGTGCTACGTGGAGGTGCTGCACTGTGCCGTGCAAAAGGAGGTCCGACACGATATTAGGAGGTATCCCATGAGTTTTGTCACCTCAGTTTACAATATACGTAATATGTGAAGTTCGCCATATTTGTGCAGAAAATATCTGTGGTAACGTAATTAGTGTATATGGAAATGTAACCACTATTACTTTTTACTTCCATGCACTTCAAAATGTCTATGAAATACGAGTAACTATGTTTACCTGCAAGGCTGCCGTCGTAGACACTAAGCGGAAGGCTATGGTGGTGTGTTGAGGCAACACTCAGTTGCCCCTCTCTGATTCGTCGCGTCGTTTTCCTCACCGCGTGACGTCAGCGAAAGCTCAGCCCGCCTACAGGTTCCGAAAATGCCGGCCAGATTAGCTTACTTAAGCAGTGTCCTCGTTGAGCAACTGCGGTAGAGGGAAGTGCCTGAACACTGCCGATAGCCAAAAGCTGTAATCTACTGTCAACGACACAAAGGCGTTCCTTGCTTCACTCGCAGTCTGAAGTTAGTGATTCAGTCGTTTTCAAAGTTCTACATTTTCCAAAGTATTACATGTGCAAATGTGATTGATGCACGAATAGAATCGCAAACTCACCGAGTTGGCATTGTGCCCACCAGTTAGTGTTACGAGTGCAGCACCGTGACAAAACGTCGATTAAGCAAGAAAAGAGCTTTTTTTGTGTTGGAATACGCGAGATGTCTATCCGTTACGAAGGAATTATGGAAAGAACCGCCACGTAAACAGAAGACTGTGCGTTGATATCGACAATTTAGGGACACTCGTTTTCTCTGTAAAGAGAAAAGTACTGGTCTACCAAGAATGCCTGCCTGATGTAACCGTAGAGAAAGCGAGGGCATGTTTCTTATGCAGTCCAAAAAATCAACGGTCCACCCAAGCCGCGAACTTGGAAACTGTGTGGAAAATTTTTCGACGGGAGCTACATTTCAAACCATACCGCCTGCAGCTCGAGCAACAGATAATGTTGATAGATTATGGCTGGTGCCTTCAATTTTGTATCACAATGCAGGGAGCACATAAGGATAAACATTTCGTCTCTAAGCTGATATTAAGCGACGAAGAAACCTATTTATCTGGAAAGGTGAGAATGCAGGACACCGAAAATTCTCATGAAATTGTGGCGCATGAATGACATTCGCCGGAGGTTAATTTTTTCTGTGCAATGTCACAGACGAAGCTGTATGGGCCGCTTTTCTACTGTGAGAAGACTGCGACGGGTACCTTTTATCTTGATATGTTGCAGTTGTGGTTGTCTCTATGACAGACTGCTGACTACGAGAATTTCATCATCCAAGAAGACGGGGCACCCCTCATCGGAGCTTTGATGTTCGTCACTACCTAAACAACGAACTTCAGCATCGCTGGATTGGGCGTAGTGGTGAACTTGATGTGTCTCTGTTCCAGGTCGCCTGACCTAATGCCTTGTCTCTTTTTCTTTGGGAGTACATCAAGGACCTTGTTTACATATCCCTGCTGCTAAGATCTCTGGAACCGCTCAGAGAATACATCAGTGCTACTGTGATGACCAATGACAGTATGTTGCTACATAATGTATTGAACGAACTTGAATACCAGTTTGACGTGTATCGTGTGATCAGAGGAGCACTCAAAAAACATTTTTGTGGAGTGTCAGATGCAAACTTGGTGAGTTTACGATTTATTCATGCATCAAACATATTTGTACATGTAGTATTTTGGAAGATAAAAAGCTCTGAGAACGAATGAATCATTTTTAGTGACACCGTACAAGTAGGAACTAAGTACCTCGTCGGCATACATTATTTAATGACCACTAAGCGAATTAATACTGACATAGTAGATCTGAGTGTTCTAGATCACTGCATTACGGAAAGCGCCCCTAATGGATTTTAGCAGTAGTTCGGTGTAAGCATCATTAGACCCGGACTTCCGTCATGAGCGCTTGACTTTCTCGAATTCAGTCATGCTAAGTGAGTAATACAGGTGAACCTGTGAAAGCAAATTCTAACGTTAGTGGAATATCGTCGTAGCCTTGTCAGCAATGACCTCGTGTTGAACATATATGTTACACGGCTGCTATCTTCTCATCATATAGCCAGCTATTTTTAATTATATAACTCACTATACAAGATGAAGGAAAAATGCCGTACTTGGCAGACGGTATGCGATTCCAATTCAAGACAAAAGCGTATCGAACAATAACTAGTCCCGCCAATAGTTATAGAAGAAATACGATTTAGAAAACGAGGCTCTGGCAACGCTGTAACTGCGTGCAGTGCGGCCAGGAACGGGTACAATGAACTCTACACAGTGCCGGAGTTGTCCCATTAGCTCAGTGAGACGAGGCAGTACAGTGCGGAACGATATACAGACTCGCCGATGTTCAAGCCACGTTCGCGTCAATTTTTTTATTTCATTAACGTATCAACTTGCATCCAATTGATGCCTCTACAATGCGGTATTTGCGTATTTCTTTCTGGTACTGTTATTTTATTTAAACATTAAGATATAACATGACCCGCCAGGATAGCCGGGAGCGCTAACGCGCTGCTTCCTGGACTCGGGTAGGCGCGCCAGGCCCCGGATCGAATCCGCCTGGCGGATTAACGACGACGGCCGGTGTGCCGGCTAGCCTGGATGTGGTTTTTAGGCGGTTTCCCACATCCTAATAGGTGAATACGGGGCTGGTCCTCACGTCCCATCTCAGTTACACGACTCACAGACATTTGAAACATATTCACACTATTTCACGATTTACACTAGACACAGAGAGCTGGGGTACACTAATTCCGTCCCGAGGGGGGGGGGGGGGGGGCGAGGGGGAGGGGAGGGGGTGGCGGCAGAGAGGGCATCCGGCCATCCCTTACAATTAACCATGCCAAATCCGGTTAATCATGGCCGACCCTGCGTAACCGCGAGAAAAGGCGCAAGAGATAGAATTAAGATATAGCATGAACTTCTTAAAGACTACTTTGTTTGGTCCATGATACAAATACAGCCAACAAAAAATAATGGAGGGTATAGTAAGATCGTGTGTATGAGTAATGAGGTACAATAAACACAACATGTGGGCTACACTGGATTGCACATTATGATATGCACAATAATTCCATTCTGCACATCCGCAATTGCCGAAGCGGCTTCTACGCGAGCTATAAAGTGACGCACATCCATGGGTGAGGTACTAAACATTGAGTTGACAGATGTCATCGGATAGCGGTATGCACGTATACAGTTAGCGGTAGTGTCACGTACACAAGGTATATAAGGGCAGTGCATTAGCGGAGCTGTCGTTTGTACTCAGGTGAACCACGTGAAAAGGTTTCCGACGTCATTATGGCCGCATGACGGTAATTAACAGGCTTTGAATGCCGAATTGTAATTAGAGTGGGGAGCATGGGACATTCAATTTCAGAAACTATGGACTTCAATATTCCGATATCCACAGTGTCAAGAGTGTGCAGAGAATACAAGATATCATTTGTAACCTCTAACTTCGTACAACGCAGTGGCCCACGGCCTTTACCGAACGACCGAGAGCAGCGGTGTTTGCGTCGAGTTGTCAGTGCTAACAGACAAGCAAACAGTGCGTGAAATAACCATAGAAATCAAGGTGGGATGTACGACTAAGGAATCCGCTAGGACGGTGCAGCGAAATCTGGCGCTGATGCGCTATGGTAGCAGACGACTGACGCGAGTACCTTCGCTATCAGCACGACATTGCCTGCAGCGCCTCTCCTGGGCTCGTGGACAAATCGGCTGAACCCTAGACGACTGGAAAACCGTGGCCTGCTCAGGTGAGGCCCGATTTCAGTCAGTAGGGTTCGAGTGTGGCGCAGACCCCACGAAGCCATGGACCCAAGTTGTCAACAAGGCACTGTGCAAGCTGGTGGTGACTCCAAAATTATGTGGGCTGTGTCCTCTGGTCGAACTGAACTTAACACTGACTGGAAATGTGTATGTTCGGCTACTTGGAGACCATCTGCTTTCATTCATGGACTTCATGTTCCCAAACAACGACCGAATTTTTATGGATAGCAATGGACCATGTCACCGGGCCGCAGTTGTTCGCGGCAGGCTTGAATATTCTGGGCAGTTCGAGAGAATAATTTGGCCACCAGATAGCCCGACATGAATCCCATCGAAAATTTGTGGGATATAATAGATAGGTCAGTTCGTGCACGAAAGCCTGGATTGTCAACACTTCCGCAATTATTGATGGCTACAGGAGCAGCTGGGCTCAGTATTTCAGAAGGGGACTTCCATCGACTTGTTGAGTACGTGTCACGTCGAGGTGCTGCAATACGCCTGGCAAAAGAAACCCGACACGATACTAGGAGGCATCCCTTGATTTCTGTCACATCAGTATTAACTTGTTTCTTTAAGCGTCTCCACATATAAAAATATAGTGGATTAAGTTCCGTGGAACCTGGAGACTAGAACTTTGGACCTCCACGACCGATCCATTTCTTTGGAAATTCGTCGTTTAAATAGTTAAGCACATTCATTCCAAAATGTGGCGGTGCATCATCACGCCCAACACAGAGTGGAATGTTTTCTAATGCATCAGGCAAAGTATTCTAAAGAAACGTACGATACACTGGCGCATTCAACCTTTCTGGCAATAGGTATGGACTCAAAAGTATTCCTTCCAAGATTCCAGCCCACAGGTTTATGCCAAAGCGTGTCTGAAAGCCATGTTCACAAGTTACATGTGTGTGTGTCTGAACAATAATGGCTGTTGTGAATTTGAAAATACCTTCATGATTGAAGCTAAAGTTGTTGGTCCATATCACGTTATTTATAAAACGTTCGTTATCTTCCACTTACACAAAAGCCATTCACGAATCTGTACTCGTCGAATGTGATCATCTGGCCGCTGGTTGGTTCAAATGGCTCTGAGGACTATGGGACTTAACATCTGTGGTCATCAGTCCCCTAGAACTTAGAACTACTTAAACCTAACTAACCTAAGGACATCACACACATCCATGCTCGAGGCAGGATTCGAACCTGCGACCGTAGCAGTCGCCCGGTTCCGGACTGAGCGCCTAGAACCGCTAGACCACCGCGGCCGGCTCTGGCCGCTGGTACTGAATTAACTTGCAAGGATATGGATGCAGTTCTTAATCGCGCAGCACTCCAGCAACCAGTCGTGGCCACCCCTTGTCAGTGGAGTATGTCAGGCGCCCAAAGTCACTTTCCCTTAATTCTTTTGAGTATTTTAAATTACTAACTACTGTGAGTATGGCTTTCGTCTAAGCTAATCTATTGTAGTCAAAAATGTCTAAGAACCGTAACCATTTAATAAAGCAAAAGCGCTAATACCAATGGTGCGTTTATTGAAACATTTCTTAAAACACTAACCTCTGACAAGTAAGACGCATCGACACGGGCCACACACAGCGCATGCTAGTTTCGTATAACGAACACTTCTTGCCTAATGTTTCTGATGATAACACGTTTCCAGAGAATGGTGTAACCGCTTTCTAATTACCTTGCCTCTTAGACCGTTCAGACAAAGGTAATCGCTTAGGCATTAAGAGGACTGTGAGGTCTACGGAGCGGAAATTTTTAATTATTCCCCCGCTGGTGCGGTCGCTACAAGTTCCCGACGGCAGGTCACTTCCGCTCCAGGCGTCCTGCAGAGGCTGGCGGCGAATCTCTGAGAAGATTTCTTCACGACTTTTCATCACCTAACGGTACGCGTACTGCAGACATTTAAGTCACAGTCTTCGCAACAACAGTCTCTAATTGTACCTTCCAAATAACCAAAAGCGAAGCAGCTGTTTCCTAAACGCACGGTTTCGGGAACTCTCATTACATCAGTTACTGTGTCCACCTATTATGCAAACTGTTGTTTATTTTATATATATATATATATATATATATATATATATATATATATATATATATATAATAAACAACAGTTTGCATAATAGGTGGACACGAAACACAGTAACTGATGTAATGAGAGTTCCCGAAACCGTGCGTTTAGGAAACAGCTGCTTCGCTTTTGGTTATACACACATATATATATATACAGGGCTATTACAAATGACTGAAGCGATTTCATAAGTTCACTGTAGCTCCATTCATTGACATATGGTCACGACACACTACAGATACGTAGAAAAACTCATAAAGTTTTGTTCGGCTGAAACCGCACTTCAGGTTTCTGCCGCCAGAGCGCTCGAGAGCGCAGTGAGACAAAATGGCGACAGGAGCCGAGAAAGCATATGCCGTGCTTGAAATGCACTCACATCAGTCAGTCATAACAGTGCAACGACACTTCAGGACGAAGTTCAACAAAGATCCACCAACGGCTAACTCCATTTGGCGGTGGTATGCACAGTTTAAAGCTTCTGGATGCCTCTGTAAGGGGAAATCAACGGGTCGGCCTGCAGTGAGCGAAGAAACGGTTGAACGCGTGCGGGCAAGTTTCACGCGTAGCCCGCGGAAGTCGACGAATAAAGCAAGCAGGGAGCTAAACGTACCACAGCCGACGGTTTGGAAAATCTTACGGAAAAGCCTAAAGCAGAAGCCTTACCGTTTACAATTGCTACAAGCCCTGACACCCGATGACAAAGTCAAACGCTTTGAATTTTCGGCGCGGTTGCAACAACTCATGGAAGAGGATGCGTTCAGTGCGAAACTTGTTTTCAGTGATGAAGCAACATTTTTTCTTAGTGGTGAATTGAACAGACACAATGTGGCGGTAGAGAATCCTCACGCATTCGTGCAGCAAATTCGCAATTCACCAAAAGCTAACATGTTTTGTGCAATCTCGCGGTTTAAAGTTTACGGCCCCTTTTTCTTCTGCGAAAAAAACGTTACAGGACACGTGTATCTGGACATGCTGGAAAATTGGCTCATGCCACAACTGGAGACCGACAGCGCCGACTTCATCTTTCAACAGGATGGTGCTCCACCGCACTTCCATCATGATGTTCGGCATTTCTTCAACAGGAGATTGGAAAACCGATGGATCGGTCGTGGTGGAGATCATGATCAGCAATTCATGTCATGGCCTCCACGCTCTCCCGACTTAACCCCATGCGATTTCTTTCTGTGGGGTTATGTGAAAGATTCAGTGTTTAAACCTCCTCTACCAAGAAACGTGCCAGAACTACGAGCTCGCATCAACGATGCTTTCGAACTCATTGATGGGGACATGCTGCGCCGAGTGTGGGAGGAACTTGATTATCGGCTTGATGTCTGCCGAATCACTAAAGGGGCACATATCGAACATTTGTGAATGCCTAAAAAAACTTTCTGAGTTTTTGTATGTGTGTGCAAAGCATTGTGAAAATATCTCAAATAATAAAGTTATTGTAGAGCTGTGAAATCGCTTCAATCATTTGTAATAACCCTGTATATATATATATATATATATATATATATATATATATATATATATATATATATATATATATTGTGTTTGTTCTTTGGGACATGTCCGAAAGAACAACAGATACCAATGGTGACCATGCAGCTCGTTAGAATGAAATTACAGTGAAATGAATACCCCTAGCTGCTTACAGGCGTTGATATAAGTCAACGGGGACAGTTGAAAATGTGTGCCCCGACCGGGACTCGAACTCGGGATCTCCTGCTTACATGGCAGAAGCGCTATCCATCTGAGCCACGAAGGACACAGAGGAATAGTGCGAATGAAGGGACTCGTGTTTGGCACGCCTCCCGTCAGACCCACATTCGCAGCTTATTGTCCCGCACTATATTCATAGTGCCCCTGCTCATTATACTCATTACTCGCGGCTTTGCTGCCAATTCCCGTAAGAGTTCGGGCACTGTTTGTGCATCCGCTCTGAAGATGATGGTCAAATGGCCGGAGAGCCTTAACTATATGTACTGAGTGATCACAAAGTCAGTATAAATTTGAAAACTGAATAAATCGTGGAATAATGTAGATAGAGAGGTACAAATTGACACACATGATAAGAATGGCATGGGGTTTTATTAGAACCAAAAAATACAAACGTTCAAAAAATGTCCGACAGATGGCGCTTCATCTGATCAGAATAGCAATAATTAGCATAACAAAGTAAGACAAAGCAAAGACGATGTTCTTTACAGGAAATGCTCAATATGCCCACCATCGTTCCTCAACAGTAACTGTAGTCGAGGAATAATGTTGTGAACAGCACTGTAAAGCATGTCCAGAATTATGGTGAGGCATTGGCGTCGGTTGTTGTCTTTTAGCATCACTAGAGGTGTCGGTCGATCACGATACACTTGCGACTGCAGGTAACCTCAAAGCCAATAATCGCACGGACTGAGGTTTGGGGACCTTGGAGGCCAAGCATGACGAAAGTGGAGGCTGAGCACACGATCATCACCAAACGACGCGCGCAAGAGATCTTTCACGCGTCTAGCAATACTTTGTATTTTTTTAGATCTAATAAAACCCCATGTCATTCCAAGCATGTGTGTCAATTTGTACCTCTATCTACATTATTCCGTGGTTTATTATGTTTTCAAATTTATACTGACTTTTTGATCACTCGATGTATGTGCCCGAACTCTTTACGGGCATCGGCAGTAAAGCCGCGAGTAATGAGTATAATGGGCAGGGGCGAATGTGGGTCTCACGGGAGGCGTGCCGGAGATAAGTCCCTGCAGTCGCACTATCCTCTGTGTCCTCGGTGGCTCAGATGGATAGCCGGCACGGTAACTCAGCATGTTCGGTCAGAGGGTTAGCTGCCCTCTGTAATAAAAAAACTGAGTTAATGGATCAACGACGAACTGAAACGGGTGTCTTGCTACGTCCGCCACGAGCAGATGCAACGAACGAAAGCGAACAAAATGAGATTAAAAAAAATGGATAGAGTGTCTTCCCTCTAAGCAGGAGATCCCGGGTTCGAGTCCCGGTCGGGGCACACATTTTCAACTGTCCCCGTTGACTTATATCAACGCCTGTAAGCAGCTAGGGGTATTCATTTCATTGTAATTTCATACTTAAAATGAGTTTACATTTTATAGAAATGAACAAAAGTTCCCACTGTAACAATAATAATTTCATGTGGCTCACTGGCCTGGTGCAAGTCTTTCAGTTGGTCGCCACATCGACGACTTGCGTGTCTCTAATCTACAGTAGTTATCCAATGGGCCAAACGAGACCTACAATTTATTGTGGAATCCGAATAGCGTGTCGTTTCTGGCTACTTCTCACATAGTTGAGAGGTGAAGACTAGGTTAACGTGCAGACCGAAAAATACAAGATCCGATCGGGGTAGAAACCTGCCAACTCTTAGTTTCCAGTCAAGCACTTTACCGCGATACCATCAGGTCCGACAAAGTACCCACTGATTGGCCAAAGGTACTGAAACGTTGGCTTTTATAAACGACGGTTGTTTTCATAATAGGCGGACCTGAAATCCTGAAATTTTTGTCTGAAAGTTTGGCCATTGCAAGAGCTCCATAAATCAAGTGATTGGTGTCATTACATCATACTACTTTACTGAATGCAGGTAGATTGCTGGAGGGAATTTATACTTGGTGTTGACGTAGCGACTCTGTTAGCCCTGTTTCCTGGGTCCCAGCGAGTCTGGATTCTCTTACAAACGTAGCACTGCCCATAGTAGATCCGTATCTGCCGATAAATGTTTCCTTTTCTAATCAACGATGCAAATATCTCGCTTACTTCAGCTCACGAATAGCATATTGCTGGAAGCACGTAGATTTTAGCTGCGTGTGGCTTCGCGCGACGTCACGGCACCATGGTGGAGGAGGGAACGAACGTTTCATATACAGTGGACAGTTTGAAAGAACCAGTACACCAAACTGGTACGTAGTGGGATGGTGATATGCACAGAAACAGATTACGGTCGTATGGCGTACACAAGGTATAAAAGGGAAGTTCTTTGGCGGTGCTGTCATTTGTATTCAGCTGATTCGTGTGAAAAGGTTTCCGACATCATTATGGGCGTACGACGGAAATAACGGACTTTGAACGCGGACTAGTAGCTGGAGCTAGACGCATGGGACATTCCATTTCGGAATTCAGTATTTCGGTATCCAAGGGTGTCAAGAGTGTACCGTGAATACCAAATTTGAGGGATTACCTCTCATCAAGGCCAACGCAGTGGCCGACGGCCTTCACTTAACGATCGAGAGCAGCGGCTTTTGCGTAGTGCTAACAGGTAAGCAATACTGAGTGAAATAATGGCAGAAATCATTGTGGGACGTACGAAGAACGTATCCGTTAAGACTGTGCGGCGACATTTGGCCTTAATGGGATATGACAAAAGACGACCTACGCAAGCGCCTTTGATAACAGCACGACATCGCACGCAGCGCCTCTTCTGGGCTCGTGACAATATCGGTTGGGCCCCAGAGGACTGGAAAACCGTGCTCTTGTCAGGTGCGTCCCGATTTCAGTTGGTAAGAGCTAATGGTGGAATTCGAGAGTGGCGTAGACCCCACGAAGCGTGAATCCGAGTTGTCCATAATGGTGTCGGCTGTCTTTACATGGAATAGACTAGGTTATCTGGTCCAACTGAACCGATCATTGGCTGGAAATGGATATATTCGGCTACATGGAGACGATCTGCTTTCATTTTTGGACTTCACATTCCCAAACAACGACCGAATATTTATGGATGACAATACGCCACGTTATATTTGTTCGCGGCTCGTTTGAAGAACACTCTGGACAGTTTGAGCCAATGACTTGGCCACCTATATAGTCCGACATGAATCCCATAGAATATTTGTTGGACATAATCAAGGGGTCATTTAGTGCAGAAAATCCTGCACGAACAACACTGTCGCAATTACGGACAGTTATAGAGACAACATGGCGCAATATTTCTGAGGGGGCTTGAACGATTTGTTGGATCTATGCCGCGTCGAGTTGCTGCCCTAGCCTGGCAAAAGAAGATCCGACACGATAGCGAGAGCTATCCCATGACGTTTGTCACCTTAGTACATTGTTCGTATTTACGTAGTCAAATAAGTGCCCTCTGTTTTAAAACTTCGGATAAATGTCCTCCTACAAACCTGGGTAAAGATTGGAAAATAGGGGTAGGGGATAGACACTACCAAAAGTGAAACCATGAGGACGAGCCGCAACTCGTGCCTGGATAGCTCAGCCGGTAAGAGCATCGCCTGCAGAATGCGAGATTCCGGGTTGAGTCCCAATCCAGCATACAGTTTTAATCCGCCAGTAAGTTTCTGAGCCGTGCACGACTCGTGTTTATCCCATTTATTGTTGGTCACCTTCTATTACGGTACTGCCTCCTCGTTTTCTTATTCCATTTACTGGCGTCACTAACTTCCCGCCTTGCTTGCCCGTGAGCGGCAGCAGCAGCGCGTATCGATAAGTGCACTGTCGTACCGTCTCTGGAGCCACCGAAAGTAGTGCAGTGCAGTCGGGACGCAGCAGCAGTGAAGTCGGGGTGACGGAGCGCCGGTGAGGCGTCGACAGCCAGTGCTCGCCGACCGCTGGCGACACACATGAACTGTCCGACGGAGGGAGATTGGAGCGGGACGACCGTTGGTTGGCCGTTCGGTTGGTCGTCTCATCGGCCGACGTATATTTGGTCCTTTCACCGTTTCTGGGCCTGTGCAATTGGTCGGTTGGCGTGGAGCAGCGAGGAAATCTCCGCGGCGGTAGTTTGGCCGAGGCCGCTGGCGGCGTCCACGCGCGGTCGGAGAGTGTGATGCTGTTCCTATCGCTACGAGGTCGGTGGCTCACCGATCCTGGACACGAAAGTAGAGTTTTGACTTAATCTACCAGCAAGTCACGACTGTTCACATTGTGTGGTTTGGATTTCGTTGTCGGCTGTTTGGACACTCCCGCGAGCAACAACGTGTGTTTTCAAGTTGGCAAATTTTAGCCAACCACCGGTAGAGTTTAACTGTACTTGGTTATTTTGAATTGAAGTGCACGAGCGGAATCTTCTGTCTTGTGACCGTTAACGTTCCGTTTACCTGCCCTGGCCGTTGACGTATATTCAGGCAATGTATTTTCCTCATTGTGTTGTCGCTGTCCAGCACGGTGTGTAGTTTGACAGCTCAATGTGTAATTGGTTTTGGGCGCCAATACCTTCTACGTTGTTTCATTGAACTCCCTGTTGTGTGCTGGCCGGGTGGAGCGGAAGTTATCTTGTCGATGGGTCCGTTGACTGTCTGTCGGTTGGGTTGTCGTCGGATCGAGAATGGTCGGCGGACTGCCTGTCTCACCTAAGCGAGCGTCAGTCTTTGAATTTCAGGCCGACCCTCGGAAACTTCTGATCGCCATTGGGTGTACTGCCTCTTCTTATTTGTTCTTGTTGTTTGTATTTGTATGGCTTCTAGGCGATTTTTAAATGAAGGTTGTTTTGCCCTTAAGGCGTAAGATTGTTTGGTCCTTCAGCCTAATTTAAAGAACTGTTTTAAGGTAAGGCCTTTGACCTTTTAAAAAATTATTTTGGTTGGAGTCTTAAGTGATGGGACTTGAGCCGATTTTTAAATTAAAGATGTTTTGCTCTTAAGGTGTCAGATTGTCTAGGCTTCCAGTATAATTACAGAACTGTGTGAAGATAAGCCCTTCTGCATTTTAAATTTCTGATTTTGGTTTGAGTCTTAAGTTATTGGCTTTCAGACGATTTTAAATTAATGTCGTCTTACCCTTAATGCACGAGATTAATTGGCGCATTCAGCCTGTAATTAAGTTCCAAAAATTAATGGTGTGTTTTTTTTAAATTTTCTTGGCTCTTGTAATTGTTTGGTCAAATAAATGAAGTTGTATGTTCGAGTCTAACTGACAGCCGCTTATTTTGCTCCCTTTCCACAATTTAAACTACCTGTCCTGTCCTGCTAGTTTAGCAGGGCGTCTCAGTTTCTATGCACCCATGCTCAACTCATCGATGTACAAATTTCCGTCAAACATTCTTATCAAGACAGAACACAGAAAACTTACATCCAAAAGCAAATATTCAATCGTGTCTTCTCGAAATGTCAAACTGTTCTTATTCCCTAAGAACCGGAACAAATCGCTTTTCGGCTACTCCACTGCCTGACCTGGCGAGTTAACACTCTGGTAACCTGGATGCGAGGTGCTCGATGCCATTGTCTCCCGCGAGTATTTGGGCAGAGGCCGTTCGCGAGGCGGCCAGCTGTGGCGCAAGGCTCGCGCCTGGAATGTACCGCCGCGCCGCTGACGCCAGCCAGCCAGCTCGCGCGGCACGTGCTCTGCCCGGCGGTCGCTCCTGCGGCACGCACCTCGTCTGCGACAACACTCCGACAAGGGAGGCGCCGTACATTATGCACGCACTCCATTAAACTGTAACGAACAACTGCGGCTACAGCCGAGAGGCATAGGAAATCGTTCGGCATCAATATGCAAATGCGACTCTCGTTTGAAGAGCCCGTGCCACTCAATGCTAGAATTATCTCCTTTATATCCATAAACTATCTGCAGTCACCCCGATTGCGAAATACGACCTTTCAGCCCTTTGGCTTACGCTTCAATCATTACAGAAGCGTTTTGGCTCTGAGCACTATGGGACTTAACTGCTGAGGTCATCAGTCCCCTAGAACGTAGAACTACTTAAACCTAACTAACCTAAGGACATCACTTCAATAATATTTAATTAAGCCCCCATGCAACATCCATGCCCGAGGCAGGATTCGAACCTGCGACTCAGTCTGTGTCGCCTGGCCACCAAGAGCTGTTGCAGGACGATTGATTCACGGATCCAATTATATGACTCCTTCCGTGTATAGCGATTTTACGACTATGACGAGTGGGGCCTGAAAATGGCATCAATGTAATGCCGAAACTGGAAGCACATAGAAGTTCATAAAATAAAAGAAACTTCTACAAATCATACGGCTGTTGGTAAATTATTGCATCAAGAAGTTCATGCCAGCCGTCGTCCCACGATCCATAATGGATCTACGAAGAATCTAAATTCGGTCAGTTGATAAACTGCTGGTCACCATAATTACGACGGTAAGCGTCTAATTGGTACAAAGTGTAGTGCATGCTTGGATACGCAAATTATTAACCATTTCATCACGATAGTCATCTAGGTTCTGCATACAGGGGGATTCAGCTGCCCCTACCTATGGGTCTTATGCAGCCCACAACACCTTCAAAAAGTAGGTGCGAGATTTTCACATTCTCTCACTCGCTCTGCACAAACTGTTAATCCTACAGAAAACTAAACGAAACCTTTTGGCAAAAAAATTAATGGAGTTTTTGCTGGAAGCAACAGTTTTCGAATTACTCAAGAAAAGTCACTTTGTAAGCGTATTGTCATATCGCTGGCTTAGCTGTGGAGTATCTTTGCGGGCAGCCGCCTCTGTAAAGTCGAGCGCAGGACACGGAACTGTTACGTTGTGTAGTGTGTAGCTCTGCATGTGAGAGGTATTGTTAGTATGGAAGTTGAAGTGTTGCTACAAGTGCTATTACAGTAAAGTGATGATATAAGGAAGTGGTTCAGGGGAAAGTGCCTCAAGAAGTAATTGAAAATGAGCAGCGCCGTCAATAACGTACGAGGTGCATTCAAGTTCTAAGGCCTCCGATTTTTTTTCTAATTAACTACTCACCCGAAATCGATGAAACTGGCGTTACTTCTCGACGTAATCGCCCTGCAGACGTACACATTTTTCACAACGCTGACGCCATGATTCCATGGCAGCGGCGAAGGCTTCTTTAGGAGTCTGTTTTGACCACTGGAAAATCGCTGAGGCAATAGCAGCACGGCTGGTGAATGTGCGGCCACGGAGAGTGTCTTTCATTGTTGGAAAAAGCCAAAAGTCACTAGGAGCCAGGTCAGGTGAGTAGGGAGCATGAGAAATCACTTCAAAGTTCTTATCACGAAGAAACTGTTGCGTAACGTTAGCTCGATGTGCGGGTGCGTTGTCTTGGTGAAACAGCACACGCGCAGCCCTTCCCGGACGTTTTTGTTGCAGTGTAGGAAGGAATTTGTTCTTAAAAACATTTTCGTAGGATGCACCTATTACCGTAGTGCCCTTTGGAACGCCCTCGCTGTCCCAGAACATGGACACCATCATTTTTTCAGCACTGGCGGTTACCCGAAATTTTTTTGGTGGCGGTGAATCTGTGTGCTTCCATTGAGGTGACTGGCGCTTTGTTTCTGGATTGAAAAATGGCATCCACGTCTCATCCATTGTCACAACCGACGAAAAGAAAGTCCCATTCATGCTGTCGTTGCGCGTCAACATTGCTTGGCAACATGCCACACGGGCAGCCATGTGGTCGTCCGTCAGCATTCGTGGCACCCACCTGGATGACACTTTTCGCATTTTCAGGTCGTCATGCAGGATTGTGTGCACAGAACCCACAGAAATGCCAACTCTGGAGGCGATCTGTTCAACAGTCATTCGGCGATCCCCCAAAACAATTCTCTCCACTTTCTCGATCATGTCGTCAGACCGGCTTGTGCGAGCCCGAGGTTGTTTCGGTTTGTTGTCACACGATGTTCTGCCTTCATTAAACTGTCGCATCCACGAACGCACTTTCGACACATCCATAACTCCATCACCACATGTCTCCTTCAACTGTCGATGAATTTCAATTGGTTTCACACCACGCAAATTCAGAAAACGAATGATTGTAGGCTGTTCAAGTAAGGAAAACGTCGCCATTTTAAGTATTTAAAACAGTTCTCATTCTCGCCGCTGGCGGTAAAATTCCATCTGCCGTACGGTGCTGCCATCTCTGGGACGTATTGACAATGAACGCGGCCTCATTTTAAAACAATGCGCATGTTTCTATCTCTTTCCAGTCCGGAGAAAAAAAATCGGAGGCCTTAGAACTTGAATGCACCTCGTATTTATGTATCCTCTCGTTGCATGTCGCACAGCATCGATCATCCGCGCCGTGTTCGGTCTCCCGGAATGAGCTAATGTGAATCAGTAAAAATTAGTGCAGTCAAGTGCCAGTGTCTTGTAGCGAGCGTGCGGACGTGCGTTCGGTCTTCGCGTTCCGCATTTATCAACAATCAGCCGCGCCGCGACGGTTACGCGCACGCTCGTACAACTGAGAACTAAGAAACTGAAGAATTAACTTTACGAACAGTGTCATATCATTACTAGTGTCAAGGAGGACTATTACCAGATATCTGTATGTGTGGCGAGCGTAAGAACTTCCGTCGGGTTCCCGGGTTCGATTACCGGCGGGGTCAGGGATTTTTCTCTGCCTCGTGATGACTTGGTGTTGTGTGATGTCCTTAGGTTAATTAGGTTTAAGTAGTTATAAGTTCTAAGGGACTGATGACCATAGAAGTTAAGTCCCATAGTGCTCAGAGTCATTTGAACCATTTTGAAGAACTTTCGTTCGATCATTCGGCTTCCGTATCATCAACAATCACCCGCGTCGTGTCGGTTACGCGTACGCTCGTCTTGAGTGATATTGTGGACAGATAATCTTCGAGATTGTTAATTGGGATAAACATTTATGAACTAGAATCTGAACAGTGCAACCTGCGATTTCCTTTAATCTTCTCACAATAGAGTTGTCCATACCAGACGTAGAACAGCGTTTTGTTCTGGCGATGAGTGGCTCCCCTGATTCGCTTGCATATTTCGATAGATAATTTCAGGCAAGCCAGCAGCAGTGTGGAGCAGAACAGTACGACCGCCGCGGGATTATCAGGTACGTGGTGGGGATAGGGCACACGGTCTAGAAAAGCAGAAGCGACAACCAGTTTAAATGGTACCCCACCCATTTGTACCCCGGGCGTGTTACAACTTTTGTACGTTTTTCTTGAATAACTTTAAAACCATGGCTTCCAGCGAAGACATAGCCCAGAAAAAACTTTAACTACATCAAATTTTCTACCATAAGGTCCTGCCCATATTTTTTCTGTAGGACAAGTGGTTCGTACGTAGCGAGCAAGAGAATATGAAAATCTCGCGCCTGGTTTTTGCAGGCATTGCAGGTTGCATACAACCCATAGGTAGGGACAATAGATTCACTCTATGTAAAGGAAGGCTATGAAGTGCGTTTGTCATCCAGAAATCCCATTTCAATGTCGGTTTTTTTCTTAGAACACCGTGTTACGTCCCATGTAAGCAAGAGACATGTGTAGTAGCAGGTGACCAGTAGCAATATCAGGACTTATCAAGGCCGTGGTTTGTAGTTCTCGAGTATTCTCCATCAACATCGAGTAAGGTTACGAGGCGCGTTTCTCATTCAGAAATCAAGTTTCAGTGCTGGTTCTCCTTCAGAAGACCGTGTTAAGCTCCATGAAAGCAGGAGAAGCGGCAGTGTTACGACCAGTCAAGAATGTGGCTTATACTTCCTGTATATTCTACGTCAACATCTACATCTGTACATCCTCTCTTTCCTGTTCTACACGTGAATGGTTCACGGAACGTCGGATTTTTCGTAACCCTCCGTGTGGGCTCAGATCCCTCTAACTTTACCTCCATGGTCTTTTCCCGAGATATGCTTATGAGGAAGCAATATATCGGTTAACTCCTCTAGAAACATAACATCTCGGAATGTTAATAATAAACTACACAATGATGCAGAACGGCTCCCCATGAAGCATTTCACCTGCTACATGAACCTCTAACGGAACGCGCTGCTCTTCTTTCGAAATTCTATGTTTCCTCTATCAGTCATGTCTAGTGGGGATCCCAGACTGACGAGCAGTATTCAAGTATTGGTCGCACGGAGGTCTGTAAGCTACGTGTTTTGTGGGTGCACTACCCTTCCTGGGGATTCTTCCAATAAATCCCAGTCTAGCACGCGCCTTACCCGCCATTAGTTTTAAGCTGTTGTTGTATCTTAAATCGTTCTGTACATATTCTCCTACATATTTTACGGATGTGGCCGCTACCGCTTATTGTCATCCAATCTCTTAATCACACAACAGTGGGTCTTTCCGCCTGTTTATGAGCAATACGTGATACTGTTTGTGTTAAGGTTCAGTTTCCACTCTATGCATAAAAAAGAATGGCTCAAATGGCTCTGAGCACTATGGGACTTAACTTCAGAGGTCATCAGTCCCCTAAAATTTAGAACTACTTAAACCTAACTAACCTAAGGACATCACACACATCCATGCCCGAGGCAGGATTCGAACCTGCGACCGTAGCGGTGGCGCGGTTCTAGACTGTAGCGCCTAGAACCGATCGGCCACCCAGGCCGGCATTCTATGCATCAAGCTTGGGGGTATTTTCGTTCTGCCCTTGCAACTACAAAAAATTGCGTGATTTTTTTTTCACCAGACCCGTTTCGCTTTATTGAGGTAAAGCATCATCTGTGTTCAGTAATTAACTTATTTACATTTTGATTTGCTTTAAGAACGAAAAACAGTTCGGTAACAATATGTTGGTTTTTACTTACAGTGATTTCCGCTTGATTTCTTTCGTACATCGGGAAATCCCGTCTTCTAGCACATCGTTGATGTTTATCTTCTTTAGACACTGATAGTTATGGTCTAATGTTTAGTTGCTCTGCAGCACTATGCATTTCTTACGATTTTCACAGCACACACTTTTGCGCACACCACTGTTTTCTGTTTCTTTTTATACTTCTGTGTATTTTGGTTTGTGTTTTGTAGTGTAGCCAACATAACCTTGCCACTAGTTTCTCTTTGACCTATACTCCTTTTTTCTTTTTTTAAATTTATTTTATGTGTGTAATTCTATTTAATTATGTTTTATGTTGCTGTGTATTTATATACTGTGTAAGACTAGGAAAGGAATGGTAATGGAGTTTTTTTGGGTGGATGAGGACGAAGCCATGGTGAGTGGACGTAAGTGTATAGTGTGATGGAGTGTGAGTTGGAGGAGAAGGTGAGGAGCAAAAAGTGAAATGAAATTGGGAAGGGTGGTGTTGAGTGGGAGAGGATGAAGGATGGACAAGCCTCTTTTCTTTTTCATGTAATTTCATCAATTATTTTATATAGAATCATGTTTCCAATATTTATTTAGTCGTTGAGTAACTTATCTCCACAAAAGAAAACCTTCCATCACTATTCCTTCCTTCCTTCCTTCCTTCCTTCCTTCGAAGCGGAATTTTGTGACTTGTGAAATAAATGAGGAAGGACGAAAGAAAAGGGAAAGAGTAAGGGCGACGCAGGGAGGGGAAGAAGGAATAGCGAAGAAAGAAAGAAGAAGGGAAAAAAGTAGAAGAAAACAAAATGGAAACGTAGCGGAGATGTACTGAAAGAAATCATGAAGTTGGACTGTTTTGAGCGACAGTTCCTAATGAGAACAATATCGTGTGTAAACACGTTCACGTCTCGTTTTCGGCTGCTAGATCTAGCCACTCTCGTTATACCAAGTGAACCAGTCCACTGAGAGTTTCAAGAGTGTACTTTGGAATTCTTTCTTTTTCCGTTTGTTTGTTACGGTTTTGTATTGAAGGCAATGAAACAATATAGAAGATATAGTGTTACTGTTTCAAGGGATACGAGTCTGGATTGTGTATTTTCCATGTTTTGAAAAAGAATTTTAAGTATAAGTACCTTTAACTTCACTCTGAAGTACTGATCTCAATAAAGGAGCCGGCCACTGTGACTGAGTGGTTCTAGGTGCTTCAGTCCGGAACCTCGCTGCTGCTACGGCCGCAGGCTCGAATCCTGCCTCGTGCATGGAATGTATGTGATGTCCTTGGGTTGGTTGGGTTTAAATAGTTCTATCTAGGGGACTGATGAACTCAGATGTTAAGTCCCATAGTGCTTAGAGCCATTTGAAACATCAATAAAGGAATAAACAGCCCAGTCAGCAATGTACATTAAATATAATGCGAGGAGTGATGGAAAAAGAAATTTCGGGGACGGTGGTGGGGGTGGCCGGATGGGGGGGGGGGGGGGAATTAAAGCTTTCCCTGAGACAGCTTCCTGAAACAGCGCAACAATGAGGGGTTGCCACAGAAACTTAAACAAAATGAGGTTACCTGACTGGTAGCGGTGAGTATGCGAAACAGGCATGCAAAACTGTCGCCGGAAGAGCTGTGTCGCTGTTCTTTAACACAGGCGTCGGCTACCTTTAGCGGCCTGCGCGCCTGGCTCACATTTTTACCTAAACACGGGGGCCATCTGGTCACGCGAAAGCAGCGCTCCTAGTGTATAATGTCAATACTGTAGAGTCCGTGAGCTTCATGCTTATGGGTAACGGTCCGATATGAATGGCACCGCTTTCCCGACCCCCACGTCACACAGTTACGCCAGATTATACGCATTTTTGAGTGTTCATTAATCTTCTGTTCACCCGGAATTTATACCGCGCGCCGGATTGAAACCGATCACAGGCCGGATGCGGCCCGTGGGCCGCCAGTTCCCCTTCCGTGCTCTAATAGAATCGACACCAGCGGGATTTAAGCTTACTTATCCTCTTGTCTCTGGAGTACCACTGAGGCACAAAATGACACTGTTTTATCAATGTGATTGGGCTCTTTTTTTAACTTTCTTCTCTAATAACCTAATTTGATCGATATGGCAATGTATGCATGTGGGCCCTTGAAATAAAATCAGGACCCAAACTCAATGTCTTCCACCAACGATACTTGACACGAATTTTGAAGATCTTTTATCGTGACCACGTTTCTTCCAATAATGAAGCGCTGAGAAGAAGTGACTACGCAGCGTGAAGTCGCTGCCAAAAGATGACTTACAGGCTTGCGGTAATGATCTGCAAGTGAAAGATGGAAGAATGCTCAAATCAGAACTACTGTGGAAACCAAAGGATGGGAACAGATGTAGATGAAGATCTCGCAACATCTGGAAACGAACTTCTGCAAAAGATCTTCAGAGCGTGGACATGATCTGAGAGGAACCCTAAAAGCTGGCAGCTGATGTCCTCCAAGCGCCAGAGAAACTGGAATAGGCAAACAGGCATCTGTATTCAAATACAGAGATATGTAAACAGGCAGAATACGGTGCTGCTGTCGGCAACGCCTATATAAGACAACAATTGTCTGATACAGTTGTTAGATCGGTTACTGCTGCTACAATGGCAGGTTACCAAGATTTAAGTGAGTTTCAATGTGGTGTTACAATGGGCGCAATAGCGATGGGACACAGTGTCTCCGAGGTAGCGATGAAGTGGGGATTTTCTCGTACTACCATTTCACGAGTGTACCGTGAATATCAGGAATTCGGTAAAACATCAAATCCTCGACATCGCTATGGCTGGAGAAAGATCCTGGAAGAACGGAATCCAACGACGACTGAAGAGAATCGTTCAACGGATAGAAGTGCAACCTTTCCACAAACTGCTGCAGATTTCAATGCTGGACAATTAACAAGTGTCAGCGTGCGAACCATTCAACGAAACATCATCGATATGGGCTTTCGGAGCCGAAGGGTCACTCGTGTACCCTTGATGACCGCACCTCACGAAGCTTTACGCCTCGCCTGGGTCCGTCAACACCGACATGTTGCCTGTTCGGACGAGTCTCGTTTAAAATTGTATCGTGCGGATGGACGTGTATGGGTATGGAGACAACCTCATGAATTCCCTGTATGTCAGCAGGGAACTGCTGGCGGAGGCTCTGTAATGGTGTGGGATGTGTGCAGTTACGACTGAATGGTGACACGTCCGTAAGCATCCTGTCTGATCACCTGCATCCATTCATGTCCATTGTGCATTCCGACGGACTTTGGCAATTCCAGCAGGACAATGCGACACCACATTCGTCCATAATTCTTATAGAGTGGGTCCAGAAACACTCCTCTGTGTTTAAACACTTCCGCTGGCCACCAGACATCCAGACATGAACATTGTTGAACATATCTGGGATGCCTTGCAACGTGCTGTTCAGAAGATATCTCCACCCCTTCGTACTCGTACGAGTTCATGGACAGCCCTGCAGGATTCATGGCGTCAGTTCCCTCCAGAACTACTTCAGACGGTAGTCGTGTCTATGTCGCGTCGTGTTGCGACACTTCTGCGTGCTTGCGGAGGCGCTACACTACATTAGGTATGTGTACCAGTTTCTTTGGCTCTTCAGTGTAAAAAAAAGAACGTTAGGATGTAACGTACCATCAACGGCGCTTACGTCAGTGACATTAATGACGGAACACCTGCTAAGCTGGACAGTAAAAAGAAAATAAAAATTCCGCGCCCGTTTTCTAGATCTACATTTATACTCCGCAAGCCACCCAACGGTGTGTGGCGGAGGGAACTTTACGTGAAACTGTCATTACCTCCCTTTCCTGCTCGAGTCGCGTATGGTTCGCGGGAAGAACGACTGCCGGAAAGCCTCCGTGCGCGCTCGAATCACTCTAATTTTACATTCGTGATCTCCTCGGGAGGTATAAGTAGGGGGAAGCAATATATTCGATATCTCATCCAGAAACGCACCCTCTCGAAACCTGGACAGCAAGCAACATCGCGATGCAGAGCGCCTCTCTTGCAGAGTCTGCCACTTGAGTATCGCTATCACGCTTACCAAATAACCCTGTGACGAAACGCGCCGCTCTTCTTCGAATCTTCTCTATCTCCTCTGTCAACGCGACCTGGTACGGATCCCACACTTATGAGCAATACTCAAGTATAGGTCGAACGAGTTTTATTTAAGCCACCACCTTTTTTGATGGACTGCATTTTCTAAGGAGTCTCCCAATGAATCAACCTGGCACCCGCCTTACCAACAATTAATTTTATATGATCATTCCACTTCAAATCGTTCCGTACGCATACTCATAGATATTTTACAGAAGTAACTGCTACCAGTGTTTGATCCGCCATCATATACAATAAAGGATCCTTCTTTCTATGTATTCGCAATACATCACCTTTGGCCGGCCGGTGTGGCCGTGCGATTCTAGGGGCTTCAGTCTGGAACCGCGTGACCGCTACGGTCGCAGGTTCGAATCCTGTCTCGGGCATGCATGTGTGTGATGTCCTTAGGTTAGTTTGGTTTAAGTAGTTCTAAGTTATAGGGGACTGATGACCTTAGAAGTTAAGTCTCATAGTGCTCAGAGCCATTTGAACCATACATTACATTTGTATGTTAAGGGTCAGTTGCCACTCCCTGCACCAAGTGCCTATCCGCTGCAGATCTTCCTGCATTTCGCTGCAATTTTCTAATGCTGCAACTTCTCTGTATACTACAGCATCATACGCGAAAAGCCGCATGGAACTTCCGACACTTATATATATTGTGAAAAGCAATGGTCCCTTAACGCTCCCCTGTGGCACACCAGAGGTTACTTCAACGTCTGTGCCGGCCGCTGGTGGCCGAGCGGTTCTGGCGCTACAGTCTGGAACCGTGCGACCGCTACGGTCGCAGGTTCGAATCCTGCCTCGGGCATGGATGTGTGTGTTCTCCTTAGGTTAGTTAGGTTTAAGTAGTTCTAAGTTCTAGGGGACTTATGACCTCAGCAGTTGAGTCCCATAGTGCTCAGAGCCATTTGAATTTCAACATCTGTAGACGTCTCTCCATTGAGAACAACATGCTGTGTTCTGTTTGCTAAAAACTCTTCAATCCAGCCACACAGCTGGTCTGATATTCCGTAGGCTCTTACTTTGTTTATCAGGCGACAGTGCGGAACTGTATCGAACGCCTTCTGGAAGTCAAGGAAAATGGCATCTACCTGGGAGCCTGTATCTAATATTTTCTGGGTCTCATGAACAAATAAAGCGAGTTGGGTCTCACACGATCGCTGTTTCCGGAATCCATGTTGATTCCTACAGAGTAGATTCTTGGTTTCCAGAAATGACATGATACGCGAGCAAAAAACATGTTCTAAAATTCTACAACAGATCGATGTCAGAGATATAGGCCTATAGTTTTGCGCATCTGCTGGACGACCCTTCTTTGAGACTATCTGTGCTCTTTTCCAATCATTTGGAACCTTCCGTTCCTCTAGAGACTTGCGGCACACTGCTGTTAGAAGGGAGGAAGCATTCCGGAATTCGACCAAAGAGATAAGGGGATATATACGGAAGCCTAAATCTTGGCGATAAGATGGAGTTTTGAAGTCCACTGGCAACTTCAGAGCGTTAAGTGCTGTACCGCCTCGCTTGGTAAATACGAATGTGTAATGGTTCCACGTGAATCCCTGGTTGGAGGGGCGGAGTGCTGGGCCGTTAGGCCGACCTCTAAGTATAGCATAGGAGGCGGCGCGACCAGCCAGAGCGCACTTTGCCTTTCGGACGTTCGCCCGCGCCCCGGTGTCGTATTCCGGACGCGGCACTGGCCGGCCGCGGCGACCTTGTATGGCTGGGACGCACAGTGGCCACACGGCAGCCGCTGGCTCTCCGGTCACGCGACGCTACGCGGTGGGCTGGCTGTTGCCTAATGACGCAGCTCCTTTTTCCGCACACAAACGGTAGGAAAGCTCACATCTCGGACTCGGTCCCGAGTGACAACCACATGCAGCGGACCGTGGTTCTCATTTACAGTGGGAGGCGGCGTTTTTTCGTGTCTGGAGGCGCACATCCTGATTTCTCCGCATAGCTTCTTCAGGAACAGCTGCCGAGGAGCCACTCAGTCTGAGCACCACAATTAACGACGCGTCACACGTACTTCGATAAATGCTGTAATAGACTTCAGCGACGGGATATGTCAAAAATGAAACCAAACTTATCGTTTAAAAACTAATCATGAGATATTTCTGAAATGGTTCCCGGACGTATGTTGGCTAGGATTACTTGTTTGCTTCAGCACAAATATTAGCAAAAAAAAAAAAAAAATCGATACGTCGCGCCGTTTCCGAGTTACTTAGCTTTGAATTTAGCCAATCAGACCGTTGCTCCCACAAACTCAAGCCGTCCGCGAGATACAATGAGTGTCATAGACTATAGTGCACTAGAAATCTCAGTCTTTGGCACGGGTTGGATCTTTACTACCGACCCATGTTCCGTTATTGCATCTCGAAGTACAAATTTGGTAACACTGTCTTTGGTGGTCCGCTGGAATTTGTTCGCATAACGGACTGATTGGCTAACTTCAATGCTGATTAACCCGCGGGACGGTGGAATGTGTCGATTTTTTTTCTTAACAATTATTTCCCAGCACAACCTCCCCAGCAATACGGTTACTGTTTACGAATATCCTGTATATCTCTCTTGTGATGGTTTTTTAACTGTAACAATGGCTGACATTGGCCAGACATATTACAGTTGAAGGGCCGGCCGCGGTCGCCGTGTGGCTCTAGGGACTTCAGTCCGGAACCACGCGGCTGCTGCGGTCGCAGGTTCGAATCCTGCCTCGGGCATGGATGTGTGTGATGTCCTTAAGTTAGTTAGGTTTAAGTAGTTCTAAGCTTAGGGGACTGATGTCCTCAGCTGTTAAGTCCCATAGTGCCTCGACCCATTTTTTTTTTTACAGTTGAAGGTAGGAAATTATGTCAGTCAGAAATTTTGTTCAACTGTGGTGGCTTCCCGGATAAAGGTAGTCCTGACACAGTTCACGTCGCTTTTTCTCCTTACAGTATTTCTAGCGACTGGTAACGGTTAAGTCGTCTTCAAAACGTATGTTGAGGCGACAGTAATGGCTTCTTTGAAGAACAAAGACCAGTCAGCTGAGAAAAGAAAGACCCTTTTGACTTAGATGTATTGAAATTTGTTCTGGATCGGGACTGCAACTCATCTGTACAAAATGTTCTCACAGAATGAGCTATGCGAGCACGCCCCACAGCCTCACCTGAAGGTCCAGTCTGGCAGCGCCTCTGACCCACAGGCAAACGCAGGATTCGTGCTCGTGCCCTTTCCAGCACACGGTTTCCTTCTGTCATCAAGTGTAATCACACTTAGTTGCGAAGATTATTTCTTATTGAAACTCGATTTTACTGCCACCCGGTGTCTGCTATTTTGAAAGTAGCTATGTTTCATGATTTGGTGACGATCTTTTCAGGACATAAAAGTGATCCCTCTGGAACAGCAACGTGATTGTATGTCTGACTGGTAAATATTGGCAGAAACTTACTATGAGCTACATGAAGCTTACGAAAAGAAACGCACGAAGCGGATTTAGTTCGGGAGTGGAATGAAAGTCTCATGCGGCAGAATATAAATTGATGGCTGTAGAAACCATATAGGCTATCACCGTCATTTAGAGAACGTCGATGCCATGATATGCCTTATGCATATAAACAGTTTTATTTGGGAGTAGTATAACGTCTGTGTGTGGCAGTTTGGAGGAGAAGACCTCACCTCGTGAATGCTACACTACAGAAAAGTTCTAGCGCTTTTAGCTCAGTTGTTCTTCGTTATGGAGAATAAAAGTTATTCCGCTACTATTGCTTTTCCTTCACACAACGGTGTTTACAATTTTTTAATTATTGCTATCGATTTCGAAGCACTTACGTGTTCAGCTTCAGGCAGCTTAGCACTGTGATGGGTATGATATACGACAGCAAGCATATCCTGTTAACGCACACCGAATCGTCTAGTGTGATTACCATATTAGAGGATACTGAAGTGCTTTCAACGGATATGCTCGCAGAGTTATATCACATTCATTAAGCTTGCACTGGTGTGGCAATTATAACAGAAGTCACGTGAGTACGTTATCAGATACACAAGCTCCAGTCACATTAATACGACTACCGCTAATTTTCGACGTCAACGGGCCGTAACAACTCACAGACGACAGGGGTCAGCACTAGCAGTGGAGGGTATATAAAGCGTCTTGAGGGACGCGGACAACAGTGCAGTCGTTGTCGTGATGCGGAAACGGACCGGTTTATCTGAAGTCCAAGAGGACATGATCATTGGCTTTCGGGCCAAAGGTGGAAGCATTTCAGAAACACCTGTGTTCGTAAATCGTTCGAATGACGTCGTAATTAAAGAATACCGAGCAGGGAGAAATGACACTACCCAAAACTGTTATCTGAGGCAACTGTGGTGCACCACGGCCCTAGATGACAGGGCTGAACGACGGCTGTAGATACGCGTAAGGGCCAGTAGACATGCACCTGTTGAGCAACTGACCGCCCAGATGAACCAAGGGACTACCAACTGTGTGTCCTCGAGGACCATTCAATGAACGTTATTACATATGGGCCTCTGCAGAGGGCGCTTGGTTCGTGCACTAAATTTGAATGCTCTTCATCGACGACAAAGACTGGAATTTGTACACGTGTACCGTAACTGGACGTCCACTGAAAGGCGAGAGGTGGCGTTTTCACACGAAACAAGTTATATGCTCCATCGGGCAGATGGCCGATGGTCTGAACGGCGTAAAACGTCCTGTGGAAGTTTTCGTGGTATTTCCTGGGTGATCTTGTCATTCTGGAAGGCACAATGTATGAACACAATTTATAAGAATGTATTATGTCAATCTCTACATGCAGTTTGTTATCAATCGAAACGATGGCATCTACCAGCAGGACAACGCAGCGTGTCCCACAGCTCGCAATGTACGTACTTGGTTGGAAGAGCGCCAGGATGAATTACCGTACTCTCCTGACCACTAAACTGAACGGATTTGAACCCAATAGAGAATCTGTGAGACCACCTCGATTGGGCTGTTCGGCACATGGATCCTCAACCGAGAAACCTTGCGCAGTTGGCCACGACACTGGAGTAGTGGGCATGGCTCCATATCGCTGTCGGTTCCGGAACTCTTCTTGTACATCGCGCAGTGGTAAATCAGGCCTTTTGTTGGTGGTTACAGTAATGCGAATGGACAGTGTACTCGTGGCGGCATTTAAAAATCGACCACTGTGCTAACGTGCTTGAAGGGAAAGCTGTAGTTGCTTCGAAATCGATAGCAAATAAGTAAACAACGATAAATACAGCTGAGTAGAAAACAATAAGAGAGCAGCCATTGTTTTTCATACCAAAATACGAGGGTTGGAACTTTAATAATGGCAACTATTTATTTATAGCTCGTACAAAATAGATACGTGTTTCAAAGGTTTACGAATCTTCAGAGTAGTCACCAGCATTGTGTATAACCCGTTGCCAGCGATGTGAAAGTCGTAGGATACTCTCAGCAGTGCCAGTTGTGTTGACAGTTCGAGCGGCGCGGTCTATTGCCCGACGAATTTTTAGCAGTTCTGAAGCGAATGCCGTGAAGTGTTTCCTTCAGTTTAGAAATCGAGTTGAACTTACAACGGTTTAAGTCAGGGGAGTGCAGGAGGTGGTATAGCACTTAGCAGCCCGACAAGTCAAACAAATCAGTAACAGCTTGCACTATACGTGCTTCAGCATTGTCCTGCAAAATGATGATCAGGTCCTGCAGAAAGTGTCATCACTTCTGTGTCTATGCTGTTCATTCTTGGAACACAACTTACGACAGCCGTACGTGGATGCTACAAAACACGAAGCTCGCCATCAAGTCCAAACGCCCAGGAATGTTGACAGACGGCATCATTCTGTTGCAGGATATAGCCCGCCCCCACGCAGCCAAGCTGGGAAGCCTTTACACATCCTCCATCCCCCTTACAGTTCCGTTTGGGTTAACCTGTATTTTATTTTAAGAACTTACTGGTTTCAACTCGACTAATTTACAAAAATTGTTTGTGCCACTGTGATTCCTATCTAGGAGGTTTCAAGTCTGTTGGTAATTTATATAAATATTATTCTTGCTGGTTTTGTGTAATTTATCTGGTATTCAGAATTAATGTGAGTTCAGTTTTACTACGCACTGTTTTAGTGGAAGCTATATGGGCGCTCTTTAAATTTTATTTATTCACTGTTTTATAGTTCTACCCAGAGTTGTTGCAACATACATTAGTACATTGGCTCAAATTTGCATTCTACTTAATACATGTTTGGCTATTTAATGAGATAACCTCTACCTATATATGAGACTTCAAATAATATTTTTCCGGTTTGCACGAAGGTTCATACTGTTTTATAGTTGATCATTGTCTCTTTTGATCGGCTGTGCTACAGAATTGCTGTGTCAATTAAATTTTTATTGATACTTGGATTTTTTTTTTTGGTTGGCGGGGGGGGGGGGGGGGGGAGAGGGAACTGCCTTACTGTCTGTCTGTTGTAGTAGAGTACCTCAGATTGTACTATGCTTTATTGAATTTATAAGGGGCTTTGGTTCAAAAATGGCTCTGAGCACTATGGGACTTGACATCTGACCGTAGCGCCTAGAACCGCTCGGCCACACCGGCCATATAAGGGGCATTCAAATGAAAACGAGAGAGATGGAAAAAAGTAAGCACACTGTTTATTATTTAAAAACTGTTAACAGATTTACCTCACGGTGAGATTTACCTCCTCGTTCGAAGCAAATTCACGGCCATGAATGTCTTTCTTCTGGGCTCCATTTAATACGGAAATCGCATGCGGAGAGATCGAGGCTGTATGGAGGGCTCCCCGGCAAAACTTTTTACAACGTAGTCGACATAACAGGCTCGCCGGCTTAGAGAAAGTCATGATGACCTTTCTCTTTGCCTGCAAGGGCCCACATTGACTCTATGAAACACGGTGCCACAACGAACGCACAGCGGTACGTGGACACTGCAATACATGAAGCTCGCCATCAAGCGCAAACGCCCAGGAATGTTGACAGACGGCATCTCTCTGTTGCAGGATGGTGCTCGCCCCATTCAGCCAAGGCTGTTTCGTCTACGCTCATAAGCCTTTACACATCCTAAATCCTCCACCCAGTCCCGATGTGTCTCCATGCCATTTGCGTATTTATAGGGTCCTGAAGAAAGACATTCATGGCCTCCATTTGCTTTGGATAGAGAACTGCATGCCTGGGTACAATCAGGGTTCCGTAGACAACTGCAAACATTTTTCCATGAATGCATTGATCGCCTTCGCTTACAGTGAGACAAATGTGTTAACAGCTATGGCGATTACTTTTGAAATAGTAAACAATTAGTTAGTTGGCTTCCATATGTCTCGTATTCGTTTGACTCTTACTTCATATTACCTTATAGTTGACCATCGTCGCTTTTTATTTTCTGTGCTTAAAGGTGTTAATTGACGTGTTAACTAAACGTTAATTGACGCTTGAGAGTTTTTTTGTAACATTTGTTGACTGAACTACCTTGCTGAGTGTTTTTTTCTAGAAGTACTTAAATATGTGCTGTATTTTGCTGAATTTATTTTTAAAACAGAAACTCTACGCATTGTCATGATTTCAAACCTGAAAATTTTTCGCATTTCAAATAGTAAACGCCTACAGCCGATTTTCGTGTATTAATTTGAGTTCACTTTTTAACAGAAATTCAAGTAACTGTTCCAGTAAATAAATTTGTCTTTTTTGGGCGAGGTGCTAGGTTTGTTGTGGCATGTCACCTTACGACTCAAAGCTCCTTGCTTGGTAACGATTTCAGAAACTCTAAGTAAGGCAGCTATGTTGGAAATGTGAGTTCTGCTATCAATGCATTTGCGGTACTCGCTAAGCGGCGACGTCTGCCGGACATGCAGGCGTGTACTGTAGTCGTACACACGGGAAAGGCGTGTCGCAGCGGTGGCCGCGGCGCCCACGCCCGCCTGCCGCCTGCCGCCTGCCGCCTGCGCCCTTATCGCGTCGCGACACCGCGCCGCGTCCCACATCGGCGGCCGTGTGGCGGGCGTTGCGCAAGCGCGGAGGGGGGGGGGGGGGGGGCAGTGGTGCGAGGGGGGCGCTCCTATCGCACGTCCGCGCGCCGAGTTCCGCCCACCGCCGAATGTCCACCGGCGTGGGCGGAAATGTGCTCCAAGCCGCTCTTACGTCAGAAGGCGCTCAGAGCAACCGTTTCCTCGAACGGGCAGGTTAACCGAGGGTCAGCCAGCCCCATCTAGACAGGCGACTGACATCTCAACACCGTCAGTACACTATACTGAATTTAAAGGAGTGGTTGCAAGATCTGGTAGTGTTTATGAGACACACTAAGATCACAAAACTCATGAGATAGCCATATGCAGAATGGGATTTTCACTGTGCAGCGGAGTGTGCGCTGATATGAAACTTCCTGGCAGATTAAAACTGTGTGCCGGACCGAGACTTGAACTCGGGACCTTTGCCTTTCGCGGTCAAGTGTTCTACCAAATGAGCTACCGAAGCACGACTCACGCCCCGTCCTCACAGCTTTACTTCCGCCAGTACCTCGTCTCCAACTCCCCAAACTTCACAGAAGCTCTCCTGCAAACCTTGCAGAAATAGCACTCCTGGAAGAAAGGAGTCGGTCCGGCACACATTAATCTGCCAGGAAGTTTCATATCAGCGCACACTCCGCTGCAGAGTGAAAGTCTCATTCTGGAAACATCCTCCAGGCTGTGGCTAAGCCATGTCTCCGCAATATCCTTTCTTCCAGGAGTGCTAGTTCTGCAAGGTTCGCAGGAGAGCTTCTGTGAAGTTTGGAAAGTAGGAGAAGAGGTACTGGCGGAAGTAAAGCTGTGAGGACGGGGCGTGAGTCGTGCTTGGGTAGCTCAGTTGGTAGAGCACTTGCCCGCGAAAGGCAAAGGTCCTTAGTTCGAGTATCGGACTGGCACACAGTTTTAATCTGCCAGGAAGTTTCATATCAGCGCACACTCCGCTGCACAGTGAAAATCTCATTCTGGAAACATCCCCAGGCTGTGGCTAAGCCATATCTCCGCAATATCCTTTCTTCCAGGAGTGCTAGTTCTGCAAGGTTCGCAGGAGAGCTTCTGTGAAGTTTGGAAAGCAGGAGACGAGGTACTGGCGGAAGTAAAGCTGTGAGGGCGGGGCGTGAGTCGTGCTTGGGTAGCTCAGTTGGTAGAGCACTTGCCCGCGAAAGGCAAAGGTTCCGAGTTCGAGTCTCGGTCCGGCACACAGTTTTAATCTGCCAGGAAGTTTCATAGCCATATGCACTTATACAGATGGCGATAGTGTGTACGAGAGATATGACAGGGCACTGCATTGGTGGAACTGTCTTTTGTACTCAGTTGAGTCTTGTTAAAAGGTTTCCGACGTGATTATGGCCGTACAACGGATTCTGGACGCGGAATGGAGTTAAACGCTTGGCACATTTCATTTCGGAAATCGTCAGGGAATTCAATATTACGAGATGCAAGTTTCAGGCATTACCTCTCACCACGGACAACGCGGTGGCCGAAGGCCATCACTTAAGGAACGAGAGCAGAGTCGTTGTGTATAGTTGTCAGGGCTAACAGATAAGCAGTACTACGCGAAATAACCGCAGAAATCAATGTGGAACGTACGACGAACATATCCCTTGGAACAGTGCGGCTAATTTTGGAGTTAATAAGGTAGGGCAGCAGACGACCGGCGCGAGTGTTTTTGGTGATAACACGACAACCAACACCTGCAGCGCTTCCCCTGGGCTCTTGAACGTATCGGTTCGACCCTATACGACCGGAAATCCGTGGTGTGGTCAGACGACACCCCATTTTAAGGTGGTAACAACTGATGGTAGGGTTCGAGTGTGGTGCAGACTCCATGAAACCATCGACTGAAGTTGTTAACAACGCACTGTGCAATCTGGTGTAGCTCCATAATGGTGTGGGCGTGTTTACATAGAGTAGACTGGGTCCTCTGGTCTAGCTGAACCAATCATTGACTGTGGAAACTGTTATTTTCCACTGCTTCGAGAGCTTTTGCAGCCATTCAAGGACTTCACGTTCCTAATGACAATGCGCTATGTCACCTGGCCACAGTTGTTCGCGATACGTTTGAAGAACATTCTGGACAATTCGAGCGAATAATTTGGCACTCAAATCGCCCATTTACGGGATGTAATCGAGAGGTCAGTGGTGCATAAAATCCTGCACCGGAAACAGTTCACAATTGTGGACGGCCATGGGTATAGCTTGGCTTAATATTCCTGCAGGATACTTCCATTGACTTGTTGAGTCCATGGAGTTGCTGAACTACGCCGGGAAAAGGAGGTACGACGCTATATTAGAGGTTCTCTCATCATTTTTGTCACCGTAGTCAGGTGTGTGATGATGTGAAGCTATATCTACTTGATGCTGTAGCGAATAACATATGCAATGTGAACCGGGTAAGGATCGGAACACGAGAGTTCCCGAGTAAGAAAGTACGTAACAGTGAAGAAACTTCATTAAAAAATACAGACCGGCAAGTTTTAACGACCGCTGCAGATGTAGAAACATCAGTACGAGCTATGATAGTATCAAGATTATGACGTGGCCCTTCCAGCGAGGAAGTTAGTGGCCAAGACTTCAACGTGGGTTCACCATTATGCTCTGCAAACCATTGCAGCAAGATTCTGACAGCCTGTCACGGAGAGATACTCTGCTGGTAGATGCCATCTCCGTCGGGGAAGATCAGAGGTCCCGCGAAGCTCAGCTGAATACCCCCATAACACTGCCTTTAGCGGCCTGTGTCCATGGGCGCTCACCTGTATTGACGATTTATCCGGACACGACCAGCGATATGGCATAACAAGAAACGTAACTCATCCTATCAGGCGACATATTTCCATTGATCCACGCTCCTGTCTTACTAATCTCGTGCCCACTGCAGTCATTGCAGATTACATTGGTTAAAAATGGCAACACGTAGAGGTCGTATGTTGTGGAGGTCAATGTGCGCTGTACGGTGTGCTCCATAACACTTGTCCCTGCACCAGCATTGTACTCTGTCGTCATTTCCGCCACGTATCACCGCCTATCCTGCCTTACAGAGCGGGCAAGCCTCCGATCTAGATGTTCAGTGATAACGTGTGGGTGTCCAACACCTTATTGCCTATTCGTGGATTCCACAACTACGAACGTAGCAGGCGAACAGCCGACCAGCTAAACCGCTTCCGTGATGCTCCTTCCTTAGTGCCGAATCATAACATTACGTCAGCCGCTGGTAGCCGGCACGGTAGCTCAGTATGTTCAGTTAGAGGGTTTAGCTACCCCTCTGCAACAAAAAAAACTGAGTGAACGGATCAACTAACAACCTAAACGAGTGTCAACGGACGTCCGCCACGAACAAAGTCAACGAACAACGCAGAACAAAATGAGATAAGAAGAAAAAAGTGGTTAGCGCGACGGAATGTCATACCTGACGGCCCGGGTTCGATTCCCGACTGGGTCGCAGATTTTTTTCCGCTCAGCGACTGGGTCTCGTGTCGTCCTTATCATCATCATTTCATCCCCATCGACACGCAAGTCGTCGAAGTGCCACAAGGCGAACGGTCTATCCGACGGGAGGCCCTAGCCACACGGCATTTTTATTTCCGTAACATTACGCCCTTGGTCAAAGTCGTTTATCTCAGTGGGTTTCCCCATTTGTGGCTCGTAGCGTCGCTAGAATGATTCCTCATTCACCTATGCTCCGCATATACATTTTTCTTATGCGTCACGTGCCCGCATTGCCACTATGGGCATTCGGTATCACGGTGGGCAGTGATCATGTTTTGGCTCATCAGCAGATATACAAATTGTGTCATGATTTTACAACTGCACTGTTTTAATAATTACCTGAATTACCATATGTATTAAACAGCCTGCACAGGATAACAACACTGCAGGTTTAATTTGTTGCAGCAATAAATACATAATAACTAGGTAAGTAGCGTCTACGACATTTTATTAATAAATGCATTATTTTTGAAAGGTGAAAATTGGTTGCATTTACTTCGTAGAAAATTACATATTTGCTGTGCTAACGTAATAAAATAAATATTATAGTCACTTTTGTCCTGCCCCTCACGAATTAAAACAGTGAACAGAGCCAGGACCTATACACTGGCCAGTAATATTAGTACGATGACCTATCGAAACCCTTAACAACCATCTTGTGCACCAAGGACCACTGTGAATGTGCAGACAGACAGTCAGTGAAATTCTGGAACGTCCAGATAGGGATGCGAAGCCATGCCGACTCCCGACTCCAGTGTCGTGGCCAGCTGCTTTAGGTTTCTCTGTTAAGAATCCATGGCGTGAACAACCCGATAGAAGTGGTCCCACAGATCCTCGATCGGGTTTAAATCCGGAGAGTTTGGTGGCAAGGAAGTACGGTACACCCATCCTGGAGTTCTTCGAACCACGCACGTACATTGCGAGCTATGTGATATGTTGCATTGTCCTCTTGAGAAATCCCATTGTGCCAAGGAAAAACAAGCTGCACGTAGGAATGAACATGGTCTCCAGGGATAAAGGCATACTTGTGATGATCCATTGTACCTTCAAGAATGACGCGATCACCCAGGGAGTGCCACGAAAACATTCTCTAGACATTAAGGTTCCCTCCTCCGGCCTGGATGTTTTCGACGATTGTTCCAGAATATTTGCTTTCAAACATTTCCCGCCGTACACGCCCACAGTCGTCTACGCGATGGAGCATAAAACGGGATTCGTGTCAAGAGGCCACCTATCGCCACTTTGTGGATGTCCGGGTTGCAGTATTGGCGTAGAAATACCAGTAGCAGTCAGCTTCGGTGCATGAACGAGGCACCTGCTATGGAAGCCAATACGCAGCAATGTTCATTGCACAGTCGTTAAGGAGACACTTTTGGTACCCGCTTGCTTCATCTGGTCGGTCATTTTCTAACAGTTGCACGTCTTTTCGCCCGTGAACATCACATCCGTCGTTCACCCGTGTTATCCATGGCCCGTGGTGCACCACTGTTGCCTCAGCGCCGGTTTTGATTGGCGGCATTTTGCCATGACACGGTGTACTTTAACCACGGCGGCACGCCAACAGTTGACAGACTTACGGAAGTGCTTCCACCCTTGGCACGAAAGCCAATGCTCATGCCCTTTCGGACATCAGATAAATCGCTTCGTTTCCGCATTGCGACAACGACTGCACTGTTTTCCGCGTCCTCCCGACACGCTTCATATATCCTCAATTGCTACCGCTGCCACCTGTCGTTTGTGAATGCTTACTCCCCGTTAACGTCCAACATATGCAGCGGTCACCTTAAAGTGAGCGTACCACATATAGGTGGTGGGGTTTCACATGATAGCCTGGTGCAAGTTTTACACCACCTACAGTGCTCAAAATTCACCACTATGCTGTTTTAAGGGAGTGATTAATATTTTCTCTAGTTGGCTTATCAGTTTCGTTTAAGAGTTGTTAATGTTTGTTTACCGATGCAAATGATCTTGAATATTTAACAATGTTGCAATGTAATGCACTAAAAACTCTTCACAGTATTGACGGGCTTGAATCTGTTGTTGACATACGTTAACATTTCATTTTCCCTTGCTCAAATGCGCAGCGACTGTCTAGAAACTTTCTGATATTTAACAAATGTTCTGAGGTCTGATAAACACAGATCGAGACTACTCGCATCGCTAAAGTATTTGTATTGGCATATTTGTGCCGCGTTTAACCAAGAGTCATCTAGTCAGCAATTTATTGCATTTGTGTTCTCGTAATTCGACCGAAAACAGTGTGTGCGCGATCTAGCACAAAAGCAACACTAAAGCGAAAGTAGACTTCTGTGTTCCTCCGTTCCTTTCATTGCTACAAATGTGTCACCATGTGCTTTCTCCAGAGGCAGGGCTACGCTGTTCGTACCTTCTCTCTTCTCGTGAAGGGCAAGAACTTTTTGCACTAGACTCGTTGATCACTGCCGGCGAATCGATCGATGGCGAGGAAACTTTACACAGTTCTGGGTTGAAACTGATACGCCACATAGTAGCGCGAGTAGTCCTTTATAAGTATACAGGGAATCTCAATTTTACAAAACAGTGAGTTAAATGAATATTTAGAGGCATAACCGTAAGAAACGTTACCCTTCCTGACGAGATAAACATGGTTTATTTGATTACATCCCAGATGATTACTGCAACGATTTATAATTTTTTAGACGGGACGTTGTCTTCTAGCTTACGTATTTAATTTAATAGTGTAAAAATCAATTTAAATCAAATTTCTATCAGTTTCAATTAAGCAGCTAAAAACTTTCGAAGTTTTAGGAATGGATGCAACGTGCCATACATAACTGGCTACCTTCAGATGAATATTATTGTGACGAAATGATCGTTTAAGCGAGGTGTTCAGCTGTTCTGTTGCTAAATGCACATTTCAATGCACCTTCTGAACGTCCTGCGGTCGAGAAGTAAAACTGGTGTCACAGACCTACAAGTTTCCTCGATACGCTGTTTGAAGGCATCTGTGGTTGTGTTTTCAATGACAAACTCGATTCTTTAGAAATCCCCAAATAAAGAAATTGCTGGTTTTAAATAGGACGACTGTTTGGATCTATCTAACCGTACTTTAAACAGCGCATCGAGGTAGTGTAAACTCACTGTACGTGTGTTTAGGGGGTGACACTGACACAATAAAAGCTACTGATATGAATCTGCAAAATTTCGGTTCAGGAAACTGTGCACATTTCCGCTGGTGCAATGACTAAGTAGGAGCAGCAATGGGCTGTCTGGATTCCCTCCAGCAACCAGGACTGTATATGCTATTTTTATGTATCGGGTGGTTACAATTAGAGTGACTGTGGTCCGAGTGGTGCAGTGCGGGCTGTATACATCGCAGGACGCTGAAACGTCGTAGTTACGTTCATTAATCGGTACACTCGCAGAGTATACTGAAAAAGTATTTCCACCTTTTGCCACCGAGTGAAAAAATGGCGCTGTAGGCAGTCAGAATGAGACATGTGTCCTGTTTTGGCGTCGGTATGCTGTTTGCCGCTCTTGGTGAAGCGTGTTGATTTCTTTTGTGAAGTGATTGTTGATGTAAAGGGTTAAGAAGGTTAGTGTGTTTCGTATGAATCGCAATGGTTATTGAGAAGAAAGACCGAGCACTGCTGGTGAAGCTGCTTTGTCAGAACGGCAGTGCAGAAGGGAGGAGGAGGAGGAGGACATTAGTGTTCAACGTCCCGTCGACAACGAGGTCGTCAGGGGCGGGGCACAAACTCGGAGTAGGGATGGACGGAGGAGGAAATCTGCCGTGACCTTTTAAATGAACCATCCTGGCATTTGCCTTAAGCGATTTAGGAAAATCACGAAAGACCTAAATCTGGACTGCCGGATGCGGGTTTGAACAGTCGTCCTCCCGAATGTCAGCTGCATTGTAGGAATATGCCTCATGTCAGTGTAGTTTCACGGGAATCATCTATCTGTTGGTCAACAGTTCAAAAGATTTTCCGACGCATTTTACACTGGTATCCCTACAATAATATGCAATAAATGAAGCCCCAAAATGTTTTTGTTGTTGTGGTTTGATGCAGCTCTCGATGTTTCTCTATCCTGTGCAAGCTTCTTCATCCCCCAGTACTTACTGCAACCTACATCCTTCTGAATCTGCTTAGTGCATTCATCTCTTGGTTTCCCTCTACGATTTTTACCCTCCACGCTGCCCTCCAATGCTAAATTTGTGATCCCTTGATGCCTCAGAACATGTCCTACCAGCCGGTCCCTTCTTCTTGCCAAGTTGTGCCACAAACTCCTCTTCTCCCCAATTCAGTTCAATACCTCCTCATTAGTCATGTGATCTACCCATCTAATCTTCAGCATTCTTCTGTATCACCACATTTCGAAAGCTTCTATTCTTTCCTTGTCCAAACTGTTTATCGTCCATGTTTCACTTCCATACATGGCTACACTCCATACAAATACTTTCAGAAACGACTTCCTGACACTTAATTCTAGCCGCGCGGGATTAGCTGAGCGGTCTAAGGCGCTGCAGTCATGGACTGTGCGGCTGGTCCCGGCGGAAGTTCGACTCCTCCCTCGGGCATGGGTGTGTGTCCTTAGGATAATTTCGGTTAAGTAGTGTATAAGCTTAGGGACTGATGACCTTAGAAGTTAAGTCCCGTAAGATTTCACACACATTTGAACATTTTTGAACTTAAATCTATACTCGATGTTAACAAATTTCTCTTCTTCAGAAACGCTTTCCTTGCCATTGCCAGTCTACATTTTATATCCTCTCTACTTCGACCATCATCAGTTATTTTGCTCCCCAAATAGCAAAACTCCTAAAACTCCTTTACTGCTTTAAGTGCCTCATTTCCTAATGTAATTCCCTCAGAATCACACGACTTAATTCGACTACATTCCATTATCCTCGTTTTGCTTTTGTTGATGTTCATCGTATATCCTCCTTCCCCCAGGATAAGGTACTGAAAGACTATCGTTAATAATGTAAGAGATCCTGGAAGGGGACGCCAAATGAAAAGCAACTACTTATGTTTCTAATATAGACTGTAATAACAAAATGGGAAGGAACTGTCAATCAGAAGTCAGGGAGAAGTTGTGATCCAAATGACACTAGGTTTATTCATTCTTAACATTACAAGACAACAAAAATGACGAAAGAAACATTACACAAACATTTTTATTTAACAAATGCTTTGACTAACATGGGGTCTATGGTGTACAAAGTGATCACCTAGGGATCGACACACGACGCTAATCAAACACTTATCGCTTTATCTGACTTCATACACGTGAATCCGTGTTATGGCACAAAACTACGCAACTACCAAGCATTTATACTCTACTATTCAAATAAGAAAAATGTGGTTCGGAAGAACAGGGTGCTGAGAAACATATATTAGAGCCCTACGCCGCAGCAGCGAATACCTTACCCTCCTGTTGGTCAAGGCGCCACACTACGATGCGTTCGGCGACTGAAGTCGTGGACGGCGGCAATCTGTTACTAATGGCGCGTTCCCGAAAAATTTAAGTACGCGGTCTCGAGTTCGGTTAATTCGGAACGCAGGTACTTTCCTATGAGCCTCTGAAACACCGGTGGATTCCAGTGTGTGTTTCTTTCGTCATTTTTGTTGCCTTGTAATGTTAAGAAAAAAAAATCTAGTGTCATTTAGATCACACTTCTCCCTGAGTTCTGATTAACAGTTCCTTCCCATTTTATTTTTACATCTAGATTAGAAACATAAGTAGAAGTTTTTCATTTGGCGTCCCCTGCCAGGATCTCTTACTTTATTAACGATAGTCTTTCAGTACAACGCCGTGACTTTGTGTTTCACTTTTTAGCAACCGTGAAAATGGATGACATGTGGCCGGAAACATTCTTAGGACTTAGGAGGCATATTTTACTGTACCCGGTGCCGTGAATGCAGAGAACTATGGCATATGGGGTTCTACTCCGCCACATATTATCCGGGAACATCCCCTACACTCATTTTATGTGACTGTGTTGTGCGGTTTCACAAGCTCCTTCATTCCCGGTCCAGTTTTCTTCATAGTTCTAATAGTTGGACGGTGACGTCTACACTTTAAAAAGAGCTACTTGCGCAATGCGTGATTCCAGCTTTGTAAGAACCAACTGTGTCCACACCACTATTTTCATGCAAGATAGGGTCACAGCACATTTTGCTTACCAGGTGAAAGAGTTGTTCCGAGAAACTTTCTGTGACGATCGCATCATCTCTAAGTAATTTCAAGATCCTTCCACATCCCCCGAGCCAAGTAAATGTGACTTGTGGTTGTGAGGATATCTGAAAGGCCGTGTCTATCAGGGATGTATCCAGACTGTTCCTGATCTGAAGAACAGCATACGACGACATATTGTTCTGATTACACCGGATATGCTTCGAGCAAATGGTGACAAAGCCATACTGGGACGGAAGATTTTTTTGAACACATGTCGTAACTTGTGACTATATCCGAATAAACGTTCCAGAACCACTGTTATCGTGCGTTTGATCGTTCCTCACCTTTTCCCTCAGCTGCTGCACGTTCTTACTGTTTACAGCGCCATATTTTCACCTGATGGAAGAAAGTGGAACTACTATTTTTGGCATGCTCCACGAGCGCACCGATTAATGGAATACCTACAATGTTATAGCTTCCTGAGATGTATACAACCTGTACAGCAGCACTCGTAACACCGTCAGTTTATTTGCAAGCGCCCGGTATCAGCGAGCTTACACGTTTTACAGAAGCACGCGTCATTGTAAGTTGCAGTCGACATCATTAACAATACTGAGGATCCACAACAGTACGTGATGCAACGCGCAGGCGCACGCAGGTATTTTTCAGCTGGGCGAGTCAAAGTCACCTTGGCGCTCACGAAACGGGAATCTGTATGCGTCTGCGAGTAGTAGAGTGTTCTGACGACAACCAACCTGACACTGCTTACCTAACTTCGTGCGGCATCTCTCAGATACTAACATGAGATCCGCTTCACTTTAGCACTTTAGCTTGCTGTCATTACAGTTTCATGCAGGGATAAAGGGCCTGTAAGCCAAAATAGTGGACACGCCTGAATTGTGCAATGAGTCTTTACATCGGCTGCACCATAATTTAAGCTCTTTCACATCTTCTCCTCTGAAACCTCAGTGACGTCCCATATTAAAGTCAAAAACACGAAGAGAGAATTTCATACAGTTTTGTGACAGATATGGGAAATTACGTGTACGCTGTGGAACGTCGCATTAAGTTTCACGTTGGTTTTACATTCTCGGAAAACCTCTTGCTAATGTTAGTTTCGAATTGGTCTATACTGTATGGTACGAGTTAACAATTCCTGGTGGTTACCAGAAAAAACAAAAATACTGTGCGTTAATATGTGTATAGTCTAGAGAGCTTCAGTTTCTTAAGGACTGAAACATAAATCAAATGCTGCGCGGGATTAGCCGAGCGGTTTGAGGCGCTGCAGTCATGGCCTGTGCGGCTGGTCCCGGCGGAGGTTCGAGTCCTCCCTTGGGCATGGATGTGTGTGTTTGTCCTTAGGATAATTTAGGTTAAGTTGTGTGTACCCTTAGGGACTGGTGACCTTAGCAGTTAAGTCCCATAAGATTTCACACACATTTGAACATTTTTGGATATAAATCAAATGATCCATAGTACTCGATTATTTACAACTACAGTCGAAATTAGTCCGTGGGTCTGTCTGATTTAGTGGCACCAAAATCAAATTGGTTCACGGTCGATATTTATGACGGTATTTGTTATTGCGGACAAAATTACTTATCATGTGCTGATGTAGGCCCATTCTTCTGGGAAACTGCAGCGGCAGCAACTAGAGGTGCATGTCGTCGTCATCTGATGTCGAGGTGAAGAAGCACAGTGAAATATGTCCGCTGAACAGATCACTAGGAATGTCCGTCCTAACAGGTTGAGTTAATGTCCTCATAATGGCGTCAACAGTTTTGTACCGTAGAGCAGCAAAAGCGAAGCAGATCACATCGTAAGATACCACTTGTACACGGGGCGCAGCCGCAGGAGATGCTCAGATCAAGCAGTTCACCTGGCACGTGGTTAAACACCACGTAACGTGATACACAGCTTTATAAAACGTCTCTCTTCTGCTTCGTAGTCCAGTAGCATCGTTTCACATACAGCGCGACACGTCGTCGCGAGATGGTGAACAGGGACAGCTTCCCAAGCATGGAAACTAGTCTCTCATTTCGCGCCGTGTATTCATCGCAATATAAATAAGCCCTTAAACACAATACATTCTCGAGGTCGTGTGAACGATGTGCTTCAGCAGTTGACATTCGCTGGATGGAAAAAATTGAGACTGGCCACATCGCTTTGTTCATTGCGTTCAACATTCGCTTTAAAATGAACACAAAATTGTGGCATTTGTGTGTTACTAAGACCTCAAATTTTTCTTCTTGCAGTGTTGCAGCTACAACATCCAGACCTACGACTACACTGAGGATCTGTGAGCTGATTATGTAGGCCTGTCCTCCTACTGCGTTCAGAAACGTGCGATCGACGGGGTAGATGACGTCGGTTAGCCTCCAGAGCTATTACACTTCGCCAGCCGTTGTGGCCGAGCGGTTCTAGGCGCTTCAGTTAGAACCGCGCGACAGCTAAGGTCGCAGCTTCGAATCCTGCCTCGGGCAAGGATTTGTGTGATGTCCTTAGGTTAGCTAGGTTTAAGTAGTTCTAAGTTCTAGGGGACTGATGACCTCGGATGTTAAGTCCCATAGTGCTCAGAGCCAATTGAACCATTTTAACTAATACACTTCACATCATACGAAGGGACTTCAAAAAGTGAGTTACACATTGTTTAGGCAGGCGAAGTAACTTTCACTGAATACTGCGCTGCACTTCAAAGTGACACAGGTACGTGACACTATTTTTAAATGTAATTGCCAAGTCTCTACAAACAGCGATCGGAACGTTCTACTAATCGATCATTTCCTCGACGATAGAAATCCGCTAGATCACGGAGCCATTGGAGAATCACTGAACGTCCTAATTGCTCAAAAATTTTAATTTCCACAGATGTTCTTTCAGCTTCCTAAAAAGATCTTCCTTCCGCAGAGATCAGTATCTCCCATGTGTGTGCGACCTTGCTCGAATTGTCGGCACCACTTCACTAGGCCTGTACGCGATATTGCATTTGGTCAATATACCGCCACAATTTAATCTATTCGCAGTTTACACGTATTGTCCTCGAAAACCGTATCGTTCCGCGTACTCTGAAGTGCGTTTCCAGTTGCCGCGCCACTTCTCTCCTTCAATGTGATGCGCCTGTTATCCGTACCGCAGCACAACTATGTATGCAGGAAACTTGGAACATGTACTCTCTTCTGACAATGCGCCACTCTAGTTGGGCAACAGTCTTTGCATGGGATGACGTGTGTAACTTATTTTTGAACTGTCTACGTTATAAATAAAGGAATCGGGACAAGCTGCTTTACTCCATTGGGCAACAGAATTGTCTCTATCTCCGTTCGGTACTTAACAACATTTTAGGACTGCATTTGAATTTATCTAGCGAGACTGCCTAGACGTCTTTGGGAAACTGCCTAAAAACCACTACTTGCGTGTCAGAAGCATCAAACCAACAGTTGGTACACGATTCGAGGCAGTGTAGCTCACTCCTCTATTTGAACATTTAAGACTCTGGCGACTGCGGACATTATCGATACTCTCCTCAGATTTTTATTAGAAGATCGCTACTTCTACATTTGATCCATTCAGAAAAATTGCGACATAATTCCATTCAAACACAATGATCGATCTTATACAGGTGTTTCACAATTCACGATAAGCGGTTCTAGAGGTTGTAGAGAGGACTTAGTAGACCAAGTTTTACCTAGGGACCCACGTCCGATGACGCTACAGAGCATCGAAGTTATATATATAACTTTGATGCTCTGTAGCGCCCGTGCAGGTGATAAGGATAGTAGCGGTTGTCAGCAGGATACACATAATCGTACTTTGGCTTAAACCATGTGGGCAGGCCACTTGCCTGGACCTCGTACTAGAGTTCGTCTCCATATCCTGTACAATCCCAGACTTCCAAATTTTCTGTACGCACAGTCCGCCACCTCCGTGCACGTTCGTCCGTTTGAAGTGACTCATGATCACGCAAACGCCCAAAAAGGGCTTGAAGTGTTGTGTAACGTGGTTGGTGTGTGTGTGTGTGTGTGTGTGTGTGTGTGTGTGAGGGTACTTGTTCTTGGTATAGCCGTGCTGCCTCTCGACCGTTTCCATTCGCTTAGCCGTATACAAACACTATCTCGGCTGGTTCCCGACACGAATACCGCACTATTCTGCTGCTTACAGTACGCTGCGTCAATCACCGACCCTGCAGCTCTTCTCTCGCCGCCAGTTATTTCGCTGATCACGAAGCAAATTGCCGGCCGCGGTGGCCGAGCGGTTCTAGGCGCTCAGTCCGGAACCGCGCTGCTGCTATGGTCGCGGGTTCGAATCCTGCCTCGGGCATGGATGTGTGTGATGTCCGTTCGAATCCTGCCTCGGGCATGGATGTGTGTGATGTCCTTAGGTTTAAGTAGTTCTAAGTCTAGGGGACTCATGACGTCAGATGTTGAGTCCCATAGTGCTTTGAGCCATTTGAACCATTTTTGAACGAAGCAAATTATTCTTCTTGAATATTTTCTTCGAGGGCATAAAAACCAATCGATAGCACACGAGACAATATACGTAAACCAGCTCGTAATGAATGGTTGCAGCGTCTCCATGTGTTGCATTAAACCGCACAACAGCGTACGTAGCTGACTGTTCGTAAGAACGTGGTGACGTCACGTATAGAAACCTACACACACTTTCCAACGGAGAACCTATTACCGATTTGCAGGAAGAGGATTGGGAACGAGTGAGACAAAGAATAGCTAAAAGAAAGTAAAACGTACAAATAACACGAGTATTACGAACCAGCCCTTGGTTCCATGAACTCAAGCATACAAACAAATTTGCTGTTTTTACAGCGCGGTTTAAGTTCAATCACTTCCGCTTTGCACAGCACCGACACCGCATAAGCTTAGCACCAAGTGTACTTTATGTCTATGGCGAAGTGAGACATTGCTTCTAAGTTGGTAAGGAATATTGAGAGTAAGAAATACAGGTGCCATTTAGCAACTGACGTGCCAACATTAATAGCAACCACAGACGTCGTAATGTATGAAGAACTGTACTTCTTTCTAAATGAAACGAAAAGAGGGATCGGTGGCAACTCACGTGTTAAACACTGGTTACACAATAAATTAATCTAATATACAAGTGGACTTTCAGGCTGGCAATTATGGTCAGTATGTTCTCCATCGATTTGTGGTTGACCGCAAAAATAATTTTCAGGCTCTTGCAGCCGGCGAAAGTAAGTGTAAAGCACGCACAGACAATTTAAGTATCTCTTCGTAACGACATAACTACACACCGCCTCACAGCCTGACGTTTCTTAGACACCCCGTGTATGGAATAGGGGAAATAACCCCAGAGTCCAAGGAGTGTGTGCAACAATCCAGTACCAAAGAAAGGAGATGCTGACAGGTGAATTTCCGAGCCATCTGTCTAACAAGTCATAAATTTTAAGCCTATATCATTAACGCCGATATGCAGAAGGATTTTTGAGGGTATATTCTGTTCGAACATCATGAATTACCTCTAAGAGAACGGTCTATTGATACTCAGTCAACACGGATTTAGAAAACATCATACTTGTGAAACACAACAAGCTCTTTACACACACGAAGTGCTGAGTGCTACCGACAGGGGATTTCAAATTGATGCCGTATTTCTAGACCTTCAGAAGGCTTTTGACACTGTACAACACAAATGACCTGTAGTGAAATTGCGTGCTTGTGGAATATCGCCGCGCGGAATGGCCGTGCGGTTTGAGGTGCCATGTCACAGACTGCGCGGCCCCTCCTGCCGGAGGTTCGAGTCCTCCCTCGGGCATGAGTGTGTGTGTTGGTCTTAGTATACGTTAGTTTAAGTAGTGTGTAAGTGTAGGGGCCGATGACCTCAGCAGTTATGTCCCTTAAGAACTCACACACTTTTTTTGTGGAATAGCGTCTCAGGTATCTCACTGGATTCATGATTTCCTGTCAGAGAAACCACAAGTCGTAGTAATTGACAGAAAGTGATCAAGTAAAACAGAAGCGATTTTTGGCGTTCTCCAAGGTAGTGTTATAGGTCCTCTGCTATTCCTTACCCATATAAATGGTTTAGGAGACAATCTGAGCAGCCGTCTTAGGTTGTTCCAGATGATGCTGTAGTTTACCGTCTAGTACAGTCATCAGAAAACCAAAAAATATTGCAAAACGATTTACACAAGATATCTGTGTGGTGTGAAAATTGGCAATTGACTCAAAAAAATGAAAAGTGTGAGGTGATGAGTGTTAAAGGAAATCCGTAAAGCCGGCCGGTGTGGCCGAGCAGTTCTAAGCGCTTCAGTCTGTACCGCGCGACCGCTACGGTCGCAGGTTCGAATCCTGCCTCGGGCATGGATGTGTGTGGTGTCCTTAGGTTAGTTAGGTTTAATTAGTTCTAAGTTCTAGGGGACTGATGACCTCAGGTGTTAAGTCCCATAGTGCTCAGAGCCATTTGAACGATTTGAAATCCGTAAAACTTCGGTTACAAGATAAATTAGTCAAATCTAAAGGCCGTACATTCAACTAAATACCTAGGAATTACAATTACGAACAACTTAAATTGGAAAGAACACATAGAAAATGTTGTGGGGAAGGCGAACCGAAGACTGCTTTCATTGGTAGAAAAGAGACTGCCTACACTACGCTTGTCCGTTCAAATGGTTCAAATGGCTCTGAGCACTATGCGACTTAACTTCTGAGGTCATCAGTCGCCTAGAAGTTAGAACTAATTAAACCTAACTAACCTAAGGACATCAGACACATCCATGCCCGAGGCATGATTCGAACCTGCGACCGTAGCGGTCGCTCGGTTCCAGACTGTAGCGCCTAGAACCGCACGGCCACTCCGGCCGGCTTGTCCGTCCTCTTTTAGAATACTATTGGGCGGTGTGGGATTCTTACCAGATAGGATTAACGGAGTACATCGAGAAAGTTCAAAGAAGAGTAGCACGTTTTGTATTATCGCGAGATATGGGGAGAGAGTGTCACTGACGTGATACAGGGTTTGGGGTAGACATCATTAAAGGAAAGGCGTTTTACTTGGCGGATGGGTATTATCATGAAATTTCAATTAGCAACTTCCTCCTGCGAATGAAAAAATATTTTATTGACGTCGACGTACAAAGGGAGAAACGATCGTCTTAATAAAATAAGGTAAATCAGAGCACGCATGGAAAGATATAGATGCTCGTTTCTTCCGCGCGCTGTTCGAGATTGATAATAGAAATTTTTTGCGAAGGTGTTTCGATGAACCGTTGCCAGGTACTTGAGCGTGATTTGCAGCGTATCCATTTAGATACAGGAAGAAAACTATCTACAGAAGAACGGTACGATTGGTAGATGCCGACCAGGGGAAAGATCAGTTTGGTACTACCGACCGCGCAGTATTCGGAAGACGAAGCTTTTTGAAAGGGAGCGTTTCTGCATTGGAGGGATCGCGGAGGCCGGCAGCCGTGCGAAAAGTGAGACAAGTTGAGCTCGCAGAAGGGCCGGTCGGTGGCTGGGAAAGCGCCGGTGGCTGCCCCGCGGACACGGCGGGCCACGCCCGCATTCCGCCAGCGGAGTCGTGCACCGGCACACCACTGCACTGCCCTGCACTGCACTGGCAGGCCAACTCACCTGTAAGGCGGAGCGGGCCGCTGCCCAGCCTCACACACACACACAAACGGAGTCAGGAGACTGGACTCGCAAGAGGCGCGGCCCGCGAATTCGACCAGTATCTACGAGCACCAAAGACAGGCAACGGCAACTGGGGGTACTACACAGGTCATAAAAGCAGATAAGCGCTTCGCTCTCCCGGTTAGACAACTCCTGCAGCTGGTTTTAAAGAAGAGGCTCCGACGTGTTCCGGGATTGACGCAGCTGTTTTCAGTCGAGTCATCCACACTCGGCGCATTTCTGCCTGATAATGTTTCAGACAGTTCACCAAAGACGAGATATCTCACCGTTCACCAGAAGTAAATGCGGGTGGCAGTGACGCGGTCAGCTAAGGACGCTAACGAGGGGGACACGGTACGTGCCACCAGCCGATTTCTCAGAAACTTCGCACAATGGAAGAGGAGTCAAAATAAGCGAACACGTATCTCGCCTTATCTGTAAGTACTCGACCGTTTCTGTAGAAACGACTGTCACAGTTTTCAAGGTATTTTCGGGGCACTTTATGTGACTTATCGCGGGAGAATGTTGGACGACACGATGGCGCAGTGGTTAGTGTTGCGGCTTCTTAATTCTACGCCCGTGTCCAAAATCCGATTATTGCTTTTATTTATTTGTTTCATTCTTTTTATTTATCCACGCATGTCCGTAGAAGGTTAGTATCCAAATGTATCTTAACATATTATGATATACAACGGAATTATATTAACTATAAAATTACAACTGAATTTCACAATAAGTGTCACACATTTATTATATAATATGTGTATGGTACGTTGAGGGGTTATAATCTTTTTAAATTGTCATACTCTGATATTTCATTCTCATATCAGTTTTTACATTAATTTTTAAATTTTGTTCATATATTTACTCTTCACCAAGATTTGGTGCATTCCTTTGGATAATACCGATCGTAGAAACATTCGAAACACAGATATTCCGAACACCACAAGCATCGTGCGAAGGCAGATTTGTCATAATGACATTTCTTCCTATGAATTTCACTCGGGACAGAAACGTCGTCAACGTTGATGAAGATGTTCACGGCAAATCATGCGTAACGGACCACTTTTCCGAAAACTAGGGCTTACAATTGGTTATGAATCAAGATACACTACAGGAATTTCGTCGAAAACAATTTTAAATAACTTTCTCATTTTTTAAGTTCATTCATCTGACGTGCAATTAGTAAACATATAAGGACAACTTTATATCAATATACATTGTAAAACGCACGTGTAGTGATCTTTTACAGACATGTGTATATAAATGGAAAATAAAAATAAAAGTAATCATCGGGGTCCGAACACGGGGCGCAAAATTAAAAAAAAAAAGGCGCAGCCCTAACCACTGAGTCACGATTTCGTTTGAGGCTATCGCGCGGTCTAGGTACATAAAGCACCTCGGAAACTTTGACCATCGTTTTTTCAGAAACGATGTAGCGTCTAAAGATAAGCCGAAACACGTGTTCCGTTATTTTGTCCCCTCTTCCACTGAGCGAAGTGTCTGGTATACCGGGTTATGGAATTTCCCGAGTTCTCCTCGTGAGCAGTATGTTTGCAGCCTAATTGGTTCAAAATGGTTCAAATGGTTCTGAGCACTGTGGGAGTTAACATCTGAGGTCATCAGTCCCCTAGAACGTAGAACTACTTCAACCAAAGTAACCTAAGGACATCACACACATCCATGCCCGAGGGAGGATTCGAACCTGTGACCGTAGCGATCGCGCGGTTCCAGACTGAAGCGCCTAGAACCGCTCGACCACACCGGCCGGCTGCAGCCTAATTTCCCTGAAAAATATGCGACAAAATCATGTCATATTTTTGAGTCGTCTCACAAGTGACGATGACATATGATCAACAAAATTCCCTTTAAAGACACCTGTTCTCGACCAATAAACTTCTGATTGGCCAGTCTTGTTACTTAGTGCGGAACCACACCTAAGCTTTGCACTCACAAACGTCACAAAATTGCTCGAAAGTTCCATAAATGGTAACGAAGAGAGGTATATGAAATCCTTAACCAAGGGAGAACCGAGACGGAGGGAAAAGGGGGGGGGGGGGGGACTTTGTGTACTGATGGAGATTTGTCACTACTTTCAAGTATAGAGCTTACACAAAAAAATTTCATACTTTGGCGCATTTTACAAAAAAAAAAAAAAAAAAAAAAAATCTCGTAACTAAATATACATACAGCCAAAAGGAATGGAATACAGTTTTGTGTGAAGAGAAGGTTTGTAGTTCGCAATACATGTTCTCAGATAAGCAGCTGACTGTCATCGTCAGAGAGTGTAAATACTGAAACTTTGGTATGTGGAAGGAAATTTCATATTAGAATTTACTGCTGCGGAAAAAAGACAGAGTTTATTAACCAGGTGCATCACTACTGATCGTATGTTTTGTAGAGATTGGCTTTATTTCGCAATGAACCTCAGTGTGGAATTTTCTGGAATATTTACATATTTTAAAACGAAGGCTTTCACGACCGAATGTCATAGTTACTCATGCGCAGCTGTAGACGGAACGTAAGGAAACGGAAAGTTTCTTTGACGACTGCCATACATCTCGTAAGTCTCATGAGCAACTAGATTTACAGATTATTTTAGTTTTCTATTGCGGGTCCGTCATGAGACCAGTCTTATAACGGAGAATGACTAAGTAAGCGAGTAATAGTGTTTGGAACGTGAATTAAGTGGGGAATGTGTACAAATGAGTGTAAATTTCTTCAGTGTGTAATTGTTGTAACATAGCGCCACGAAAAAGTACTAAGGTGTAGAAAGTTCATTAATGACACGGATTTTGAACATAATAACACAACTCGTGTAGAGTCTCGACAGTTATAATCCAGGTGAGAGACGACGTCCTTTTCCGTAACGGACTCTGTAAACAGTAATATTAGCCATAAAGAGGGAAAATTCGGGTATTCACCGTCGTGATCGCACACCGTCACCGTCTGTCACCTCACTCACGGCTTAGCGACGTTTTCTGCCGGCGAAGTTGTACCGTCACAGCTGCCATTATCTGCGGGCGATGTACTCACCGGCAGTTCTCGACAGCGGCTGCGTCACACACGTAGCTACGCAGGTGGCGGCGGCGGCGGCAGCAGCAGCAGCTGTGTCGCCGCACTCGGCTCGCCACGGCGCAACACGTCCGCCCGCGAGCGCTGCCGCAGCGCGACTGACGCGTCCGGCGCCGCGGCCGGCCAATCGGCGGGCCGGGCCGCCGCTGCGGGCCAATGGGAGCGCGCCACAGGCCGCTCCGGCGCCGCACCGCGCAGCGCCGTCTCGCCTCGCCGGCGAGCTTCGAACCCGCGACCGCCTTTCGCACGATCTAGAAGTAAATGTAGCACATCCGGACCTTGCTCGGTATTTGTATTACGGTCGATAAACCAAGAGGGCCGTTCGGAGCGAAACACGCGAAACCGTCGCGTTTGCGACGGAAATCGCCGTGTCGCTACACGTGAAGGAAAAAGCAGAATCAAAGTCTCGGAGATACCACAGTGGTGTGTACGTAACTTAACAAAAGCGTAGTTACCTAGAAGCAGGTGTCCTCTGTGTGGTAATGGTAATATTGACACGATGTACTACTGTTCGAATTAATTTACAAGATTTACTGATGTTGACTGTTTGACAGATGTCCAGTGTATACACAGTGGGAAAAATGTGCAAATGTCTAAAACTGACAAAGCAATGGAACTGACGACAAACTAACAATTTCAAATGTCTATGCATGTATGCATGTAAGCACTGAAAGACCTAAGTCGAAACAAGGCCCCGGCGTGGAAAACTTTCCATTAAAACTACTGACAGCCTTGGGAGAGCCAGGCCTAACAAAACTCTACCATCTCTTCAGCAAGATGTATGAGACAGGCGAAATACCCTCAGACTTCAAGAGGAATATAATAATCCCAATCCCAAAGAAAGCGGGTGTTAACAGATGTGAAAATTACCGAACTATCAGTTTAATAAGCCACGGCTGCAAAATACTAACACAAATTCTTTACAGATGAATGAAAAAATTGGTAGAAGGCGACCTCGGGTACGATCAGTTTTGATTCAGTAGAAATGTGGAACACGTGAGGCAGTACTGACCTTACGACTTATTTTACAAAATAGATTAAGGAAAGGCAAACCTACGTATCTACCATTTGTAGACTCAGAGAAAGCTTTTGACGATGTTGACTGGAATACTTTCTTTCAAATTCTGAAGGTGGCAGGGGTAAAATACAGGGAGCGAAAGGCTATTTACAATTTGTATAGAAACCAGATGGCAGTTATAAGAGTCGAGGGACATGAAAGGGAAGCAGTGGTTGGCAAGGGAGTGAGACAGAGTTGTAGCCTCTCACCGATTTTATTCAATCTGTATATTGAGCAATCAGTAAAGGAAACAAAAGAAAAATTTGGAGTAGGAATTAAAATCCATGTACAGAACAGGGAATCAGTGATCATAAGGCCGTTGCAGCATCCCTGAATATGGAAGTTAATAGGAATATAAAAAAAGGGAGGAAGGTTTATCTGTTTAGCAAGAGTAATAGAAGGCAGATTTCAGACTACCTAACAGATCAAAACGAAAATTTCTGTTCCGACACTGACAATGTTGAGTGTTTATGGAAAAAGTTCAAGGCAATCGTAAAATGCGTTTTAGACAGGTACGTGCCGAGTAAAACTGTGAGGGACGGGAAAAACCCACCGTGGTACAACAACAAAGTTAGGAAACTACTGCGAAAGCAAAGAGAGCTCCACTCCAAGTTTAAACGCAGCCAAAACCTCTCAGACAAACAGAAGCTAAACGATGTCAAAGTTAGCGTAAGGAGGGCTATGCGTGAAGCGTTCATTGAATTCGAAAGTAAAATTCTATGTACCGACTTGACAGAAAATCCTAGGAAGTTCTGGTCTTACGTTAAATCAGTAAGTGGCTCGAAACAGCATATCCAGACACTCCGGGATGATGATGGCATTGAAACAGAGGATGACACGCGTAAAGCTGAAATACTAAACACCTTTTTCCAAAGCTGTTTCACAGAGGAAGACCGCACTGCAGTTCCTTCTCTAAATCCTCGCACAAACGAAAAAATGGCTGACATCGAAATAAGTGTCCAAGGAATAGAAAAGCAACTGGAATCACTCAATAGAGGAAAGTCCACTGGACCTGACGGGATACCAATTCGATTCTACACAGAGTACGCGAAAGAACTTGCTCCCCTTCTAACAGCCGTGTACCGCAAGTCTCTAGAGGAACGGAGGGTTCCAAATGATTGGAAAAGAGCACAGATAGTCCCAGTCTTCAAGAAGGGTCGTCGAGCAGATGCGCAAAACTATAGACCTATATCTCTTACGTCGATCTCTTGTAGAATTTTAGAACATGTTTTTTGCTCGCGTATCATGTCATTTCTGGAAACCCAGAATCTACTATGTAGGAATCAACATGGATTCCGGAAACAGCGATCGTGTGAGACCCAACTCGCCTTATTTGTTCATGAGACCCAGAAAATATTAGATACAGGCTCCCAGGTAGATGCTATTTTTCTTGACTTCCGGAAGGCGTTCGATACAGTTCCGCACTGTCGCCTGATAAACAAAGTAAGAGCCTACGGAATATCAGACCAGCTGTGTGGCTGGATTGAAGAGTTTTTAGCAAACAGAACACAGTATGTTGTTATCAATGGAGAGACGTCTACAGACGTTAAAGTAACCTCTGGCGTGCCACAGGGGAGTGTTATGGGACCATTGCTTTTCACAATATATATAAATGACTTAGTAGATAGTGTCGGAAGTTCCATGCGGCTTTTCGCGGATGATGCTGTAGTATACAGAGAAGTTGCTGCATTAGAAAATTGTAGCGAAATACAGGAAGATCTGCAGCGGATAGGCACTTGGTGCAGGGAGTGGCAATTGACCCTTAACATAGACAAATGTAATGTATTGCGAATACATAGAAAGAAGGATCCTTTATTGTATGATTATATGATAGCGGAACAAACACTGGTAGCAGTTACTTCTGTAAAATATCTGGGAGTATGCGTACGGAACGATTTGAAGTGGAATGATCATATAAAATTAATTGTTGGTAAGGCGGGTACCAGGTTGAGATTCATTGGGAGAGTGCTTAGAAAATGTAGTCCATCAACAAAGGAGGTGGCTTACAAAACACTCGTTCGACCTATACTTGAGTATTGCTCATCAGTGTGGGATCCGTACCAGGTCGGGTTGACGGAGGAGATAGAGAAGATCCAAAGAAGAGCGGCGCGTTTCGTCACTGGGTTATTTGGTAACCGTGATAGCGTTACGGAGATGTTTAATAAACTCAAGTGGCAGACTCTGCAAGAGAGGCGCTCTGCATCGCGGTGTAGCTTGCTCGCCAGGTTTCGAGAGGGTGCGTTTCTGGATGAGGTATCGAATATATTGCTTCCCCCTACTTATACTTCCCGAGGAGATCACGAATGTAAAATTAGAGAGATTAGAGCGCGCACGGAGGCTTTCAGACAGTCGTTCTTCCCGCGAACCATACGCGACTGGAACAGGAAAGGGAGGTAATGACAGTGGCACGTAAAGTGCCCTCCGCCACACACCGTTGGGTGGCTTGCGGAGTATCAATGTAGATGTAGATGTAGATTCGCCGATGACATTGTAATTCTGTCATAGACAGCAAAGGGCCTGGAAGAGTAGCTGAACGGAATGGACAGTGTCTTGAAAGGAGGATATAAGATGAACATCAACAAAAGCAAAACGAGCATAATGGAATGAAGTCGAATTAAATAGGGTGATGCTGAGGGAATTAGACTTGGAAATGAGACGCTTAAAGTACTAAATGAGTTTTGCTATTTGGGGAGCAAAATAACTGATGATGGTAGACGTAGATAGGATATAAAATGTAGACTGGCAATGGCAAGGAAAGCGTTTCTGAAGAAGAGAAATTTGTTAACATCTAGTATAGATTTAAGTGTCAGGAAGTCGTTTCTGAAAGTATTTGTATCGAGTGTAGCCATGTATGGAAGTGAAACGTGGACGATAAATAGTTTAGACAAGAAGAGAATAGAAGCTTTCGAAGTGTGGTGCTACGGAAGAATCTGAACATTAGATGGGTAGATCACATAACTAACGGGGAGGTATTGAATAGAATTGAAGAGAAGAGAAATTTGTGGCACAACTTGACTAGAAGAAGGGATAGGGTGGTACGGCATATTCTGAGGCATCAACGGATCGCCAATTTAGTATTGGAGGGCAACGTGGAGGGTAAAAATCGTAGAGGGAGACCAAGAGATGAATACACTAAGCAGATTCAGAAGGATGTCGGTTGCAGTAGCTACTGGGAGATAAAGAAGCTTGCACAGGATAGAGTAGCATGGAGAGCTGCATTAAACCAGTCTCTAAACTGAAGACCACAATAACAACAATGCATGTATAATGAAGCATACATCTATAGATAAGCTAATAAAACTAATAAGGAATAAAAATCTATTATTAAGATATGGTGTAGCAAAACGGAAGAATCCAAAAATATACAAATTCACTTAATACCATATTATTAAAAAACAAAGAACATATTTCAGTTGTTAATTACAGACAAACTACGAAAGGCAGAACACACTGCGCATGTCACTGGATAGAGGATGATTCCAAGTTATGACACACTTGCGCTGTTGTTTGTTTGATGCAACGTGGCGACGACCCACAACACTGTACTGGAAGAGATGGTTAACTAGATCTTGTTCATTGCTATTGGCTTCCCAGGTCACCATACTTTACGCCCTACGACTTTTTCCTGTGTGGGTTCATAAAAGACTGTCATTGTCCCATGTTCGGCAGATACTTCCAAGAGCTGGGAAATGGACTACTGTTTCGATATTTGTCGAGCAACGCATGGTTCTCATGTTAAGTGTGTCATATAGAGTACGTGTGAACACAGAACTTTGAAACTTCCTCTATCCAGTGACATGGATAATCTGTTTCTGACTTTCATAATTTGTTTGTAATATACAACTGAAATCTGTTCCTTCTTTCTGAATCACTCTTTACCGTATACAGGGTGTTACATAAAGGTACGGCCAAACTTTCAGGAAACATTCCTTACACACAAAGAAAGAAAATATGTTATGTGGACATGTGTCAGGAAACGCTTACTTTCCATGTTAGAGCTCATTTTATTACTTCTCTTCAAATCACATTAATCATGGAATGGAAACACACAGCAAAAGAACGTACCAGCGTGACTTCAAACACTTTGTTACAGGAAATGTTCAAAATGTCCTCCGTTAGCGAGGATACATGCATCCACCCTCCGTCGCATGGAATCCCTGATGCGCTGATGCAGCCCTGGAGAATGGCGTATTGTATCACAGCCGTCCACAATACGAGCACAAAGAGTCTCTAACATCTGGTACCGGGGTTGCGTAGACAAGAGCTTTCAAATGCCCCCATAAATGAAAGTCAAGAGGGTTGAGGTCAGGAGAGTGTGGAGGCCATGGAATTGGTCCGACTCTACCAATCCATCGGTCACCGAATCTGTAGTTGAGAAGCGTACGAACACTTCGACTGAAATGTGCAGGAGCTCCATCGTGCATGAACCACATGTTGTGTCGCGCTTGTAAAGGCAGCACAGGTAGAGTATCCCGCATGAAATCATGGCGGTGAATCGAGGAAGTACAGTACATACTGACGAAACTAAAATGAGCTCTAACATGGAAATTAAGCGTTTCCGGATACATGTCCACATAACATCTTTTCTTTATTTATGAGTGAGGAATGTTTCCTGAAAGTTTGGCCGTACCTTTTTGTAACACCCTGTATACATGATAGTCTGTTTATCACTGTGTGAACCAGGAGTGGGAATGATACTTTGGTTTTTATTAGATGTAAGCATAATGTGCTAAAAATAGAGGGATACCTTCTGTCTTGTTGTTCAATTTGTTCGTTGAAGGATATTACAGATAAGCTTGAAATTTTGAGTTCGTTTTGAAAATCAACCAAGAACACTCATCAACGAACGAACAGAAGGTGTCTCGATAACTCCAGTGACACTCTGCTTACGGCTAATCGAAACCAAAGTAGAATTTCCATTCGCAGTGTCCAGCGGTAAGAAGAATTATTTTTGTCGTCGATAGACATAGTGTAATTTTTAAATTTATGTGTTTTATCATTTGCTGCACCACATCTGTTTAGTAATTTTATTTTTGTTTTTAATGTTTTAGTGATTTATCTTGCGATTCGAGGTGGTGACAAAGTTTTTAGAATAACGAGCAGTTTTATTATTTAGAGTGAAGTTCGCAGTACCTAGAATGCTCTGCTTTCTGAGACAGACCAAAGTGATTGCGAAAGAAGTTCTGTTAACATTATAACGCCTGTGAATACTGAATTTGTGGTTGAAACTTTCTTCTTGTCCAAGTGTGTTCAAACTGAGCCGTGTCGGCTCTGTTTCCTTTTAAAAATTGCCCTCCTCGTCCGCATGAGTTAGCGGCCGCTGCATAGAGCGCGCTGTTCATTTAGTGGGCGTGATGGTGGTGTCACTACTGAGACTGGGACGTTTGTGTGTGTAAAACGGCTTACATCTACATCCGTACTCCGAATGCCACCTGACGGTGTGTGGCGGAGGGTACTTTGAGTACCTCTATCGGTTCTCCCTTCTATTCCAGTCTCGTATTGTTCGTGGAAAGAAAGATTGTCGGTATGCCTCTGTGTGGGCTCTAATCTCTCTGATTTTATCCTGATGGTCTCTTCACGAGATATACGTAGGAGGGAGCAGTACGCTGCTTGACTCCTCGGTGAAAGTATGTTCTCGAAACTTCAACAAAAGCCCGTACCGAGCTACTGAGCAGAGCCTTCCACTGGAGTTTCTCTATCATCTCCGTAACGTTTTCGCGATTACTAAATGACCCTGTAATGAAGCGCGCTGCTCTCCGTTGGATCTTCTCTATCTCTTCTATCAACCCTATCTGGTACGGATCCCACACTGGTGAGCAACATTCAAGCAGTGGGCGAACAAGGGTACTGTAGCCTACTTCCTTTGTTTTCGGATTGCATTTCCTTAGGATTCTTCCAATGAATTTCAGTCTGGCATCTGCTTTACCGACGATCAAATTTATATGATCATTCCATTTTAAATCACTGCTAATGCCTACTCCCAGATAATTTATGGAATTAACTGCTTCCAGTTGCTGACCTGCTATATTGTACCTAAATGATAAGGGATCTTTCTTTCTATGTATTCGCAGCACATTACACTTATCTACATTGAGATTCAGTTGCCATTCCCTGCACCATGCGTCAATTCGCTGCAGATCCTCCAGCATTTCAGTACAATTTTCCATTGTTACAACCTCTCGATATACCACAGCATCATCTGCAAAAAGCCTCAGTGAACTTCCGATGTTATCCACAAGGTCATTTATGTATATTGTGAATAGCAACGGTCCTACGACACTCCCCTGCGGCACACCTGAAATCACTCTTACTTCGGAAGACTTTTCAGGCTCTTTCTTAGTGTAGAGCTCACTCAAGTATTCCTGGATTGTTTAATTTGCAGTATGGTAAACTAGTTGGGCGTGGTAGCTGACTCGTGGCCGTGGAAGTAAACCTCTTGTTGCTTGTTCACCTAGTATGAATTTAGGCGCAGAGAAACCCACTTCTTCTGAAAGCTTACATCGAACGTTTGCAAGTGAGCGTGATTATTCCGGCTGTACAAGAGTCTCAGTGCCCCGCCTCTCTTGTTCCTGGTTCCTTTGTAAATCGGAAAAGAGCCGAGTTGAGTTGCAAATTTCTGGCTGTTTAGATTTCTTAGTTCATGCGCAGCTGTACCTGTGGAATTATTTTTCTATTTGACCAACATGTTTCGGGATAACCACAGTGCGTGTGTACTAGAATTCAGCTTTAGCCATCTCCCTGAGCTGTGTAACTGCGGCAGTGTTGAGCGTGCAATGGTGGCCATGATTTAGACGCGCCTTTACTCTGTTGCAGCGTCATGGACAGTGTGGTATGCCGCCTTATGGGGCGTAGTGCTTTTGCAGCTGTGCTTTTACACGCCACAACGGCCCGCACCATCTTCGCTGAGGAGGTTGCCGCTCGCTAAATTATGTAATTGTAATCCATTAACTGCTTTGTAATCCATTAACTGTTTACCTCATTCGAAAATCCTAAGCGGTCCGTGGAGGTCGCCGCTCGCTAACTTCCGTAATTGTAATCTAGTAACTCTTTCATGTAGCTGCTGGTTTTCTCAATCTAAGGGCCTAAAGGGCCAATTATTATATGCTGGTGTGATACTCGTTGTTTTAACAGTGTAATATGTTTTTAAACGGAGCCAAGTTTTTGTTTTAATTAGTATGGGAAACTACTCCTATTGTAGACTTCCCTTTCTTTTTATTTAATAGTTTATTTAATGTAGCAGTCCACTCCCCTCCGCCCACCGCCCCCTTTCTTTTAATGTCGGAGGCTGTAACGACACACGCTTTGGGCACCTCGCGCTTGATTTGGCCACAGTTGACTGTAATTCGTAGTCGCGGTGCCAAGATGCAAACAGAATGTTTTTAGTTGTTCCTTATTTTTGTCAGGTCATCGCCCAGTTGGGTTCTATGCGTTGTGGATGTTGTTACCAGTAAAATCTTGTAAGAGGAAAAGCATATAATCTGCATTGCGTGGCTCGCGCTTAAGGACTTTATCTCGGCCGAACATTCTGGCTGCGCGTTGTTAACTGTTGTTCTGCAGGGTAGAGTTCCTTAATACTGAACTTTTTTTTAAAAAAAAGTAAAAAAAAGGGAGAGAAAAGGGGGATTCTAAGGTTAGCTACGGCACCGGAATTTGTTTCTCTGACATTTCTTATATACGAATAATCTGCATTGCGTGGCTTGTTCTTCATATTCATCGTGAACCTTAGTTTGGTGATTGTTTAAATGTTTGCCGGCCGGTGTGGCCGAGCGGTTCTAGGCGCTACAGTCTGGAACCGCGCGACAGCTACGGTCGCAGGTTCGAATCCTGCCTCGGGCATGGGTGTGTGTGTGATGTCCTTAGGTTAGTTAAGTTTAAGTAGTTCTATGTTGTAGGGGACTGATGACCTCAGAAGTTAAGTCCCATAGTGCTCAGAGCCATTTTTTGTATACATGTTTGTGTCTCCCGTCACGGAAATAGAACCGCATAATATTGCGCAACGGTATGCCATTTCTTTTTGCGTGAAATTGGGTGTAAACGCGACGACAACTTACGGTAAGCTTCAGAAGGCTTTCGGAGAGGAGGTTGTGTCAGGAGCTCAAGTTTTTCGTTGGAATAAAATGTTTAGTGAAGGCAGAACGAATGTTGAATGAAGACCGCAGTGGACGTCCATCAACCTCACAGACGGATGTCAACTTGGCCAGGGTGCGTGAACTCGTACGATCTGATCGAAGATTGTCCGTGAAAATGGTTGCAGAAGAACTGAACATCAATCGAGAAACGTAAAAGAGTTCTTCGAGTCCGTGCCAACATTGCTGATAATTTGATTCTGCATCACGATAATGTGCCATCCCATACTGCTCCGTCAGTACAGCAATTTTCAACCTCAAAACAAATTTCAATACTACCACAGCCACATTATTCGCCGGATATCGCTCCATGCGACTTTTTTGTATTCCAAGAGTCAAAACGGCTGTCAAGGGACACCATTTTCAAACACCACAAGATGTCCAAAAAGCTGTGACGAGGGTCTTGGAGGATATTACAGAAGATGAGTTCCAGAAATGTTGCCATCAATGGCAGAAGCGCTGGAAAAAGTGCGTGGAATTAGAAGGGAACTACTTGAAGGAGACAACACTAAACTTGACTAAAACAGTAAGCAACATTTTTTTTCACATCAGCCTCATTACTTTATTATCGCACCTCTTATGCCACAGAAGCAGCGTATTTTCATAGGAAACTGATGGAGGACTGTGAGAAAGTGAGAAAAAGTGCCGTGCTGTGGACAGAGAAAACGTTTTGAGATTGAAGCCACTCACCCCATTACGAGTGTACCTGACTCCAGAGACAAGTCGTTGCTTTGTGTCGAGTGTTGTACTGGATAAGTAGACTCTGTGGATAAGTCAAATTTGCATCGGCAAGCATCACTCGTGGATTAATGGGATGAAATCAAGGTCGTATTGTAGGCCCTGGAAAGAGGGGATGATGCTGTTGTGAGATCAAAGTGTGTTATTGGCTCTGAGCACTATGGGACTTAACTTCTGAGGTCTTCAGTCCCCTAGAACTTAGAACTACTTAAACATAACTAACCTAAGGACATCACACACAGCCTTGCACGAGGCAGGATTCGAACCTGCGACCGTAGCGGTTTCATGGTCCCCGACTGAAGCGCCTAGAACCGCACGGCCACACCGGCCGGTAAAGTCTGTTATTAGCTGGCGCTTCACGAGAATCACTTTGTGTTGGGCAGCGGCCATGTCTCCCATCTGTCAACCTGCCACGGCGCGAGGGCCACTGACACCTTTTCCTGGGCATGCAGAGCTGACTCGACGGATGTCGGCTGGCGTCCATCCCGCAGCTGAATGAGCAACAACCGCGGCTAGTGCGGAAGAACGTCGACTTGTATACATTGTGAATAAATGACTGAGCTGTAATAAAGTTTTAGTAGCGTCGAAGACGCTTGACGTTTTCCCAATAAACATCACGACTTCAGAAAGAGGTGTCTCCGCCCAGTCTCCATTAGCTGTCTACACGCATTATCGCTAACCTTCAAGCTCATTTTATTGTCACCTGCCACAGCCGGTCCCATAAATGGAGTACCAGCGTTAAGCGAAGCGTAACCGGCAGACGATGTGGCAACACCCTAGCGCCATGTGACAAACATCATACAAGTCGTTTTAATCTGAGTGCAGTAGGCAGTAGCGTGAGAGTGCTGATGTCGGTGGTCCGAGTAAGTTGTATGTGCTCGGCTAGTAACAACATGCACCTTCAGCTCTCCGCTGGCACATCGGACGACCGGAACACAAATTAGGACTAATGTTGCGCCCAGGGTCTCAGCTAGGAACACGCAGCACGGCATAAATGGACGTTTCCTACGAAGTGGTAGAAGCTGCTAACTCACCTACCAAAGCTGTCACAGGGTCTGCGGCGATTTGTCTGTTTTGAGAATCGATATTCAGAAGAAATTCGCATTTGAAGCAAAGCGCTCCAATGAAACTTCTTCTACCGTTCTCTCAGTTTCAAGCATCGTTTTAATAAGTTCCGTATTTCATAACGAGTTGATTGCATCACGAGACTTTTAACAGCGTAGATGTATTTAACGATCAACACATTCTGACCGATCATATTTGGACATGTATTAGTGGACAGTAATGGGTGCTGTATCCATCCTTGGCCTTGTGACGTCGTGATCTATCACGTTCAAAGAGGTGTTTGAATGTCTTGGGAAGAATGGCAGCTAATTCTTCCTCAAGAACAGAAATCAGAGAAGGTAGCAGAGTCTGGAGCGCCGTCGGCGTTCTAATTCATTCCAAAGGTGTTCCATTGGGTTCAACCTGCCTCTGGGCAGGACAGTCCATTTTAGGAACGTTGTCCACAAACCATGCCTCACAGATGCTGCTTTATAACAGGATGCATTGACAAGCTGACACAACCATCGTCTCTGAACTGTTCCTCTGCTGTACGATGTATACAATGCTGTAAAATGTGTGCCGGCCGCGGTGGTCTAGCGGTTCTAGGCGCGCAGTCCGGAACCGCGCGACTGCTGCGGTCGCAGGTTCGAATCCTGCCTCGGGCATGGATGTGTGTGATGTCCTTAGGTTAGTTAGGTTTAAGTAGTTCTAAGTTCTAGGGGACTGATGACCACAGTAGTTAAGTCCCATAGTGCTCAGAGCCATTTGAGCCATTTGTAAAATGTGTTCACACACTTCCGCATTTAGCATTTTCTTAAACGCAAAAAGCGGTCCACAACCTAACCACACCACCACCTCCATACCGTGACACCCCTTTCTCTATTCTTCACTGTGGACATTACACAGCCGGCCGAGGTGGCCGAGCGGTTCTAGGCGCTACAGTCTGGAACCGCGCGACCGCAACGGTCGCAGGTTCGAATCCTGCCTCGGGCATGGATGTGTGTGCTGTCTTTAGGTTAGTTAGGTTTAAGTAGTTCTAAGTTCTAGGGGACTGATGACCTTAGAAGTTAAGTCGCATAGTGCTCAGAGCCATTTGAACCATTTTTTTGACATACACATAATGGCAGACAGACTTCCCCATGCACTCGCCAAACACAAAAACTTCCTTCAAATTTCCACAATGTATGGCGCAATGCATCACACAAAACCGTTCGTTTTTCAGTCATCCGCTGTCCAGTGGCGGCATTCTTTATACGACCTCAAGTGATGCTTAGCAATGAGTACAGAAATGTGAAGCTTATGAGGACCTGCCCGACCATTGTACCCCATTGTTTTTAATCTACTACGCATAGTCACTGTGCTACCTGTTCGGCTGTTAGCACTTTGAAACTCACGAGGGCGTCCTAAGAGCAATAAAATGATTCCTCGCCTGATGTTCGACTTTTACCATTGCGACCCAGTCAGCCTGAATGCAGAACTACTGATTATTATAATAATGGACGCCTGCCTTCTGCATGACTTTGTCACATTTGTATTATTGCAGATAAAACATTCTCTAAAATCGTGGAATCCCTGGGACCGACATCTTGCCAGTGTCATTGTCGGCAACAGGCAGAAATGCTCGCTATTCTCGATTCCCGCTATGGATGAGCTGTCTGTATACATCAGTAAGTTTGTACGGAACCCTCAGTGTTCGAGTCCTACTCATACCTGACCATTGTTTTCTTCATTTTCAACTTATGTTCAGAAAGTGCGATCTTACTGATACCTCATTTGCTTTCCTAGCGACTTCTGTTCTCTAAATGTCCCGAATTTAGTTCCTGGTTGGAAGCAAACAATTTTTACAGTTAAATATCACGCTATTGTAAGTTTCTATGCGTAAAATAGCTAGACCTGAAAAAGATTTCTTGACATCTCATTTTTCTTCCTAGTGCTTGCTGCTCTCGAAATGACCCAAATTTAGTACTTAATTCGAAGAAGTTCTTTCGTACATTTAAACATCAGACCAAAGCAATTTTATATGAGCAACATTGCTAGATGTTGACTGACATTACATAGCTAGCAGCTGCTGTTCCTAAAGTATTTCAATTTTTCCACAAGTCACTAATTAAGTTTTTCCTAATCATCCGGATTACTTTCAAAAAATTAAATATGTATTGCAAAACTAGACCCCACGCTCGTCAATTTGACACCTCATTTGTCCATTTCCTACTCTTCGTTTGGCCATGAAAAGTCGGACAAAAATCCGTTCTGTAATTTTTAGTGAGTCTTGCGCTTTTTCCGCTCAAAAATTTGACCAATAAGAATGACTCTCCCATATATGCATCATTAATGCAATAATGCTTTCTTTATTCCGCTGGTAGTCATTCGCGTTAACTGAAAGGCATTGTGAATTTAAGAACAAAACCAAATGGCTTACCAGCCTGTCTGCGCCACGCTGACTGGCCAGCATAGATAACATTCAAAGAATGTCACGCGGGAAATAGCAACGCAGTTGTTGCTCAAAAACTGCGAATCTCGGTAGTCGTCGCGCGATCCATGACACGGCCACTGACACAGTAAATCGCACATCTTGTGACACGGGCAAGAGTCCAGTCAATTGGTGTTCAAAACAGACGTTTTCGTAACAACATCGTGAAAGTTTTTTTCTCAGTAGTTCTACGTTTCTTTGGGCCGCTGACTCCGAATTTCATGTTTGACGCCTTGTAGCAGGTCGCAAAAAACGTCGAAATTTTCGCAATGTTTCCAGTTCTTCTCTTACATCTCAAATGTGGGCGTTTTTAGAAGATGACCATCTGTACAAAATTAAAGCAGAATAAATTTCTTACAAAATTTAAGCGTCAGGTATGTGTTTAAGATAAGCGGTAACGACGCTAGGGCGCCCTCAAAAGAAGCGATTTTTGGGCCTTCTGCGAAAACGTCAAAAAGGCCCACTACGGCACGACGCATCTCGAAAAATATACATGTCACCAACAAAAGCCCTGCTCCACGTGAAAACACATTAAATTTTCTACCAGAGACGTCCGCGGCATTCAGTTTTCTTATAAGGGGCAGGGAGCAAAACGAAAATAACGAAAACTGCCTCCTGCGCCCTACACCTCCCATCTATCTCTCATCGGCGCTCTACTTCCAGTGTATTACACTTAAAAGATTGGATTTGGTTAATTGGTTACCTAGCTAATACATGGTGTTCATAACACCATAGTAAGACTAATTATTTGCATGAATGTCATGCTGTCACCAATTACTCCCTGTTAGCAATTCTTTAAAGATGGCATGCATCATGTAATGCTTCTTGTTGTCCATCTTTCTAACTCTAATTTGCTTTATATTCTGGTTCTCTTAATGTGCTGTATATGTCCATTCTCTCCTTTACTGCACATGTGACTCCATAGTGCTCTTACCAATTTTTGTTTGGCCATCTTTATTCCTTTTTGTAGCATAGATCTCGTCGTACGCTGGACCTGTGAACATTGCTTTTCCAAACACAAAATAATTTATTATTCATTGCCCACGAAATTAAATGGTCTGTGTGTTACCTTAGGCACAGGGCTTGTGAAGCTCTTTCTAAAAAAATGTCTTATGTACCTACTTGCCAAATGTACTCATCGCCTTTCTTTCTTAGTTCGTTTATCTTCGACATATGTAAAGTCGTCAGCGCTCCTGATGTCTATTCATCCTTTGGTCCACAGCATGTAAGTCTTTCTCCCATCTTCATACTGCTGAATTCTATGAACATATGCAATTATAAAATATAGTTTGCACATCCTCAATTCAAGTTGTTATCCCATTGTTCGATTTCAGCGTAAACCCACACTTCTGTGAATTTATAACGTCCTCTGCATTCCTCACAAGACGAAATTTGCTTATCCCAGAGAGACCCGGCTCCTTTCATTATCCCAAATAAAACAAAAAAATGTTACCAGCACTAAATCAATTTGTTCTTATGCTTTCTGGCGCCAAACGCAACAACATTCGCCCAACTTTCATGAGGACCATAACTCAAATGCTCTATAACTTGTCGCCCCAGAAATGCTCTACCGGTGTGAACAAACTACTACCTACCTTCTAAGAAGACAATATCAACATACGAAATACAGAACTACATCAAGGAGTCAGCTGGTAATTCTTTCACAATAGTCAACCCAATAAGAGGTACATCTCACTGCTTCTTTGACCAGGAGAAAACCTTTGTGTCACTCACGTCTTTGTGACACTCTTACTACATGAACACTACATCTTACGTCGGTGTGTTATACAAACATCATTAAATCTCAGTCACTTCTCTGAAATGCTCCCTTATTTTACTACAGGAAACAAAAATTCACCCACATAACTAGTACAATGCAGTCAGATTTACATCACTCAGCTCATGATGCTTCCTTTTACGTGCAGAAATGGACAGTAACTGATTCAAAATATGAATTTACATCAAGTGAACTTGCATATAACATAAATAGAAATACACTATTGCCATCATACATCTCAGACTCTGAAATTCTCCCTTATTTTATTACAGAAAACAGAAAACTTACCCATGTAATTGGTACTGTGCAGTCAGATTTACATGACTCAACTCATGATGCTTCCTTTTACATACAGAGATGGATAGTAACTGATTCAGAATAATAATTTACATCAAGTGAACTTTCATATAACATAAACAGAAATACACTATTCCCATTATACATATCAGAGTGGTATATTATTCAAGGAATGGCTTAATGGGACTGATGTGGTGGATACCGACACACATATTTAGATGTAAGCTCCACCAGCACCGTTATATAACAGACTGTGTCAAGTACGAAGAAGAGGTCTTATTAAATCTGTGGCCCAGATTGCTCGCAGTTTCTGAGTTATAATCGGATACAGTGGTGCCTACATTGCTCGCGTTGACAGTTTAGCCTCCTGACAAGCCTTGCATATGGACAATCCTTTTCTGATCCTCTTCTTCACGTTATTGTTCACGTTATTGAAATATAACAGATGACCTTACTAATTAATTCTTCAGGACCGCAGAATGAAATCCGTTTCTCAATAGATAAAAATGTCTGATGTCCACTTGGTTTTAAGCGTTTTCGTCGGTGTGGTAATGAAGGAAGGCAACCTTACGCATGTAGAATAGACTAAAATTGCTCTTCCAGGTCTTCATTTAAATCTTCAGGTCCCATAGGTGATCTTGAGAGTGCATCTGCTATGATGATTGTTTATCCTGGTACATTTGTTACTGAAAAATCGATTGCCGGAGGAATAGCACCCACCTACTAGCCCTCTCGTAGTTTAACTTAGCTGCTAATAATAACTCTTGAGCTTTTTGATCTGTATAGACTCACATATTCCAACTCCACAGTAAGTACTTAATTTTTTTTAAACAGCAGGCTACCGCCAGTGCTTCCTGTTCCATGACTGAGTAATTCTTCTCACATTTTGTTAACAAGCGACTTAATTTGTGTATATGTCTCCCATCTCGTTGAAACCCTTGTGAAGAATGACTTTCAACCCATCTTTGCACTGTCCACTGCTATACAGAGATTCTCTGTGAGGCTAGGGTGAAACACTGCTTGTGCCCTGACAAGCGCTGCCTTTAGCATCTGCAATTCTCGCTGTCATTTCTTCCTACAATCATGGCGTTTTCTTACCGGTTATGTCACAGTGCCGTGGAGTTGCCACTGTATCTATCATTGTAAATTTTTCATAAACATTTATGACATCAATAAACCCCATAAGGCGTTTTCTGGTCCTTAGTGATAGGAATTCTACTACAACCTCAATTTTGTCAGCACACAGTGCTATGCCTCTTCCTGTTATGATGTGGGCTTGAAGTTGAACTTTATAATTTCAGAATTGTGACTTTTTTATTTTAGCTTTTACACCATGGTCCTTTCAACATTGATCAGTGCATTCAGAAGTCTATGCTTTTCCTTTGTTCTTTCTGCTACTAATATATCGTCAATGTCTCTCTCTAAGTGCTTTGTCGAGGATGCCATATAGTCCATGAATAAGACTGAGGACGAGATATTTAGTCTGAATGGTAGACAATGGAACTGGCAGCAGCGGCTAAATGTGCGGGAGGGTGTGTACTGACTGCAAGACGGATGTAATTCGATTTGCCAGAGGCTAGAATGTGGCTCTACCGATGAGAAAACTCTTGACGCTGTGGCACCACTGTACCAACTCCTCAAGTTTCTCAAGGTCTGTCTGTTTCTGGTGTAATGATAGTATTTATTAAGCATGAATCAAGTATGAGTCAAATAGATCTGTCCTGTTTCTCCATAACTAGTTATGAGATGTTGTAGGTTGATGCAGCTTGTTCGATCACAGCATCCTTCAGCAGATTGTGGACCTCTTGTCTGTTTTTACGCTTTGTGTCTATTTGTAAGTGGAATCGAGTACCGAGGAAAAGTGAATTTCGTACGCCCCTTTACTTTGAAAGCATAATTTAATTTCTTTATAGTTACCGGCGTCTGTAGGAAGACTTCACTTTTGGTATGTGAAACGGTTCTAAATTGTTCCCTATCCTGTGATATTATGCCACCCAGCTGATTCACTCGTTCATCGATCCTACTTCATGCTTGGTCTCCTCCCCCTCTATGTGATGTCATCAGTGAAGATAACACTACAGACTCATAGAGATTTTTTCTTTTTGTCCATATTTTCTTTTACTTATTTTCATCATACATTGAAAAGGTATTTGCAGAATAAATTTTGTAAATTTAATTCTTGATGTAATTAGGTCTCTGTTTACATAATGTAGCTGCTATGAATGTGATTGTCATTTTCATTTATTCTGATGTTGTGTGCTTTCTTATTTGTTAACATGTTATTTGAATTCATTTTCTACGAACGGAATAATATGAAGACGTAGTTTGTATAAAACCGTAAATCGATGTAATCAGATTTTTTAAAAGTGGTATGTGAAGAGGGGCTTGTTCTATCACATATTTAGTGTTATTGCGCTGTGTTCATGGCCGGTGGAAAAGTGTGTTTGAACAGACTTACATTTTATTATTTTGATGTGTACCGCTACTGAAGCACTACTGGCTTTACGTGTTGCGTTGCTCATTAGCCAGAACTACGTTTTGACCTATTAAACGTAAATCATTGTTCTCCAAACTGGTAAACTGTTTGCACACCATACAGAGACTACGTATTTTCCTCTGTAGGCAGCATAGAATGTTTAGTGTGTTCCATGGACTGTGAAATCAAATAGAAATAATAACGCATTTTCTTGTCGTTTATTGATAGAAAAAAGTAACTTGTTCCAACCACAGAAGTGAAAACGCGTTATATAGAAACAATGCTAACTTTCCTTGGTCGTTCCTTTTACATATTTGTAAACTGTAGCGTTGTAATGTTATTCTGACGTCTTTTCTAAATCATTCAGAGCCATAGTTAAAACTTGGTTTCGCCCACTGAATTCTTTCTCTCCATAATCATACTAACTTTGCAAATCCATTAACTTAAGACTCAGTTCTCATTATTACAAACATTTGCTATCAATACTAATCAGTTTTATTACTTTTCTTTCACTTTTAATTGCCAATGTTTCCTTATTTGTGTAGTTTGTAAGTGTTCATCAGCATCTACATTTAATCTTGCGCGAATTATTGTGCTGTGCTATGCGTTACTCGTCATTACATTAGCAGCCAGTAGCACACCACGAGTTGTACAGTTTGTCCACGAGTTGTACAGTTTGTTTACGACAATATCTTACCAGTGGTAATCTGTTCAATTTGGACTAATGTTGATCACTTGTAATGTCAGTTTTTGGGTAATCACTTGCATGAGTGAGTGTGATGTTCAGTTAAATTGAGGAAAAAGCAGGATATTAGTGGGTTGAGTTATATTAAAATTTCCAGGTGCGAGAAATTAGGGGAGACGGACTGAGGTATCGTAAATCCAAGTAGTTGAACACAGTCGTCTCTAGCTCAGTCGATTTTCAAGAAAATTCTCAGACAAGATGTGTCCCTGACACTCAAATTCGAGTCTCGTTGCATGCTTAACTTCTGTCACCTTTCCCCCGAGGGCGTCTTTAATTCTCATCTTTTTTGCTGATAGCACGGCCCAACCAAAGTCCTGAACACATATCTCGAATGCCGTGTCTGCTATGTCCACTGTCCCAGTATTTCTCTGAATTGTACACTTCCTGTTCTCACACTGATCTCTGGATGCAGATCCTGTGTTGTGTCTGGATCCTTTTCTTTTACCAATAACTCTGACATACCCTCATATTTTAACGCGTTAATTTCGCTTGTTCCGAGTCGTAACAGTAGCCTCTCCCGAAGATATGTCAAGTCATTGTCGAGTTGCATCACTGACATGATCATTGTTTCATGGATTAGGTGACTGTAACTATAATTTCAGATTGTGACCTACTCTGATCCAGAATGAAACCGTTCTGCATGTATCTGTGTGTTATCGTTCAGCCTATCCATTAAACACAACTTCTGAATCACGGAGGACACCCTTATAGGCTTCCACGTCCTCTCCACAACTTCCTGTTAACACTTGTTGGTTCTTCAATGGTAGTTTCTGGCAACAGAAACGTATTATCTCTTCCAGGCTGCACGGAGCATCCAGAAATCGTTTTTTATTTATAATAGCGTCTATGAATTTGAATACTCATGCAACCAGACGCTATCTTGTCTTTAGATAACTTAATCTCCTGCTTGATCCTCACCTGTGTTTCCTTGAACTACAGATCACTAGAAATCCATCCCTGAATTCTCTGTACGACGTGCACATTGCTGCGGTGCCCCATTTTTTCCGAGATGCACACAGACGAGTTCTAATTTATATACAAGAAGCCATGATGATGGTATGAGAAGGTTAAATTGGGCTGTCCATGTCTTTGAGTGAAGCGATTTACCACTATCCCTGTAGTTTTTGAATTTCTGCAACGAAAGGAAATGCTTAATGTCAAACAGCGTTTCTTCTCTCGTGCAAAATCTGATTTCTGATTGTTAACATCGTGACAAGTCTACAATTCTTATCCCAGTTGGCAAGTCATTTTACTCACTGTATATCGGACTCGGCATTGTTCTTAGATGATTGTCAGATTTATGTAGAATGCATTAATACGTTTTCCATCCAAGGGTGCAACTCGTTCCAACGTTGTCCTGTTCATGTCTGCAGTCTCTTGCGATCTCGGTGAGCCTCGGGTCATATTTTCAGCTATTGTTGTGTTAAGTTGCCACGTATCCTCTTGAACTCCAACACTAATCGAACTACCGCCATCTCACCAACTGCGCCGGCCGCGGTGGCCGTGCGGTTCTAGGCACTTCAGTCCGGAACCGCGTGACTGCTACGGTCGCAGGTTCGAATCCTGCCTCGGGCATGGATGTGTGTGATGTCCTTAGGTTAGTTTGGTTTAAGTAGTTCGAAGTTCTAGGGGACTGATGACCTCAGATGTTGAATCCCATAGTGCTCAGAGCCATTTGAACATCTCACCAACTGCAATTGCAATGATGACGTCCAAACCCATGCTTGCTTTGTGTAACTCTTCTTTTGCGAGCTTACAGTTTGCTTTGATAAGTGCTCTGTCACATCTCCAATTTGCCGTCCGTTTTTTTTTCTTTTCTTGCGTTATCGACACCCTCACAGAATTCCACCTAATCTTGTTGTTGGCCTTCAACCTGTTCTTTTTGTTGCTCAACGTGATTGTTTAGTTCCTCCACTTCCTTATGGCGTTCCTCTGTCATTCTCTTCATTTCATCGGTCATTGCTTTTGCTGTATTAATGGCATCTTCTGCTGCTTTTAAGGGTTGTTCCACCATCGTCCAGATTTCTTCTTTTCATTTTTACTTCTTTTATGTCATTCTGTTGGTTGATGTCTTGTTTACATCTCCTTCTTCATTTCTGATGTGCGATGCACTGTTTATTTTGTCTTAGAGTGCACGTTTCACTTCTGTTTCACTGACACATGCCCTATGCCTAGCTCCAGTCTTAAAGATGTATTGAGGTAAAAAGGTCATATGAGTGTGATAAGTGATGATAAGACCATCATGCATCAATAAAATTGTGAAGGAGGTTGACTGTGTCTAAAAGTGCAAGCTGGTGAATGAAAAGGAGGGTGGGAGCGCTTGAAAATTACGAACGGGGTGGCGAGATTCCTGAAACCGGACCTGGTGATCATCGATAGGAATCAATCAGTCAATGAATTCGAGAAACCACTATAGCGATATGGTGAGTGGAACATATATTTGCAATAGTGGCGCTTCATGTAGAGTTGAGTGCAACGTAGTCTAGGAATAAATAGGAAAGAAATGTGAGCCTTGTAAACAATTTTCAATTCCTTCAGGATATTTTTAAATTACTTATAGATGTGAGGTGTAACAAATGATGACTATAGTGAACATTATTCAGATGGCTGTTACAGAGCAACAGTAGCTATATTGTTAGTGAATAAGGACAGTAAACATTTCAGGCAATACAGAACAGATGTTTAAGTTTGCTAATCCGAAAAATGTGAAACTGAAGACAGTGGCATGTGAGATTTAGATTCAGAAACACAAAGCTCATCACTGACAGCTAGTCAGAAAGCGCTAATTAACATTGTCAACAGTGAATTAATGTTCCAATTATTGCAAGAATTAAAAACTCTCATCGGAAAATAAGCCAAAAAAGTCAAAAAATTGAAAAACCTCGACAGAAAATGAATCAAGAGATAAGACAGTTCTCAAGAAAATAAAAGGAACTACGGGGTGGTTAAACAAATAAGGGATGTAATTGGTAGTCTGCAAACGGGGCTCACTAATACATCATTTAATAGAAACCTTAATGAGCTCCGAAATGAATTTCAGGCCAAACATTATGGAATCAACACCGAAATTCAAGATGTTAAGACACAGGTTGCCGGACAAGACAATGTAACAAGACGTTGATTAATGATGTTCAGGATAAAATTGATGCCCAAAATACTGAAATTTCACACATAAGCACACCCACCCACCAACCCCCCCCCCCCCCCCCCCCCACACACACACCCATTCAGAGTGTTTGTGACAATAACAAAGAGACAATTATTAAATTAACTGCCGGCGTTCAGCCGCACTGCAATTAGTAGTTGGGCAGCGAAGTAGACAAAATATACCATAAAGTTTCAGAATGCGAAAAGGAACTGAACAAAGTAAACAAAATGTTTCGACGGCTTCCTTTTCACTCAGAATACCAAAGTTATCAGCGAACCTTATCACTTAATCTTTTACTGTGAATTTTAATCTCACCCTTGAAAATTACTCTTATTTCCGTCATTTCTTCTTCGATGTACGACGATCATTCAATAAGTAATGCACCACATTTTTTCCCCAGAACATATTTATTGTTAAGCGTCACAATTTGGTGACAATATACATCAACATCTCTTGTCTATGTCCTATTTTTCTACGTAGTCTCCATCAAGTTCTATGGCCGGACACCAACATTGTGGAAGAACATGTATTCGCTGCAGGTAAAAGGTCTCGTCCTGTAGGCGTAGCCATGTTTTCACTGCATGACTGACATTCTCGTCATCTTCAATGCTGATCGACAACTGTAGAGCCAATTGTCGAGTTTTGATGCACCGGTCGGAACGAATAATGAGATCCGCGCGATTCAGCATGTCTGGAGCAGGGGCTGTGACAGGATGTCCCGAGCGTGGCTCATCATGGAGCTCTGTTTCTGCATATCCGGAGACTGTAACTTTCTTCATCCATCGCCAAAGTGTACTCGTATCAACTCCAGCATCGCCGTACACTGTACACAAACGTTTATGGATATTCACCACGGTTTCTTTTTCTGCACACAAGAAATCAAAACAGTACACTGCTTGTAACGTAAATCGTGTATAAACGCCATTTTGACGCATTGTTACGGCTCTACCATCTTCCAGAACGGTTCTAACATTCACCGGCATACAGAACATACATCAAATGTGAAACAGTAACAAGGGCGTTTGTCTATGTATATTAATGTTTTTTTTTTTTGATTGAGTGGGTCATTACTGATTGAACTATACCCTCTTATATGTTGAACAGTAGGGGGCGGAAGAGAATGTCCCTGCCTTACCCTTTTTAGTCCGAGAATTTCAATCTTCGTCTTCGAGTCTGATTGTTCCCTCTTGGTCCTTGTAAATATTGTATATTACCCATCTTTCGCTACAGCTTACTCGTTTTTGTCCAATATTTGGAACATCTTGCACCATTTTACATCGTCTAACATTTTTTACGGATCGACAAATCCTATGAATATATCTTAATTTTCTTAAGCCTTGCTTTTATTACGAATCGCAACGCCAGAACTGCTTCTTTGTGCCCTTATCTTTCCGAAAGCCAAATTGGTTGTCGTATAACAGATCCTCGATTTTTTCCACTCTTCTGTATATCATTCTTGTCAGCAACTTGGAGGCACGAGTCATTAAGCTGATTGTGCGATAAATCTCGTACTTTCCTGTCCTTGCTATCTACGAGACAGCTCGGGATGATTCCATAAGATTTCTGGAGAATTTCAGGATGTCTGCAGTTCGCTGTGGCAGCAAGTTGGATACATCCCGCAGTTCTCCTGAAATTTTATGGAGCAATCTGTACGGCAGGAAAGTTTTAAATCTTATATGTATACATTACATTTTTCCAAAGTTGGGTGGTACTGATTCAACACACCAACAAGAATAGTCGCTTGGTTGCCGCTTCCCCTAATAATTTCGTAAATTCCGAAGGAGTGTTATCAATCTCTTTCGTCTTATTTGATCGCAAGTCTTCCAGAGCTCTGTTTGACTCTAGCGCTGTATCCCCTACGTCTTCCATATCGACCCCCATTTCTTCCTCAGTCACGTAATCAGACAAGTGCTCTCCCTTGTAGAGGCCTTCATTTTGCTCTTTCCACCTATCCGCTCTCTCCTCTGCGCTTAACTGTGAAATTCCCATTGCAGTCTTAGTGTTGATGCCTTTGTTTTTTAATTTCACCAAAGGCTGTTTTGACTTCTCTATATGCCGAATCAGTCCTTCCCAGGACTATTTGTTTTTCGATTTCTTTACATTTTTCCTGCAGCCATTTCGCCACGGTTTCCATGTAATGCTTCTTATTTCGTTCCTAAGTGACTTACGTTTCTGTATTCCTGAATTTCCCTCAACATTTTTCTGATTTCCTTCTTTCGTCGATCAGCTGAAGTATTAGTTCTGTTGAACAACGTTTCTTTGCAGTTACCTTCCTTGTACCTATGACTGTCTATTCAACTTCTGTAATCGCCATTTCTGGATATATCTACCAATCTGGAGCTGAACTGCCTACTGTGCTGTTCACTACCGCAGTATTACAGCCTTAGAGACAATATTGAGGATACTCAGCCCAGCTGTCAAATGGTTCAAATGGCTCTAAGCACTATGAGACTTAACATCTGAGGTTGTCAGTCTCCTAGACTTAGAATTACTTAAACCTAACCAACCTAAGGACAGCACACACATCCATGTCCCTGGCACTAATCGAACCTGCGACTGTAGCAGCAGCGTGGTTCCGGACTGAAGCGCCGAGAACCGCTCGGCCACAGCGGCCGGTCCCAGCTGTCACTCGTGTGATTATTGCCACAATGTGTTTTGGGACAACATTATCCCATTTTCAGGCGCTTAAAACAAGGAAACTACACTGCTGGAAATTGAAATAAGAACACCGTGAATTCATTGTCCCAGGAAGGGGAAACTTTATTGACACATTCCTGGGGTCAGATACATCACATGATCACACTGACAGAACCACAGGCACATAGACACAGGCAACAGAGCATGCACAATGTCGGCACTAGTACAGTGTATATCCACCTTTCGCAGCAATGCAGGCTGCTATTCTCCCATGGAGACGATCGTAGAGATGCTGGATGTAGTCCTGTGGAACGGCTTGCCATGCCATTTCCACCTGGCGCCTCAGTTGGACCAGCGTTCGTGCTGGACGTGCAAACCGCGTGAGACGACGCTTCATCCAGTCCCAAACATGCTCAATGGGGGACAGATCCGGAGATCTTGCTGGCCAGGGTAGTTGACTTACACCTTCTAGAGCACGTTGGGTGGCACGGGATACATGCGGACGTGCATTGTCCTGTTGGAACAGCAAGTTCCCTTGCCGGTCTAGGAATGGTAGAACGATGGGTTCGATGACGGTTTGGATGTACCGTGCACTATTCAGTGTCCCCTCGACGATCACCAGTGGTGTACGGCCAGTGTAGGAGATCGCTCCCCACACCATGATGCCGGGTGTTGGCCCTGTGTGCCTCGGTCGTATGCAGTCCTGATTGTGGCGCTCACCTGCACGGCGCCAAACACGCATACGACCATCATTGGCACCAAGGCAGAAGCGACTCTCATCGCTGAAAACGACACGTCTCCATTCGTCCCTCCATTCACGCCTGTCGCGACACCACTGGAGGCGGGCTGCACGATGTTGGGGCGTGAGCGGAAGACGGTCTAACGGTGTACGGGACCGTAGCCCAGCTTCATGGAGACGGTTGCGAATGGTCCTCGCCGATACCCCAGGAGCAACAGTGTCCCTAATTTGCTGGGAAGTGGCGGTGCGGTCCCCTACGGCACTGCGTAGGATCCTACGGTCTTGGCGTGCATCCGTGCGTCGCTGCGGTCCGGTCCCAGGTCGACGGGCACGTGCACCTTCCGCCGACCACTGGCGACAACATCGATGTACTGTGGAGACCTCACGCCCCACGTGTTGAGCAATTCGGCGGTACGTCCACCCGGCCTCCCGCATGCCCACTATACGCCCTCATTCAAAGTCCGTCAACTGCACATACGGTTCACGTCCACGCTGTAGCTATTAAACCACGTCAAAACTTAAAAACAAGCTGCACACGCGCATTGTCAACTCAAACCATAAAACACCACAAGCCGATGCACCCACCGTTCCCGAGATACAGTTGCAAACTGAAGGCACTGCCATCACCTACCAACGATGATGTTTACTTCAAGTCTAAATCTCAGCACCAACGATACTACCGTCTGTTATAAAACCTTTGAGAAATATCTGTCTGGTCCTAGACCACTCTAACTTAAATATTACTTCTACGCTGCAATCTGAACGGAAACAGCATGCGTAAATCGTATATCACCAGGTAAAATATATTGGTGGCTGCTTCTTAAGGAGGATATCGCTAAAAAGTGCCGAGAAATGCACTTTAGACGCTTCCGTCCTCTCATTTAAAACGCCGACGCACTCCTCTTTCAAGGCACAATAAATCTCTACTTCCTCTAAATTTGATAGCAACCACCTTTTCCTTCAACGTGAAATAGCCTCATGCTTTCCGTTAGTCCCCCAACGAAAGCTGCTTATTTTGAGATGCTTTGCAACAGCTGACGAGCCGTTCTCTCTATTATTATGCTCTTTAAACTGAACTTCAGTATTCCGTGATGTCTGCCCTACATATCTTGCTTGACAGTCGTGACATTTTACTTCGCAGACTTCCGATTTTCTCATCCAGGTCTCATCTATGTTGACCGTATGCCTCAGCCTTTGTCATAATTTGTTGTCCGTCTTGAAGGCAATTCTAACCACTTCCTTGTTAAACAACCTCACTAATTTATGTGAGATGGTTCCTCATTATGGCATGATTCTATATTTGTCTGAATTTTTATCAGTTTGCTGTTACAATGTCTAATTGCAACATCCAACCGATCTATCAAACCCGGGCCAAAACCATTTTGTACCGCTATTTGTCTAAGGGTTTTCATTTCTACATTTCTGTATTCCGGACTTAGAGGTATGGAATAATCCCTGGGCACCGCATTTTTGAAAAATGCTGATTTATGATGATGGGATGGTATGAGGATTTATCAGTAGCCGTCCCTGTGAACGTAGTTTCCTAAAAATTCCTATCTCGAGCTTATTATTCTTATTCTCGATCCTTACGTACAGATAATTTAAGACTCCATGCTATATTGTAAAAACTATGTCCCTACGCATCTTATTGAAATCATTCACCAACTCGTTTATTTCTTCATCCTACCCCTGATATAATATGAAAATATCATCAACAAATCTTCTGTAGACCTGTATTTTGTCACTGCACTTAACATTTGCCTTTAAAAAAGCTGTTTCGCACTTATTGAAGATGTCTGCCATCTGCCCTGCTAATGTACGTCCCGTTGCTAAGCCTTTATACTGTATAAAAAACTTAGCATTAAACTTAACACAGTTGAACGATAAAAAAAACTTAAATAACCTTATAATTTCATTAGTTTCCACAGAAGTTGTTTTCTATAATGTCTATCGATTCCTCCATTGGCACAGACGTATACAAATTAGCAACATCTAACGGGTCCAACTTTGCACCATCATGTAAGTTGCTTTCTTGAATCAATTGTGCTATCTCCTTACTATTTTTAACAGAAAAGGTTTCATTATAAGTACACCATTTCCGAAGAACTCAGTTAATCGTTTCATTAATCTTGCTCCTATTCACCATGGGCCGTACCGATCCCCATCTTTATGAGTCTTTATCCTACCGTCCAAATATGGAGCCTCAGGATTTATTACTATAAAGATGTGTATTTCTTTCTTGGTACACAAAAACTGTGTTTCTTTTAAAAGTCTCTCAAGCCCTGCTTGAAATCTACTAATCTACTAATGAAGTCATATTTAGCTTCTACTACACCATTTTCTACAAAGAAACTATTTACTTTACCCACGTAATCATCTTTTTTCGTAATAGTGGCTGTATTGAACTTGTCCCCTTTCATCACCAACGAATCATTTTCTTCCAACAACCGAGTTACCTGTTTTAATTCCTTAGATACTCTCCTCTCCCTCCCAACGGATAATTCCTTTTGAATTATTTTATTTGCCTTATATGCCAAACTACACTGTTTCTCCCTCGACATTTTGACGCTGTCGACAATAGTTTTAGTTTCCGCCACTAGTTTATGGATGTTTTTCGTAGTTGTTGTTGGTGGAACGTTGTAACATTTTGCGACAATAATCACACGAGTGACAAGTAGGCTGAATATCCTCAACATTGCTTGAATAACAGTTAGACAGCCTTAGAGATTTCAAATACATCTCTTCATTCCTCAGCACCTCACTATCCGTCTATTTTGCACTGTACAATCCAGTTCAGGCGTGGCGCCTTATATCGCACCTGTCTAGAGCCTGTGTATCGGGAGTGACTCATGAGTGCACAGTGACAGATAGTCTGAAGCGGGTTCAGTCGAGTACGTAGTTCTAATTTTCATCTACTAGAGGACAGTAGTGCACAGAGACATTCAAGAAACAGGTCAAGAGAATGTTTTTGTGAATTGTTCTGTTTATTTCTTGAAGACATTTTTGTTTATTTATTTTTGTACAGTTTTGTGTGTGCTTTTAGTAGTGTGAATGATGCGTGAATGTGGTCTAAAGTAAATATGTAGATCATTGTTCTACTGATGAACGTTGCATTTTGTATCATAGTATAATGGTTCAAATGGCTCTGAGCACTATGGGACTCAACTGCTGAGGTCATTAGTCCCCTAGAACTTAGAACTACTTGAACCTAACTAACCTAAGGACATCACACACATCCATGCCCGAGGCAGGATTCGAACCTGCGACCGTAGCGGTCTTGCGGTTCCAGACTGCAGCGCCTTTAACCGCACGGCCAATCATAGTATATTAAGTAAGTTAATGGTAAAAGGAAAGCAAATTCGAGTGCAGGTGAAAATAGTTAATAACGTAAAGTATAAACAAAATATCAGAATGTTAAATATTTATTTCGGGAAAAAGTACAGTTCGAAAGTGTGTTCCTTGTTGATTTGTTGGTCATGAAAAGCGCGGACTAACGCGGGAGAATGTTTTTCTCTTGGCCTTAAAGAAAACTGACCAATCAGAACGAAGTATTCTTCGTGCGTATTTTCTTTTAGTGACAGAGAATGCTTACAGAGGTCTAAGGAGTCGGAGCCCAAATCTTTCAATAGTACGGTCGTGTGTAGTATGAGCTCCGAAGCAAGTCATAATTTGCCGGTTTTAGTTGTTATTCATGCTCCAAAGTTGTTTTAAAGTGAAGGCATATTTATTCGGGTGTGTTTTTTTTTCAGAAATTATGGATTTTTAATTAATTTTGTGTATGAGAAAAGACACTAATTCCGCGTGGCATATTGACCAGATCGGTGACTTAAAACTTGAGTGCTTTAGACACCGATAAACTTAATAGTATAGCGAGCATTTTCTTTTAAGAACAATCTGTGCTTAGTAGCTGTTCAGATTGCGGGAAATACGTTACCATAAACTTGCTTACATGAAAGAAAGGGTTTGTGCATGACTGTGTTAAGAATAGCACGGGCTTGGCAAGGTTCGAAATATATCGAAGTTTTGCCAGTATTTCCATCTTACATTCAAAATTAAGACCTCTTCCTGATTCTTGGAATAGTTACGTTGTATGCAACCTGGTGAGATCTGCAGTACGGCTTTCCTACCGGCGATCTGCTACAAGGAGTTCACAGGTAGGTGCAGGTAATGGACGAAAGGAAACCGCACCGCCGCACAGTATGCAATTTCGGAATTTCTCACTGACTATAGTGTAATCCAACTGGAATCTTTCGGTTTCTTTTCCAAATGTACCATCTTCTCGTGTTATTTTTGAATAGTGTATTCGCTATTACTAGCTGATATTTATAGCAGAATTCAATTAGTCTTCTGCTCTCTCATTCCTACTAGAAACACTCAATCTCTTGCAGCTTACTTTCCCTATTACCGTATTTTAATCCCCCATGATTATTAGATTTTCACCTCTCTTTACATACTGAATCACCTGTTCAATAACCTCAAATACTTCTTGTAGCTTTTCATCTTCTACTTGCGACGTGTGCATGTATACCTTAACTACTGTTTTTGGCGTTGGTTTGCTGTCGATTCCGATGAGAGCTGAACTAAACTGTTCGTAGTAACTCGCTCTCTACTCTACTTTCCTGTTCATAACGAGTCCTACTCCCCGTTGCACCGTTTTCTGCTACCGTTGGTATTACCCTATATTCGACTGACCAGAAATCATTTCTTCTTTGCGTTTCACCTCACTGACCCTCACTACATCTTCACTGAGCCTTTATATTTCCCTTTTCAGATTTTCTGGCTTCCCTAGCGAATTCAAACTTCTGACATTCGCGGTATGTGAAAATTTTGCACTCATGTCGCATTTGAATATGGGACAGGCGTGTTTAGCGATTGATCAAATTAAAATCCTGGTAGCTGAACGAGAACAGCTGGAAAGAAATAACATCAATCATCAAAATCGTAATAATGCACGGCGTAGACATTTTAATATTATGGACGACCAAGTGGATTCGAAAGACGAGATGAGGAACGCAAAGAAGGGACCAATACAGCACACTTAACGAAATTAATAGAAACCATCAACTAAATCCGTACTACGTGCAGTAGATACAGCACAGAATCGACCGCCATAACGTGCAGGAAGTAGCGATGGTAATCCACGAGACTCTGTGTCAGTAAACTAAATAAATCCGAAACTAATGTTACGTGAAACGGGTCAGAAATCTCGATTAATGTCAACAAATATGAACCTGATGAAATACACTCCTGGAAATGGAAAAAAGAACACACTGACACCGGTGTGTCAGACCCACCATACTTGCTCCGGACACTGCGAGAGGGCTGTACAACCAATGATCACACGCACGGCACAGCGGACACACCAGGAACCGCGGTGTTGGCCGTCGAATGGCGCTAGCTGCGCAGCATTTGTGCACCGCCGCCGTCAGTGTCAGCCAGTTTGCCGTGGCATACGGAGCTCCATCGCAGTCTTTAACACTGGTAGCATGCCGCGACGGCGTGGACGTGAACCGTATGTGCAGTTGACGGACTTTGAGCGAGGGCGTATAGTGGGCATGCGGGAGGCCGGGTGGACGTACCGCCGAATTGCTCAACACGTGGGGCGTGAGGTCTCCACAGTACATCGATGTTGTCGCCAGTGGTCGGCGGAAGGTGCACGTGCCCGTCGACCTGGGACCGGACCGCAGCGACGCACGGATGCACGCCAAGACCGTAGGATCCTACGCAGTGCCGTAGGGGACCGCACCGCCACTTCCCAGCAAATTAGGGGCACTGTTGCTCCTGGGGTATCGGCGAGGACCATTCGCAACCGTCTCCATGAAGCTGGGCTACGGTCCCGCACACCGTTAGGCCGTCTTCCGCTCACGCCCCAACATCGTGCAGCCCGCCTCCAGTGGTGTCGCGACAGGCGTGAATGGAGGGACGAATGGAGACGTGTCGTCTTCAGCGATGAGAGTCGCTTCTGCCTTGGTGCCAATGATGGTCGTATGCGTGTTTGGCGCCGTGCAGGTGAGCGCCACAATCAGGACCGCATACGACCGAGGCACACAGGGCCAACACCCGGCATCATGGTGTGGGGAGCGATCTCCTACACTGGCCGTACACCACTGGTGATCGTCGAGGGGACACTGAATAGTGCACGGTACATCCAAACCGTCATCGAACCCATCGTTCTACCATTCCTAGACCGGCAAGGGAACTTGCTGTTCCAACAGGACAATGCACGTCCGCATGTATCCCGTGCCACCCAACGTGCTCTAGAAGGTGTAAGTCAACTACCCTGGCCAGCAAGATCTCCGGATCTGTCCCCCATTGAGCATGTTTGGGACTGGATGAAGCGTCGTCTCACGCGGTCTGCACGTCCAGCACGAACGCTGGTCCAACTGAGGCGCCAGGTGGAAATGGCATGGCAAGCCGTTTCACAGGACTACATCCAGCATCTCTACGATCGTCTCCATGGGAGAATAGCAGCCTGCGTTGCTGCGAAAGGTGGATATACACTGTACTAGTGCCGACATTGTGCATGCTCTGTTGCCTGTGTCTATGTTCCTGTGGTTCTGTCAGTGTGATCATGTGATGTATCTGACCCCAGGAATGTGTCAATAAAGTTTCCCCTTCCTGGGACAATGAATTCACGGTGTTCTTATTTCAATTTCCAGGAGTGTAATTATACAGAAAAGAAAGAGAGGTAAATAAAGACATTTTAATGCCAACTGCAAAAGTGGGATGTATGGATGTCTTAATTGGTTTAACGAGTGCTACCTCGTAAAATCTATTTTCGCAGCTGGGCAGTCCGGCGTACGTTGCGACTTTAGTGGTGTGTGCTGCTACTTGCATCACCATATCATTACCTAATTTGTTAATCAGTAAAATAAAACACATAAAAATTAAAATGGTGGCTCTACACAGAAGCTTTTCAAAATAACAGTATTAATTAGTTGCAATAAAGATTATATGCATACGTATTTAGGTGGTAGTTGATTCTCCAAATACTACTTAAACGTCTCTAGTTCATGAAAATCAAAGTCGTATTCCGTTAAACTACTCGCAAAATAATCGCCAACTCACAAATAAATAACTTTCAATGTAGTGATTATCAAAACGAAACTAGTGTAATCATGGTAAGTGTGGTAGATGCCAACAGGTTAAGCAGCAATAATTTCAAAATGCAGCCGGACTAAATCAGAGTTGAAAGCTTTGTATCGGTGACACACAACGTAAGAGTTTCAACCAGCTCTCATATTCTAAGTCCAAATAAGTCTGAAATATTCTTCTTTCTAAGTATGAACGAATTAAATAATTGATGTACATACTTTAAATTGAAAATCTATCACATTAAAACTTCTGTACACACCAACACCTCTCTAACAGACTGGCTGCCTCCATGAGTGTCCCGTGCAGAACGACTAAGAGTGGCCATTCTTGCACCCTTATAATCCTTTAGTTGGCCCTCCAAGTCTTACAACAAAGACAAAACGCATAAAACGGACCATACACAGTATGTTAAAAGAAGAGTCTTTCTCTCCTGTTCCCCCTCGCACAGTACTCAGTGTTCTGTCTAACAATTTACACACAATTAATTAAAATACTGAATTTGTTCTCCCACACACCCACCTACACACACCCACACCCACCCACCCACCCACCCGCACACACACACACACACACACACACACACACACCCATTTAGACCAATCCACACACACACACACACACACACACACACACACACACACACACACACAATATAACACTGACAGAAATTGTTGTCTATACATGGTAATAGCAAAGATGGCTTGCTCAGTAGAAATTTCTGTCTGTGCTGTATGATGGTACAAAGCTCCATTTGGCCAGTTACACAGTCAATTGGGTGGATGCGTTCGCTAATTTGTAAGTGCTTTTCAACAAAATGTTTCGCTTCTTCATCTCTGGAAATCTGAACTCTCATAATTGACCAAAGCAATGATTTGACTGCTCCTAACATATTCTCGAAGAAGATGAGAAATCGTGCAGTTTGACGGGAATCTGTGTGTTTACATGAAGAGTACGAATCTGACGACTCCTGAAGTCTACAGTGTACGATTGATTAGCGCAAGACTATCGCTCAAAGGCTTGTAAGAACTGGGTTGGTAATATTCACGGGAAAGCCGTCTGCAGCAAAATTACCTATGTACAGGTAACTGTGCTCAGTTTGTACCACATCCCTGAGAACACAGTTGTTTAGCATGTGGGACTCTTCGTCGACCCCAAGTTAATGTGGAAGATAAAGATAAGTTACAGAAAAATGGCCATAAGTTTCCTTAATTAAGTCTGTTTTGAGTAATTTTACTATAATATTTATCACCCCTGCTGTTAGTGCTATTACAACAACTATGGCTTCACTTGGATATAAAACAACAACAAAAATTATTACAAATATTTGTACACTCTGTTAGTACAACCACCACATTGATTTACTGTAGAAAATTCTATTAGGATGGTGCATAATTTGTAGCAATTCTGTTCTCCATGTTTGCATTTCGGTTGCTATGGGCTTATTTATCGATTAGTTCTCTGTTGCTGTTTAAGTTTACGTATTGTAATTTTGTCATTTGGAGATAGTGAGTGAAGTTGTAAACACTAGGAAATGGAATGGAAAGTGGAGAAATCGGAACATCACCGACATAGTTTTCTATTTGACTTGGATGACAGCAGTGGAGGCAGCCAGAATCATTCGCGCCGTGTATGTGGACAATGCCACAGGACAGAGCACGTCATGAAAATGGTTTTAAGGAGGATCTTTAGGACATAAGTGACTCTCCACTTTCAGGAAGTTCTTCGGGGTTTGATGAAGATCGTTTGAACGCATTAATCCACAATGATCAGTGTTCTGGAGAACTGCGAAATATGATGAATTGTGATCATTTCACCATCGTGCGACATTTGCATACAATGGGGAAGGTTCAAATATTAGATGCATGGGTACACTATCCTTTAAGCCAAAATTACAAAAATCAGCGTGTAGCCATATTGTGCATTTCTGCTTGCCCGACATCAACTGGCTCGTGAACAACACCGACCATTCCTACCCTGTGTCGTTACTGGTGGCGAGAAATGGTGTCTTTACGGTGACATAAGGGAAAGAAAGGAAGGGTTGAGTCCAAATAAAGCAGCAATTCCCCATACAAAGACTGCGTGCATCCACAAAAGATAATGTTATGCACCCGGTGGAACAGTAACGGTGTGGTGTATTACGAATTGCTTCCCCAAAGTGTAATCGTCTATGTTGATATTTATTCTCAATAACTGAGGCGTCTTGCGGACGCAATCCAAAAACAACTAGCAGGAATACTGCATGAAGTGATGCGACTTAACGACAACGCAAGCACGGATTCTGCAAGACGGACAAACTCTATGCAGGAGTTGAGTTGGAAAGTCATTCCACGCTCACCTTATACACCTGATCTTGGCCCCCCAGGTTTCCACCTTTCCGGTTGTTTATCGAACAAGCTTCAAGGAACTTCTTTTCCGTCCGCAGCTCGTGGTCGTGCGGTAGCGTTCTCGCTTCCCGCGCCTGGGTTCCCGGGTTCGATTCCCGGCGGGGTCAGGGATTTTCTCTGCCTCGTGATGAATGGGTGTTGTGTGATATCCTTAGGTTAGTTAAGTTTAAGTAGTTCTAAGTTCTAGGGGACTGATGACCATAGATGTTAAGTCCCATAGTGCTCAGAGCCATTTTTTGAACTTCTTTTCCGGATCTCTCAACTTTACGCGACGAGTTCTTCGCCTCAAAACCACGTGACTTCTACAGTCGCGGAATCGCAAACTTAGCCCAGCGTTGGCATACTGTCGTAAGCAGTGAAAGAGACTATATATCATTAATGACTGAAGGCTCTGTTATGTGTATGTGTTGTGTTTATTAAACTTATGGAAAAACGCTACAAACATACGCACTAATCCACCTGCTGTTACAGCTACTAGGACTTCAGTTTCACATAAAACAACAAAAACAATAACAGTTATTATAAATATTAGTACGTCCTATTAGTACTACCAAATCTTATACTGACGAGCCAAAGGATTATGATCATCAGCTTAACAGCGTGCTGGCCCACCTTTGAAACGCAATGCAAGAGTGATTCTGTGTGAAGTGGATTCGACAATTCGTAGGTATGTGATCTAAAAAACCACCTTGAAGGGACAGGATCACCCAAATTGGTCAAAAAAGCAGGAATTTTTGGGATTCCGTGTAGTTGTGGGGTGGTGTACGTGGGTACTACACAAAGAACGGTCAAAAATAGACTAGAAGAGCTCAAAGGCAATTGTAGAAAGGTGAGAGTGACAGATCACCTGGCGTGGAATATGCTTTGCAGCTGCGAGACCACCACATTCATTTTGATAGGGCTCAAGTGATTGGCAGCCCCAAGCGGGTACCATGAAAGGCTGTACAGAGGCCATACAGATTGTGAAACACCCCAGCTATTTCAGTAGCTAGAATCAGGGCGTGAAATTAAATGACATCTGGATTGCGGTGCAGAAGATGTGTACCGCTCTTCCACCATAGTGTGATACCACGACGGCAATCGACAACGGTAAAACTGTGTTCGCGTATTCAAAACTTGTGACGTCACGCACTGCGCGGGAGTACGCGTAAACGGAATTCTACTGCAGTCAGTAGCGAGACAGGGTGTGAATCGGATACTCGAAGCAACGCTCTCTTTTAAAATGCCCTCCGCAGATGGAGACGAAACGTTGGACTTAAATACCAAACTCAGTCGACCACTGCGTAATAGCACGGAATATTTTACTAATTGTTACATTTCCGGCCGTGAAAGTTTACATTTTACAACTTCTGCTCTTTGTTTCCGTATATTTCATTGTACATGAAAATAAAAAGGAAAGTTAAAATATAATAAACTGAATTATTCTTCTTTTAAGGATGGAATAGTGAAAATGTTGGTTTAAAGAACAGTGAAATAATAGATTTTTTTCTGGTCTTCCTTCTCATAAGACATGTTTTCTGTGGAATCGCTTACACTTGTGGGTTAGGTAAAATAAGTAGTCCTTGAAAAAGAAGTGAAATATGCGTATGGCGTATTTGGCCTGTTCGGCCGCCTGGTGCAGGTCTTTTTATCTGAAGCCATTTCGGCGACTTACGCGTCGATACTGATGAAATAATGACTACACAGACACACACACAGTGCCGAGTGGAAAAAATAGCCGCCCTGGCCGCGGATCGAACCCAGGGCCTTTGGATCGTGGGTTAACAACGATAACCACAAGATGCTGACGTAGTTCTGACAGGTGTGTTGATATTTGTGCTGGGGTCGATTCATGATGTGCGAATTTTGTAGCGGGTGGTGTATCAAATCTTGTCTCGCAGCGTTCTGCAAAAAACATACAAAGTGTCTAGCCAACCATAAGCAAGGCTTGACCTTTGCGAAATGTCACCAGCTCGGCTTTAAAATGTGCTTTAAATCAATCACCTACATGGTTTATGAGCTCCAGGTTCTTCCACTTCCAATTCCGTACTATGATTTCTCGTTTGCGCAGAAACCTATGTGTTATTGACTCATTAACTTGGCAGTGGTCGCGAGATTGATCTTGACTTATTGTCCTTTTGTAAGGGCACCCATACGATACTTTGTACGGGGGGGGGGGGGAGGGGGCTAGAGGTGTGGATATAGAGAACTTTTAATATTTTGGACGACGAGTGGTGTCTTGAATGTAGCTATAAAAAGTTCCACTTCCGACCCTTTTAAAAACCTGCGTAACACAGACTTTTAAATCGCTTTCTTGAAAGAAAACCACATGACGACACTTTCCCTAAGTGCTAGGGAGGGGAAGGTGAGGGGAGGTGGGGCGTTACTCCTTTGTCCCCAAGTATGGGCGCCCTTGCCATTCTGGAGATCGTTTCCGGTAACTGCGTCACACGAGACTGGAGGCACAAAACCTGCCAACTCTTTCACCGTTCGTCTGACAGACGTTGTAGACTACTGGATAGGTCGAAAGTTGCAATAGAGCATTGTACAGATGTGTTTCCGATTTCTTACATCTACGTATTTATTCGGAAATCCACCTTATGATGCGTGGCGGAGGTCCTGTAGAGACGACTAACTTTTCCCCGCTTGCCTGTTCCCTGTGCGGCTAGTGCGTGGGAAGAATGATTGTCGACAAACCTCCGCATTAGCTTAAATTTCTCGGATTTCCTCACCGTGGTCATTGGCGAGACATGCGTGGAGGGAAGAAATACATTGCACGACTCCTCCCGGAAATGCTCTTAGGGAATTTCAGCAGTAAAACTCTCTCTGGTGCACAACGCCTCTCATGTAACGTCTTCCACTGAAGTTTATTGACCGTCTATGTAAAGCTCTTGCAGCAATTTAAACAATCACATGACGAAACGCACCGCTTTTAGTTGGATCTTCTCTATCTGTATTAATCCAACTTTATAAAGGTCCCAAGAAGAAGAGAATTACTTAAGAATCGGATGAATAACTGTTTCATAAGCCTCTCCTTTCGTGGATGATGACATTTGCTTAAGACTCTTTCAATGAATTTCAGCCTGCCATCTGCTTTTCCCACCTTTTATGTGGTCATATCCTTTGGGTGGTAACTCCTAGGTATTTTACAGCTGTTACTATTTCCTGCAATTTACCACCAATATTGTAATCGAACAGTAGCGGATTTCTTCGCTTGTTTATGAGCAATACGGTACATTTATTTCTGTTTATAGGCATTCATTAGAAGTTATGTTTCAAGTCGTTCGGTTTTAGGCGCGCTGTGCATGCCTACACCATTCCATAGACTTCTGTATCCGAGTTATCGACTGCTAATCGAACTATAGTCTTCGGGTGGTAAAGTGAGAGTATAACTGTAGTCGATACTTACTCAGCACAGTTTGGTCGAAGAGTGCCCTGTTGAACGCTCGACAAAGACGGTCTGCGTTCCGATTTCGGCATTCTGTTTCCTGTGTTCGGAGTTTCCTGTTGGTGATCGCACTGTACTTTCAAGCACATCACGGTTCGCTTGTGGCCGCTGTCTATTGACTTGAATTAACGTTCTGAATGCCATTCCCATGCTGTTTACAACGATTATCGTTGGGCAATGGCAGTGCTAGCGTAGCTTGACCTGATATTTTGTTTATAACGCTTTTGAGGACTACACATCTTCCTCTAGTCTTTTTCCAGATCTGATTTCTGTTGTTCAGAGAGAGAGAGATAGGAATCTTATTCGTGCTAGCAGAACACTATCATATTTGAATTGTCCATCCGGGAGATTAGAGTCAACTTCACAATGTTTTATTATTGCTCTATTCAAGGCTCTATGGAGTATTTCTTTTATTCTGATTCTTACGTATCGTGGAATTGCACACCACGTGGGCCATCACAGGACGTAACGTTGATGTTGCCACTGCTTGCTGAGCAATTAATAAGTACAAATTTCAGTAAAACATTTTCGGTATCTTTTCATAGCGCAGTCGTTTATAAAGTTCATGCGATTTTTGAATGGTTCAGACGTGCTCTCATATTTTTACTTGAAGCACTATTTGATTTAATAACATGTTATTACGTGTATTCTGCGTCTAGCGTAATCGTTAGTCAAAAAGGAACTTCCAACAGCAGAAATATTTTGAATTCATTGCATGCCTTTACAGGCAGCAAATTCAGTCAGAGTTGGCGAGACTTAGAGACTTTGCACTGTTCCAGACTATGTTAGACAACACTATTAAATTCCATATTGTTTTTGTCGATAGACGTAAGACTTCAAAGAGAGGCTGCACGTTCTCATTGTACGTGATTCCCTGTAACAGTGGTCACACTTACACTTACGAACCATGTAAGTGTATAAGTGTATAATCGCGATGTTGGATTCATTCAGAAATTTGTTGAAGCTCCTCCATTCGTTTTCCGTTGCGGAGTAAAAGCACTTTCTACTTCTGGCTATTTCAATAAATAGTTTTGAAAAAAAAATTGTATAAAAGGGAAATAGATGGCTAAAAAATGGCTCTGAGCACTATGGGACATAACAGCTGTGGTCATCAGTCCCCTAGAAGTTAGAACTACTTAAACCTAACTAACCTAAGGACATCACACACATCCATGCCCGAGGCAGGATTCGGACCTGCGACCGTAGCAGTCGCACGGTTCCGGGCTGCGCGCCCAGAACCGCGAGACCACCGCGGCCGGCGGAAATAGATCCTTATGATGTGATGTCCTTAGGTTAGTAAGGTTTAAGTAGTTCTGAGTGGGCTGATGACCTCAGATGTTAAGTCCCATAGTGCTTGGAGCCATTTCAGCGTGCGTCCAGTATTGTCGGACATTATCGTTCTGGTGGATCAGGTGTTGTGCGGGCGGTTATGATGTTGCATGGCTGTACCGACCTCCAAACCTTCAAATACCGTACACTCACTGGTCAACGTTATTGTGACCCTGTACTCCTCCATTTGCGTATTTTCAGGCTTAAGGGCATGATTTCATTTTTATTGATGACCATGTGCGGCTGTACCGAAAATCGGAGGTGGAGGAGCTCTTAGAACCAAAAGATGTTCGGCGAATGGAGTGGCCTGCCCGTTCCCTCGGATTAAGTCCCATCGAGCAATCGAGCACGTTTGGGATGTGCTGGGAAGACGTACTGCAGCACGTCCACATGCAGAAACAACCGTCCAGCAGCTACAATTGTACAAGAATTCCTTACCCAGCTTGTGGCCAGTATGGAAGCACGTTCGATAGCATGCATTGCAGCCCGTGATAATCAGTTGTTTTATTGTTATTTCATCACCCCTCCCGCCTCATGGGCGGGAGGTGGGCTGGAAGCGTTACAAACACTCAAATAATCCACTCTTCAGCCAGCAGAATTTAGCACTAACTTCGATGCTAAAACAAAAATCAGGAAGACGTACGGACTATGAATTTAAAATAATTTGAACAGGGGAGAAATATAAATAATATAATGCTGTCTGCAAGAAGTGTTTAAAAACAGTGATAAAAATGTGGACAGAAAGCACAGCTACAAACACTTGCGAAACACTGAAGAACACTAAACGCTTGAAAAAACACTTGAATGACGCAGAATATACACTGACCATTAAAAACAGAGCACCGTGCACTTTCACTGAAGCTGGAAAAGGACCTGTTCAAAATCTTCAAATGTGTGTGAAACCCTATGGGACCAAACTGCTGAGGTCATCGGTCCCTAGACTTACACCCTGCTTAAACTAACTTATGCTAAGAACGACACACACACACACACACACACACACACACACACACACACACACACGCCCGAGGGAGGACCCGAACCTCCAGCCGGAGCGGCCGCGCAATCCGTGACATGGCGCCCTAAACCGCGCGGCCACTCCGCGCAAAAGGACCTGTCCTGAGACACTAGATTGTAGACGAAAAGATTCTGCGTATGTAGTAAGAGAAGAGAGGGGTGGCTTTGACGGGCAAGGAGAAAGGGGTAACGTATTGGGATCTGTATATTGGAGAGGAAAAGAGGGTGAGTGGGGGAGGGGGGGGGAGGCGTCGGGAAAGGGGTGATGAGGGTGGTGTGGAATGGGAAGAACAGGAGGGTGATAATCAGACATCGTAATGAGAACCATGTCCCGCCTACTGTAATGCCCAAAGAAGCATTCTGAATCGCGGTGACTTCAGTGTAATTATTGTCTTTGAATGAATGTGTGAGTTCTGTTCGTCTCATTGCTTACGAGAGACGTTCAGTAAGTAATGCAAGATTTTCTTTTCTTGGCCAGTTTCGGTTGAAAAATTGCAGAATTTGCTGTGCGATATAGTGGAATATTCCCACTTCAGGCGCCATAGTCTCATAAAGTTTCGCCGTCCGATGTGGCCGAGCTGTTTTAGGCGCTTCAGTCTGGAACCGCGCTGCTGCTACAGTCGCAGATTCGAGCCCTGCACCGGGCATGGATGTGTGTGATGTCCTTAGGTTAGTTCTGTTTAAGTAGTTCTAAGTCTAGGGGACTGATTACCTCAAATGTTAAGTCTCACAGTGCTTATAGCCGTTTGAACCATAAAGTTTCAGTATGTGGCAGCGCTATACGTAGCCTTCGAAATAGCTTCTGTGACGGAGGAGCGTTGCAAGTAGAAAGCGGTCATTTATTTTATTTTGGCAGAAAAACAGAACATCACAGATACTGACAGGCGGTTGCTGAATGCGTACGGAGACCTGGCAGTGAATAAAAGCACGGTGAACCGTTGGGCGATGCGTCTCTGGTCTCCCACGTCGCGGCCGTCCGAGCGTAGCTGTGACTCCCACAGTGTTGGAACGTGTCAACACTCTCATTCAAGGCGATCGACGGACAGAAAACACCTCGCTGCTAAACTGGACGTCTCTGTTGGTAGTACTGACACACTCTCTCATCAGTTCGGTTAGTCAAAGACATGTGCCCGCGGGATTCCTTGCCACCTGACAGAAGACTGCAAAGTGCAAAGAACGACCATCTGTGCGGAGTTAATTGCGCATTACAAGACTGATCTCGACAATTTTTTGTCGAAGATCGTCACAGGCGATGAAACATAAGTAAATCACTTAGAAGGGGAACCAAAACGGCAATCCATGGAATGGTGCCACACCACCAGCCGGTAAAGTCATGGCGACGGTCATCTGGGACGCTGAAGGGGTACTCTGATTGACGTCCTCAATCATGGTGGGAAGATAAATTCGGAAGTGTATTGTGCTACCGTCACGAAATTGAAGGAACGACTTCAGTGTGTTCGCTAATGAACTTCTCCTTGACAAAGCTAGGCCTCGCGCAAGTCTGCGCACCGGAGGGGAGCTCACAAAAATTCAATGGACTGTTCTTCCTCATCCACCCTACAGTCCGGCTCTCGCATATTTCGACTTCCATCTGTTCGGCCCAATGAAGGATGCACTCTAAGGGAAGAAGTATGTGTATGATGGAGAGGTTATTGATACAGCAAGGCGTTGGCTCCGACGTCGCCAAGTAGAGCTGTACCGTGCCAGCATATACGGCCTCCAAATAAGGGGGCGTAAGACCGCCGCATTGAACGGAGATTACGTTGAGAAATAGCATTTCGTAGCCAAAACAGTGGGGAATAGTATGATGCCCCGGAATCCCGAATAAAACCAACTTGCTTTCAGGAAAATAGGTGTTCCTTTACTGGAAATGGTCATGTTCCACTACTTGGAGACAATTTTCATCCATTTATGGACTTCATTTTCCGAAACAACGATGGAATTTTTATGGATGACAATGCGAAATGTCATAGGAGCGCAGTTGTTCGCGATTGGTTTGAAGAACATTCTAGACGATTCGGGCGGATGGTTTGGACACACAGATCGCCCGACATGAGTCCCATGGAACATCTATGGGAGATAATGTAGAGGTCACTTCGTGCAGAAAATCCTGCACCGGCAATACTGTCAGAATTATGGACCTCTATAGAGCCAGCGCGGCTCAATATTTCAAGAGGGGAGTCCATGCCACATCGACTTTCCGGGCATAAGAACGTCCTACGCGATATTCGGAGTTATCCCATGTCATTTGTCACATCTACATCTACATCTACATGGATAGTCTGCAAATCACATTTAAGTGCTTGGCAGAGGGTTCATCGAACCACCTTCACAATTCTCTGTTTTCCAAGCACGCGAGAAGAATGAACACCTATATCATTCCGTACGAGCTCTGATTTCCCCTATTTTATCTTTGTGATCGTTCCTCCTTATGTACGTTGGTGTCAACAAAAGATTTTCGCATTCGGAGGAGAAAGTCGGTGATTGGAATTTCGTGAGAAGATTCCGTCTCAACGAAAAACGCCTTTCTTTTAATGATGTCCATCCCAAATCCTGTATCATTTCTGTGACACTCTCTCTCATATTTCGCGATAATACAAAACGTGCTGACTTTCTTTGAACTTTTTCGATGTACTCAGTCAGTCCTGTCTGGTAAGGATCCCACACCGCGCAGCAGTATTCTAAAAGAGGACGGACAAGCGTAATGTAGGCAGTCTCCTTAGTCTGTTACATTTTCTAAATGCCCTGCAAATGAAACGCAGTCTTTGGTTAGCCTTCCCCACAACATTTTCTATGTATTCCTTCCAATTTAAATTGTTCGTAATTATAATTCCTAGGTTGTTTGTAGTTGTGGTCTTCAGTCCTGAGACTGGTTTGATGGAGCTATCCATGCTACTCTATCCTGTGCAAGGTTCTTCATCTCCCACGACCTACTGCAACATACATCCTTCTGAATCTGCTTAGTGTATTCATCTTTTGGTCTCCCTCTACGATTTTTATCCTCCACGCTGCCCTCAAATACTAAATTGGTGATCCCTCGATGTCTCAGAACATGTCCTACCAACCGATACCTTCTTCTAGTCAAGTTGTGCCACAAGCTCCTCTTCTCCCCAATTCTATTCAATACCTCCTCATTAGTTATGTGATCTACCGATCTAATCTTCAGCATTCTTCCGAGGCACCACATTTGGAAAGCTTATATTCTCTTCTTGTCTAAACTATTTATCGTCCTCGTTTCACTTCCATACATGGCTACACTCCATTCAAATACTTTCAGAAACGACTTCCTGACACTTAAATCTATACTCGATGTTAACAAATTTTTCTTCTTCAGAAACGCTTTCCTTGCCATTGCCAGTCTACATTTTATATCCTCTCTACTTCGACCATCATCAGTTATTTTGCTCCCCAAATAGCTAAACTCCTTTACTACCTTAAGCGTCTCATTTCCTAATGTAATTCGCTCAGCATCACCCGAGTTAATTTGACTACATTCCATTATCCTCGTTTTGCTTTTGTTGATGTTCATCTTATACTCTCCTTTCAAGACACTGTCCATTCCGTTCAGCTGCTCTTCCAAGTCCTTTGCTGTCTGTGACAGGATTACAATGTCATCGGCGAACCTCAAAGTTTTTATTTCTTCTCCGTGGATTTTAATACCTACTCCGAACTTTTCTTTTGTTTCCTTTATTGCTTGCTCAATATACAGATTGAATAACATCGGGGATATGCTACAGCCCTGTCTCATTCCCTTCCCAACCACTGCTTCCCTTTCATACCCGTCGACTCTTGTAACTGTCGTCCGCTTTCTGTACAGATTGTAAATAGCCTTTCGCTCCCTGTATTTTACCTCTGCCGGCTTCAGAATTTGAAAGAGAGTATTCCAATCAACATTGTCAAAAGCTTTCTCTAAGTCTACAAATGCTAGAAACGTAGGTTTGCCTTTCCTTAATCTATTTTCTAAGATAAGTCGTAGGATCAGTATTGCCTCACGTGTTCCAACATTTCTACGGAATCCAAACTGATCTTCCCCGAGGTCGGCTGCTACGTATGTAGTTGAATTTACGGCTTTTAGATTGGACTGACTTATCGTTTAACCGAAGTTTAACGAGTTCCTTTTAGCACTCGTGTGGATGACCTCACACTTTTCGTTATTTAAGGCCAACTGCCACTTTTCGCACCATTTCGATATTTCTTCTAAATCGTTTTGCAGTTTGTTTTGATCTTCTGATGACTTTATTAGTCGATAAAGGACACGTCCATATATAGCAGAGACAGCCGGCCTCGGTCTCATGGCACGGCGTTGACAGCGCCTGCAGGCCACACCACACGGCGCTGTGCGGTGCGCCTCCCGGCCCCGCTGTGAGCTGCTCGCACACGCCGCGGCGCCCCACGTCGTCCCGGATGCGGCAGCCGTGAAATCGCCGCCGCGCCGCCGTGCCCTTCCTTTCCCTTCTGCTGGGCGGAATGTCCCGTCGTGGCGCATCGCTTCTCTGCTCTGCTCTGCGAGGAAAGCGACAGTGAGAAAGCTCCCGACCGGGCCGCCGAAAATGCGCGCCTAGCATTCCAAAGGCAGCTCTAGGGACGCACGTAGGAGACAGATCGGCGCCTCTGTAACTATAGCAACGCCTGATGCAAACCGCGGGCCAATCCTCAGCTATTCCACGGCACTTTTCTCTAGTCTACAACCCACACAGGCACTTGGTAGATAGTCCAATTGAAACGTCCCCTTAGAAAAATTATGAATGACTGTGCTGGTAAACTTCTACGTTATTTGATACAAAGACAACTGAGTAAAACTGAACGTACTCAGACATTTCTCTTTTCACTTATTCTGATCATCACTAAACTGACACACAATATTTTTAGCGCAACGCTGTCTGACTTTCAATAATCCCTACAAAAGAATGGCCCTGACTAACAATAACCTATACCTTTCATGAATCACGTACCTCACAAAAATCTTCGTTACACGAACTACTGCAATACAGCGAGCGACAATACTGCCAGCCAAATAAAAGATTCTAACTACAGAAGGCACTAACTATTGATAGACATAGTTAGCAAATGAAAAATTTTGATACAGAACAACCAATGTATTTACCTTAATAATGTTCAAAAGTCATCATATGTATATCTATCAATTCATGACATCCATCTTTACAAATTTCCTTTCTCTGGCTGACACACGTCCAGATAGGCCGCTTATAGCAACCTCTCAAAACTCTGGCATCTCTCTCTCCACACCTACCACTGCTGGCGGCTCACCTCCAATTGCCCAACGCTACGTGCTGTTCACATCCAACTGCCCAACACTACTCAAACGAATATTCCAACAATGAGTCCAACCAGCCACAGACTGCACACAGCGCAGTCAGCGATTTTCCTACAGAGCACTACGTGGCGTTACCAACATAAAAACCTAAACAGCCTACTTACACAGTGCGGCAAAAAGCGTTCCTAATATCTTCCAAAAATAACAAGATATGATCAAGTGTTTTGTATGACCCTTGGGGTTAGGGACTATTTGTACAAAAAACAGATGGATCGTCTTAGTGTCACTCGGTTCAAGGTATGCATATTACACGCTTCCTCCTCCTCAGGCAAGTATAGCAGATCGGTCGGTTCTATTTCATTTTATGTGCTCTGCGGTCGGATTCATGGGAGCCACCATTATTTCATAGACTGTTCCTCGGAAAATTGCAAAAAGATTCTTTTTTTAACTATATTAGCTCCGTCAGCAGCATACCAAAATCCAGCTGATGATTGCAAGACGGCCATGCACAGTACATGGCTGTAAGTTTTACGACGTATTCCTAAGATTGCGATCTCGAACAGAATTGAAAATTTTCCTGATATCCTAATCTGTTTTCAAGATATGTAAATTCAAAGCTACCCCACTTCTATACATAAAATCCGGTATGAGGAGAAATGTAAATAATAAATAACCGCAGGAAATCGCTCAGATTTTAACGGTATAGTCCATAGGAATTTATCTAGAAGAGTTATCTCCCTGTTTCCAAAAATCTTTGTCCGTTATCCAAAAACACTCTAAAAACACGCTTTTTGGGTACCAAAGCCCAGTCGCGGATTCCGAGACGGCTATGCACAACAAATGGCTGTCATTTTTACGACGTATTTATAAAATCTCGACCTCGAACAACCTTGAAAATTTTATTCATATATTTATCCGTTTCCGAGATTTAGAGGCTGAAAGTTATCTTTATTGTACACGTAAAATACGCACATAAAATCCTGTGTGAGCCGAAGAAGTAGCTTATGAAGTATCGTGGAGAACTGTGTTATAGAGTGTCACCATTATCATCTGGAACCCCGTGTTGTAGTACTGAAGCATATGCAAAATTGTTTTGCGCGTAACACCCGGCCTGCGGTATAAAATTAGTTTTGCGTTATTTCAGTTACATATAAGTAAAGTATCTAAATTTTACTGGCCAATATATTTCTTTTCACATGGGTTACAAGCACTGCTGCAGCAGAGAAGGAAAAGGAACCGGAGGAAAAATGCTCTTATCGGAGCACAAAAAATGCGAATATGTTCCTGTTTATTTAAAGACTCCGACTGAAAAGTGAGGTACCAGCTGCCTCATTCTATCTTCCTCAGCACCTTCAAAAATTTTCCGAAAAATTTTGGCATGCGAACATATTCGCGCTTTTTTATGCTGAGAGAGAAGAAGAAGGTGGCAGTGACAGAGACGGAAAATAATAAATTTAGACGACATTGACTATGGAGTGCACCGATCTGGTGCAATATTTAGGTTAAAATCAACAGACGAGATCGCAATAATATATGTTTATTTAGCGACTCTAGGCACTATGGGACTTAACATTTGAGGTCATCAGTCCTCTACACTTAGAACTACTTAAACCTACTAACCTAAGGACATCACACACATCCATGCCCGAGGCAGGATTCGAACCTGCGACCGTAGCAGCAGCGCGGTCCCAGACTGAAGCATCTAGAAACGCTCGGCCATAGCTGCCGTCTATTTAGCGGTTTCGGCTTATTTTAAAGCCATCTTCAGAATTTTTGGCCCCCTATGGCTGGTGCTGACGGCTCCTCTGGTTTTTTTTGTGATGCCACTGTCGTACACTGTCACGATCATAGTATCACGAAAAAACAGAGCAGCCGTCAGCACCAGCCATAGGGGGCCAAAAATTCTGAAGATAGCTTCAAAATAAGCCGAAACCGGTGAATAAACAAATATTATTGCGCTCTCGATTGTCGATTTTAACTTAAAGGGAAAGTAATAAATACTGGAAAGTAGTAGACAGTGGTTGTATTAGAGAAAGAGGGAACGAACCAGTGTCAGTGTGAGAGAAAGAGTGCGACACAATAGCAGTAGTAAAGAGTGAAGGAGAAAATGCCTAGGGGGAGGAATAAAGAGAAAGGGAAAGTGGAAGTGGGTGAGAGCCGGTGACAATGAAAAACAGAATATGTGACAATGACAATGGGGAAGAGAGAGGTACTGACAGTGAGAAGAGACTACAGCAGCAGGAAGGAAGCAATGAGATATAAGCAGCAAGAGAGAGCAAGAAGGAGACAATGACAGTGAGAGGAGGCAGTAGTAGTAAGACAGAGCGTACGGGACTGTGGCTGTGACGCAGGAGACAGTGACAGAGGGACACAAATGGATAATCACAAGGAGTTGGACCGAATGAGTGAGCGAGAAAGGGCAGCTGGAACTTCACAGGTATGAGCGACTTAAAGCTATGGGCTGCTGAGTGTCAGTGAATTACAGTTAGCTTCTGAGAGTTGGAGATGAGTTGCATGTTAAAAAAAGCGCGAATATGTTCGCATGCCAAAATTTTTAAAGGTGCTGAGGGAGACAGAATGAGGCAGCTGGTAGCCTACATTTCAGTCAGTTTTTCAAATAAACAGGAGCTTATTCGCATTTTTTGTACTCCGACAGGAGCATTTTTTGTCTAGTTGGAGTATGATCCAAATCCAAAAGACATAGTGTTAAATTCGACTTTCAGTTCAATCTACAGCGGAGAGCTGGGTGGACAGATAAAGAAACTTTACAACTCGCTCATAATTACTGTGCAATATGGCTGCTGTCCTGATTTTCTGGGCAAGTAAGTGTGGAATACTAGTGTTGGATCATCAGCACATGCACTATGTGAGCAAAAGTGTCTGGCTGTCTATTAATGGACATTAATATGGGACGTGTCCACCCTTCGCCTTTCTGATGGCTCGAACTCCGCTGAGGACACTTTCAGTGAGGTGTCCGAAAGTCTGAGGAAGAATGGCATAGCAGCCAACACTCTCCAGGCATTTTCCAACCAACGATTTCTCACAGGGTACAGCCAGATTCGTAACTTGAAGTAACATCACATCATTTAGCACTGACTACACAAATGTGACTTATGACGAGCTGCTAGACCGCTATACTCCCTACGATCAGTCATTGTGCTAGATGGACTGCAGGTAGCACTTCGGAACTCGCGTGTGATTCCTATTGCTGATTTCATGGGATCTTTTACAACCTCACTAAGCAAAGTTCGATGATCCCTGTCACTCAGTACATTAGATCTGCCTGGTCTTGGTTCAGCTGTACTTGTTCCTTCGCGTTTCCACTTTACAGTCATATCATCAACAATCGACCTGGGCAGCTTCAGAAGGGGTTAAGGGTCCCTGATCGACTGAATACTCAAGCAACATACTTGAGAGATGCATAAGTTCGGATTGTTTTTCCGTAAGCGTAATAAACACAACATACACATAACAGAGATTTTAGTCTTCAATAATATATTCTCCTTCACTATTTACAACAGTCTGACAACGCTGGAGTACCTTTTCGATCCTGCGACTGTAGAAATCACGTGATTTTGAGGTGAAGAACTCGTCGAGACATATGCGGAGATCATTTTCATGCGGAACGAAAGTTTCTTGAAGATTGTTCGATAGATAGCGGGAAGAGTGAAACTCTGAGGGCGAAAGATCAGGTGAATAAGGTGGGTTCGGAATGACTTCCCAACTCAACTCCACTATGGAGTTTTACGTCAGTCCAGCAGAATACGAACGGGCGTTACCGTGGAGTAGCATCACGCAGGCTTCCTGGTCGTTATTCTTGGATTGTGTCTCTATAACGTCTCAGTTGTTGAGAATAATTGTCCGTAGTCATGGTTACGTCTCGGGGAAGCGATTTGTAGTACACCGCACCGTCGCTGTTACACCAGATGCTTAACGTCATCTTTCGCGGATGCGCGCAGGTCTTTGACGTGGAGCCCCTGCTTTGTTTGACGCCAACCACTTCTTACGCTAGCAAAACAGGGTAAAGATACAGGGTAGGAATGGTCGGTGTTCTTCACGAGCCACTTGAAAAGAAGGCAGAGACGCACTTACGGCCAGCAGTTGATTCATGTGATTTTGGCTTAGAGCTTGCGGTACCCATATAGGCGATTTTTGAACCTTCTCTGTTGCATGCAAATGTCGCACGATGGTGCACAGTTCATCACGTTTCTCAGGTGTCGAGTACACAGCGGCCGGCTCCACGAGTCAATCTCATACTAATTATGGAGCTTACAAATTTTTTATTCGCCTTACTTATGTGGAACCATGGTTTCGAGAGAATGTTTGGCTGTATTTTTTCATAATATTTCCCTTCAACCCGTATCAATGACTGATATTAATCTTTCCATTGGCGCTCTGTTCTTTCGTATAGTGTGGACTTCAGGTGTGATGACGGTAATAAGAGGGTAGTACATTAACCCGTCCTGCCTATGCGAGTGAACGAAACTGCTTGTTTGTCTGCTATAGCCAGGTAGGAAATCGGTAGATTGGTAGAGTACTTTTATTCCTTTGATTCATTACAATCCAGTGTTTTTCCCGTGTAAATGAGTGTAAAAACTCACCGTACTCCGTCACTGTAGTTGCAGACTATAGTCAAATATACCTCAGCTGTTTTTGAATTCCAAATAAAATACTCTAAATGGGGATCTACCTCAAATTTTGTTTTCAGGTCTAGCATTGCTATATCGGCAGCACTCGTCCGCCACTCTCGTATCGATCTGAACTGCGTATTACTTGCAACATCCTCTCCCCCGCCCCTCCCATCGCCTTCGTACGACAGATGTTTATGTCACCTAACTCAGTGTTTCAACATCTCTAATATGGATTAATGTACTTCGTAGCTGCAGCTACTTAAGACATTTTTTTCCTTTTTCAAGAATTACTAATGATATATTTCTTTCACTCACGGAATTTACTTGCAGTGGCACCCATTTACTTTGATACGCAATTTCGCAAGATGGTTGACCGATTTCTTAGACCCATTCATCTATCTTCCACGCTCTTCTTCTTCTTTTCAACTGCTTACTTCTCTTCTTTGTCCTTTTTCTTCTTACTTTCTTGTCGTAAGTTTAGGTTTTGTATTGCACTCATTATAAATTAAACTTCGTATTCCATTTATTATAACTCCCTGTATAGGTATGTCAGAGAGTAAGTGTCATACTGCCAACCAAAGATCCAGCGTCCGATACACGTACAGTCGTGTTTTTTTTCTGTCGCTTGTATGAATCTATATACATAGAACGGAGGAAGGCAATAACAAATTACCAACACTGGAGACTTGACAAGTCAAGAATGTCAAATGTCTCGTACAGTATCAAGTCTTTCAGCTGAATACGTGTCAGTTTTCTGTTACTGTATGGGGCACAGTAATTCTACGGTCATTTCTGCATCATTTCCACTAAACTAACAACACATAAACACGAAGATGGGCACACATGAAATTCATCCAGTACCCTGAAGATTTATGTCGTTTTCCGAGACACTTCGTCTCGAGTAAAAACCTCAATAATAGTGACTCGCTACTGTAGTTTCCTTTATTTACGCAACACTGTAACAAGTTACTCTGTAATACTGTAAAGCTATTTACAGAACATTTAAAACCCCGGTGGAGCGTACGTTAGTTTTGTACTAATGAATGTTATTTAAATTCGTATATACAGGACGTACCTCGAAAGAGTCGTCAGGCGCATTTTCTTGTGTGTTTTGGCGGATATTTGGAATTTTGTTTTTGCATTATGTAGCTGGAGCAAGCCCAAAGAAATACAACTAATGACGCCCAGGTTTCACGGAAAGCGTCGGTGTATTTATTGTTACGACAAAATGATTTTTAAATCGAAATTTTACGTTGTTGTTGTGGTGGTCTTCAATCCTGAGACTGGTTTGATGCAGCTCTCGGTGCTACTCTATCCTGTGCAAGCTTCTTCATCTCCCAGTACCTACTGCAACCTACATCCTTCTGAATCTGCTTAGTGTATATATCTCTTGGTCTCCCTCTACGATTTTTACCCTCCACCTGCCCTCCAATACTAAATTGGTGATCCCTTGATGCCTCAGAGCATGTCCTACCAACCGATCCCTTTTTCTAGTCGTGCCACAAACTTCTCTTCTCCCCAATCCTATTCAGTACCTCCTCATTCAACATTGTTCTGTAGCACCACATTTCGAAAGCTTCTGTTCTCTTCTTGTCCAAACTACTTATCGTCCATGTTTCACTTCTATGCATGGCCACACTCCATACAAATACTTTCAGAAACGACTTCCTGACACTTAAATCTATACTCGATGTTAATAAATTTCTCTTCTTCAGAAACGCTTTCCTTGCCATTGCTAGTCTACATTTTATATCCTTCGACCATCGTCAGTTATTTTGCTTCCCAAATAGCAAAACTCCTTTACTACTTTAAGTGTCTCATTTCCTAATCTAATTCGCTCAGCATCATTCGAGTTAATTCGACTACATTCCATTATCCTCGTTTTGCTTTTGTTGATGTTCATCTTATACCCTCCTTTCAAGACACTATCCATTCCGCTCAACTGCTCTTCCAAGTCCTTTGCTGTCTCTGACAGAATTACAATGTCATCAGCGAACCTCAAAGTTTTTATTTCTTCTCCCTGGATTTTAATACCTACTCCGAATTTTTCTTTTGTTTCCTTCACTGCTTGCTCAATATACAGATTGAATAACATCGGGGAGAGGCTACAACACTGTCTCACTCTCTTCCCAACCACTGTTTCCCTTTGGTAGAACGGCCGGAAATTAGTGCTATATTAGTTTTATATATACACATTAATAGTGGCATTAAAGACACGAGGAATAGCTAGTGCTCGAGTAGTGATAGCACCGCCCTGGCCCGCACTGAATGCTACCGCCTTGAAGTGCTACTCGGTCGCTGCTGGAGTACTGCTTTAATGTCCCTATTAATACACATCGATAGAACGAACGCCGCACTAGACTAATTCTGGCCCGTTCTATTGACTGCGAATGTAAAATGCCGCCGATACGGGGTGTCGCATGAAAGACTTTATGAGCAGTGAGCCTATTTACTTGGGCCGACTCCAGCTACAAATTGTAACGACGAAATTGAAATTATCTGATGAAGCAGCAGCGAAAATACGTCTGATGTCTCTTAGGACAGTCATTATTAAAGATAGATGTGCAAGTTTCGAAAATGCATGTGCTGACCAAAAAAAGTCTCTACTGCAACGCAAAATCTTTGAACATTTACTCAAGTGACATTCTTTATATATACCACTAGCGAATTGTTAGTTTTGGTAAAGTGTGTGTGCTATTGCTTAATAAACATAATCGAGGAATATAAACGAATGTTTTCCAAAGTGATCTGTGCTCCAGCAGTGCACCATGGAAGCAAATAACGGGGAGGAATACCATAAAGTCGACCTTATGCAAACAACTCTAGAAGTCTCGCCGCTTTCAGTACTTACTAGTTTCGACCTTTTTATGTCTTTCCACAGCTAAATAACAGCCCCCGCTATACGCTGAGGTGACAAAGGTTATGGGATAACGATATGCACAGATAGCGGTAGTACTGCGTGCACAAGGTATAAAGGGGCAGTGCACTGGCGGAGCTGTCATGTGTACTCTGGTGACTCATGTGAAAAGACCTCCTACGTGATTATCACCGCACGACGTGAATGAACAACTTTGAACACGGAATGACAGTTGGAGCGAGACGCATGGGACATTCCGTTTCGGAAATCGATAGGGAATTCAATTTTCCGAGACTCACAGTGTCAAGAGTGTGCCGAGAATACCAAATTCCAGGCACTTGGCTCTGGCTCTGAGCACTATGCGACTTAAATTCTGAGGTCATCAGTCGCCGTGAACTTAGAACTACTTAAACATAACAGGACAACACACACATCCATGCCCGAGTCAGGATTCGAACCTGCGAACGTAGCGGTCGCTCCGTTCCAGACTGTAGAGCCTAGAACCGCATGGCCACTCCGGCCGGCTTCCAGGCACTTCCTCTCAGCACTGACAACGCTGTGCTCTACGGCGTTCACTTGACGACCGAGAGTAGTGACGTTAGTGCTGACAGTCAAGCAACACTGCGGGAAGTAACCGCAGAAATCAGTGTGGGAAGTTGAGGAACGTGTCCGTTAGGGCAGTGCGGGGAAATCTGGCGTTAAAGGGCTATGTGAGCAAACGACGGACGCGAATGCCTTTGCTAACAGCACGACATTGCCTGTGGCTCCTCTTCTGGGTTCGTGACCATATTGGTTGGAACCCAGACGACTGGAAAATTTTGGCCTGGTCAGATGAGTCCTGGTTTGAGTTGGTAAGAGGTGATGGCACGGCGCCCACGAAGCCATGGCTCCAAGTTGTCAATAAGACAGTGTGGAAGCTGATGTTGGTTTTCTAATGGTGTGGGCTGTGTTTGCATGGATCACACACTGAAAATGGTTACACTCGGTACTTGGAGACCATTTGCAGCCCTTCATGGACTTCGTGTTCCCAAACAATGACGGAATTGTTATGGATGATAATGCCCCATGTCACTAGGCAACCGTTGTTCGAAACTGGTTTGGAGAATATTCTGGACAATTCGAGCGAATGATTTGGCCACTCAGATCGCCCGACATGATTCACAACGAATATTTATGGGACATAATAGAGGTCAGCTTGTGCACAAAATCCTGTACCGGCAACACCCTCGCAATTAGCGACGGCTATAAGGGCAGCATTTTTCATTAATTCTGCGGAGGACATCCAACGACTTGCTGAGTCGTGGCCACGTGGAGTTGCTGCACTAAGCCGGAAAGAAAGGGGTCCGACACGATATTAGGAGTTACCCCACGACTTTTGTCACCTTAGTGTAGAACGGCATCCACAGTGTTATGAACGATCACTAAGGACTGTATTATCTGAAGATGAGTACCTAGCTAATTAGAAATCGGTAACGACAAAATAAACATTCTACCACCACGAATGATGACATTGCATTCATTTCTGAAAATATTTATCATAATCGCACTGTTCCATCCATGATGTGATGGAATTCTGTTGACCTCGCAGTTCTTTTCACAAATCCGATCTCTCTTGCAACCGCTTCCTCAAATAGAATGTTTCAGATATAAACTACTTTCTTCCTTATAACCAAAACTGTACGCAATAAAAGTTGCTTCTAATGTAACACAACACACATTTGGCCACTACATAAACTGCTTGAGATTATCCATCCATTTCCATATCGATATTTCCACTTGTATGTACTTTATCAGCTTTCATCTTGAGTAAGAATCTTCCGTATTCGGTTTGTCTTTTAGAAATTAATCCTAGCTTTACTAACATGTACTAGAAGTCAAAAACCACTTTTCATTCATAGTGACGCAATAGCTTTTGTGGGAGGTAGCTTCCACGAATTCATCATGCCAAGAACACTTTCGGTCTTGATGCTGAGGCTTTTTTTTTTTTAAAAAAAAAGAAAAACAAGTCCCTTTGAAACAGCCGATGATTCAGTCAAAGCTCAAGGTCGAAATAGCTCGATTCTAATAACTAGTTTTAGTTAAAAAGTCACGTAGAGGAGGCGTTGACTCGCGACGGGCAGTACGAAAATCACCGCTACACATTTACGATTCAGAAGAAAAAGGTTATCCCTAAATAGGAAACATGCACGTATTCACACAAGATCGGCTCATATTCTGGACCTTTCATTGTTTGATTTTAGTTAAAAGATGATGTTTCAATTATTATTAATTAATTAAAATATCTATAGAGATACATCGACAACTGTCGTAATACCTTGTCTAGACAAAAAAAACGCAGTTTCGTAATCCTCTGATCAATCATTTAATGTGCATCACTATAATATTCTGCTTGATTTTTATTTTGGCATTTTCTATTGGTTTTTGTTTTTGTACGTTTTTAGCCCTTCCACCCCGTTTCAGCCAGGTTAAATTTATATATTATGAACACACCTGCATGCGAAAAGAACCGGAAACTTGTGAGCGACTCCCAATACTATTTGGATGCATGAATTATCTGTATACGAAGGTGTGCTGAAAAGTAATGCCTCAGAGTTTTTTTCTGAAATCTCTTAATGCTTTCTAAATAAAACAAACGTAATTAAAATTCTACTTTTTTTTCGTATCTACATACTAGGGCTATTCGGAAGTAAGGAACGATCGGTCGCGAAATGGTAATCACAATGAAAATCAAAACTGTTTTATTTGCAACAGTTAGCTACTAGACCATTCAACTACTTCTCTACACAGTCGCCGCTCGTACTTAGATATCCGTCGTAGCATTGTACAAACTTTCCAATAGACTAGTCATAGAAGGCAGCCTCCTGTGCTTTCTGACAGTTTTCCACGTTGGGCTGCAGCTCATTCTCTGTGACAAAATGTCGTGTTCATAGCCAGCGATTCACTTGAGCAGAGATGAAACTCAGTGGGAGCCAAGTCTGGGCTGTATGATGGGTGATCAAACACTTTTCATCGAAACCACTGCAGGAGTGTCCTCATTGCATATGCAGCGTGCGGCCAACAACTGTGATAAACAAGGAACTGCTTGACAGGTATGTAATGTAGGGCTGCGTGATACCAAGCGAAATCTCTCGGCATACACCCATTCTTGGTGGGAGACGCCGTTTTCTTGGGATCTTTACGCGCTTACTCTGCGCTCAGAACTGAAAAGAGGGACGTGACGCTATCTACGGGCTCACTTCTCGACACATTTGTGCAAAGGTTCATCGGATTTTCACTGTGGTTTGCGTTTCGTGACCAATAGTTCCTTACTTTCCGAATAGGTCTCGTATTTATTTCTCAATGTAGTCACCTCCCAACTCGGAACCAGTTTGTCGATACTGTCATTGTAAAATGCTAGCCTTTGTTGACGGAACTAGAACCTCACCTTTGCATGCACTATCAAAGTGAAGTCTTCGAAGGTATTCTTTTAAGTTTTCGAGGAGGAGGAGGAGATTAGTGTTTAACGTCCCGTCGACAACGAGGTCATTAGAGACGGAGCGCAAGCTCGGGTGAGGGAAGGATGGGGAAGGAAATCCGCCGTGCCCTTTCAAAGGAACCATCCTGTCATTTGCCTAAGTTTTCGAAACAGATGAAAGCGGATGGGGTCATGTCGGAACTCTATGGAGGATGATCGATGAGACTGAAGCAAAGGCGTCTGATTGTTGCAGATGTTGCAGCGCTAGTGTGTGGTCTGGCACTGCCATGCTCAAACCTGACGAAAAGAGAGAGAGAGAGAGAGAGAGAGAGAGAGAGAGAGAGAGAGAGAGGATGCTCCATGTGTGGACGAACTCTGCAAACTCAAAACCAGATTACAGAACGCTGCTTCTCACGCACCGACATAGTTACGCTACGCAACACCATGTTACACGCTACAATTCAAAGCCTTTAAGCAGCAGAAGTCTGCATTATACAGAGATGAAGAATAAATGTGTAGAATGTTAATGACACTGGTTTTATTCAAAGAGCTTTAAAAGCTTTCATATAAAAAATTCGGAGGCATTACTTCTCAGCATGCCCTCGTAATTAGCCATTAAGCTAAAAAAAATCACATGAAACTTAATTAGCTTCATAAGAGGCGTCGTAATCCTTAAATAGGGCTTGTTGACACCTTTAGAGTGACGTCATAATCTACTACGATAGAGGAAGCAGCCTCAACTGATGGTGTGCAACAATGGAGTCTCTAAAGGTGTCGACAGGTGTAGCAAGCGGGCTCTCTGACTGATACAGATACGTGTGTATTTTCAAGTTTGCGCTGTACCGCTTTTGCCTAGCGCGAAGTTGGCAGCACTGATGCTGCGAGGTAATTCAATTCATATCACCATAGACTTACTAAACATAACTAGACTGTTCGCTGGCGCTAGTGTAGCATTCCCATATTGAAGCCGGCATTCGCAGGGCAATGTCGTGTCTGCACTTCAAATATCTGATAGAGCGTTGCGTACACAGTGATTCAACACATTCAAATAACGTTCTTGAGGACTCTGTATGCCTATCAGAAGCAAGTGTGAAAATGAAATGGCAGTACTCCAGACTGTCTAAGAAGATCCCTGACAGGTCATAGCACTGTTGCCACCTTTGAAATGCGAGGCGCCAACGACTGCAGGCGAAACATTAGACGCCTATAGAGCTCTGATGACAGTGAGACGTCGCGATAGAGACGTTTACAAAATCGCTTTACATGGTTGATGTAGACCCGCGAGGCTGCCGCGCCCAGCCCACTGGAATTGTCAGGGATCAACTTACGCCGACTCAACTATAGCTTAAGTTAAACTGGAATATCCAATTATTCAAGCCGAAGCTAGTTCAAGGAAAAACGGGATGAAACTGTGGCAATGAATACATATAAAATTGAACCATACAAAAATAATTAAAGACTGAAAAATAATCCCAGAAGACAGATTCAGGGAATGTGCCAGGAAATATTAAACAAGAGCGGAGAACGAAAAATTTATTGAATGATAGAATAATCTCATCATCTGTCACTTCTTAACTTTCATGTAACTCTCTTCAATAGATAACCTGCCGCATTTTCGGTCCTACTTCTGAGAAACGAATCCTACATTCTTGAATAAATGTCTGTAACTGTTCGCCTCTTGATAGAGATATATTATTTATTTATGTAGCGTATGGCAATGCACATCATTTTATGCTTCTTACAATTCTTTAACAAAGATATACATAAAAACACAATAAAATATGCTATATAAGAAGTATAAAACATACAGATAATGGGCAATACAATTAAATACAAACATCAACATTATATATGGTCAACACAATTAAATACAAACATCAACATTATGTATAAAGTCTTTTGGTGCGTCTGCTGCCATCAGAAAATCATTGAACTTGCCACTGTATACCCTTCAGTCACACTCTTGGACGATGTGACGGATGCTCTGTCTGTTGGTTCCGCAGTCACAGTTGGAAGTTGGTGTTTTTCCCTATTTGTAAAGAGTATCTGCACGTCGTCCGTGATTTGTGCGTATTCTGTTAAGGGATGACCATATTTTACGCCGTAGTTCATACCCGTGAGGTCTCTCAGTGATGCAGGGGAGGGCTTGGCCATAAGGCACACCTCTCGCCATTGTTCCCTCCAGGTCTTTATTGCATCAAAGTTTATACATTGCAATTCCTTGGCTGTTATCATTGTTGGATGTCTAGACTGGAGTCTGTTTCTTTCCAGGTCAGGCATGTCGCAGTGTATAGGGAGCTGGGCGTTGTCGATTATCTTCCTATATTCCCGGAGAAGAGCATTCCTCCGATGTAAGTCTGCCTGTGGTATGTGGCTCAGAATTGGCAGCAGATGGGTTGGGGTTGATCTCATGGTTCCGCTGACAATTCGCATCGTGCTATTCAGCTGCACGTTCGTTGACTTTTTTGTGTGAACACTGTTCATCCAGACCGGAGCTCTGTACTCCGCGGCCGAGTAGACCAATCCGAGTGCCGACGTGTGTAGCGTGTCAGAAGAGGAGCCCCAAGTAGTTCAAAAATGGTTCAAATGGCTCTGAGCACCATGGGACTAAACATCAGAGGTCATCAGTCCCCTAAACTTAGAACTACTTAAACTTAACTAACCTAAGGACATCACACACATCGATGCCCGAGGCAGGATTCGAACCTGCGATCATAGCGGCCGCGCAGTTCCAGACTAAAGCGCCTAGAACCGCCCGTCCACACCGTCCGACCGCTCCAAGTAGTGCCCGCACTGCTTCTGGAGAATATATTCCTCGTCTTTAGTTTAGTTGCAGTATTTTCCAGATGTCGTTTCTAAGTGAGCTCTCTCTCAAAAGTGACTCCAAGGTACTTTGGATACTCAGTAGACCGGGGCCGATTTCCCTCGAGACGAACGTCAAGATGTTTGCTTGCCAATTTACTACTGAAATGGGAGCATGTAGTTTCGGTTTTTGTAGGATTTAACTGTGATTTCCATTTACGAAAGTATGTACTTAATGTCTCCAAGCCAGATGTCAAGGTAGTTTCCATGACCTCAAAGTTCTTGTGTTGTGTTGCCATGACCCAGTCGTCTGCGTACCCAAACTTCCTGGAAGATGAGGATGGCATGTCGGCAACTCTTACAAGCTGAACAGTAGTGGAACCAACACGGAGCCCTATGGTAGGCCGTTGTTCAGGGTTCTTTGGACGTTTATCTGTTCTCCTGTTACTACCTGGAATGTTCTGGCGGCTATAATGGTATCTATGTCTGGCAGTTCTCAGGCAAGGGACTGTTTGCGTGAATTTGTACAATAGGCCATGTCTCTGGACAGTGTCGTAGGCAGCAGACAGATCTATGAAAACAGCTGATGTTTTTAATTTCATTTGGTGCCCAGCCTCCATGTAAGTAGTTAGTGGAGTAACCTGGTCATTACAGCTGCGCGCAGGGCGGAACCCGGCTTGCTCCAAGATTGCTACAAGATTGTGTAGTACGTGCTCATCAATTTCCTGGTCGTTGCCGTTGAGGAACGCCTGTTACTGATTTTTATATTCTTTGTTCGATCCTGTGATATACTGTTTACGGTACCCTCTACATCTACATCTACATCTACATCTACATCCATACTCCGGAAACCACCTGACGGTGTGTGGCGGAGGGTACCATGAGTACCTCTATCGGTTCTCCCTTCTATTCCAGTCTCGTATTGTTCGTGGAAAGAAGGATTGTCGGTATGCCTCTGTGTGGGCTCTAATCTCTCTGATTTTATCCTCATGGTCTCTTCGCGAGAAATACGTAGGAGGGAGCAATATACTGCTTGACTTCTCGGTGAAGGTATGTTCTCGAAACTTCAACAACAGCCCGTACCGAGCTACTGAGCGTCTCTCCTGCAGAGTCTTCCACTGGAGTTTATCTATCATCTCCGTAACGCTTTAGCGATTACTAAATGATACTGTAACGAAACGCGCTGCTGTCCGTTGGATCTTCTCTATCTCTTCTATCAACCCTGTCTGGTACGGATCCCACACTGCTGCGCAGCATTCAAGCAGTGGGCGAACAAGCGTACTGTAACCTACTTCCTTTGTTTTCAGATTGCAATTCCTTAGGATTCTTCCAATGAATCTCAGTCTGGCATCTGCTTTACCGACGATCAACTTTATATGATCATTCCATTTTAAATCACTCCTAATGCGTACTCCCAGATTAACTGCTCCCAGTTGCTGACCTGCTATATTGTAGCTAAATATTAAGGGATCTTTCTTTCTATGTATTTGCAGCACATTACACTTATCTACATTGAGATTCAATTGCCATTCCCTGCACCATGCGTCATTTCGCTGCAGATCCTCCTGCATTTCAGTACAATTTTCCATTGTTACAACCTCTCGATATACCACAGCATCATCCGCAAAAAGCCTCAGTGAACTTCCGATGTCATCCACAAGGTCATTTATGTATATTGTGAATAGCAACGGTCCTACGACACTCCCCTGCGGCACACCTGAAATCACTCTTACTTCAGAAGACTTTTCTCCTTTGAGAATGACATGCTGCGTTCTGTTATCTAGGAACTCTTCAATCCAATCACACAATTGGTCTGATAGCCCATATGCTCTTACTTTGTTCATTAAACGACTGTGGGGAACTGTACCGAACGCCTTGCGGAAGTCAAGAAACACGGCATCTACCTGGGAACCCGTGTCTATGGCCCTCTGAGTCTCGTGGACGAATAGCGCGAGCTGGGTTTCACACGATAGTCTTTTTCGAAACCCATGCTGATTCCTACAGAGTAGATTTATAGTCTCCAGAAAAGTCATTATATTCGAACATAATACGTGTTCCAAAATTCTACAACTGATCGACGTTAGAGATATAGGTCTATAGTTCTGCACATCTGTTTGACGTCCCTTCTTGAAAACGAGGATGACATGTGCCGTTTTCCAATCCTTTGGAACGCTACGCTATTCTGGAGACCTACGGTACACCGCTGCAAGAAGGGGGGCAAGTTCTTTCGCGTGCTCTGTGTAAAATCGAACTGGTATCCCATCAGGTCCAGCGGCCTTTCCTCTTTTGAGCGATTGTAATTGTTTTTCTATCCCTTGTCATCTATTTCGATATCTACCATTTTGTCATCTGTGCGACAATCTAGAGAAGGAACTACAGTGCAGTCTTTTTCTGGTAAACAGCTTTGTAAAAACACGTTTAGTATTTCGGCCTTTAGTCTGTCATCCTCTGTTTCAGTAGCATTTTGGTCACAGAGTGTCTGGACATTTTGTTTTGATCCACCTACCACTTTGACATAAGACCAAAATTTCTTAGGATTTTCTGCCAAGTCAGGACATAGATCTTTACTTTCGAATTCACTGAACGCCTCTCGCATAGCCCTCCTCACACTACATTTCGCTTGGCGTAATTTTTGTTTGTCTGCAAGGCTTTGGCTATGTTTATGTTTGCTGTGAATTTCCCTTTGCTTCTGCAGCAGTTTTCTAACTCGGTTGTTGTAAAACGGTGGCTCTTTTCCATCTCTTACGATCTTGCTTGGCACATACTGTAACGCCAGAAATGCATATCCTCCTATTTCCATCTGCTGTACTATAAATTTTTTTTCCTTATTTTGTTACCTGAAGATATGACATTTCTGTGTCTTTATATATTGTAATTGTTTTACTGTTTGTATATATATATATATATATATATATATATATGCATTTATGTTGGTTTGTTTTGTGAATATTATTTGTATTTATACGCTGGGTCTGGCCTAGGGAAAACTATGCTATCGAAGGAATACATCGATAGGTGGTGTGGAGAACAAAAGTGTTTAGGATCTTTGGTAGTGTTAACTCGGTCGCGTGGAGCGCGGGAAGAGAGAGAGTCTGGCTGGGGTGGCGCAGTGGGGCAGGTGTGGTGTGTGACGCTCCCGCGAGTTGCCGCGCTTTCGGGGTTTGGCAGCATGTAATTGCGCTCGACTTGCTATGATAGTTTCTGACACGGTGTCGCGGACGGGAAGCATTAGCTGGCGCACATCAAGAGCCCGTTTCGCCTGGTGATCGTGTCGAGAAGAAGGCGCGCCAACATCCAGCTTCTGCAACAGCGACGGCCGACAATGAGTGACTGCCGCCACCTCCTCGATCGACGACTTCAAATCTTCAATCAACCAACAAAGAAGACTGGAAGCACATAAAGTTTTAGAACTGTATGGCAGACCTCAGCTTTTCAAACTGTTCAAATCACAAAATTACAGCAACGTAGCATGAACCTTTGTTGCTCAAAGTCCTAATTGCTTTACCAAGCGGGGTCCCTTCCTTTTCCGGAATGAACCCGAGTGTCGTTGAAATTCAAACGCCAGCATCATTCGATTTCACTGTTTTAATTTCAAAGTTCAGTTAAGGTATTCATAGCTGGCTACAATATTTAGATTACACAAGCACAAATTAAGAGTGCGAGTTTTGTTACCGTATTTTAGCTTACTGCAGCTCAGCTTGGTACTTACTAAATTTTACTATTGTTAATTGTTCAGAATCATTTAATTCAAGTTCAAAGTTAAATCTCTTATTTCTAAATTGCGTAGATTCAAGTAGCTTTTGGAATGATTGTTGAGGTTGTCCAAGACTAACCGTATCTTACTGAATTTCGATGTGCTTCAGAAAGAAAGCTCACTATTAACTTTAGTCACTAAATTAACTTTCGATTTTCCGGTTTTATTAATTCTTTTGCTAAATTAAGTCAGAGTGTAGCGAAATTTATTACTTCTGACAAACTTTCAGTTTTCACACTACATGTGTCAACCTTCAGTTGCCACGCTTCTAGTGCTAATTATATGTGTAATAATCTTTCTTTTTCAGTTACTATAGTAATTGTCCTTAGGACTGGCGACCGTAATTTCCCCCAAATCTCAAATATCTAATTAGCGCCAGTTAATTGTTAACGTGACGACCGCACATTTACTTTCTTTATTAACTTTACCCCTTTTCAAAATTAATTTCCACCAGTTTCATTTGCATTTTTCCTTTCATTTAGATGTAACCCTTTCCTCCCTCTTTACCGACAGATTAACTTCGGTGACGATTGCTTTTCCCAAATTTCCATTAGGTACACGCGGTTTAATTTTTCACTGTCATTAAGGTCGATAAGTGAGGGGGAGGTTACAATACTCCTCTAACACATATTGTACGATGGTTTTGAACTTTGTTCACTGATCCTCAACACTATCTGTACTTGAGACAAAACTTTTGTGTTGCACCGTCAGGTACTCTTAAATCTGCTTTTTGTCACTTATGCTAAACAGCAAAATCTACCTACCTTTTTTAATATTTCTATTTACGGCTGAAATCATCGATGCAGTAACCGCTTTATGATGGCTGATATCATGTTCTGTGTTAACTGTTTCAAACAGTTCGGGTCTGTTTGTCACCAGAAGATCTAATATGTATGTTATCGCCATGAGTCGGTTCTCTGTTTAACTGCTCAAGGTAGTTTTCAGATAAAGCACTTAAAAAAATTTCACTGGATTCTTTGTCCCTGCCACCCGTTATGAATGTTTGAGTCTCTCAGTCTATATCCGGCAAATTAAAATCTCCACCTAGAACTATAACATGGTGGGGAAATCTACTCGAAATATTTTCCAAATTTTCCTTCAGGTGCTCTGCCACAACAGCTGCTGAGCCAGGGGCCCTATAGAGTCATCCAATTACCATGTCTGAGCCTGCTTTAACCGTGACCTTCACCCAAATTATTTCACATTTCGGATCTCCGTCAACGATACTATTGCACTTCTCATCGCTATGAACACGCCTCCTCCTTCACTGTCCAGCCTGTCTTTGCGGTATACATTCCAATCTGAGTTTAGAAGTTCATTACTGTTTACATCTGGTTTCAGCCAACTTTCTGTCCCTAGTACTATGTGGGTATTGTGACAGTTTATTAATGAGAACAGTTCTGGGACCTTTCTATAGACGCTCCTGCAGTTTACTATTAGCACATTAATATTGTTATTCCTTGTTGCGTTTTGCCTACTAGTACCTTACCGCGTCTCAGGAGGCGTCTTGTCGGGCCTAGGGAGGGAATTCTCTAACCTAAAAAACCGACATGTGCACTCCACACGTACTCCGCTACCCTTGTAGCCCCTTCCTGCGTGTAGTGCACGCCTGACCTATTTAGGGGGACCCTACATTTCTCCACCCGATAGCAGAGGTCGAGAAATTTGCACCCCAGATCTCCGCAGAATCGTCTAGGTATTGCCTTTTTTGCGGAGCTAATGACCGCTCCAACAAATCTCTTGTAGTTCTTTAGTTTAGGTGGTAGCCATCCAAGGCACTTATTCACGTTGTTAGAAAAAGGTTCCCAGTTTGCTTTCTGGAAATTCCACCATGGGCGAGGAAAGGAAGTAACCAGGGGAATAGTTATTTCAATCTCTATTAGAGCGGGTGATGTTGGCTGTGTGAGAATATTACGAGAGATTCTCAGCGGTATGTTTTCCTTGTCTGTGATCACAAAGCATAGATCTGGGATATATCCTCGTCTCCATGCTGCCGAATAGAAGGAATCTCTATCCTTTGCGTCATATACATATTGTTTTCATCCGCCCAGTTTGCAAGTGCCTCACCATTGTCATCGTTCTCTGTGAATTTCCATTGGGTGTGATGACTGTTGCATTAAATAGCCAGGAGATCAATATGATTGTCTGACTGCCAGTTAGCGCTAGTTCATTTAGTTCACGTCTATAATTAGACGCTATCCAGGGTGCACATGTAGTATCCTACCACGGACGCAAACTAGCCTTACATCCCATATGTAGATATAACACAGAAAACTAGGAAACTACATTCATTTACGACAGACCTGATTACTCAATAGGAATTGTGAGATAAACATCATTTTAGCTTGTTCTTGTTTCCTTTCGTTGTCACTCATACTTTTCAAATCACTACGCCAGTATTTGTGTTCGTCCCCGCAATTGGCGGGTTCAGTGCCGAAGTAATTGTTTCACTCTTCCGCTATGGCGTAGTTGGGACTTGTATATCACTACTATTCGTTTCTATTATTACAAACCAAATAAACAAACATTATGAAAACTTTTTGTTAAATATTTATAAATCTATACTAATAATAAATCTGTAAAACAGTGTTGTCTGTCTATCTGTCTTTGAGCACACTTGGGTTGTAGTATAGGCTTTATTTCATCAAAATCGAATCATGGAAGGAAAAAAGATATCCTGATTTAAAGTTTTACTAAAACTTTCATGGCCACCTGTCTGAACACGCTAGTCCCCAAAACCGGTAGATTTGTTTTTACGGGGTTTTCAATGGTAATTTCAGCGTATCTAGGGATACCGTATGGGCTATATTTCATAAAAATCGGATCACGAAAAAGATATTCATACTTATTATAAAAAATATGTGTGTGAATTTATGTACGTTCCACATCTCCTCCGTAACCAGTGGACCGATTTCAACCAAATTTAGTACACAAATCACTCACTGCCCAGAAAGAATTGCTGTTAGGCTAAGTACTACGTAACTATCAAAGGGGTGGGGTGCGGGTGAAAAAGCAGTGTAGCCCACGACGCGCGAATACCCATATTTTATTCATCAAGTATTTGAGAATGAGAGCACATAGTGACTTGCAGCGAATTTCACACTGCATTTCAAACCTTTACGAAACTTTTTGTTGCCCATAGCCCCCACATAATTATGAAAGGAAAAAAAATTATCGCTTATTACATTTTCGCTGATCGTTTTGGCGTCGGGCCTGACGTTTCAATTTATTACTTTTTTACTATTAACTGTATTCATGACACATTTTTCAGCCAGTGTTTGAGCCGTGGCTATTTTAATTTTGGCGGGTTTCGCACTCTGCTGGTGCGACTAACTACTTGGGTTTCCGATATCGACCTGATCATACGTCGGCAACTAGGGTCTTTGGTCGAGGTGTGTGTTATTGGTTTGGCGGGCCGTGGTACTGACAGTTAGCTGGAGGGCAAGTGGTTGGCAAACTGTTGGTTTGGGGAACTCCTACTGTCCGTTACGGGCGTCGAGAAGCTATGAGTGGTTAAATAAATCGGAGACAAACCTTACCGGCTGGATTAAGATTGGTAGCGGAGAGTTGCGGGAAGAGCAGTAGACGTCGCTGGTAACCGGTTCGGCACGTTCCCTGCCTACTCTCAAAACTTAAATTTTACGGCACATCGAAGAACGCCTGTACGGATTGGAGGCAATGACAACCCAGCTTGGAATCATGAAAGTCGCAGCTCCTTCGCACTTGAGTGGAGTTAAGTGTTATTTTTATTGGTGCTTGTTAGCGCAAGACCATATCTCTATCAATATGGAATTAGACCTGTTATGTTAACGTGACTCCGAGTGATTGTGGCTACGATCATCGGTTAATATAATTGATATACAGGGCTATTACAAATGACTGAAGCGATTTCATAAATTCACTGTAGCTCCATTCGTTGACATATCGTCACGACACACTACAGATACGTAGAAAAACTCATAAAGTTTTGTTCGGCTGAAGCCGCACTTCAGGTTTCTGCCCCCAGAGCGCTCGAGAGAGCAGTGAGACAAAATGGCGACAGGAGCCGAGAAAGCGTATGTCGTGCTTGAAATGCACTCACATCATTCAGTCATAACAGTGCAACGACACTTCAGGACGAAGTTCAACAAAGATCCACCAACTGCTAACTGCATTCGGCGTTGGTATGCGCAGTTTAAAGCTTCTGGATGCCTCTGTAAGGGGAAATCAACGGGTCGGCCTGCAGTGAGCGAAGAAACGGTTGAACGCTTCCGGGCAAGTTTCACGCGTAGCCCGCGGAAGTCGACGAATAAAGCAAGCAGGGAGCTAAACGTACCACAGCCGACGGTTTGGAAAATCTTACGGAAAAGGCTAAAGCAGAAGCCTTACCGTTTACAATTGCTACAAGCGCTGACACCCGATGACAAAGTCAAACGCTTTGAATTTTCGGCGCGGTTGCAACAACTCATGGAAGAGGATGCGTTCAGTGCGAAACTTGTTTTCAGTGATGAAGCAACATTTTTTCTTAATGGTGAAGTGAACAGACACAATGTGCGAATTTGGGCGGTAGAGAATCCTCACGCATTCGTGCAGCAAATTTGCAATTCACCAGAAGTTAACGTGTTTTGTGCAATCTCACGGTTTAAAGTTTACGGCCCCTTTTTCTTCTGCGAAAATCACGTTACAGGACACGTGTATCTGGACATGCTGGAAAATTGGCTCATGCCATAACTGGAGACCGACAGCGCCGACTTCATCTTTCAACAGGATGGTGCTCCACCGCACTTCCATCATGATGTTCGGCATTTCTTAAACAGGAGATTGGAAAACCGATGGATCGGTCGTGGTGGAGATCATGATCAGCAATTCGTGTCATGGCCTCCACGTCCTCCCGACTTAACCCCATGCGATTTCTTTCTGTGGGGTTATGTGAAAGATTCAGTGTTTAAACCTCCTCTACCAAGAAACGTGCCAGAACTGCGAGCTCGCATCAACGATGCTTTCGAACTCATTGATGGGGACATGCTGCGCCGAGTGTGGGAGGAACTTGATTATCGGCTTGATGTCTGCCGAATCACTAAAGGGGCACATATCGAACATTTGTGAATGCCTAAAAAAACTTTTTGAGTTTTTGTATGTGTGTGCAAAGCATTGTGAAAATATCTCAAATAATAAAGTTATTGTAGAGCTGTGAAATCGCTTCAATCATTTGTAATAACCCTGTAATTTATTATTACAGGTCATATTCCATGCAAGTGTATGAGAATTCTCTGTTATAAATTGAGTTGATCGCATTGAAATTGTAACATAATTTGTGTCGAAGGCAAGAGACCCTTTGTAGATGAATATGGCCTGCTAGTGCAGTGAGTATTTGACCCTTTTAACTTTTAAGTAATTTTAATGAGTGTTAAGCTTGTAGCATGTATGTGTAGTCGCTTCCACAAGAAATTAATATTGGCTTCATCCTAGGAATTCTCATCTGTAGTCTTATTTGGGCAGATTACTGTTTCCTTCTGATGTGTTCTGGTGGGGTAGTTTGGCTAGCAGACGATGCGGTCCCGTTTGCTGAGGCAGGAGCAGAGACGTGTTTTTCTTCTGCTGCGGTTACACTTCCGTCGCCGCATGACGTCCAAGTTGGCCTACAGTATGGTGCCTCTACCAGCCACACTGTGTTGGCTCAAGTTAAGTAAAGTTGATCGTATTGATATATGCCACGGCGGAATGTCGCCAATTAATCAGGAACTCTTAATTTACCCAATTTGTGAGTCCAATAAGCTCATAAACTTTGAAGTGTGTCCTGCAAGACCAAAGTTCTAACTCAGCTCATTTTAAATCTTGCCTGCTTGTTGCCTGTTGGCAGCAGTAGCCGCCTACTGTATTTGACAGCTTATCTTGTATTTTGTGGGACTGTATATTTATTTAAGAGTCATTGTCAATGTTTCTTCTGGTGTGTACCAGTTGGGAGTCACATTTAAATTGCGTGTCTTCCCTGCTTATCTTGTATTTCGGGGGGTTGTATATTTATTTAAGGCTCTTTCTCAATGTTTCTGCTGATCTGTACCAGCTGGGACTTACATTTAAATTACACACCTTCACAGAGAATTGTGTATTTTGTTGCTAAAGGCATTTTATCAAGGCTTATACATTGTAGGGTTTCCAGCAGCCACTGTCAGTGGCGTAACTTATCCTTTCTGTATATTGGATGGGCGTAATCCATTTGTTTAACAGTTACCCGTGCTTGGGAATTGCTAATACATTTAGTGGTAGTAATTTGTAATTAATTTTACAGATAAAACTCAGTTTGTTGAACCCACTTGCAGCCACGCCTAGTTGGTGTGACTTCGTTCTTGTATTTGGGGCTGTATATTCCTGGTTTCATGCCCTGTTCTTAGTGGTATAAACTGTTAAAGTTTGTTATTAATGAATTGATCCTGTTCACGTTCTTTAAATTATTGTGAGTGTTATTCTTTCAACAAGGTTTTTAAATTGTAATTATAATATTTGTTGTTAAGCAATAAAATGTATTCCATGAAACAACAAATGACGAAATATGTAGGTCCACGCACCATGTGTTTTTCCTCAAAATTATCCCAACCCTTGTTGTGAGGTATCAGTGTTCACATATAACACTGCATGTACGTGTAAAATTATATGGTTGTATGACACATAGTTCAGAATATATGAGGTCATAAACAGTGAGATGCATCAGAAACTGTCTCATCATGCATGACGTTTAAATTTATTATTACTGACCCACTGATCCGATTTCGATGGAATTTGATAGGGAGGTAGCTTGGAACGTGAGGAAGAACACGGACTATTTTATTACAGTGTGTAGTATAAGATATAGATCTGAAGAATATTACGCAGAATGCAGAAAATATTTCCTCTTTGAAAAAGCTGTTTACTGTTTGACTTTTGAACTGACAATGCATCCATACTTCCACACTAATGTTGTGCACTTTGCATAATGTACACAAAGCTACTGTGCGCACTATATGGTATTTGAGAACGAGGGCACTTAGCGATTTGCCCCAAAATTATAACATAATTTCAAATGTTTACGAAAATTCTTCTCGTTTACAACCTAGCTGTTCATACAGTAAAACTGCCGCATCAGGCATGATGTCAAGACGTTTACATTTATTGCTTCTTTGTTACTAACTCTATACCCAACACATTTAGCAGGCAGTATCCACAATTACTGCTGAATTTGCCTACAAAATTATATCATTGTACCACACATAGTTTAGGAGGTATGAAGGAAGGAGGAGATGGACAGAGAGGGGGGTAGAAGGAGATGGGCAGAGAAAGGGGAGAGGAAAAGGTGGATACGGAGAGGAGGAAGAAGAGATGGACACAATAAGAAAATAGGAGGAAATGGATAGAGAGAGGGAGACGAGGAGGAGGGCAGAGAGACAGGGGAGTAGCAGATGGACAGAGAGAGGGGCAAGAACAGATGGACAGAGAATTGGGGGGGGGGCAGGGTGGAGGTGGTAGACAGAGACGTTATGGCGCAGAATAGTGAGGGATAGGGAGATAGAAATTTTTATTAAAACTCATTAATATTGCCACATTGAAAATAAAGTTATGCCACAGACAGAAGCAGGAACGAAGCCAGTATGTTGCAAGTGAGTTAGGCCCTCAACACATTATGACATTATCTGCCAAGTGAGAATATGCATTCAGCAGAACGAGAACCAAAGGAAATGAGAGAAGCATATTGATTGACTCGTAAGCCGTAGTGGAAGAAACCCTATCTCTTACACAAGAGCACGTAGTGAGGAACTCACACAGCAATAAACAGCCTGTTAAGTGAATACAGCATAATAAAGAGGACACATGCAGTCATTGCAAACTGAGCCACACGTCAAAGCCTTATGATAGCCCCCTTTAAACACCCCAGCATTCCAGCTCCCTTCATGAGTTAATTATTGGGATCGATGGCGCTCACTGTAATAACACTTGACCCGATGATTACAATACTTTAGTGAATCTATGTACTAGATGCACCAGCACAGTCTATAAGGTAGCTGAAGATGTACTTCAGATGATATTCTTCACCCGATGAATTTCCTGCTGTTCGCTGCATACTATTTGCTGATGGGGAAACTGACTGTTTTTCAACATCACATCCCACAGTGCTGCCAGCACTGAACTTCTACACAAAAGCAAGAAAGAGGGCCTCTTGGGGTCCACATTGCCGTTCAACATCCAGATGCCCTCAGGAGTTGAAATCTACAAGGCTGGTAGGTAGGAGATCAGCCAACCACCCTACCACTGACACCAGGTACAATGCGGATGGGTCATCAAGGACCATTTTAGAATTCGAAAGGCAACAGAGAACAGTTCAGCACCCAGCAAGAGACCACTGTTTGCTGGGCAATGGCCGCGCCTTTGCGCTGGCAACCTGCCACAGCAATGAGTTCGCTAACAACTCACCTGGGCATGTAGATGCTGAACTGACCAGACAGACATGCAGCTGAAGAAAGCATCAGCCAAGACAAGTATCAGCCAAGACTGGTGCAGAAGAACAACAGTTTGTGCATAAGTGATTCAACTCTAATAATGTTTTACCAGCATTGAAGATATTTCACAGGTTCCCAACAGCTGTCCTGACTTCATACAGAGGTGTCTGCACATGGTCCCTCTTTAGAGAGGAGAAGAAGAAAGAGGAGATGGACATATGGTTCAAATGGCTCTAAGCACTATGCGACTTAACTTCTGAGGTTATCAGTCGCCTATAACTTAGAACTAATTAAACCTAACTAACCTAAGGACACGGCCACTTCGGCCGGCTAGATGGACAGAAACAGGGGCAGATGAGATGTACGGACAGAGGGGGAAGGAGGAAATTGACTAATAGAATGAAAATAAATACATAACAGGGCAATGCCTGGTACTTAGCTAGCACTACGAGTTAAGTATACACATGGGAGCTGTTGATCTAAGGGTCAGTAATGTTAGTGGGGGCTGTGTTATTGATGTATAAAGTGGATCTACATCTAAATCTACATTTATACTCCGCAAGTGATTTCAGTTGCTTTTCTATTCCTTGGACACTTATTTCAACGTCAGGCATCTTTTCGTTCGTGGGAGGATTTAGAGAAGGAACTGCAGTGCGGTCTTCCTCTGTGAAATGGATATAACTTAATGTATAAAAGTTTGTCGCCTATTTGGTTGTCTGTGGCTCCGGAGTGCCTTCTGAGCCGGGGAAGTAGCGTTCCTCGGAGCCGCTCGGCCCTGTGTGACGTGCGCGAACCCCGTGGCGGCGTGGCGCGGCCACTGCACCCGGACGGCGACCTCCGGAGGCCGCTCTATTTTTAGCGGCGCCAGGCCTCTGCACGGCGGGTTGCGTCACAGCGCGCAGTCAGGCGGCGGGCTGGGCTGGCAGTGGAGTGGAGGAGACAGAGGCAGAGAGGCAGGGAGAGAGAGTGGCCGACTTGCGGCCGGATGCGGCAGGCCGGCCTTCTGAGGGTCGCCGCGCACCGCTCAGCTCTCGCTCCATTCCGCTTACCTCCTCCCTCCCTCTCCCACCTACCGTCTCAACCACTTCTTCCTAACTTTTTTTTCGGCGAAACCTTCTTGCTCTCCTCCGCAGAATACCTGCGATGTAACGAGTTCACGCTGAGTACAATGAGATCGGATCGCAGCGTAGCCACTAACTCGATTTGGATCCCACCCAGGCCGCAGAAGCAGAATTATTTTCGGTCTGCCGTGTCGGATCAGTTCAGGGAAAGCTCATTCACAACCCTTGCAACACAGGCCGCTCGCGTTACGACGGAACTTGGTACCGGGAGAGATCGAATAGTTTGCAGTTTGCATCTACCAGAGGAATATCGAACGTCGTCTTCCTAGTAACCAAGTACGATAATATCATCATTTTTTGAATGCTATCACCGTTACATTTACACTGTTATAATTATTTATTTTTAAAATTCACGACTGCAGTTTCGGCTTATCGAATGGATTACACCGAAACTACATTTCGTGCTTTAGGCCACACTCACACCCTTCAAAAAGTTATGTATTTCTGTAAACATCACTCGAGAAAAATTAATCAGTAGGGGAAGTGTTGCACCTTGATACTCTCATCAGACTTAAGACTTAAATATATTTTCATATTCCATTTAAAATTAGGACATTCACTTTTTATGTGGAGAACTCTTTTTCTCAAATTACAAAAAGTACTCAGAAACATTAAAGTTTTTCGAACGTGAATAAATGTTCCAAGTTATAGCATGTTGATGTACCTAGGAACAAAATCGGATTGAAATTTAAAAGTGCTGAAGTCGACAAAATCGTGTCAGAACGGCATTTAATAACTTAGTCGTTACATTATTTCTCTACTGTAATGCATCTGATTAATGGTAGAAGTATTACAGTGATAAACGCTAAACAAAGAATATTTATTACAAGCAGTGTACTGAAACCTTAGATTTATCTGTGACAAATAAAGATTCCGTGAACCAGTATATAAAGGAAAGATGCCACGTTATCTCTTATCGCTGGTCTTTTTGATCTTGTTGCTTAGCCACTGTCTTGTCTTGCGTTCGTGGTTCTGTATGCCATTCAATGTATAGAGGCTTACTACTATTCAAGTAAGTTAAATTACCGTCAAATAATAATTATCAATGTAGAGTTTTAAAAATTTTTCTTGCTTTGGAGCGGAAATTTTTTCCTCTACTTACCATTTACTTAAATGAGGCCATTGGTTTGTACAGGTGGAAGTTCGTGTGGTATTTTAATTTAATTCCAAAACTAGCTTAAATTAGGTTTCTGCCATTTCTGGCACTCTACATGCAGAACGACCTGCGTTTTAAATGATTTATGAGACCCGATTTGCAATTAAAACAGCACAGTTATCTTTGACTGTTGAATATTTATCTTTACTTAAAACAACACAAGCAAAAACCTGCATTAACTTTGGCTTGAGCCAAACGAAGTAATTCTACAGAATTAAAAGAATTTGCAATTTATTTCGAGTCAGAAAGAAAAATATTTAATATCCACATCACACATGATTTTTCGTAGCAGTAAAATATACCTATGATCTCAAAATAATAATTCCTAATACCACAATGTTTTTCACTTTAAGTAATATATTTGAAGTGCAATTTCGATTATTAAATGTAGGAAGAGAAGTTCACAATAAGACACCGCTCTCCTGGACGTTATCAGTTTTCGTGACCGGCGCCACTACTTCTCAGTCAGGAAGCTCCTCAATCGGCTTCACAAGTGCTGAGAGCACTCCATTTGCCAACAGCATTCGGCAGACTCGGACGGTGATCCATTCAAGTGCTAGCCAAGCCCGACAGCGCTTAACTTCCGTGATCTGACGGGAATCGGTGTTACCACTGCGGCAAGGCTGTTGGCTTGATACTTATAACAAGTAGCACTTAAATGTGTGGATCACGAACTGTTTACAAATGTTGCACAAAAAACAGCCTCACGTCTAACAACAACAAAGTTATAGAAATTGGCAAAAACAGATTACGATGGTCTCTAGCAAGCATTCCTTTATATGATTCTAAAATCAGTTACAAGTCTGAAGTACCGACCAAAAAACCTAGGTACATTATCCTCTAGCTGCAACTTTCTCCTCTACTTGCATTTGTATTCAGTCCCGTCAAACGATCCAAAACAGGCCATCCTGAGACGTTATGTCGCTTCTACAGTCTACTAATATAATTATCACACAAACATCCATCTTTCCACTCAATGATGCATCGTCTCTTGTCAGTTCCATTGCCCGAAGAAGATTTCAAAGCAGAGTTAGACACCATAAAATTTATTGCCTCGATTAATTTCTATTTCCCAGTCCTGGTTGATCCCATATTATGTTTAAAAAAAGTTAAAGTTACTCTTCTATGCTCGCTCTGCTGTTTCATCCAGCGGTCCCAGGAAGTGGTTTACCATCCCATACTGATGGCAGGAGCTACAGAGTGTAGGCAAAGCACTGAAATCAAGTAGATATAAGATTTATTACAATTTGAGCAGCCTCGCAGCCCAGCTATTTTCAATATTAAAGATAAAACTCAATTACTAGCCAACAGTGATGTTTATAAAGTTACTTATTCTTGCTGAGATAAGTTTCATATTCCTCAGCCAAATAAATATTATCGAGATTAGCTGAACATAGAAACTGTTGGAGGTTGTAGAATTTTGCCTCCACTTTCACTGAACGTGTAATAAGAGAAGACCACAGATAACAGCCACGGTCCAGTGTCCTCCTTTTAGCAAACAAAAATCAGAAACTTAATCTTTTGGAAGCTATGGAAATCAGTAAACATCTGACACACTGTTCTCATTTAATATTAAAATCACCAAACACAGCTCTCTTCTCTTATACTTCACTTAAGCCCCAAATTACTCCAGTTCTCCCGACACCATCTATCCCACTGTATTCCTCCAACTTTTATTGACTTTATTAGTTTTGTTGTACTTGTCTATGTTCTTAATACGTTCTGCTCTTGTATTATATATACATCTTCTCTACATTCTACTGATCTAGCTTATGTATTTCCTGTTACAGTTGTCAGTTCTGTCTGTTATAGTACTTCTGCTTCACCTTATATGTGCAATACCTCTTCAATGTATTCTCCAGTACTCTTGTATTAATTTTATATTATTGTGGTGTTTAATTCAATTGAAATTGTTACATAGGCTATTAAGTTGTTTTACCACATACACAACTTCTCTTCTGTTGAGTATAATTCTTTGCTAATTTTCTCTTCCTCCTCTTCTACCTCACCTTCGGGTGCTAGCAAACACACACACATACACAGAGAGAGAAAGAGAGATTTTTTTTTCATGAAATAAAATGAACGTATAGCATTGATGGCTAGGAGACCCCACCTGAGGAAGTTCGGCTGCCTAGTTGAAAGTCTTTCATTTGGCATCAATTAGGCGACTTGCGTGTCGATGATGATGAAGTGATAATGAGGACAGCACAACAACCAGTCACCAAGCAGAGAAGATCTTCCACCCGGCCGGGAACCGTTGACACATTGTGGTCGGCGTACTACTCGGGCAGGGGCAGTTAGTCAGATCTTGCTCGTGCCGCGCTTAAAAATGCGTAGATAACGTTGCGCCTCCAGCCCTCTGTTATTAATTACATAGGCTGCACAAGGGAGTGTCTCTCCACTGTCCCAATACGTAGTTTCTGAATTCTGAACTATCTGTGTTCCACAAAACCTCATTGGATGTTTCTGCTCTGTGCTGAGGCCGAAACTGTATTCGCCTGCTACTGTATCTTCGTTGGCCCGTTGCTCGCGCTCTAATTAGTTTTGGCATTGATAATTTCAATGAATGGGATGTCCTCAATGCCCTAGAAGTAGAAATTGGTGGTTCCGATTCGGAAGAGCAAGCTGACGATTCTGATATTGAGCCAGATTTCTGTGTGGCTGACTGCCAAGGTAAGTAATAAATAAAATATTATAGTGAAGCATTTGAGATATTGTATCGCCTAAACGAACATTCGTAAAACAACTCTTTTAGTAAAAATTATTGTGAAAACTGCACCCAACTCGTGTCTGCAGTGGTGTGTTTCGATGTCAGCAAGAGCCATAAAGTAATTTCAAAAAAAGAAAAAAAATAGTGAAAAGAAACATCCCGATGGTGTCCAAATGTTAACGAATGTTTCCGAATATTTTAGATTATAGAACGTTCTAGAAAGTACCTGAATTTTTTTGTAACGTGTTTTGGAATGTTATCGATGTTCTACAAAGAAATGATGGGTAGAGTACTTTATTTCAAATTCTTCAGAGGACTTAAAAGTACTGGAGAGTATACTTGGGCATTCGAGAGTACTTTTTAGCGTGATATACCAACATTTTTACGAATTTTTGAATGTTACTTTTACTATGTTCTCGAATGTTCTCAAGTGAACTAGAATGAAAATGAAAACCAAATCAAGCGGATCATTTTTAGCTGGTTAGGAATAAACTAACGAGGGATATAATGAAGCGCTGAGTAGACAGCCCTATCCAGACACTGCTTTTTTTTAAATATTTACAGTTTGCATTTCCTTGCTTTTAGCTACGCAGTCTTGTTGACAAAAATCACTGAAGTCAAATCTCTCATGTAGTATTGTACTGAAAAGGTAACTAAATTTGTGTGTCTACTTTCAGTCACACTCCACCTTAAGTAGCTTTTTATTACTTTTAATATGCTGAAACCAAGTTCACAAGATATTTCAGACTCTGGCATTACCGTAAGCATCATCAGATCTGTCTCGATGTGTGGATAAACGTCTCTTAATTTAGTAATTTTCAACAACTTTTTTTGAAGAAAATCAATGTTCTAGCTAAAATACTTTAAAATGGATTAAAAACAATAATGACCGCAACAGGCTATATTTACTTTTAGCGGTAACCGGCTTTGGCCAGGCTGTGACCATCGTCAGACCTTCTATACTGAAGTATAAATACAGAATAGATTTAGAGGGAAGTCTGATGGTAGTAGTAACATAACATGACTTACGATCAAAATTAAAAGAAAAACTATACTCACGATGGCAGGCGTTGGCGACGAACGGAGCAGATGTCGCGGCTCTACGAACGTCAGCTATTGAGGGGAGCAAGGGAGTTGTTGTTTAAATATACAGCACACTGCCCATCACATATCACATTGCGTCATCAATAAGCATTGATATATACAGGACGTCAAACTGTTATTACAATGATATAAACACAAAATAGTTACACAAACATTACTAACTAATGTAGAAAATGGTTCAAATGGCACTGAGCACTATGGGACTTAACATCTGAGGTCATCAGTCTCCTAGAACTTAGAACTACTTAAACTTAACTAACCTAAGGACATGACACACATCCATGCCCGAGGCAGGATTCGAACCTACGACCGTAGCAGTCCCCTAGAACTTATAACTACTTAAATCTAACTAACCTAAGGACATGACACACATCCATGCCCGAGGCAGGATTCGAACCTACGACCGTAGCAGTCCCCTAGAACTTAGAACTACTTAAACTTAACTAACCTAAGGACATGACACACATCCATGCCCGAGGCAGGATTCGAACCTACGACCGTAGCAGTCCCCTAGAACTTATAACTACTTAAATCTAACTAACCTAAGGACACGACACACATCCATGCCCGAGGCAGGATTCGAACCTACGACCGTAGCAGTGGCGCGGTTCCAGACTGAAGCGCCTAGAACCGCTCGACCACCACGGCCGGCAACTAATGTAGAAAAAGGTACATTACATTGTACATTGCCGGCCGCGGTGGTCTCGCGGTTAAGGCGCTCAGTCCGGAACCGCGCGACTGCTACGGTCGCAGGTTCGAATCCTGCCTCGGGCATGGATGTGTGTGATGTCCTTAGGTTAGTTAGGTTTAAGTAGTTCAAAGTTCTAGGGGACTGATGACCACAGAAGTTAAGTCCCACAGTGCTCAGAGCCATTTGTACCATTTTTGAACATTGCACATTACGTTGAAAACAAGTGTCAAATAGTATGAAGGCTTTCAGGACCGGATGACATATCTTCTGGTAAACCTTGCGGGATGTAAGGTCGTGGTCCATGAAACTCTTCAGCTCCTAACGTTTCGTCCAGTGCTTCGCTGGACATCTTCAGAGGGGTGTTTCTCCTCCGGTGACTCACCGGCAAGACTCACCGGAGGAGAAACACCCCTCTGAAGATGTCCAGCGAAGCACTGGACGAAACGTTAGGAGCTGAAGAGTTTCATGGACCACGACCTTACATCCCGCAAGGTTTACCAGAAGATAAGTGTCAAATACTTTGAGAGGTGATAGTACCTCTCGAAACAAGAAAAATAAGTCCAATAAACATGGGTCCGGAAACGCATACTTTTCGAAATAAACGGCGCTACAGTCTGGAACCGCGCGGCTGCTACAGTCGCAGGTTCGAATCCTGCTTCGGGCATGGATGTGTGTGATGTCCTTAGGTTAGTTAGGTTTAAGTAGTTATAAGTTCTAGGGGACTGATGACCTCAGAAGTTGAGTCCCATAGTGCTCAGAGCCGATTTTAGCAAATGGACGTAGTCTGCGAGCCCGTGCCCTCTACGCTGAAAAATATACGCATCGCAGAATGTCCTCTGATAAGCTGTACGGCAGACTTTTCCAGCGTCTGAGGGACACAGGTACTCCTGCACCTCTGAAGACTGAGGCCCCGCACAGTTCGCACGCTCCACAACGAGGAACGTGTACTACGTACGGTGAAAGAAACCCCTGGGACCAGTGTGCGATGCTCAGCAGCAGCAGATAGCGTATGGCACTCTCTTATGTGGTTTAGCAAATGGAGCCGGCCGGAGTGGCCAAGCGGTTCTAGGCGCTACGGTCTGGAACCGCGCGACCCCTACGGTCGCAGGTTCGAATCCTGCTTCAGCCATGGATGTGTGTCATGTCCTTAGGTTAGTTAGGTTTAATTGCTGTACCCATATCATCAACAGCGCGTTCATGCCCTAACGCCACAGAATTATCATGGCAGACGGCGGTTCTGTCAGTGACTGTTGCAGGAGTGTGCCGCAGATCAGATCCACTGTTCACATCCAAGATACTTTATTTACCGATGCCGCGCCGAGTAGCAGCATGGTCTAGGCCCCTTATCATGGTTCGCGCAACTCCTCCCGTTGGAGGTTCGAGTCCTCCCTCGGGCATGGGTGTGTGTGTGTCTTGTCCTTAGCGTTAGTTTAAGTTATATTAAGTAGAGTGCAAGCGTAGGGACCGATGACCTCAGCAGTTTGGTCTCCTAGGAACTTACCATAAAATTCCAAAAAATTACCGGTGAAGCAGGAATTACAGGAGTTGGTGTTGTGAATTTCCATAACCAGCACGTATGGGCAGATGTAAATCCCAAGACATTCAAGAAAAAGGGCATCAACGTATGGGTAGGCGTACTTGGCGATAGATTATTAGGGTCATAAGTGATATCACAAAGGTAAACTGGGGCACATTATCTGGACGTTTTCATTAATGTATTGCCTACCTTGCTAGAGGCTGTGCTGCAACGAATACAAATGTGTTCATGCATGATGAGGCACCAGCACACTTTCATCACAATGCGCGCCAACATCTGATGCAGACGTTTCAGGACCGCTGGATTGGTCGAGGGAGGCCCCCACACCTTGACCTGGTCGTCCCCCAGACCTTAATCCCCTAGACTTTTGATTATGGGGACACTTGCAGGAGCAGAACTATGCCACGAATTCAACGATGTGCGCACTACAGGGTCACGTCTTCAATGCGTGCCAGCAGGTACGATAACAAACGGGTATACTTCAAGGGGTGCGTCATTCCTTAAACCGGAGTGCAGAGGGGTGCATTGTCATGAATGGACGCCACGTTGAAGACCTCCTGTAAACACGATTTTATCGCAAGAAGTATGCATTTCCGGAGCCATGTTTATTGGACTTATTTTTCCTGTTTTGATAAGTACTACCACCTCTCAAAGTATTCGACACTTTTTTAGCGCCCTGTATAAAGTAACTGCTTAGACAGCATTTTGTCAGTATATGATAAAAATATGAACAGGACCAGATAACCAATAATAATCTGTTGTGAGAACATCGATAGCCATCTATGGAGATTTGCCGAAAACTCGTAGATCGTATGTCAGCAAAGATAGTACTTATGTATCGCCAATGTTTCCTAAGGAGACGGCGTTGGTGTATCGAAATGTGCCGTCCATCGGAAGATGATTTCAGAGCTGCGACGGTGACTGGATGATAAAAACACATTGGCGTGCAGGAAAGCACATAGAAATGCATGCCAGATATTGTAGACTGCCCCTCGATCGTAGTACCAGTGAAAATACGGCTTGAGTGACGCCGTTGTTTACTTTGGAGGCGGCCAGGAAAGGTATATATACACATTTAAATAGAAGACGATTTCAGAACTGCTACAGCGACTAGCTGCTACAGAATACTGGTATGAAAGTACGACAACAGCAGCGTTGTATGTCAGATCCCGCAGACGACTGTGACCAAGTGACCATCAAGATAACGAGTAAAATGGGCATACAGAATGTCTGAAGTATGAAAACAGGTTACATCGGAAGAACACTACGATACAAAGTATCATGGACATATCAAAATAGTGAAAATATGAATCAAAAAGCATAAGCACTCAAAATTTCCAAGTTACTGTGAACATAGTTGTTCATAGTCATGAATGTTTCAAAAAAATCCATAAAACAGGTGTACATAATGTTAGATATTCGGAAATATATGCTACGTCAATGGAATACTACGATATCAACTTCGTAGACCCATCAAGGAACTCATAAATATCAAAAAAAGCCTAAAAGGTCAAAATTTAAATAATAAAATCATAAAAAATTCCATATAATAATAACAAACACAAAATTCAATTATTATTTTATGAAATGTAAAGAAGAATAAAAGGAACAGTAGAGAAAATGCATTCTATAGTAAGCCTAGAACAAGATCATCATAGGAGATAGTGTGACAGTAATTGTCTTAAGACGCCATGGGCCTATGAAGGTATTCATGAATGAAAATCAAAGAAAATAAGCAGCCAAGAGTTTAAAATACAGTGAACATACCTGCTTACTAACATGAAGATATTCCACGAAAACAGCTATAAAAGTGAGGAATAAAAGAACAACAAAAGAGGTGGTACATTCTATATTAAGTCTTCAAAAAGATCATAGAAATATTTTCTCTGAAATCTTATTTTTCATTGAGTGTGGACTAGTTTTTAGTGAGCATTACTTTCTATCTCTTCCGCTGTATTGAGCACAAATGCTTTAGATGCGGTTGAAATACTTTCAAGTTATTCGTAATAGATTCTTCCGAGTGGTTATGATGTGTCAACTGTTAACCAGATACCGATTTATTGCGAGACGTACCTGAAGCACGTTCCTTATAACGAATAGCGAAGGTGCGACCTGTTTGACCACTGTACTGTTTGTCACAATCTTCACAAAATATTTTATAAATAGCAGAATTTAGATGGATATTATTCTCTCTCTCTCTCTCTATTCGTTTAGTCGGTTCCGACTCTTCGTGACCCCATGAACCAAATCACGCCACTTTTTCCTGTCTTGCACTTTCTCCCGTAGACCTTCCAGGTTGGAACACATTGCTTCTGTGATGCCATCGATCCATCTCATCCTCTGACGTCCTCTTCTTCTAGTTCCTTCAATCTTCCCCAGCATTAATGTTTTTTCCAGCGAGGCATGCCTTCGTATTGTGTGTCCAAAGTAGGTCAGCTTTTGTTTTAACATTAGACCTTCCAGGGAGAAATCTGGTTTAATTTGCTCCAATATTGATCTGTTGGTTCTCTTTGCAGTCCATGGAACTCTAAGAAGTTTCCTCCAACACCACAATTCGAAGGAGTCAATTCTTCGCCGTTCAGCCTTTCTAATGGTCCAGGTCTCACATCCATACATCACAACTGGAAAGACCATAGCCCTCGCAATACGGATCTTTGTTGCTAGTGTTATATCTCTGGACCTTATGGATATTATTACAATTTGAAATTATATGTTTCAGCGTATTCTGCAAAAGAATGTTAGTAGGAAAGGCTATTGGCAAATATATGTTCCTGATCAGTTTATTAATTCTGTCAGAAATTATGCCCATGTACGTCATCTTTACAAATTTGCTGTTAGGAATTATAAGTCTGTCGTCAGACTGTTGCAGTTTACGAAACAAAAATCAGCAACTTCATTGCGGTTGAAACGTAATTAATCATTACAGCAATGACAGTCGGCTTGCTTTACTATATACATATGGTAAAGCAACGTTTGTCATTGCAATTTGAAATAGCTAGATCTAAAAAGTTAATGCTAAACTCTGTTAAGAGTTAGTGGCGTTGCAGGACGGTGATAGTGGAAAGTGGCTGGAGATCGAGTAGGTGCAGAGTCTTAACCAAATGCGGTTCAATTTTATTAAACAGAGTGAACAATATGATAAATCAGAGCGCGTGCATAAAGATACCTGGTACAAGAAAATAATACTCTATAAAACTTTTGAGCCACAGGAATTATCAGCTTCACAGGAGTAGCACAAGCAGATATAAAGAATCAGAAGGCCTTAATCAAATACACAGCATCAAATATCAATATTTTGCCGCACTGAGATCAAAAGTTTACAATAAAGGGGTCCCCAATTATAAAAAAAAAAAAATAAGAATACCAGTCTGAACAGGAGAACACGACTACACTGGACGTAGAATACTGTTTCAGAACATAGTCACAAATGCACACAATTAAGGCCGATAACTCAAGCAAACAATGGACAGACAACAAAAACGGCCAGACACAATCTACAGTAGCACATTAACCAAAGATACATGCTATATATTTGGAAATTTGTGGTAAGGACTATGGGGCCAAACTGCTGAGGTCACCGTTCCCTAGGTTTACGCACTACATAATCTAACTTACACTAAGGACAACACACACACCCATGCCCGAGGGAGGACTGGAACCTCCGACAGGGGCAGCCGCACGAACCGTGACAAGACGCCTATAGACCGCACGGTTACCCCGCGCGGCGATACACGCTATAGCAAGGACACAAAGAGAGAAGCAATGGGCAAACTTAACCCTAAAATACAATCCAGTCAGATAAAATACTGCTCTACAAATTATGGGCCTAACAGTGGCCTTGCCGTGTTTCACAAAAGTAAATCTGTAGTATCTTAAATAAGCCAGCACGGGCTCAGCAGTTTACAAGACAAGATAGTACAAGTCACCATTACACACTGCCTTCCACTTGTCGTAAGTGAAACCACACTTCAGCTTCCACAGCTGTGCTGTGTCTCCTGGAGGACGTACGAAGGCAAACACTGTCCGCTTCTCCATCCAGAACGATGCCTCATGTTGACAGCAAGCTACACTCAACATTGGCTGTCTGATAGCCCAACTGGCTTCCTGCTCGGCTGCTCTCGAACTCCAACATGCTAGCTGTTTCTGCTTTCGCTGGCTGATACCAACTCCACTGTGACGGCCTGTTCCCAGGGTAAACATCGACCGTCCGTCGTTCGTCTGTATGGAACCACACTGAGGCTGGCACTTCCTCGGCAGCTCCGCCGATACTCAAACAAGCTCGACCTTCGTACCATGCATGGACCCTCGTAGCACATCAAAGTCTTGTCAGTAACTGTCTGTGGAGGACCATTGTTGGTACCAAGCAGAAGTTACCTCTTCAGTTCTATATATCAGACCATAATCCAGTCTCCACTGGTCCTCGCTCCGATGGCAATTCACCTTCACAGGGCCATTTTGCCGGCGGCCAGCTCTTGGGCCAGCACTACCGGAAACATCAACAAACTCGTTTGGGGAAGACCGCTGCACAGAGGCTCGACGCTGGTACCAAGCAGATGTAGCCAGTTACATTCCGATTTTCAGACTGCAGTTTGCTCTGACAGCATCCCACTTCTCACCTCACCACGTCGTTGTGCTCGGTGACTCGCAGATACTTTCTGGTGAGTCGGGAAAGCATGAAAAGAATTGGCACAACTGTTAGATGGGGTGGGAATTTAAGTTTGCCATGAAATTGCAAATTCACGACACAGCATTCAGAATGTCCAAATGGGAAGTCGTGTCAATGCCCTTTACCAGGTCTTCCACCTGGAACTAAAAAGCAGATATTTTGTTAATTATCTACGCTGTATAAATACCTGTGCTATATTTACACCAAAATCATCCCCACATTTTCCATGATACAGAGCTTTCTTTTAAGGCGTTTCCAAATTTGAGGTTGAAGTCAGATGGTGTGATATACCTGAGAACTGTTTTCCATTTTACTTGTTACTCCGCCAAACACTTAAATGGACAGTCCGTTGCCATAATGATTAACAACTTCCACAAAATTATAAACAAGCCACAGAAAGCTTATTCTTGGATTTTTTATTTACATTGTAGCTCCTATCAACCGAAGCTTGAGCGCAGCAAAGGTACTTGCTGCAGAGGCAAGTACATTACAGATCCCCTCCAGCTTTTTCGCTTGCTTCCTCCACAGTCACGTCTCGCTTCAGTCCTCGGTCGACAGAATTCGACAAAAAAAGGAGCCCTCTGTCAAACAGCATACTTGTTACAGCACCCACTCTTCCTACAGCACCGTAGCGAAGAGTCTAAGAAGGTAGGAGGGTGGTACCAATATGGTGACGAGATAGGCCCCGGAATAGTGTGGGCAGTTGGCTGTTAACAGTGCGTAGCGTTGTGCAGTTGAAGGTGAGCCGCCAGCAGTGGTGGATGTTGAGAGAGAGATGGCGGAATTTTGAGAGCGGACGATCTGGACATGTGTCCATCAGAAAGAGTAAATTTGTAATATTGGATATCATGGACTGATATATATATTATGACTTTTGAACACTATTAAGGTAAATACATTGTTTGTTCTCTATCAAAATCTTTCATTTGCTAACTATACCTATCAGTAGTTAGTACCTTCAGTAGTTAGAATCTCTTATTTAGCTGGCAGTAGTGGCGCTCGCTGTATTGCAGTAGTTCGAGTAACGAAGATTTTTGTGAGGTAAGTGATTCATGAAAGGTGTAGGTTATTGTTAGTCAGGGCCATTCTTTTGTAGGGATTATTGAAAGTCAGATTGCGTTGCTCTAAAAGTACTGTGTGTCAGTTTAAGAACAGTGATGTGTAATTTTTGTAAGGGGACGTTTGATATGTCGACCCTTAGCCGAGGATATCTCACTGGAATCTTCTGATTTTTTCTTGTAGTTTGTGTAATTAGTGTAGCTATTGTTTATTGCTATCGCGTAATTGTAGAGAGAATCTTCTTTGTAGTTGTAGTTTTTCATTGTTGTACAGTAAAACAGTTGTGGCATGCATGCAGATTTGCTCCAAGTATTTCGCAGCTGCGCTTGCAATTAACTAGATATTATTTTCAGTGCTATGCTAATGTTTTCTTCTTATTTTGCTCTTAAAATTGTGCTTTTCTGTGTTATCGTGTGAAATATTGTGACAATAATGGCCTATGAAAAACGTATTACTAGGCTCCAAAGTAAACTAAGAATTGACAGTGAAGACGAAAGCAGTGTGTTAGCGCCACCGTGTAATGAATTAACTAATGTTCAAAGTAGTAATTTGGTAATTGTGCATAGGGAAATGGAGCAGGCTGCAAATAATGGTGTAGACAGTGAAACAATTAGTGAACAGGGAAGCATTATCGATCGATAAGTCGGCAACAGCTCGCCTCAGGAATCCGAAATGACTGGACACGATCTTTCAAATACTGTAGATTCAGGTTTTGCGTCCTCACCGTTTTCTCAAATAAGTCAAGACACATTTTCTGCTTTTCAAAATGTGAATATTGCCGGTTCAAATGCACTGCCGAATAGCACTGAGGAACATGTTTCAGACACCAGTGCATTGTTATTACAGTTAATGCAACAAATGGGACAAAGCTACAAAAGTTAGACACAACGCTTGAACAAAATCAGAAACAAATGGAACAAAATCTTCAAAAGTTAGACACAATGGAACAAAATCAGAGACAAACACAGCAACAGCTTCAAAAGTTAGACTCATTGGAACAAACGCTTGAACAAACTCGTGAAGGTTTAACGGCTGAGTTACTTAAAATCGAATCGAGATGTCAAAAAGTCTGTAATGACGTAAAAACACAAATTTGTGAGCATTTTCAACCTATTTTTTCACCTCATGAAAATGCATTACAGAATCACGAAGCAGCCATAAAAGAACTGCAAACTATTTTCATGAAAATCACAACACCTTGCAAGCTAAAATTAACTCAGTTGCATCTACCGATTCGGTTACGCAACTTGCAAAAACTCAGGAAAACTTAAAGGACACAGTAGATACGATTTCAACACAAATGGACACTCTGAAACTTGGTTCAGAAAAACACACTGAGGAAATCTGTTCACTATCGAAGAAAGTAGCCGAACTTTCGGATCAGTTCACTAACTTATATACAAAGGTAGATGATGATCTGAATGACAAGACCCGTAGCATTCAGTGACACAGAAGAGTATGAACAAATTAGAAAATTCAAACAAAATCAAAATCAAATCAATACACAGTACAAAAGAGAAATCCGGGAAGTACAAGATCAGTTTACGCAGGTAATACAAGAATTACATATTTCAGAGGACACTCGCGCTCCAATACGGGAAGAGGGACATAGAAATACGGAACAGCCACAAAATAATAACACGAGGCACTTCGGAAATTATGAAAGAAATTGGCAAGGTACACCGAATTTTGAGATGGAACGGCCGAAACGAAGTAACAATGACCGATATGCGACTTGCCGACATGATGATTTTGGCTATAAGCTGTTCATTACTACACGCAAATTCAAAACATTTAAGAATTCCGGCAACGACATTCATCCACAAGCGTGGCTTCATCAATTCTCTCATTGTTTTCCTCCCAACTGGTCATTAGAGCACAGATTAGAATTTATGTGTGGCTATTTAGAGAATGAACCAGCTGTAAGAATGCGATCGGACATTCACGATTGTCACAGTGAAGGAGAATTTTATCATGCCTTCCTCTCAGCATATTGGTCTCAAGCTACACAAGACCGACTAAAACATAGCATCATAATGATGAAACATTTCGAACAATCTGAATTTTCCAGTCTTGTGAAATATTTCGAAGACATGTTACACCAGAATCAGTATCTTTCAAACCCAAAGAGCCCCTCAGAACTCATCCGCATTTGCCTAATCAAATTGCCTGAACATTTATGACATATTATTGTGGCAGGACATTGCAAAGACGACACTGAAGCTTTTCAGGGACTGTTACAAGAACTGGAAATTGACACTGACAATCGTGGGATGCGAAAATAGGAACACAACAATTACAGGTCACATCCGTCACAATTCCGTGGACACGACAAGGCTATTCCTACAACGCAAATGGTGACCAAAACCGACACCAGCCGTATGACAACCGTTGGCAGAGTAGTAATAGTTACAGAGAAAGATCGCATTTCCGTAATAATGAATGTGACAGAGACAATCATAGAAACAGACAATATGGCAACCAGAACTATTATTATCACGGGAGACAGAATAAATTCAGACGCAACGATCCACCGTGCAGTGATAATTCAGGGAGAAATTCTCCACCACTTAACCAACAAGAAAGAAACTACAGGAACTACCAACATGACGACAGACGATATAATCATAACGACAGACCTGAATTTCATCAGAATTAGCGGGATTGAAACAGGGCTGGACCCTCTCGGCAAGGTGAATTTGTAGAAGTTAGGTCTCCTAATCCCAATAACGACGCACGCCAACAAGGAGATAGCAGACAATGAATTGCACTGCAGGCAGCCACGTGCGCCCGCTGGCTCCGAGAAAAATAACATAAGACGCTAACCTTGACAAAAATTTTAGCATTCCTTACCGACGTACACAACATGATAATTGCTTTGAAGTTGAAATTCTGCATACTAGGAAGAGTAAAGGATTGCACCACATTTCACATGTATAACCGTTTATTGAGAGACAATCTGCTTTTTAACTTAGTCTTTGCCTTAAAATTTTTCACTTCATGCTACTAGTACAATTTGTCACACTGAGAAACTGTTAACATGAAACAATGTTTTGAAGTTAACTATCCAGTATAGAACCTAGGGAACATATTTAGACAATATTTACAAGTGTATTGTTATAGTGAACAGACGACACAGTGTTATTGTGTGTGTACATTCTTGCGTGTTATTTGCATGATTATGTAACGACTATAAGGCTCACATACTTAGAACACGCACCGGTACTGCCAATGAGATTTTAATGCAACATTTTGGTTTACTTGAAAATACATTCTGGATTTAAAGTGCTTTCTGAGTGATACCAGGTGACACAGTGGTTAGTTTATTTGACAGCTACACGATTATATCACGATGCTACTAATGAGTGACAAAATTTATATTATTGCTTTTGCGCTGTATCTGTTTTATATCTGCACAGTTTTTCTGAATTCTCCTGCAAAGTAAAACATGTTTTAGTAGTAACTTTTGTGGTATAGCTACAATGAGACAGCCTTTTCCGTAGCACAACAATATGTTACAGCACAGTACTTTCTTCATCACGGCAATAAGCGTAATAACTAAGATATCTACACGCAATGCATTTCACTTTTGTTTATGAGGAGGTGAGTACATTGACTTCAGCAGAACTTTCCTTACAGAGGATGATAACTACGACAGTTCCACAGAATTATCTTACAGCAAGACGCAGATTTAGCGTTAATTTTGTACTTAAAACATTTATTTTTAAAGATTTTTGAATTACAATGATACAAAGGTTTTCCATGATACTTTCATTCCATTGCTGTAATCTGTAACACCTGAGGTTATAATTACATTAATCCTCAGGGGGTACACGCTTACTTTGTGTACCACGTGTTTGGCAAGCACAAGGAGCCCTAGCTAATATGGTATTTGCTTATACAACTTTACACATCGGTACCATATTTCTCTAACACTGAATTGCACAGCTATCTGATTATTTAACAGAGAAACAAAAAATTTTTTACAATGTCAGTGACACATGTTTACGCAATTACACAGTTGGATAACTTCACACTTACGACATTGTATTTTGTCTGTACTTTGTGAACTGTTCACATTTTTTTGGAACCATTGTGATACTATGAGAGTGTTGAATGATGTATCTGGTATGGGATCATGAGTTTTAAAGTACGTTTGAGGTAGATGACACTATTGAAATGAGCAGAGAATTTTTTTAGGTTTTGAAATTATTGGAGGAAGCTACGACGATTTTGAGATTTGACTGAGGCGTTATGATGTTATTATTACAACGAAGATGTGTATTATGCTGTTGAGGTATGTTTATGATCAATAAGATGATGCTACCATATCTGAGGAATGTGAGTATGTGTTTATATGTATATGAATGATGAATAGAAGTTAGGGACTCTGGTTTATGAAAAAAGATGTTGGAAACCAAGAATCGTACTTTAAGAGTTATGAAATGTGTGTAAATGCGTGAATGTATCACAATGCCGGCGAAAATTTTTTGGAATCTGTTATATTTATAGGATTTTGTTTCTACACATTTGTAATGCAAATTTTCGACCTGTGAAATTTTTTTATATGAGACTGTCACTGTTATCGTAAATATTTCGGTAAGAAAGTTAAGTGACCTTCACGTAATGCGTCCTGGGTGCCCAGCTGATCCACCTGCCTGGAGAAAAAGCCATTAGGTGGGGAAAAGAGAGGTCATTAACCTCGCTATTGACATTCCTTTCTAGAAAGCATCGCAAATACGACACGCTCATTACTTGGAAAGATACTTACATCTGTACACCTGATTATGACAAGCGTCTTTCTACGAGACTTGAGAGAATTTCTACTGACTTATGAAATGCCACATGACTATTGAATGATATTTTTATGCTTCGCTCTAGATAGTTGCTTATTTCATTTGATATCTGGTTTCCAGCTGTGTTGCAGCATTGGTTTCATAAAATAAAATTAAATGCATTTGCTAAGGTGAACACTTTCTGTCAACAGATCTATTAAATAATAATTTTATGATCCACATTCTCCGAAAAAGCAACACTTGGAAAGGAAAGAACAATAAGAAGGGACTAATAACAGTAACTGCATACATAATTTTCTTTTCAAGTACTTGGTAATTTTTTGTAGAATAAGTTTTTGTGGTGCACCACTTTAATTACATAGACGTTAAGATGTGAATAGACATTTCCCTTATCTGCACTGTTGTCTTTAGTGTACTATTTTTCTGCTTGTGAGTTTCTCACGTTTAGATATAATTTATTACACTTGCTGCTGCTGTTTGCCAGGCGTAGTGCTACTGAATTTCACTTTGTATTACTCTGTTAGGCCAGTTTTACTACTGATTTATTTTTCTTATTTGCTGCGCATTGTCTTATATAAGTTGTAATGTAGCATTTGCTTTGCTAAGTTAGATATACTGCTGCTTGCTTTGCCAATTTCCATTTTTTTTGTCATTGCTGTTTGTGTTAATTGTTTTGTGCTGCTGCATTGCCTCATCCCTTAGTTTAGCATCTGAGTGCAGTAGATTTAAGTTAGCTTAAAATGGGGTAGGCTATATAAGAGAACGAGTTGTGATGAATTGGAAGAAATGCATTGAGAAGCTATAAGAAAATGGTTTGGCCAAAAAAGTATTTTGAAAAAGGATATGATCAAAAAAGTGGGGTTTAGGGACAACAGGTTTAGATAAGAGTTTCTTAGCAATAAATGATGAGGTAAGATAATGGAAAATAAATAATGAGGTAAGAAATATGTGAACATATAAATACAGAAAGCATGCTTGGATAGGATTTTTTTGATGGAAACAAATGTTGAAATAAGATGAAAGATCTATGGAATGAAGTTTTGGGTTGGACTGCAGTACCAAATGTTACACTGAAAACAAACCCTGTCCTTTCCTCCTGTGTTATTCTGCTATGTATTTGTGAACTCTTGTGCATTTGTGTTTTTTCTGTCTTTATGTGTTTAGCTAGTAAGATTTATGTTGTAGAATTTTTCTGGTACTAAGCTACATTCACTATGATGAGGAATACTGTTATTCTCAAATATAATTTGCATTAATAATATGTTATATACTTTGTAAAGATGTTTAGACATTATTAATTCTGTTCTGTTTCAATGCTCATGTGTGAAATTAATATTTCGAAAACTATTCTCATTATTTTATATATTTACTTATGTCATAATTCCTGTAACACTAATGTATATCTTTATTTCTATTCTTTTGTAAAGCCTGTGTTACTACAAATGTTATCTGTACTGTTATGTTATTTAATGATGTATTTTTTACCTTTGTAATTGTATTCTTATGCTGTAAATTTATAATTGTATAGACACCAGTTCTTCAAATTAAGTTTCATTTCACTGCACATGTTGTTGTTGGTCATAGTATATGCACAATATGTGAGAAGTTGGGACCATTACTGTTTGCCCGTGTGTTGATAATTCAGCAAGGGACTGGTTAACAGCATTGCTGGTTCTAAGGGCAAACCCAAAAACTTTGTGAGTGCACAAGTGGTGGTTTATGGACTTGCTATATTGTCCACAAGACTCTTCGATGGTGATTGTGCACCTGCACAGTCGCAACAGATGGCTGCTGGCCGTCTCTACAAGGACTACAGTGGGTCTGCATCTTTGCTGGCCCATTACCTGTCTGCATGTCAAGAGTCAGCACTTTCTTTCTGTTGAAAGGACAACACTACTTCTTCAAGACTGCATGGAAATCCACTACTTCTGTGCGCAATTTCTTTTACTAATGAGACTTTGTGAAAAAAACTGTAATTACTATTGTGATAAATGATCAGGACTGTCTTTATGAGAACAATTTTTGCTTTTGACCAACAGTGTATCAATAAGTGTGTGCATTTGATATCTTTGTTATTGTAACTATGAAATTTTTTTTCAAATCTGTATTGGCCACTGCAACAATTTGTAAAATTTTTTGTTGGGAGCCTTCTATGTAAGTAGGCTGTTTAGGTTTTTATGTCGGTAACGCTACGTAGCGCTCTATATGAAAATCACTGGCTGTGCTGTGTGCAGCCTGTGGCTGGGTGGCATTGTTGGAATTTGCTATTGTAGTGTTGGGCAGTTGGCTGTTAACAGTGTGTAGCGTTGCGCAGTTGGAGGTGAGCCGCCAGCAGTGGTGGATGTGGGGAGAGAGATGGCGGAATTTTGAGAGCGGACGATCTGGACGTGTGTCCATCAGAAAGAGTAAATTTGTAATATTGGATATCATGGACTGATATATATATTATGACTTTTGAACACTATTAAGGTAAATACATTGTTTGTTCTCTATCAAAATCTTTCATTTGCTAACTATGCCTATCAGTAGTTAGTGCCTTCAGTAGTTTGAATCTTTTATTTAGCTGGCAGTATTGGCGCTCGCTGTATTGCAGTAGTTCGAGTAACGAAGATTTTTGTGAGGTAAGCGATTCATGAAAGGTATAGGTTATTGTTAGTCAGGGCCATTCTTTTGTAGGGATTATTGAAAGTCAGATTGCGTTGCGCTAAAAGTACTGTGTGTCAGTTTAAGCACAGAGATGTGTAATTTTTCTAAGGGGACGTTTCAAATTACTCCTAATAATCTCATAGTTTTCTTATTGCCTTAGTTCTATTTTAACTGACAGTTTTCTAATATCTCCCCATTTTCAAATTTTTTTTCCTTGGTGTGAGCTTATGTGATTGAGCGGGTGGTCATGGGTGAGACTGAGACAGAGTGAATGCGATTTTATCCTAGATTTCCTTTATCTCATTTTTTTACGTTATAACCACATTTTCGTATTGATCTTAGTGTGGGCGCTAGTATCCTCGATTTGGGTTCCCCTGAACCATAAATACGAACAGACGAACACCAGAATAACATCCCGCGTTCTCTCACTCCTATTGAACGCAAAATGATGTTCGCAGTGACCAGTACAGTACATTTATGAATATACTTTTCCTTTAGACGAATCCATTGTTTTTACATTCTATGCAACTGAAGAGGAAAATCTGTTGTCAGACACAATAGCTTTTAAGGCCTTAGATTGTGTACGTCGGAATCTGCAGAGCTTCTTTACCGACTGTCGGACGTGTGACGACGTTGTCAGTACACAAAAGGCGTCTAGCAAAGTAGTCGGCAGGAGAGACTGAAAGCAGGGACCAACCACATACAGAAAAAACACGCGCAGTACGAAAAGGTGGCTGAGATATCTGTATTGCTGGGTCATTCTTTTAGCTGAGCGTGGTGCGAAAAGGTGACTGAAAGATCTGTTTTTCTGAGTCATTCTTTTAGCTGAGCGAGGGCCGTTTCGAGAATATTTTTCCACGGAACCGACAAGCGACATATTAGTGTCCCCCCTCCACCCCCTCCTTTTCCTCGTCAACCTCAGACATTAGATATTACTCAAGCTCTTGGTAAGACCACTTTAAGATAAATGTTACAACATTTAAATTAATTACGGTAAACGTGAAATGGTGCGCATGGTGCAGAAAGATATCAGCAATTTTCGTGACGCACCAGAGATGCGCAACGGTATTTAATGGGATTAAGGCAGACGAAATGTCTTCACAAAGCTGTGTTTTTGTAAATGTTGTACAGTACAGAGGACTCGACAATCACCAGCAGGTTAGTCGACACTCTACTGCAATTGTCATTTCCTTAGAGATCGTGTCACTTTTATTTCTTTTATTATTATCTGTTGATCGCGATGACAAAAAATTGCAGAAAAGGAATTCAGTTTTTCGTATAAAATTCGTATCATTTTTAGAAACCAGTAACCAAGGTCAGCAACAAATAAATAAAATCAACTCTTTTATGCATTAGCAATGTTTCATCTCTCGAACAGACGATTGTAGCTGTAGGGAGGTCATCACCTAAGACCACAGTAATCTTATTTGGAGAAACAGCATCTCTAAAAGGCTATTCGTTGGTTCTGGAAGGCGACGTAAAAACAACATCCATAGCCCTCACTTGTTTTTTTCGATTGTGCTTAATAAGTGGCAACCAATTTGTTTTCCTTCTTTCTTTTTTTTCAGACGCGTTTTTGTCGGTCGGTTCATTGTTATGAAGGCGTCACAATAATGATCGACAACGAGACACGGAACAATACATTAGCATTCTAGGAGACTAATCACTGTGGTCTGGAACTAAACGTTGCTGCGACATTGAGTGTCACTGTCGGCTATGCAGTGGGGAAAGAGAGAAGGCAGGCGCCACAGCTGGCTAGGGCACGGGGTACTGTGTTCGTAAACAGTGTATTAGTTATCACTGAGCACTGTTGAAGCGCTCGGTATTTTGCTGTGCAGGGGAACTCAGTGCCCTAAGGTTAATAATATCCAATGACGAATATTTTACTCATTTCCGTAGTTGATTGGTACCGTTCACACTTCCCACGCGGTGCACTTGGGTTTGATTACTGGTGACAGCATCAACTTAAATTGTCATCTCTGTCACTGAAATGCTGTCAGACGAAAATATTTGCATCAAGCTCTAACCAACACGGGATTTACCATTTATTTATCTGTGAACATTACAATAAATACTGTTTGTTGTGCAAGGAAAAATCAAAAAGTTTCCGTTCAAAGGCCGTACGATCCAGAATCGGTAAGCCGATCAGGTAAAATCGCCGTTTGCATTAAGTCAATCATCCCACAGACGCACCAGGTTGAAGATACCCGTTTACAAAAAAGGACGTGTCCTGCTGCGTGAAGAAGTCAACAACTGCCTGCTGCACATCCTCGTCCGACAAGAATCGTAGACCCGTCAAGGCCCTTTTTATGAGATCAAAGGCTTGTCCCATGGGGTCAGATCAGGCCTAGAGGGTGGGTGTTCGAGTGTCTCCATAGTGGAAGGGACTGGCTTCACAAATCGACCGACGTCTTGTGTCGAATCGAGACCACCAACATTCTACAACGGTGGTTTTCGACAGACACGTTGCCCCTTACAGATTCTTTTTTCTCCGATGCATATCTACAGGTGTTTCGTTCAAATGGTTCAAATGGCTCTAAGCACTATGGGAGTAAACATCTGAGCTCATCAGTCCCCTAGACTTAGAACTACTTAAACCTAACTAAGGACATCACACACATCCATGCCCGAGGCAGGATTCTAACCTGCGACAGTCGCAGCAGCGCGGTTCCAGACTATAGTGCCTAGAACCGCTCGGCTACAGCGGCCGGCTACAGGTGTCTGTCCTTCGGCAGCCAAGGAAAGAATAACGGTGAGTTGGGTTTGTCTGGACTTATCTGACGACAATTCTGTCATAGTTCATGTTTCCGTATTTACCGCACGCTCGTCAGAGAGACGCAAATGACACACTAACCCTTTACTTACGTGTCAGTGCTTATGTACCTGCATCGGAGTTGCGCTACGTTGTATATAAGATGCAGCAATGCCGTCAAAGAGAAAATTTTGATCGCATCTCATGTACAGGGTGTTATTTTAACTTGAAACAACTAGATATCTTGAAAACGACGCATCATGCGAAAATTATGTTGTAGGTGAAAAGTTACCATTAATAAAGGGGACATCTGTCTGTGCTACAGCTGGCCACCTCACAACCACACTTCCTGCATGGACGAGGTCAGCTCTGTATTTTAAAACGGAAACTCCCCATTTTTATTGCGTATTCGGATTCTACGCAATAAAATACGTATGGTTTACTCGAACCATACCCATTCGTGGTAGATGCCGCTGTAATCGACAAATATCAGTTGCGACTGTTTTCGTAGTTAAGAATCGAATTACTTGATTCTACGTTTCATTTCCAATGGTTTACACTGGTATGCCCCCGTGCTGGAGACTCCTGCACCCAGCGCAGCCAAGTTTCTCTTAGACCGGTAAAGACTTAACGCTCGAGAAAATCGACCATAGTATCGGAAACCGAATGAGCTATTACCGAAGAAGAACTAAGTTACAGTAACAGTATAACTCTTTCTGTGAAACCCGGCACGTAAGGGAGGGTAGCGACGTGGGAAAAGTTCTCGATCGTTGAACTTTATGAAGTTTGCTACGTGCTTGGAATAGTATACATTGGTGAAATAGGAAGTACTGTCAGCACACGCCTAACGGAATACAATGGGTACATGTGATATACAAAACAATATAAGTCAGCAGTAGAGGAAGTTTGAGACGAGTGTTGCAAAACTTTATAGTTGCGGGAGACTTACGTACTGACTAGGGAGCCACTTACCTCTTCGAGAAATATGGGGGAGACGATTGAAAATACCAACACGTGGTACACACCATTTTAAGTAAAACTGGGGAAGCCTCACAGTCTGTCCAACCGATTCTGTTCACACGCAAATTATTTTTGTAATACATTGATTGAACCAGATTAACATTCATACAAGTGGTTCTCTTTTCTCCAAAGGTCTCTTTAATTGTCCTGTAGGCAGTATCTATCTTACCCCTAGTGAGATAAGCCTCTACATCCTTACATTGGTCCTCTAGCCATGCCTGCTTAGCCATTTTGCACTTCCTGTCGATTTCATTTTTGAGACGTTTGTATTACTTTTTGCCTGCTTCATTTACTGATTTTTATATTTTCTACTTTCGTCAATATAATTCAATATTTCTTCTATCACCCAAGGATTTCTGTTAGCCCTCGTCTTCTTACCTACTTGATCCTCTGCTGCCTTCACTACTTCATCTCTCAAATCTACCCATTCTTCTTCTACTGTATTTCTTTTCCCCATTCCTGTCAATTGTTCCCTTATGCTCTCCCTGAAACTCTGTGCAACCTCTGGTTTAGTCAGTTTAACCATGTCCCATCTCCTTAAATTCCCACATTTTTGCAGTTTCTTCAGTTTTTGTCTACAGTTCATAACCAATAGATTGTGGTCAGAGTCCACATCTGCCCCTGGAAATGTCTTACAATTTAAAACTTGGTTCCTAAATCTCTGTCTTACCATTATATAATCTATCTGAAACCTGTCCAGGCTTCTCCCATGTATACAGTCTTCTTTTATGATTCTTGAACCAGGTGTTAGCTATGATTAAGTTGTGCTCTGTGCAAAATTATATCAGGCGGCTTCCTTTTTCATTTCTTAGCCCCAATCCATATTCACCTACTACGTTTCCTTCTCTCCCTTTTCCTACTACCGAATTCCAGTCACCCATGATTATTAAATTTTCGTCTCCCTTCACTATCTGAATAATTTCTTTTGTCCCATCATACATTTCTTGAATTTCTTCGTCAGCTGCAGAGCTAGTTGGCATATAAACTTGTACTACTGTAGTAGGCATGGGCTTCGTGTCTGTCTTGGCCATAATAATACGTTCACTATGCTGTTTGTAGTAGCTTACCCGCACTCCTATTGTTTTATTCATTATTAAACCGACTCTTGCATTATCCCTATTTGATTTTGTATTTATAACCCTGTATTCGCCTGACCAAAAGTCTTGTTCCTCCTGCCACCGAACTTCACTAATTTCTACTATATCTAACTTTAACCTATCCATTTCCCTTTTTAAATTTTCTAACCCACCTGCCCGATTAAGGGATCTGACATTCCACGCTCCGATCCGCAGAACGCCAGTTTCCTTTCTCCTGATAACGACGTCCTCGTGAGTAGTTCCCGCCCGGAGATCCGAATGGCGGACTATTTTACCTCCGGAATATTTTACCCAAGAGGGCGCCATCATCATTTAACCATTCAGTAAAGCTGCATGCCCTCGGGAAAAATTACGGCTTTAGTTTCCCCTTGCTTTCAGCCGTTCGCAGTACCAGGACAGCAAGGCCGTTTTGGTTAGTGTTACAAGGCCAGATCAGTCAATCATCCAGACTGTTGCCCCTGCAACTACTGAAAAGGCTGCTACCCTCTTCAGGAACCACACGTTTGTCTGGCCTCTCAACAGATATCCCTCTGTTGTGGTTGCACCTACGGTACGGCTATCTGTATCGCTGAGGCACGCAAGCCTCCACACCAACGGCAAGGTCCATGGTTCTTGGGGGAAAATCTGGTGTAAAGAAACACAAACGCGATGATTGGTCAGAAGCCGTAGCAAACGTACACTGGTGTTGTTACACTCTTGGATGTAGGTCCTACTTATGTACTAGATATCTTATTACTAAGTAACGTTAAATGAAACTTAAAGATATTCAAATGTACGAGGGCAGTTCAATAAGTAATGCAACACATTTTTTTTCTCGGCCAATTTTGGTTGAAAAACCGGAAATTTCTTATAGGCGCTTGCAGAATGTCTACGGTGATCTGGCAGTGGACAAAAGCACGGTGAGTCGTTGGGCAAAGCGCGTGTCATCATCGCCGCAAGGTCAAGCAAGACTGTCTGATCTCCCGCGTGCGGGCCGGCCGTGCACAGCTGTGACTCCTGCAATGGCGGAGCGTGCGAACACACTCGTTCGAGATGATCGACGGATCACCATCAAACAACTCAGTGCTCAACTTGACATCTCTGTTGGTAGTGCTGTCACAATTGTTCACCAGTTGGGATATTCAAAGGTTTGTTCCCGCTGGGTCCCTCGTTGTCTAACCGAACACCATAAAGAGCAAAGGAGAACCATCTGTGCGGAATTGCTTGCTCGTCATGTGGCTGAGGGTGACAATTTCTTGTCAAAGATTGTTACAGGCGATGAAACATGGGTTCATCACTTCGAACCTGAAACAAAACGGCAATCAATGGAGTGGCGCCACACCCACTCCCCTACCAAGAAAAAGTTTAAAGCCATACCCTCAGCCGGTAAAGTCATGGTTACAGTCTTCTGGGACGCTGAAGGGGTTATTCTGTTCGATGTCCTTCCCCATGGTCAAACGATCAACTCTGAAGTGTATTGTGCTACTCTTCAGAAATTGAATAAACGACTTCAGCGTGTTCGTAGGCACAAAAATCTGAACGAACTTCTCCTTCTTCATGACAACGCAAGACCTCACACAAGTCTTCGCAAACGAGAGGAGCTCACAAAACTTCAGTGGACTGTTCTTCCTCATGCACCCTACAGCCCCGATCTCGCACCGTCGGATTTCCATATGTTTGGCCCAATGAAGGACGCAATCCGTGGGAGGCACTACGCGGATGATGAAGAAGTTATTGATGCAGTACGACGTTGGCTCCGACATCGACCAGTGGAATGGTACCGTGCAGGCATACAGGCCCTCATTTCAAGGTGGCGTAAGGCCGTAGCATTGAATGGAGATTACGTTGAAAAATAGTGTTGTGTAGCTAAAAGATTGGGGAGTAACCTGGTGTATTTCAATGCTGAATAAAACAACCCCTGTTTCAGAAAAAAAATGTGTTGCATTACTTATTGAACTGCCCTCGTATTAACAGCCATCAACGTTTTTCTTAATCACACTTTAGCTACATAGTTTTTATTTCAAACATTGTGTACAGTCACAGCCTCTGTAGCTGATAATGCACACTATGAAAGTGGTTGAGGTTGCCTTCTGTTCCGCAGTGAAACACGTGACTGGAAAACAGTTAAAAAGTGCCGAGAAACAGGACATTGTTAATGTTTTTCATCAATTGTACGAAGATAATCGGCTTTGAAGTTTTCCCAAGTGCTGTATGTAATGCTGGTGAATAGCAAAACCACCTTGAAAGTGTAGCACAGTAGGTAGCGTAATGGCGTATGAACCAAATGTGGTTGTTCGCGCTGTGGTTCAAACTATCATTTTTTTTCTCGTTCAATTTGAAATACCTACATCTCGTAATTATAAAACTCATCACCATTTTTTATGAATTATGCACGACTTCTTGTTTCTAATTACATATTGGAAGCGAAATTCCTGTTTCCGTTTCCAATACAAATTCTTAATTATCGATGTTTTATGAAAGATTGTTCATAAAAGTTGTTGAAATTAAGAAAACATAACAATTTAATTTTTAAAGCGAAAATTAAATAAACCAACTCCTGTGTATCTGGACTGTGCCCATCGATTTACACCACGTATCGTAGAAACATGAAAAACAATCATTTTCACAGCATCGAATACATCGTACAAACGCTGCATTTTTACATTTGCTACTGCACCATTACAATATGATCCCAACAGAACTGACCTGGAGCCAAACTGCGGGACTGGGCCCGAGCAGTAACAAGACTGTTAAGCTGCCAGACGTACTGGAACTAAAGCACCCAGCTTTTTCACACGTCACTGCCGATTGCTGGCGGGATATAGAACAGCTCATCATAAAAGAAGAAAAGAAAATGCTGCGCCTGGTTGGCTTCGTGGATTCTGTTGTTGATAAACTCTTTAACAACGTAGCAAGTGACACTTGCAAACTGAAATGTATTTCTTTGTTTCGGATAAGGAAGGAGCTAAGGGATCACCAGACGACAGACTGTAAATAATACCTTCAGTGGCTTGAATATTTAACTGTACGGTGAAATCTCTTACGTTACCTACAGCTTATGCAGAAAAATTACCCTGTAGTTAAGTCAGGAATTTTCGTTATTCTTGTTTTAAATACAACAGTATGTTAGCTAAAAACGATAACGTGTTGCGATTTTCGTCTAGTCGTCTAAGGAGCGTTTTGTGGGTGATTTGCAGTGTATTATTTCATTCCGCTTAAAAATTAAATGACATTCGAAGCTGTATTTCTCCTCTGCGCCTCTCTTTTTACACGTGAACTGCAGCTGGCCACATCACTGCAGGCTAGCTGTACCAGCTGAACGGCCAGTGCTGTCCAACTTAAATGCGCCAGTATTATCGCTAAGTCAATGTGCGAGTAAAGCAGAGCACAAAACGTACCTTATTATCGTACTTGACAGTACTCGAGACAGCTTGTCTATAGTCCCACGTGAAATGCAAATACAATGAGGTTCCAGCAAATGCGCAAGAATACATAATGCAATGTTTACATCAGGTTTATTCTTATACTGAATGCACTATAGCTCTGGTATCTTTTGATCCGACCTTTACACGGAACAAAATTTTCACCCGTATTACTTTCTGCCAGATCGAATGAATAGGCTGCAGTAATATTTGATGCCCCATAGCAAAGACACATTCATCGTGATTAGCAATTCCGTAATTCATTCCGAGACTACCAAGACTTACACATATAAAAGCACAAAGAACGAACAACAACATATTGTGAAGATAACCATAATTAAGTTATTGAACAGCATAACGCCTTTCAAGAACACTGAAGGCTTTCCCGAGATTCCCCAGTCATATACCTGAGTGTTGCTTTGTGTAAACAATACATAGCACACAGCAGCACGGAAGCTGAGTGACTCACCGCCCATGCCGACTAAATTTGAACTTGTCTGGTTTCCACTTAGACTGTGAGACAGAGCTAGCTAATTTACGGTGTTTCAGAGTGCATATTTTTCACTTATAACTCAAATAGACGAATAACGACAGAGTACAGTAGCTTTAAACATTATCGCATCAGGATTGAGCAGCTCCGTCTGTAAAAAGCAGCACAACAATAGAACAAGCATCTTCCGCCTTCCACGACGAATCTTGCGCTGTTTTGAAGACTTTCTTCTTGGAATACTAATCAAGCACGGTGTGCAGGATAGCTTATGTGGTATTTGTAGGCTAGGAGACAGATACAATGGGGAAGAAAGGTGTGTGTGTGGCGGGGGGGGGGGGGAGGGGGGGAGGGAAGTTTCAAATATTTCAAATGGCTCTGAGCACTATGGGACTTAACTTCTCAGGTCATCAGTCCCCTAGAACTTAGAACTACTTAAACCTAACTAACCTAAGGACATCACACACATCCATGCGCGAGCAGGATTCGAACCTGCGACCGTAGCGGTGGCGCGTTTCCAGAGTGTAGCGCCTAGAACCGCTCGGCCACCCCGGCCGGCGGGGAGGGAAGGAGTCGTGAATTTATTGACATAACAAATTCCGTCTGGCAGTAACATACGGAGGCCCGGCCGGTTGGCCGTGCGGTCTAACGCACGGCTTCCCGGTCGGAAAGGAGCGCCGGTCTCCGGCACGAATCCGCCCGGCGGATTTGTGTCGAGGTACGGTGAGCTGGCCAGTCTATGGATGGTTTGTAGACGGTTTTCCATCTGCCTCAGCAAATGCGGGCTGGTTCCTCTTATTCCGCCTCAGCTACACTATGTCGGCGATTGCTGCGCAAATAAGTTCTCCACGTACGCGTACACTACCATTACTCTACCACGCAAACATAGGGGTTACACTCGGCTGGTGCAAAACTTTCTCTGGGGGTTCACCGGGAGCCGAACCGCACAATAACCCTGGGTTCAGTGTGGGGCGGCGGAGGGGTGAAGTGAACTGCGCTATTCGTCGTGGGGTTGTGGACCACTGCGGCTGCGGCGTGGACGGAGCCTCTCCGTCGTTTCTAGGTCCCCGGTTAACATAACATAACATACGGAACGTCAGAGGACAATTATTTGCGTGTGATTCTCGAGGCAGGTTAAGAACTGTAAGTGATGATGAAGAGTTCGGATTCTAGGTACTGAGATAATACGATGAAGAACTTGAATACAAGTTAGCAAGACAAATACTTGATGGAACACATTAATCGGGACAATCCTGTAAAGTTACAAAGAAAATAGGTTAAAATGCAGTTTATTTTGAGCCTACGTATTAGGTTACAAATGATACCTGTTATCGTGAGAGTGAGGAACATGATGTGCTTCATATTTTATGTTTATTTTACTGTGGGTGAAGTTACATTAACAAAAATTTGGACAAATCACTTTCATCTATAACAGATTCGAATAATTAATTCATACCGTCAACATAACTGTCACATGTCCACTTTCTTATAATACACATGAAATTCTTATTCTAGGAAATATATAAGGTGCCTGTAAAAGTTTACCCTGACAGCAAAACTGTGTAGCTCAATATTGGATACAGTAAATGAAACATGGGTTATACCACGTATGCCTTTCAAGACACTGAGGTGACAAAATTCATGGGATGCCTCCTAATATCGTGTCGGACGTGGCTGGGAATCACCATGTCGTTGGAAGTACCCCACAGAAAAACTGAACCATGCTGCCTCTACAACCGTTAATACTTGCGAAAGTATTGCGTTGCAGGATTTTGTAAACGAGATGACCCTCTATTAAGTCCCATAAATGTTCGATGGGATTTGTGTCGGGCGATTTGGGTGGCCATATCATTCGCTCGAATTGTCCTTAATATTCTTCAAACCAACTACGAAAAATTCGGCCCGGTGAAATGGCACATTGTCATTCATACAAATTCCATTTTTGTCTGCGAACATGTAGACTATAAATGGCTGAAAATGGCTTTCAGATAACCGAACATCATCATTTCCAGTCAATGATCAGTTCAGTTGAACCAGAGGACCCAGTTCATTACATCTACATCTACGAATATACTCCGCTATCCACCAAGCGGTGTGTGGAGGAGGGCACAATTCACGCCAAAGTCAAATTCCCCCCCCCCCCTCCCCCCTCTGTTCCACTCGCGGATCGCGCGAACGAAAAACGACTGTCTGAACGCCTCAGTACGAGCTCTTATTTCCCTTATCTTTGAATGGTGATCATTGCGCGATTTGAAAGCTGGTGGTAATAATATATGCTCTACATCCTCGGTGAAGATCGGATTTCGGAATTTAGTGAGCAGCCCCTTCCGTTTAGCGCGCCGTCTATATGCAAGTGTGTTCCACTTCAAACTTTCTATGTGATCTGTAACGCTCCCGCAATGGCTAAATGTACCAGTCACGAATCTTGCCGCTCTTCTTTAGACCTTCTCAATCTCTTGAATCTGACCCAACTGGTAAGGGTCCCATACAGACGAACAATATTCTAAGACTGGACGAACTAACGTACTGGAAGCTATTTCCTTTGTTGAAGGACTGCATCACTTCAGGATTCTACCAATAAACCGCAAGCTAGAGTTTGCCTTACCCGTTACCTTTGTAATCTGATCATTCCATTTGAGATCATTTCGAATAGTCACACCTAGATACTTCGCGGATGTTACCGCTTCCAGAGACCGGGCATTTATTTTGTACTCGTACATTAACGGGGATTTTCGCCTTGTTATACGCAGTAGGTTACACTTAATAATATTGAGAGATAACTGCCAGTCATTACGAGGTGCACTCAAGTTCTAAGGCCTCCGATTTTTTTTCTCCGGACTGGAAAGAGATAGAAACATGCGCATTGTCTTAAAATGAGGCCGCGTTCATTGTCAATACGTCCCAGAGATGTCAGCACCGTATGGCAGATGGAATTTTACTGCCAGCGGCGAGAATGAGAACTGTTTTAAATACTTAAAATGGCGACGTTTTTCCTTACTTGAACAGCGTGCAATCATTCGTTTTCTGAATTTGCGTGGTGTGAAACCAATTGAAATTCATCAACAGTTGAAGGAGACATGTGGTGATGGAGTTATGGATGTGTCGAAAGTGCGTTCGTGGGTGCGACAGTTTAATGAAGGCAAACATCGTGTGACAACAAACCGAAACAACCTCGGGCTCGCACAAGCCGGTCTGACAACACGATCGAGAAAGTTGAGAGAATTGTTTTGGGGGATCGCCGAATGACTGTTGAGCAGATCGCCTCCAGAGTTGGCATTTCTGTGGGTTCTGTGCACATAATCCTGCATGATGACCTGAAAATGCGAAAAGTGTCAGCCAGGTGGGTGCCACGAATGCTGACGGACGACCACATGGCTGCCCGTGTGGCATGTTGCCAAGAAATGTTGACGCGCAACGACAGCATGAATGGGACTTTCTTTTCGTCGGTTGTGACAATGGATGAGACGTGGATGCCATTTTTCAATCCAGAAACAAAGCGCCAGTCAGCTCAATGGAAGCACACAGATTCACTGCCACCAAAAAAATTTCGGGTAACCGCCAGTGCTGAAAAAATGATGGTGTCCATGTTCTGGGACAGCGAGGGCGTAATCCTTACCCATTGCATTCCAAAGGGCACTACGGTAACAGGTGCATCCTACGAAAATGTTTTGAAGAACAAATTCCTTCCTGCACTGCAACAAAAACGTCCGGGAAGGGCTGCGCGTGTGCTGTTTCACCAAAACAACGCACCAGCACATCGAGCTAACGTTACGCAACAGTTTCTTCGTGATAACAACTTTGAAGTGATCCCTCATGCTCCCTACTCACCTGACCTGGCTCCTAGTGACTTTTGGCTTTTTCCAACAATGAAAGACACTCTCCGTGGCCGCACATTCACCAGCCGTGCTGCTATTGCCTCAGCGATTTTCCAGTGGTCAAAACAGACTCCTAAAGAAGCCTTCGCCGCTGCCATGGAATCATGGCGTCAGCGTTGTGAAAAATGTGTACGTCTGCAGGGCGATTACGTCGAGAAGTAACGCCAGTTTCATAGATTTCGGGTGAGAAGTTAATTAGGAAAAAAATCGGAGGCCTTAGAACTTGAATGCACCTCGTACACCACTCATTAATTATATGTAAATACAACACACACAATTATGCAGCCACTACTAGCTTGCACAGTGCCCTGTTGACAACTTGACCCCATGGCTTCGTGGGGCCTGCCCCTCACTCCATCCCTACCTCTGATTTTTACTAACTTAAAGCCAGCCATAGTGGCCGAGAGGTTCTAGGCGCTACAGTCTGGAACCACGCGACCGCTACGGTCGCAGGTTCGAATCCTGCCTCGGGCATGGATGTGTGTGATGTCCTTAGGTTAGTTAGGTTTAAGTATTTCTAAGTTCTAGGGGGCTAATGACCTCAGAAGTTAGGTCCCATAGTGCTCAGAGCCATTTGAACCATCTGAACTAACTGAAAGCGCAGGCTATGTCATGCTGTTAGCTAGGACACTCGCGTCGCTCGTCTGCTGCCCTAGTCCATTAACGCCAAATTTCGCCGCACTGTCCTAGCGGATACGTTCGTAGCATGTCCCGCTTTGATTTCTGCGGTTATTTCGCGAGCGTTGCTTGTCTGTTAGCACTGACAATTCTCTACAAACGCCGCTGCCCTCGGTCGTTAAGTGTGGTCCGAGGTAATGCCTGAAATTTGGTATTCTCGGAACCCTCTTGACACTGGGGACCTCGGAATATTGAATTCCCAACGTTTTCCGGAATGGAATGGTCCGTCTGTCTAACTATAACTACCATTTCGCGTTGAAAGTCCGATAATTCCCGTCTTGTGGCCAAACTCACGCCGAATATCTTTTCAGAAAATGGTTCAAATGACTCTGAGCACTATGGGACTCAACTTCTGAGGTCATTAGTCTCCTAGAACTTAGAACTAGTTGAACCTAACTAACCTAAGGACATCACACACATCCATGGCCGAGGCAGGATTCGAAGGACATCTTTTCACATGAATCACGTGAGTACAAATAACAACTCTGCCAACGCAGTGCCCATTTATACCTTGTGTACGCGACACTGCCGCTATGTGTATTTGTGAATATCTATCCCACGACTTTTGTCACTTCAGTGTGTTACTGCTGAGTTCAAGTTTCAGTGCCATAGAGTGGGAACACAGTGCTGACTTGAAAGTAGTCAAGTAGAACTTATTTCGTGAAGTGCTAATACATGAGTGTGCTGAACCCTGTGAGGTTTCCTAGGCCCCCGGTAATTTTGTTCTCAGCTGTGCTCAGTTTCTAGGAAACGCACATGTCAACAACGTTTAACACAGTTCCGCGAATAGCCAGGGTTATCGGCTGCTGAACTCAGACTCCCGGAATGCTAAATAACGGCGCGACCCTCGACAGCTGCGACTCTGTGACTCACTTGGGCAACGCTGCTGACCTCCGGACCCGCGTTGCATCTGAGTCTGCGTGCACAACAGCCACAGCTGCCGAACCTAGTATTCCCCTTGTGCCTCTGCCAAAATACGAAATGGCTCTATCACAGTCAGTGAATACAACATGGCCGGCCGGAGCGGCCGAGCGGTTCTAGGCGCTACAGTCTGGAACCGCGCCACCGCTACGGTCGCAGGTCCGAATCCTGCCTCGGGCATGGATGTGGGTGATATCCTTAGGTTAGTTAGGTTTAAGTAGTTCTAAGTTCTAGGGGACTGATGACCACAGCAGTTAAGTCCCATAGTGCTCAGAGTCATTTGAAACATTTGAATACAACATGTGATCGCGAGAATAGTAGATTTTCAAGTAACATTAAAAACACAAAGTCTGTGTTATGCTCTTTTATTTCGACCTAACGAACGCTATCTCACCCGTTCTATTTGAGTAAATATTTCACAATTATCTTTGGAGTTACGTACCTGTATTCTGTAATTTAAAATGGAGTTGGAGTGTTGGCGGGAAGAGACCAAAGCCGGCCGCGGTGGCCGAGCGGTTCTAGGCACTTCAGCCCAGAACCGCGCGACTGCTACGGTCGCATGTTCGAATCCTGCCTCGGGCATGGATGAGGGTGATGTCCTTAGGTTAGTTAGGTTTAAGTAGTTCTAAGTTCTAGGGAACTGATGACCTCAGATGTTAAGTCCCATAGTGCTCAGAGCCATTTGAACCATTTTTTTGAAGAGACCAAACAGTGAGATCATCGGTCTCATCAGATTAGTGAACGACGGGGAAGGAAGTCGGCCGTGACCTTTCAAAGGAACCATTCCGGCATTTGCCTGGAGCGATTTAGCGCCGGACGTGGGATTGAACCGTCGTCCTCCCGAATGCGAGTCCAGTGTGTTAAACACTGCGCCAGTTCGCTCGGTATATTTAATATGTATGTGGTAACAGATGTACCATCAAAAAATCTAGGAATGTGTGAGAGGTACCTCTGTCCTAAGTCAGAAGAAAAAACGTCTTTGATTAGTCCGTCTGTACAGTCTTAAATTATATTGTCATGTTAAAGAAAAACCGGCCACGGCCCTATCGAAGACAGCATTGCTTTGCATTCCTCCCATCGTAAACCGGCGTACGCAGTTACTTTAACGTGGAACTCACAGCGCGGAGGAACATGACGTTTCTCGTGTACGCGAGGGGCGTTCAATATGTAATGCAATACTTTTTTTCTCGGCCGATTTCGGTCGAAAAAATGTGGAATTTGTTGTGGGACATCGTGGAATGTTTTAACTTCAGCCCATATTGTTTCATGAAGTTCCAATGGGTGGTGGCGCAACACGGATCCTTCAAAATGGCCTCTTAACGGATGTGCGTTCCAAGAAAACAGCTGTCATTAAATTTCTTTTGAAGGGAAAACCAGAGAGACCATCGCGGGTATTCAAAGGCACTTGTAGAATTCTACGAAGATCTATCAGTGAATACATGCACGGTGAGTCGCTTTTCATCATCACAACAAGGTCGCGCACAACTGTCTTAATGTTCCGCGTGGCGGCCGCTCACAGCTGTGAGTCCTGCAATGTTGGAACGTGCGGACACTCTCACTTCAGATGACAGAGAGATGCAAACGAACTTCTTCTTCTCCATGACAACGCAAGGACTCACGCGAGCCTGCATATCTGAGAGGAGCTCAAAAAACTTCATTGGACTGTTCTTCCCCCTCCACACTACAAACTGGATCCAGGACAAAACAAAATGAAACTAAGAACTCCAAAGGGTTGTAGAGAATGCCTAGAAGAATAAATTGAGGACAGAAACCCACGTCCTGAAACGTCAGCCAATAACGCTCCAGTGCGACGGGATAGTGAGAGGACTAACACCTACCACTAGGCCACCCGTTTGGCTTCTAATGTGTGTGTGTCTGGTGACTGTCCACAGATGTTGGGGGGACCGGAAAGTAATGTCGTTTTTATGAAGTTCCAACATGATGTAGGAGCGAGGTGCAGCAACTTGGATTACTAAATTTTATTGTTCCAGTTCCTGCCAATATATATTGAATTTTTTTTGAAAATACTCTGTATGCAATTGTGACAGAAACTGTAAAGAAAATAGACGTAATTTTTTACCTTAAATTCAAAAGGACAAATTATATTTAACTAACGATCTAATCATCTTACTCATCAACAATGTTTTGCAATGTAGTGTTCAAAAATGGTTCAAATGGCTCTGAGCACTATGGGACTTAACAGCTGTGGTCATCAGTCCCCTAGAACATAGAAATACTTAAACCTAACTAACCTAAGGACATCACACACATCCATGCCCGAGGCAGGATTCGAACCTGCGACCGTAGCAGTCGCGCGGTACCGGACTGCGCGCCTAGAACCGCGAGACCACCGCGGCCGGCTGTAGTGTTCAAATTTCCGATGCCAGATCGATAAAAATCAGTTGGTTCTGGAGCAAATTATCTAGAGATGGCATTTCGCACATCATCCACATTTTCACATTTTTTGCCAGGAAGATAATGTTCTAGCACCGGAAATTAACGGAAATCCGATGGTGCAATACATGACAAGTATGATGGGTGAGGCAATATCGCTCACCACAATTCGTTAAGTTTTTCCACGGCTGGTCTTCCGCATTGCGATCTTCCATCCTCCTGTTGCAGAATAACGGTTTTTCTGCTGACAATCGCTGGGCACTTTTCAATTAAAGATTGTTTTACTCGTTCCAGCTGTTCACAGTAGAGGTCTGGATTCTCAGTTTGTCCAGGTTTCAGTAATTCAAAATGAAAGACCCCGCGAACACTGCAATAAACACACAAAAGCGACTTTTTGGCGTGTAGACCTGGCTTAGCTGCACTTTGTGGCGAGCCATTCTGAGAAAGCCGCTGCCTTTCGCGTTTTGGCCCATTGTACATCTCCGGTGATCAAGCCATCAAAAAACGCTTCTGTATTGTGCTGCTGAAGCAATAAGTTGCATATGGTGGATCGGTTAGCTTTCTTTGTCTTTACTAATCTACTGCAAATGCGCTTGGATGGCCGCCCCTAATATGTCATTGTGTAAAGTCGTTGATATTTCTGAACGACAAGAGTCATAAAGATCAAAAGAACCATATTTGAACTTAGAAAACCATCTGCGGTGTTTACGAAGGTCTGATTCATTTGGATAAACATCGCCAATGTTTTTGATAGCAACTGTTGCGTTACGAACCCTGTGAAACTCATTACCGTACAATGCGTGTTTAACTGTCTCGTAAGTGCGGTGCTCTGTAGCTTCCAATATACACTTGGATCTGAAAGCACATCGCCACTGACTGTAATACATCATCCAAATTTAGATACTTGTCTTGTACACTAAGGTGACAAGTGTCATGGGATAGCTATAAGTACAAACACAGATGACTGTGATATCGTGCACACAAGGTATAAAAGGAGCAGTCATTTGTATCAGCTGATTTATGTGAAAAAGTTTCTGACGTTATTCTGGCCACACGATGGGAATTGAAAGCCTTTCAACGCGGAATGGTAGTTGGAGCTAGACGCATGAGATATTCCGTTTCAGAAATCGTTAGGGAATTCAGTATTCCGAGATCCACAATATCAAAAATGTGCCGAGAATACCAAATGTCAAGCATTACTTCTCACCACGGCCCTAATCTCTTGTTACTGCCGTCTAGTTTCTGTACAAGTTGTAAATAGACTTTCGCTCCCTATATTTTACTCCTGCCACCTTCAGAATTTCAAAGAGAGTATCCTAGTCAACATTGTCAAAAGCTTTAACTACATCTACAAATGCTATAAATGTAACTCTGCCTTTCCTTAACCTATCTTTTAAGATAAGTCTTAGGGTCTATACTGCCTCACGAGTTCCTACATGTTTCCAGACTCCAACTGATCTTCCCCGACGTCGGCTCCTATCAGTTTTTCCATTCTTCTATAAAAAATTGTTGTGAGTATCTTGCAACTATGACTTATGAAACTGATAGTTCGGTAATTTCCACAGTTGTCAGAAACTACCTTTCTTTGGAATTTCAATCACCACATTCTTCTTGAAGTTTGAGAGTATTTAGCCTGTCTGATAAATCTTGCGCACCAATGGAAGAATTTTGCCATGGCTGGCTCTCCCAAAGCTATCAGTAGTTCTGACGGAATACCGACTACTCCCGGGGTCTTGTTTCAACTTAGTTCTTTCAGAGATTTGTCAACTTCTCACAGTATCATATCTCCATCTCATCTTCACATATCTCCTCTTCCAGTTATATAATACTGCCTTTAGTTTCATCTCCCTTGTAGAGACCCTCTATATACCCCTCCCACCTTTCAGCTTTTCTTTCTTTGCTTAGGACTGGTTTCCCATTTGAGCTCCTGGTATTCATAGAGCTGCCCCTCTTTTCTCCAAAGGCCTCTTTAATTTTCCTGCAGGCGATATCTGTTTTTCCCCTAATGAAATATACTTCTAAATCATTACATTTGCCCTCTAGCCATTCCTGCTTAGCCATTTTGCACTTCCTGTCGATCTCATTTTTTCGACGTTCGTATTCCCTTTCGCCTGCTTTATTTATTGCATTTTTATATCTTGTCTTTTTGTCAGTTAAATTCAGTATCTCTTGTGTTATCCAATGATTCCTAGTAGACCTTGTCTTTTTACCTATTTGATCCTCTGCTGCCTTCACTATTTCATCTCTTAAAGCTGATTCGTTTTCAACTGTATTCCTTTCCCCTATTCTAGTCATCCATGGCCTAATTCTCCCTCTGACACTCTCAGAACCCTCTCGTTCTTTCAACTTATCCAGGTACCACCTTCTTAATTTCCTACCTTTTCCTATTTCTTCAGTTTTAATGTACAGAGTGGTCAGAGTCCATATCGGCCCCTGGAAATATCGTACAATTTAAAACCTGGTTTCTAAATCTTTGTATTAAAATTATATAGTCAGTTTGAAACCTTCCAATGTCTCCAAGTGTTTTCCATACACACAACATTCTTTCATGATGTTAGCAATGAAGAAATTATGCTCTGTGCAAAATTCTACTACCGAGCTTCCTCTTTAATTCCTTTCCCCTTGGCCTACTATTGAATTCCAGTACCCCTTCACTATTATATTTTCGTCTCCCTTAACTACCTGAATAATTTCTTTTATCTTGTCATATATTACTTCAATCTCTTCATGATCTGTGGAGCTTGATGGTCTTGCTGACAATCTTGTAAATCGTGACGACTTTCAACTGGATAAAAACTGGAATTCTATAATTAAAATTATCCAGTCACAGTGGAATCGATGGGGTCATTCGATACTCAATGATTAGAGCATCTCTTACTTCCACTGCTGAGGGCACCACACACAACTCAGCAGTCCTGTGCATGTTGTCACCTGATGCATGTGCCAAAAGACACTGGCACTATGCATGCACATGATTTGGGATAAACACTGTGAATGCACCTGGGACCCTATTCTATATCTTTCCGCCATTTTGACGGTCGGTTCGGTACTCTACCGCACCAAGCGGTCTTATTCTGTAAGCATTTCAGAAGCGATGCCGAACGGTCCTAGCGAACCAAAACGCTGTTGTCAGTTCTCCCCGGGCCAACCAATCAAAAGCAATCTGCCTCAGACACACGCATGCGCACTGCAGCGCCACAGCAGCATGACCCCCAAAGTGGCTAGCAGCCGACACAGGCATGCTATTCTTCACAGTGCTGAAAAGTATGGTTAGTGTACGCAATATTGTTCAACTTTTGCTGACCAATTGCTTCCGTGAATGTATGACAACGATAGAATATTGACTGTGTTCTGTAAGCTGTCATGAATGTCACATTATGTCATTTTATTCTCATTCACATCAACATCTTGTTTTGGATTTTGCGTTTCGGAATATGACTTAGGAATCCTCTGTTATGCCAGTGTTACCTGATCTCTGGATGTCCACCCCCTCTACCCCCCCCCCCCCCCGCTTTTATAAGGCCTTCCAAATCTACGTAGAACGCCACGCACTCCATCTTGCCTTCCGTATCCACCTTCTTTCCCCCACACAACTCCTGTATGACCTCATTTCCATTCACCACCTCCTCCTTTTGCTCCAATATATTCACATCCTGTACACTGTCCGCAGGCTTGATCACCCCTACCCCCTGGTGTCCTCCTTTCTTTCCACCTGCCGCCCCATTGCTGCCCCTCTGTATCCCTCCCTCTCTCCACCTCCATCTCCACACCCTCCATCTCCTTCATCAGGGCAATTTCCAGCACCTCCCCCTCCAGATGTTGAACTTTGTTGTGACATCTACCAGTCCTACCAACTGTAGCCTGGCCTTCTTCCCCTCACCCTACCCAGGGCCCCCCCATTTTCCTCTCCCCTCCTTCTCCCAGAGTGAATTTTCCTCCTTCAAACCCTGAGACTCTGCACCCCATCCTCGGCTGTTTCCCTTCCCCGTCCTTCCCTCCCTGGCCCCCTTCGGCACGCCCCCCACCTGTCTCCCTCTCTCTCCCACCCCTCTAGCACCGTCCCTCCTCCTTTCTTCCCTTCTCCTTTGTCTTTGTACCCCTGGCAGATCCTCTCGGTCTGTTCATCATCGGCGATGTGCTACGTCAGTGTAGTGTTTGGTGCTGTTCTCCCCTGACGTCAAGATGTGTGACTTTAATCTGTGCTGGACTTATCCATAGTGTTCCTGTCAGTGATTGTTCTGTGCTTCGCTGCCCATCGCAACTTTTATACTCCGGCTGTACTTCGCCTTGTGTTTCTTTTAATCACCACAGTGTGTGGCTTTTGTGTACAGTTTTTAGATTTTTATCACCCCATATTTACAGTCACCCTCTTTTTACGCTATCTTCCATTATGTGTCTCCTTTTATGTCTGTTTCGCCGTATTTGCTCCTTTACGTTGTTTTAACTGTCTCCACCGGCTGGGGTGGCCAAGCGGTTGTAGTCGCTTCAGTCTGGAAGCGCGGCGACCCCAACGGTCGCAGGTTCGAATCCTGCCTCGGGCATGAATGTGTGTGATGTCCTTAGGTTAGCTAGGTTTAAGTAGTTCTAAGTTCTACGAGACTGATGACCTCAGCAATTAAGTCCCATAGTGCTCATAGCCACTTGTTTAACTGTTTCCCTGTTATGTACTGTCTCTTGGCTGCAGAGCAGTGCCTATGCTGCTGCCAGCCCACCTCATATGTGGCATTGAAATACAATAAAAGAAAAAAAAAATTTCTCTGTTTTCCGTCGTTCCTTAGCTGCTTCAAAAATTCATAGAGGTACTTTCCGTCTATGCAACTAATTGATGGCAGTTTGTTTATTGCCATACCCGTTTCGCTTCTTTTATTTGTGAAGTTGCTTCACAAATAAAAGAAGCGAAACGTAAATGGCAACAAACGAACTGCCTTCAATTAGTTGCATAGACGGGACACAACCCTGTGAACCTGAAAAATTGTTTAAGAGAGTGTCAAAGAATAAGAACATGCATAGAATGTGGTTGTAACTCCTCCTAGAGATCTAAATCATAAAGCAGCCCACTTCCCTATATGAAATACCAATAATTTGGTTCATAAAAACAATTTTAAAAAAAAACTCCTTTTCGAGAGCGTGTAGCGAGTGCAGCTATAGACGCTCGTTGTAGTTTATAACATGCATCTGATGAATCAAAATGTTTCATATATGGTGGTAGGGCCTAAAAATATTGTGGTGGGAGTCTTTCATCTCTGTCTATTGTTGATCGGTGGGAGGCGGGGTGGAGGGGTTCCTTGGGGGGCAACGGGGTGGCGACAGGAATGGCATCCGGGCACCATCTGACACTAACATTGCCAAATCTATAGTAACAAGGCTGACCCCGCGTTGAAGTGGGACAAAGGCCCAAAGCAAATGATGCCCAACAATTTCATCAACATTTCTCAAACATACGGAAGTCACGAAATCGAAGATACTCATTATTGAGAAAGCGCGCTCTTATGTGTAAATAACAACGAATATCAGAAGAATGCTTAACTTTGACGTTTAACGAAGTCTCAGAATGTTTTACAAACACGAAGAGGAAAAAAAAAATATTTTGATAGCAGTGTGCGAACCTTTGATCTTTGGCACGGTAGATCGTTGACTTAGCCCCTGTGCTACTACAAGTAAATGGCTACTAGTTCTTTATGCCGTATAATTCCAGTCGAGAGAGACGCAAGCTGTAATAGTTGCCAAATGATGTGGGCGTAAGCCGTAAATGCGTCAAATTTAGGAAGGTTTGCTCTATCAGGCTTCGCAAAATTCCTTTGAATTGTTACTTAAAAGTTTTAAACACGTTTCGATAGTTAATAAGTAAACCATCTGAAAAAAAAATAAATGTACGCAAAGACACTAGCAATTTTAGCTCACACTCATGTGATATACATAAGCAGAGCCGATCTTTTGAAATTTAATGATTTTTTAAACTCTTAATTACTTAAAAACATCAGGTATTTTGCGAGAATATAATCATTCAGTAACAACAATACAAACTATATTTCTAACAAAGGAAAGCGGTTATTATGCCTCAGATGTTACGTCTCATAGTGCTCAGAGCCATTTGAACCATTTTTTTTTTTTGGTCTATGATGAACTCACTTTCCACCCAGGCGCGTCCTGGTGATTCTTCAGTAACACAATCACTAAATTCGAAGCTAAAACCGCTCAATATGTTTGAAATAACAATTTCTAGGTGTAAATAAACCACACCGAACTGAACGAGAGGGCCATACCGAAATCCAAAAGCTCTCGGTACAGTTGTCGAAAAATCGGAGGAGGACCGATAGATAACAGGTTTCAGAAGCTTTCAGAATAGTAACTTCGGACAAAGAACTGAAAATGACGTCACTACCAATGCACCAATCGGTATGAACGATACAGAATAGGATCCCTGGTCTCTTCGGTAGTTGCCACTCATCTGAAGAGGGCCGGACGCCTCAGGGACGAAATATCGTGCCAGAATGTCAATGCGATCCGGCTGCACACTTGAAAATTATTAGAAGAAGAAATACGCTGGGAAAATTTCAGAAGTTACAGTGAATATAATGCTTATACAATCTTCGGTGTGTTTAATCCATACTTCCGCCTCATTTGTTAAATAATGTACGCGATGTTTAACGAATAGCCACTTCAGCAGCACGATGCATAGGTACGTGATCCAGCCCATTCCCGTCTGTAAGCACTGCTCTTCAGCAGCGCTGCGCATGCTGAGGCATTGTGTGGATCCCGACTACCAAAAATTATGCGCCCGAGGGACGCGCATTTTTTTAATAATTTATTTATTTATGAATATAACATCGTTATAACAATACATGAACAGAAAAAATGTAATTGTGAATAGCTGGTCAATATTTCACATAGTCGAAATCCTGTAAGGACAGAACTAAATAAGAACAATTGAAACGTGTGACAAGTTATTCACAGAGAGCTTTTGCTAACAATTCTAAAAAAAAAATCAGTATGAGTTGTGAAATGTATACAAAAATTGAAATAAGTGTATCAAGTAAGAAACTAAGAGAAAATGGGTAACTCAAATGAGAAAGGAGAAACAAGGGCCAGCTTGGAAGGGGGGAGAAAAGCGCACACATCACGAGCTATGCTTACCCGAGTGGGCAGACAAGTAAGGGCACCTGATGTTATTGTACATACAGTAGCTTATTTACTCACCGTCACTCATCATAAGAAAACTAATGATATGGAAGCACAGCTGCGGGTAAGAGCTAATAAAAAAAATAAAGAATAGTAGGATTGTGGAGGTAGACTATCGTAACTAAGTCAAATGGATGTAAGATGCAGTGGTTATGTGAAGATGAAGAGTCTTTCACAGGATAGACTGCATCCAACCAGTCTTTGGAATAAAGTTCATAACAACAACAACAACATTCTTAGTCCCTTCAGTAGGTACATTTCTGTGGTAATGGAGCACATCGCAACTTCAGCAGTGGATACTAAGACCCATTTCTTATGGGCTGTGTGGCGAGTGTTTTTTGCACTAAAACGACACAATGTATTTTAAGCCCGACGTTGGAGTCTTCTGATACCTATTCTCTACAAGATTATACTACCAGCGTCTTCTTTTTTTAATTTCTTTATTCAATTATTATATTTATACATGTTAACCCACTACCTAAATGCATTATTGGGTCCTAATTTCATACTTTACATTTTTGCAGCTGTTATTTCTGCACTGCAGGTAAGTACTTAATTACTCTACCACTACAGGGATCTCTAGTCTTCTAGTTTTTAGTTTCTACTTATGTCTGAATTTTGGTTATTATTATATATCTTTCTCTAAATTCTGTTAGTATTAAGATACATCTACTTTATGCTACTAGCCTATGCTACCTGTAGCGTTACAGGTGTGCCAGTGATCTATAAACCCAATTGTTGTTGGCCTTGCCCACCGAGCTAATCCCCATGGCTGTGCCCCTGGCACTGGGCTGGCCGATAACTTCGTATCGTTCCAGCCTGTACTAAGAAGCGTCATCTTATCTTTCTACATTCTAACCTATTTCTTATATCTAGTGTCTCGATTGGTGCGTGTCTTATTCGGTGGTGATGCACACCCTCCCCCCTAATCCAAAGCAAGGCGGATCCCAACCATGAAGCAGCTGCCAAGTCCAGGAGCCCTACTCTGTATCTTTCCGCCATTGTGCCGATCGTTTCGGTACTCAAGAGTATCTTTATTCAGTATGCATTTCGGTAGCGATACCGTTCGGGTCTAGAGAACTGAAGCGTTGTTGTCGGTTCGCGTGGCGCAAGCCAATCAAAAGCAAGCGGCCGCACATCGCGCATGCACACTGCAGAGCGCAGAGCCCCACAAACACAAAGCGGCTAGCAGACGACACAGGCACGCTATTCTTCGCAGTACCGAACTTGCGTTTTCGCAGTACGAAGTGTTGCTAAAATACCAGCCGAAATGTTGGATGAAAATGAGGTTAGTAGGTTCACAGTTCAGTGACACTGAAAGAGTGTTTAGGATTGCTATTGTGATTGTCGTTTATGGGTATTTTATTTGAAACAAAAACAGCAACCCTTGGTATGGAGAGGCACTTATGACTAAACAATTTTGGCCAGTATTTATAGCCTGTGCTAAAAGAATAAGAAGATAAACAGAATGTGTTTATAACTCGCTCTTAGAGATCCAAATGATTAAGTAGCCCATTTCCCTATATGATACGTCAAAGATTTCCGTCTTAAAAATAAAATTGAAAAAACGCGTTTTCTTGAGCTCCTGCAGTTCGTCGAAGTTTATAACATGCATCTCATGAATGAAAATGTTTCGTATATGGTGCTACAGTCTAAAAATATTACGGTGGAGGTGTTTCATCTCTGTCTACTGTTGTTGAGGATTCGATTGCAGATAAAGACTTGTGACAAGCACGATTATGAAGATGACTGCTGCTAGTTACATTCCCAGTAATTTAAGTTGTGCTCTTAGATTCCTGTCTAACCGCATACTCGGAAATCACTACATATTCGGAAAAAATGGTGAATTATTTCTGACAAGAAAAACTATAAAGGTCACTATCGGTTGTTTCACTCACAGCAATTTCATCTCCAACAATTTCATATTTCGTATTTTAAACACACAGAAATCACGAAATCATTACTGAGGAAGTGCGCTCTTACATGTAAGTAATATTGCAGAAAAATCTTAACTTAAACGAATGACAATGTCTCAGAACGTGTTGCATATATGAAGAGGAAAAAAAAAATTTTTGCTCCCATCCGTGGGTGAACCTGTGTCCTTTCATACAGCAATCCCGCGCATTAACCATTTGGCTACGCTAAACAACTACACGTGGCTGAATTCTTGTACTAGTGCGTAGGAACGTAGGCTGACCTCATTGCCAAACGATGCTGCCTAAGTCAGAAATGCGTAATAGTTTGGAAGAGTTCTAGTATCAGGCTTCACATAATTGCTTTTCATTGTTACTTGAAAGTTGTAGAAACGTTTCGATAATTACTAACTAAACCATTTGTGGGAAAAAGTACACAAAGTCACTAGTAACGTCAGTTCACACTCATGTAATATACGTAAGTGGAGCCGATGTCTTGCTATTTAATGATCTTTAAACACTTATGTGCATTAAAATAACACGTATTTAGAGAGAATATTGACCGACAACGTTTTCTGTTTGGATGTAATCATTCACAGTAACAACCTAACCATATTTCTAACATAGGAAAATAGTCTATTGTGAATTTACTTTCCTACTGGATGCGTCCTCTGGTGATCCTTTAGTAACGCAATCACTAAATCCAAAGCTAAAACCGCTAAATATGTTTAAAATAACAAATTATAGGTGTACATAAACCAGAGCTCACCGATCGACAGGGCCAGACCGAAATACAAAACCTCTCGGTACAATTGTCGTAAAATCTGTGGGACGACCGTTCATTAACAAGTCCCAAAGCTTACTGAATAGGATATTTCGATAAAGAACCGAAAATGACGTCACTACCGAGCCTAACCTACTACACCGATTGGTATGAACGATACAGAAAAGGGCCCCAAGCCCGGCGGAACAGGAAAGGTGCACGGAGTTGATTGTTCCTCAGAAATTCCCTAAGGACCTTTTCTGAGATCTCATCTGAAAGCTTCTTTTCAACAATAAACAACAGAGCCGCTCAGCTTTACTTCACATCATGACTCAGCTGCTGCGAGCGTGGCCAGCTAGCAGTGGTGCCCGCGGCCAAAATGCGGCAGCGGCGACCCACTTGGCAGCTTCCGCTAGCATGCCACGCCACGCCATCCCATGCCATGCCGTGTACCCGTGCTGGGGCGTCTGCCACCAGCGGGGAGCGCCCAGGGGTGACACACCGTGAGGGCACGTCCCGCGCTCTGCAACGAGACAGACGTAGAGCTGGTCGCCGGCAAGGCGGCTCCGCGCCAGTGTTGGGCAGGCCGAGTGTTCACTACTCGACAGTCGTCGACTCTCTCGTTAGAAGTCCTCGGTTCACGACTACCCAGTGTCTCCTACTGCAATCAACGGTTCCTCAGGAAAATCCTTCCACATGAAAGTCGGATTGGTTTTCGACTACACTGGATTGGTTTTTACGCCAGTTTAACCCAATTGTTAAAACTGCTCAGAATAAACGGTTTCTGAAATAAATGATTTTCGGTTTTTTTCTATTATTCCCTGCAATAAACGTAGAAATCGAAAAAAAAGGTTCAAATGGCTCCGAGCACAGTGAGACTTAACTTCTAAGGTCATCTGTCCCCTAGAATTTAGAACTACTTAAACCTAACTAACCTAAGGACATCACACACATCCATGCCCGAGGCAGGATTCGAACCTGCGACCGTAGCAGTGGCGCGGTTCCAGACTATAGCGCCTAGAACCGCTCGGCCACCTCATCCGGCAAATCGAAAAAAGATTGTAAAATCTTGACTCTCTCAGTTTAAAGACACAGACAATCATAACATTTATTAAAATAGGTACTTAAAAGAAAACTGATTTCATAATGAGACATTGCCTGCAGCGTCTCTCCTGGGCTTGTTACCCTATCGGTTGGAACCTAGACGACTGGAAAAATGTGGCCAGGTCAGATGAGTATCGATATCAGTTGGTAAGAGCTGACCGTAGGATTCAAGTGTGGCGCGAAGCCATAAACAAAGCCGGCCGGGGTGGCCAAGCGGTTAAAGGCGCTACAGTCTGGAACCGCGCGGCCGCTACGGACGCAGGTTCGAATCCTGCCTCGGGCATGGATGTGTGTGATGTCCTTAGGTTAGTTAGGTTTAAGTAGTTCTAAGTTCTAGGGAACTGATGACCTTAGAAGTTTGTAAGGAGTATGCTTCGCCGGCGATGGGCGAAGCATGACAGAATCTCTGACCAGAGAGTAGTTTATTGTTAGTTGTGGCTTGTCGCGAGTCTGCGCTAGTCTGCGCGAGTCGATAGTAGTAGTCAGTCGGATACAGTAGTAGTCGGTCGGCTTTAGTAGCGAGTGGACGGTTGTAGTGTGCGGGAGTCGGCATGCGTCGGCTGTGTGCTCTGCTCGCGACTCTGGTCAGGACTCTGGACGATGAGTATTGTTGTAGAAGGTAAAGAAGCAGCATTGCGCATATCTTATAATGTATGTTAATTGTAATTAATTTGTTCAAAAAATGCCTCAATAATATTTTTTTTTTATAAAGTAACTCTTTTAAAGAAAAACATTCACTTCAATTTAAAGAACATTTCCTATGCATTCCCTCCAAGAATCAAAAAAAAATATATATATATATACGCCAGAATTGCATGAAGCTGTGTCGAAGAATGTATAATTAAGAGCAGATATAGATGCAGTTTTTATTGAGGTAAGAATTTTTTGCTTTTTTATTCAGAATACAGAGCCGAAGGTCAGCGCTGCTGCCCTTATAAAATTTACCAGATATTATTATTTCTGTTGAGAAGTTACATTTGGTTCATGGTTCATTATTTAATTAATATTATTGTGTGGTTTATGGTCAATTACCATTCCTTTTAATTCTGTGGGGAGTTTACGCTTGGCTCCATTTTGCATTATTGTTAAACATAATTATTGCTGGGAGGTTACACTTGGCGACATCCGGCCAGGATCGTATTTCTTTGTGAATCTTCTGAGAAGTAGTCATATATCTGCTCTTATTTACTTAAATGTAATTAGCATTTGGCGCAACGCATTTTCTAATTTGTCATTCTTTCTTCCTCAGATCATCGGCAATTTGTTGCTATTTGTTGTTATAGTTGTTTGTTGCATTTTTGCATTGTGTTTGTTTCATTTGTGAATAATTTTGATTTGTATAAAAATGCCGCGAAAAACTGTTAACAGTACATCGCGATGTACAATGAGTGAAATAGCCGACTCAAATAATTTGACCGATAGTACTTGCAACACGCAGTGTAATGATGACAATCCTCCATTTACAGACAATCCGTGCGTACCGACCACTTGTAATAATTTTGATCCTAATGATGAGCAAATAAATTCAATTGTGGTCTCTGTTAATTTGACGACAATTGATGACGCGGGAAGTTCTGTTATAATGAACGCTGCCCAGCTTGATACACCCGGTTTGCAAAATTTACGTAATGAACAGACAAATTTTTTTAACGAAAATGAACAGTGTAATAAGAGTACGACAGTTTTATTTAATTCCGAGGTAGTGACTAACAGTGCACATCCGATTGGCAAACATTTTCAAGAATCACAGAATAACCAAATGGTTACACAAAACGTGACAATTGCAGGTACGTCATCAAACAGCACAGAGAATAGTGCCGGTAGTATTGGCTTGGATCAAATTATGGCAATATTGCTACAACAAAACGAAGATTCCAAACAACAGAAAAAAGAACAAGACTACAATCACAAACAACTTAATGAAAAATTAGACAACAATTCCAGACAACTTAGTGAACAGATCAAACAACATAATGAAAAACATGACAACCTTAATGAAAAATTAGACAACAATTTCAGACAGCTTAGTGAACAGATTACAGCCGTTGCCGCGCAATGTCATGATACTAAAGAACAATTACGTGAGGAAATTGAGGCTTGTGCTAGGAAAAGTAGCGAAGAAATTAGATCTGTTGCGCAAGAATTAAGGGATATGCAAACAGCTGCACTTAGAGACGAAATTAGTGCAGTCGGTAAACAATGCTCTGAAAAAGCAACACAGTTACGCGACGAGTTTAAATTAATGACAGCAGAACTGGATGCAAAAGTAGACGCGAAATTCGACCAACAGAACAGTCAAATTGACGAACGTTTTAATTACCACCTACAAAACGGTGACAGGCGTTTCCGTAAATTTATACAGGAACAAAATAAAGTAAAACGACAAGTCATGGAAACAATTACTGCACAGAGACAGGAAGATAAACGTAAATTGTTTGCGAAAGCAAAAACATACGTAGACAACAATATTGCTACAGTATCGGACGAAATTAATACTATCAAACAGTTAAACACCGAATTACGTGATGAAATTTCCGATCTTAAATCAAAAACAGATACACACACAGTAGATTTTCAAACAGTGACCGACAGACTCGAACAATTAGAACTAACACAGGATTCCGATGTCATCAAAGCTGACGTTAAAAAATTGAACGAAACCACACGTAAAATACAAAAACAAATTAATGCTTCCGACACTAAAAACGATGATCAGGTAAAAATACTGACTGAAAAATATGATGAATTGGCCAGTCGTATTGACGTTATTGAAAGTAATAATGACAGCAAATCAGATGATACTTCACCGATTTCGTTTAATCAAGCACCTGAATTCCAAAATTTACAGCAGACGATCAGTGAGACAGATTCGTCTAATAATACATTATGTAGAAAATTGTCAACTTTACAGCAAGAGGTAACAGAGATGAAAAATGTTGCAGCATTTAATACATCACAGCAGATGCCACTTTGCGAACTTTTGTCAGACATACCGAGACGATAATTTTGATTACAAACATTTTCTATCAGTGAGAAAATTTAAAGTATTTAAAAATGACAGAACACAGATTCACCCCTTGGATTGGATACAACAATTTACCTTTGCTTTTCCACCGACTTGGCCCGTAACATATAAACTTGAATTTATTTGCAGTTATTTGGAAGGCGAACCGGCAACTCGTATGAGACCGATCGCGAGACAATGCTACTTGGTAGAAGAATTTCAGAACGCTTTTCTGGCAGCGTATTGGTCGAAGACGACACAGCGCGGAATTAAAGATCAACTAATTAGTTTACCGAATTATGAGAATTCAAATTTTCCCAGTGTCACGCAATTTTTTGAACACATGGTCCAACAAAACCAGTACTTAAGTGAACCATACAGTGAATCTGCACTTATTCAATTATGCATTTCTAAATTACCACGATCATGAAGAGTGTCACTTTTAACGGGCCAGTAAAAAGAAAATATTTCGGCATTCAGAGATCTGTTGCAGCTTTTAGAAGTGCAGCAATCGGATTATTCCTTTATAAACAAAAATTTTTCATATAATAACCAAGGTCAACAAACATACAGCAATTACGATCAGCCACGCAATTTCAATAGCAAAGCTAATAGACGCTTCAGGAACGACAACCACCAGAACTTTAATAACAGACAAAATTTTAATTATCAGTATCGACAAAATTATCAGCAAGAGGTACCACATTTTGGTAACAATAGACGTTTTTCCCAACAACAGCAACAAAACCAACCGGTTAGCATACCTAACCAACAATTTAATGCACAAGGTCAAAGAAGCTTTAATGTTTCGCCGCGTACGCGTATAGCGTCGCCCCCAACAAATAGTAACACACAGCAACAAGGAAATCAGTACGTACAGAAAACACACTATTTCAATTCGTATCGCAATGCACCGTATAGAAATGACTATCATGACAGACGTAAAAATAATGAGCATAATTTTCAGCGTACATTTAATAACAGTCGGTCTTATCAGCAGCATGAATGAACCAGACAGTAGGTATCATCCAGAACGTAATACGTCTGGAAGAAATAACAGAACAGTTCAAATAGTCGAAATGCCACAGCATCCTCCTGAAAATAGTAACACGTCAGATAGAATTTGACTAGATACTGTACAGATCGCATCTTCCAGCAACACAAGCACTACTTTTGACACGCAGAATGTTGTTCATGAAAATGTTATTACTTTTGACGACATCCGAGACACTCTTTTGCAGGAAAGACCAGTTGTTCAAAAAACTATTTCACACCCGGTCATCGAAGTTAAAATTGGATCATCGAAATTTTCAGCAGTAATCGATTCTGGATCACCTATGTCAGTTATAAATGAAAAAACTTTCAACGAGTGTAGCAAAGAGAATACCTATCCTGCGTTACCATTAGGCAAAACTAAAGTGAAAGGAGCAGTATCTAGTAAAGGAGTAGATGTAAAATTACAGACACATTTATCATTTTGTATTGCAGGTCATACGTTTCACTCAAATTTTTGGATTATTCCGTTATTGACGCCAGACATTATTTTAGGTACGAATTTTCTGGTACAACACGATGCCATTATTGACTTTCAAAATTCCTATTTAATGTTAAAGGGTGAAAATGTACAACTAGCTTTAGAATTTCAGCACTCTTTATCTGCAGAAGAACAAACAATTAATCGGACAGAGGTCATTTTTGCATCACGTAACATAGACTGTAATACCATATTGTTCACAGATACGTACGTACACAACTATAATACTCCAGACGAAACCGACTATGACGTTATACAGACGATTTCTGATAAAGTTAAACAGAGCAGTGCAACTACAGACGACGAATGCACACAACTACGCAAAATTCTTTTACAGCAAGCTCCAGTTTTTGACAATGTTCCTGGTACTATGTCCGGCTTTATGTATGAATTTCAAGTTAAACAGCACGACACATTTAAAGCCAAGCATTATACCATTCCGTATATTCATAGAGAACAAGTTAAGAAAGAATTGCAAGCTATGCTTGACCAAGGAATTATTGAACCGGCAGTTAGTCCGTATATAAACCCGCTCCATATTGTTAAGAAAAAAGATGGTTCACTTCGCCTCGTACTTGATTCGCGTCACATCAATGACATCATTATTAATGAAACAGATCGCCCACAGACACTAGAAGAACTTCTACAGAAATTTCATGGTACTGCTATTTATTCCACATTAGATTTGAAATCGGGATTTTGGCAAATTCAGCTCCATCAGAACTGCAGAAAGTACACAGCATTTCTCTGTTTTGGTGACTGTTATCAATTTTGTAAATTACCGTTCGGTTTAACTATTTCTTCAGCAGCCTTTATTCGCGGTTTGAATACAATACTTCCGACAGAACTTAAAGACAGAATCACAACGTACGTAGACGACATTCTTATTGCAGAAGCTAACTGGTCTGAACACAATCTGATTCTTGAACAACTGTTGCAAACTTTTCGTGCACAAGGACTCACAGTTAATCTCAGTAAATCGCACTTTGGCAAAACTTCTATAAAATTTCTTGGACATGTAATTTCAGCAAAGGACATTACGCCTGACCCAGAAAACTTCAAGCTTTACGTGACATTACTGTTCCTACGACGAAGAAACAACTACGCAGTTTTTTGGGCTTAATTAACTTTTTTCGTAAATTTATTCATTACTCTTGCTTTAGACACTCCTAGATTATGTCAATTGACAGGTAAAAACACTATTTGGTCCTGGGATAGGCAAGCACATTCTGAATTTGTGAACCTGAAAGAAGCCTTGTTGAATTCACCACTTTTATCGCACCCAGATCTTACCAGAAATTTTCCCATTGCCACCGACAGTTCTAACACCGCTTTAGGCGTACACATTTTTCAGGAAATTGAAGAAGATGGTTGTACAGTGATTAAAAACATCGCTTTTGCAAGTCGCATTATGTCACCTGCTGAACGTAATTATTCTGTTACAGAACTTGAAACATTATGTGTTGTATGGGCTTTTACCAGATTTAGGCATTTTCTTTATGGAAGACACACTACCGTTTATACAGACCACAGAGCGATACAGTTTTTACTTTCGGCTAAATTTACACACGACAGATTAAGTAGATGGAAACTTTATTTGCAGGAATTTAATTTTGCAATTGTTCACATTCCCGGCACACAAAATATTGTAGCAGACGCACTATCCCGTTCTCTTAACAACAATCAGCAAGACTTCGCAACCAACTTCTGCAAAGCAAATTTCAGCGTCATGTACATTCAGCAAGTTGCATTTGAAAATTTCATTTCGTCGTCATTACAAGACATAGCACAAGAGCAGAGTAAAGACAACGTGTGGAAAGAAATTAAACACCTTTGGCAAGATAGGAATATGTTACCATTAGAAACCATTACACTATACGCAATGACATTCTGTTTCGCCGCTCTCATCCTGACAGCAACAATTGGTTATTATGCATTCCTGACGAACTTGTTAACAAATTAATCTGATATACTCATTTAAGTTACGCACATTACGGAGCCAGAAAATGTTTCCTTATATTGAGACAGAACTGTTATTTTGCCAACATGGATAAACGTATTCGACGAGTTTTAGCGTCATGTAAAATCTGCCAGAAAGCTAAATCAGATACGACTTCACATATTCCTCCATTACATCCCATTGTACCTGTTAAATAAAGACACATGGCTGCTGTAGACATTTTTGGTCCGATTCCCAGAACTAATAGAGGTTTTTGCTACATCTTTGTCGCTGTTGAACTCACTTCAAAATTTGTTACCTTCACTCCGTTACGCAAAGCTACTGCTAAAACTGTTTCGAAAGCATTTGTAAAACATTTTCTATTTCATGTAGGGTATGTGTTGAAAGTAATTTCCGACAATGGATCATAGTTTCGATCTGCTATATGGACACGTATGTTACGAGCTAGAAACATTTCGCCGGTCTATATATCCAGGTACCATGCTTCTTCGAACCCTTGTGAACGATTAATGAAAGAAATTGGTAAACTGTGTAGAATTTACTGCCATAAAAAACATATTGATTGGGACACACACATACTCTCATTCCAAGATGTAATTAATTCCATACCGAATGAATCTACTATGCTATTTCCGTCTATTATACTGAAAAATGTTGAACCTCCTAACAAAATTAGAGAATTAGTAACCTTTCCTACATCTCGTCGACTTCGACACCATGAAATAATTGACATTGCGCTGAACAACATCAAACGTGCCGCAGAGCGCCGGAGAAGACAGCAAAAACAGGTTTGTACACGCCGTGACTTTCACATTGGACAGAAGATATTAGTACGTACACACTATTTATCCAACAAAGGAAAGAGTAGATGCAGTAAGTTTGAGCTTCTATACGCAGGTCCATATCGGATTCGCAGCATTCCTCACCCCAATGTAGTACACGTCGAAACTTTGAGAACCAGAAAAACCAAAGGGAACCACCACGTGTCGAACGTCAAACCTTTTATTGAATGAAGATACTTTATGATTTATCACACTGTAATGCTATTTCCTAATTTTTTATGACGGCTTATGCAATTATATTCACGTGAACACCTACTGATGATTATCGTAATTTTTTCTTGGCAAGTGCCCGGCAAGGTAAGGTTAGCAGGTCGCTCTTCTTGTCGTTACACATCAGACCGTGCATATTTTTCCAGATGAACTTATACATTTTATGACCACTTATGCAATTGTATTTATGTGACTACTTACTGATGATTGTCGTATTTTTTCTTGGCAAGTGCCCGGCAAGGTAAGGTTAGCAGGTCGGTTTTTTGTCGTTACACATCAGACAGTGCACATTTTCCAGATAAAATTACGTATCTTACGAATAAGGCAAATCTACGTTTCTAGCATTTGTAGACTTAGAGAAAGCTTTTGACAATGTTGACTGGAATACTCTCTTTCAAATTCTAAAGGTGGCAGGGGTAAAATACAGGGAGCGAAAGGCTATTTACAATTTGTACAGAAACCAGATGGCAGTTATAAGAGTCGAGGGACATGAAAGGGAAGCAGTGGTTGGGAAGGGAGTAAGACAGGGTTGTAGCCTCTCCCCGATGTTGTTCAATCTGTATATTGAGCAAGCAGTAAAGGAAACAAAAGAAAAATTCGGAGTAGGTATTAAAATCCATGGAGAAGAAATAAAAACCTTGAGGTTCGCCGATGACATTGTAATTCTGTCACAGACAGCAAAGGACTTGGAAGTGCAGTTGAACGGAATGGACAGTGTCTTGAAAGGAGGATAAAAGATGAATATCAACAAAAGCAAAACAAGGATAATGGAATGTAGTCTAATTAAGTCCGGTGATGCTGAGGGAATTAGATTAGGAAATGAGGCACTTAAAGTAGTAAAGGAGTTTTGCTATTTGGGGAGCAAAATAACTGATGATGGTCGAAGTAGAGAGGATATAAAATGTAGGCTGGCAATGGCAAGGAAAGCGCTTCTGAAGAAGAGAAATTTGTTAACATCCTGTACTGATTTAAGTGTCAGGAAGTCATTTCTGAAAGTATTCGTATGGAGTGTAGCCATGTATGGAAGTGAAACATGGACGATAAATAGTTTGGACAAGAAGAGAATAGAAGCTTTCGAAATGTGGTGCTACAGAAGAATGCTGAAGATTAGATGGGTAGATCACATAACTAATGAGGAAGTATTGAATAGGATTGGGGAGAAGAGAAGTTTGTGGCACAACTTGACCAGAAGAAGGGATCGGTTGGTAGGACATGTTCTGAGGCATCAAGGGATCACCAATTTAGTATTGGAGGGCAGCGTGGAGGGTAAAAATCGTAGAGGGAGACCAAGAGATGAATACACTAAGCAGATTCAGAAGGATGTAGGTTGCAGTAGGTACTGGGAGATGAAAAATTTGCACAGGATAGAGTAGCATGGAGAGCTGCATCAAACCAGTCTCAGGACTGAAGACCACAACAACAACAACACGAATAATTATGCAATTCTATCTAGTGATATATTAATTTTATCAAATTTTCTCTCCATTAAAGTCTTCAATTCTTGCCTCTATTAACTACACAACATACAAGCTGTACACAAAGAAGATCATATTTCTTGTCGTTATATATCCTAGACCGTGCATATTTTCCCTTTTTCATGTATGTATGATTGTTTTCCTGTTTTGTTTGTATGCGCTATGAAATAATTAAGATGTAACAAACACCAGTTGACTTTGACATTTTTGCCTTATCATATCTCAATATCGTGACTACTTTACCTTTTTTTTTTTTTTTGCTGCTACATTGTGATACACTGCGTACATTTTTGCTTCTGAACACTGTCGATGTTTTTGACATACTACGTTTTCTGTCATGCTATGCTGTATGCTCAATTATGTTACTATAAACCAGTTTTTATCTAATGGGTATATGAATTAAATGCAAGACATTAATACTTGTTCATCATTTTCAGAAAGAAATAACGTGTAATCGAAATAAATTAAACAGAAATGGGAATTTCACCTTCGGAATGAACGAAAGAGGATGCAATACTTCGTGACGAAGCGTAAATGGATCAGAATTAACAAGCATTAACAAGAATATACTATACACATCGTATGATAGCAGTCTTAACTAATTTTTTCTTTCAGAATACGAGGCGATTGATGCAGGCTGTCAGACAGAACTACAAATCTTAGTTTTAGTGATGAAATATGCTAGAAATAAGGAATAGTTGTATAATGAATAATGAAGTGATTTTTTTTTCTGATGATAATGAATGGTGATGAATAATGATGAAGAACATGCTAATATGGATAATGAAGTTTTCTTTACAGGTGATGATAGTAATGGAGTTATGATAATATGGATAATGAAGTTTTTCTTTGCAGATGAAAATAATGATGAAGTTTATGTATTTACTGTTAGTTAAGAGATGCTATGTAGTTATTTAAGTATTTGTTGCAGTTTGTTTTGACAGTATGTCTTATATCGCGTGGTATGATGACTGAAGGTTTTGGAAAGGACAGCTAGAGAACATATATATTTTTATACACATTTCACTACCTGTTAATTCGAAGTTCACTACTTTTCAGCATACTATGCGTTTCTTCTTTCAGTTTCATAATCCATTTGGTATATTTTGCAGGAGAAATTATTCATGAAATTAATGTGGTATAAATAGTTGTTTATTAAACCTATGTCGTTTATGAATGTGATCACATATACTCTACTTGTTTCATAACCTTGCTACAGCTGACTCATGACGAATGACGTTACACATCTTCATTTACAGCAATAACTCAAAAGCAAAGAAAGTAATTACCAGTCCCAAATAATGCTACTAGTTTAAGAGAGTTCTGAGTAATACTGATCAGCTCTGAATAGTATGTCACTTCAATAATGACTTCTGAATAATACATACAAAAAAATGTTTTGTAACTGGCCAATGAATGCCACTGATTACTGTAATAAGATGACCTATGATGCCAATGATTACTATAATTAAGTGAATTATGTTAATACTATGCCATTCATTAGCTTCTGTTTTGAATGATGACTTCTGATGGTTTGTAACTGGGCAATGAGTGCCGATAATTACTATATTCCGATAATTTATGAACATTATTCTGTAATACTACAGACATGGTACAGAAATGTTCAATAACTGGGCGATGAGTGCCACCAATTACTCAAATCAGTTGTTAGACTAGTGTAATTCTCAATGAAGACTACTATGTGACTTAATGTCCTTCACCTTCTGAACTAATTACCAGAAATTACGGCAATATCCATTTGTCCTGTCTATCCTCATGATCATGGAGCACTATATTTGGTTTTTGCACTAATTCTACGTTGGTCTACTTTACAAGAACATGGTGTTGACACGACATGCTGTCCACCACCTTGAGCGATGGAGATGTTATTATGGTCCCACTGTTTGGTGTATCTAGTGTACTACCAAAATGATAGCATGGAATATTATTACGACATTTCAGTGTCTTGGCTACACTGATTAATACTTCAAGGAAAAGAGCTTCAGATTGTCTCACTTGGTGTTGTGCTTCTGTAGAAAGGTATGGACTTTCAGTGCAGCTGCGTGCAACCTAAAGTGCTGCAACCATGACGCAATCCTTCCCATTCCTTTCCTAATTCTTGTAAAATGATAAAGACATATACAGTGCGTGTGCACTCTATGCCATTTGTTAATATGATTTGTACTCATTATGTTTATTTGTTGTAAAAATATTAGAGAGTTTTACAGTGCGTGTGCACTTTATGCCATTTGTACTCATTACGTATACATTTTTTTTGTGATTCCCAGATATGCTCTGTATTACAGTGCGTGTGCACTTTCGTCATTTTGTTAACATGATTTGTATTCATTGTATATACATTTTGTGATTTGCTGATATATTCTGAACTACAGTGCGTGTGCACTTTATGTCATTTCATTTGTATTCATTGTGTATACATTTTGTCATTGCTTGATATGTCTGTACTCAGTGCATGTGCACTATATTTTATTTCATGTTCTGCACCTATATATATATATATATATATATATATATATATTCTGTGATTGTAATGTTAATTAATTATGAAAAATTTGTTGCTCATGACAAGTCCAATTGACTCACCATCGCTGCCAAATTTTTGTCCCCGCAGTGGAGGGTTATGTAAGGAGTATGCTTCGCCGGCGATGGGCGAAGCATGACAGAATCTCTGACCAGAGAGTAGTTTATTGTTAGTTGTTGCTTGTCGCGAGTCTGCGCTAGTCTGCGCGAGTCGATAGTAGTAGTCAGTCGGATACAGTAGTAGTCGGTCGGCTTTAGTAGCGAGTGGACGGTTGTAGTGTGCGGGAGTCGGCATGCGTCGGCTGTGTGCTCTGCTCGCGACTCTGGTCAGGACTCTGGACGATGAGTATTGTTGTAGAAGGTAAAGAAGCAGCATTGCGCATATCTAATAATGTATGTTAATTGTAATTAATTTGTTCAAAAAATGCCTCAATAATAATTTTTTTTTATAAAGTAACTCTTTTAAAGAAAAACATTCACTTCAATTTAAAGAACATTTCCTATGCATTCCCTCCAAGAATCAAAAACAAATATATATATATACGCCAGCATTGCACGAAGCTGTGTCGAAGAATGTATAATTAAGAGCAGATATAGATGCAGTTTTTATTGAGGTAAGAATTTTTTGCTTTTTTATTCAGAATACAGAGCCGAAGGTCAGCGCTGCTGCCCTTATAAAATTTACCAGATATTATTATTTCTGTTGAGAGGTTACATTTGGTTCATGGTTCATTATTTAATTAATATTATTGTGTGGTTTATGGTCAATTACCATTCCTTTTAATTCTGTGGGGAGTTTACGCTTGGCTCCATTTTGCATTATTATTAAACATAATTATTGTTGGGAGGTTACAAGTTAAGTCCCATAGTGCTCAGAGCCATTTGAACTATAAACAAAAGTTACCAACAAGGCACTGTGCAAGCTGATGGTGGCTCCGCAATGGTATGGACTGTGTTTACATAGGATGGACTGTGTCGTCTGGTCCAACTCAACCGATCATTGACTGGATATGTTTGGCTACTTGGAGACCATTTGAAACGATTCATGGACTTCTAACAACGATGGAATTTTTATGGATGACAATGCGCCATGTCACCGGGCTACAACTTTTCGCGATTAGCTTGAAAAACTTTCTGGACAATTCAAGTAAATTTTTTGGCCATCCAGATCACCCGACATGAACGCCATCTAAAATTTATTGGACATAATCGAGAGGCCAGTCGGTACACAAAATCCTGTATCGCAGAAACTATCGCAGTTATGGGCGGTTTTAGAGGTAGCATGGCTTAATATTTCCGCAGGGGACTCTCATCGATTTTTTGAGTCCATGCCGTGTCGAGTTGCTGCACTTCGTCGGGCAAAAGATGGTCTGACACGATCATAGGAGATATCCTATTCCTTTTGCCTCCTCAGTGTATACCACTCTGCATCTTCATCCGACTGACTCCCATATACAGATAATAAAATATGCCCCGATACTTATCATCTTTGTATACTCGATGTGACATTAGGAATTTTGAAAGTCTAAGAATGTAAAAAGCAAATAACTATTCAAATACTACACCATCCATTCATTGTCCCTGCATAGTGCAACATGATGGATCCATATGCGAATGTAGGCTTTCCCGGTGTATACCGCTCATTAAATCTTCTCGGGCTTCCATCCGGGTAGCTGCATCGAAACGTTGCGCATTTTCGACGCTGCTACCCGGATGGAAGCCCGAGAAGATTTCATCGTCATGGATCCATTCTGCACCAAACTAGAATAATTGTCTTCCAGCATTAGGGAAGTGACCATCCACAGTCGTGCATTAAGTGCTCGGATACATAGCATGAAACAGATATTTACGCTCTTGATAGATCGTTCGCATTGGATCTTCTTGTATATAGGGACGATAACTCTCCATTAATAGTATGCAACTTATGAGTTCGTTAAAATTTTCAAGAATTATAATCTCAGTTTGCACAACCGCTTATAAGAACTTTTGGTAGTGTCTCCTAAATAGGACATAATGCCTGGAGCCTGTTTTTAACATTCACGTTAGTTTCTCTGCGGCAAAGGATTGAGAGCATCTGTCGATTACGTCCTCATCTTGAAGACATGCTGATACAATCGAGCACGACATGTCGGTATATGTTTAGCAGTAGTAACCGTGACGGAGTAAGGCTTTTGATAATGCTGGGCTGTGTATTATTTAATTGCCTTTTGATGTCATGAATTTAGCCCTCCAACTCCTTCAAGCATATGAGTTTAACTGTTATATGACTGTGGTTTCATTAAATTCTAACGCTGTATCTGGCTATATAATTCTGTAACCATTAGTGGCTATACTATTAAGACAGAGAATCTTAGCCTCATTTTGTCCGTTTAGTGATAGGTTCAGTAGTAGATGACCTGAATTTTCGCATAATTTTTGGGGTGCTGTAAAACAATACTGTTGAGTGAATTGTCTCGATTGTGTCTTCATTCCACATATAAAGCCTTAAAAATGAGCGATTTTTCGAATTGGTGCAATTGAGCAACTTGTCAGTTCTGCTGGAAGGAGAGACGCATTTGTTCCGAAAAGAAACCATCGCGTATTGCAGCTCCCGTCTGTGAAGCAGATTATGTCGAGGCGTCACATACTTCCCGCTCTGCAAATGCACTCACGCGTATGACACCTCAGGAAATGGTAGGCAGAGTGATCCAAGAAACTAAGCGGTAGTATTTCGCGAATAACTATATCCGGAATGCCTTTGCATGTGAACATATACCCGATAGGACGGCTGACAGCTGTATCTGTGACGGAGGTGATCTCTGACTATCGTGGGTTCCCTTTGCGACACACAACTGCCAACTGTAGCTTGCTCCTCATTCGATGCATTTCTACCCAATAATTAAAATAGGGTTTTGGGCTTGTTATTCGATCCCGTGATTAAAATCACCCACTACTATGGTATATGTTCCGAAATCGTTGAGAAGCTGGGTGAGTTGTACTGAAAAGAATTCTTTAATGGCCGACCGAAGTGGCCGTGCGGTTAAAGGCGCTGCAGTCTGGAACTGCAAGACCGCTACGGTCGCAGGTTCGAATCCCGCCTCGGGCATGGATGTTTGTGATGTCCTTAGGTTAGTTAGGTTTAACTAGTTCTAAGTTCTAGGGGACTAATGACCTCAGCAGTTGAGTCCCATAGTGCTCAGAGCCATTTGAACCATTTGAATTCTTTAATGTCACTTTACAATAATTTTTTAGGATGGTTGTGGTGAGTGTCACTGTTTGTTCGTTGCGAATGAGTTTCGGTAACGAATTTCAGTCTCGCTTTAGCACGATCAGAGTGTTCCTCATTCGTGTGAAATGCAAAGTGTGCAGGCTATGTTTTGTACACCTTCTGTTGAGCTTAATTTTTCGATACCTACACTAGATACACAATAAACAGGTAAACTGAAATCGTGGGTCGTGTTCTTGCTACAGCTACGAGGGTTGTCCAGAAAGTAAGTTCCGATCGGTCGCGAAATGGAAACCACAGTGAAAACCAGAAACGTTTTATTTGCAACAGTTAGGTACACCTTCCATCTACTTCTCTACATAGTCGCCGCTCCAACTTCGTGTTTTGTCTTAGTGTTGTATCAGCTTTCCAATATCCTCGTCATAGAAAGCAGCCGCCTGTCCTTTCGGTCAGTTATCTGCACTGGTGTGCAGCCTGTTGTCTGTGGAAAAATTTTGTCTTCATAGCCAGAAGTTCTTGTGAGCCGAGATGAGACTCAGGGGGAGCCAATTTCGGACTGTATTGCTGGTGATCAAACACTTCTCACCGGAAACGATGCAGGAGCGTCTTCATTACCCTGAAATGTGCGGCCGAGAATTTGCACGAAGAAGATACTGCTCGACAGTTGTGTTATGTGGGCTGCATGATACAGGCGAAATCTTTAACCAGGCCCTCATACTTGGCGGGAGTCGCTATTCCCTACGCATCTTTACGTGTTCACTGTTCACTCAAAACTGAAAAGAGTGACACGACACGATCGACGGGCATACTAGAGACACTGCGCAACTCATCTGTGCAAAGCTTTACCGGATTTTCCCAGTAGTTTCCATTTCGAGACCGATAGGAACTTACTTTCTGGATAGCCCTCGTATTATCCGCGAATGTGTGTCAATACGTGAACTACACGATAAAAAAACGACGAAAGACGACATATAATATTCATATAAGAGAGTGAACTGCGTTTGATCTGATGAATCTCATGCAGTTAGATTTACCTGCAGGTTCTCAAATGGCCTGCGAAGTGCCACGATTTGACTCCTATCGATTTCTTTCTTTGGGCAGCACTCAAGGATGCAGTCTAAGACGAAGCCCCGACTACGAACGGCGATACGTGTCGTCGTATCGCCAGTGCATGCTCTAACATATCATCCACAGTAATTACATCTGTTCATTGTTCTTTCGAACGGCGATTGTAAATGTGCCTTTCAGTCCACGGTCAACAGTTTGAACACATACGTAAATAAGGCATAGGTTTGTTGCTTTTTTTCTTTTTTTTTAAGACGAAGTTTGTGTTATGTGATTTGGGTGGTTACCAAAACATTATTAGTAAATTGTTTATTTCATTTACGTGTGTGCGAAGTTGCAATGCAATGTCAAGCAAGTCGACAGCGCGTATTGCAGGTAGCTGGAAACACTGTCATTACGCGCTAACGTTCAGCATGGAACGACGTTTCGTTAAGAAGAATATTTAATGTACGGTGTACTGGTGGTCACCAGAGCATTTTGAATAATGAATGTATCCCACATGATATATTTTAGAGAAGTGTCGGAAGAGACAGCTGTCCGACAGCATGTATTTTACCTCTTAGGAGCACACAGCCACGTGCAGGAAAAGAGAGGTGAAATCTTCCTTCTAAAATTTAGATAAAACAGTAATTACGTTTTCCAGCGTATAAGACCTCTTTATTTTTGAAGACTGAGCAGTTGATTTCTTTGTTTCAGCTCACGTAAATCTGGGAGGATACACAAATGTGTAGTAGTTTTACTAAGCCCTTTGTGATACGCTAGGCTATAGCCTATGTCATATTTCCATATACAACATTCGTAGGTGAGCCTGCATCTAGGTCGTGAGTAGGTTTAAGGGGAAATAAAGCTTTATTCTCGTAGCGCAGGCCTGCTCTACGGTTTACAATTACGCAGCCTGGTCCGAGACGCGTGCTTGGTCATGTTTGCACCGTAAATGGGGGCTCTCACATTCTAGGACATTTCTCAAATTTTGTACGACAAGTTTCAATGTCAACATTCACAAACGCTATATCACTGCAATTGTCTTCTCAAGAGCTATCGAATGTAGTTATAAAAAGAATATGATTATATTTACAAAAAACGTACTTGCCTCAATATCTCCGTCGATAACAGCGCAAAAAACATTAATCAAACAAAAACATACGTGCCCCTCGAAACTTTTACATTTGCCGAGAACCGCGTTTCGATATTAGTAAACGTTCAAGAAATAAGTGATGTTACGTCTTATGTGACTCACTCTGTATATATAAAACTTTTTCAAAATGTTAAACCTTTGAGTGAGGTAGTTAGTTAGTTGGTCGTGTGTTCCATTGATCAATCGCACGGTACGGTAGCCGTTATGATGTGGAACGTGTCAAGTCCACAAGAAATGCACATATCAAATTACAATACAGAGTTAAAGATTAATATTTCTATTATTTACCCCATTCCGTTAAATGGTACAAAACGCATATACTACATTTATAGATTTATTTATTCCTATGGTATAGAAGGAGTTGTCAAGGAGGTACGATTTCAATTTATTTTTGAAGCTATTTCATCCGGTAATTTGTCGAAAATTTTTATAGCAGCATATTTTACCTCTTTCTGTGCCAAAGAAAGGTTGAGTAAAGGATAGTGTAAGTCTTTCTTTTTTCCGGTATTATAATCATGAATTTCACTGTAGCTTTTAAAAAAATGGTTCAAATGGCTCTGAGCACTATAGGACTTAACATCTGAGGTCATCAGTCCCCTAGAACAGAACTACTTAAACCTAACTAACCTAAGGACATCACACACATCCATGCCCGAGGCACGATTCGAACCTGCGACCGTAGCGGTCTCGCGGTTCCAGACTGTAATGCCTAGAACCGCTCGGCCACCACGGCCAGCTGTTGCTTTTAAACTGATCCATGTTGTTGAGAGCAAATTTCATTAGTTAGTAAATGTACTGTGAGGCTGTTGTAAGAATTCCCAATCTTTTAAAAAGATGCCTACAAGATGTGCGACTATGAACCCCACACATTATTCTAACCACTCTCTTTTGAGCAGTGAATATTTTTTGTCTAAATGTTGAGTTACCCCAAAATATTATTCTGTATACATCAGAGAGTGAAAGTATGCAACGTATGTTAGCTTACTAAATTATATATCCTCAAAATTGTCAATTATTCTGATTGCAAAAGTTGCTGAACCCAGTCGGTTTAGAAGATCCAAAATATGTATTTTCCAATTAAGAGTGTCATCTATGTGTACACCCAAAAACTTAGTATACTCTACTCTGTCTACCGATTTCTGTTGATGTTTTATAATTATTGAAGGAACTGTACCTTTTGCAGCAGAAAATTGGACGTACCGTGATTTTTTCAAAGTTAGAGCAAGCCCATTTGCAGAAAACCAATTAATGACTTTTCCAAAGACCATATTTGTATCATTTTCAATTGGAGTTTCTTTTACTGGATTAATAATGATGCTTGTATCATCAGCAAACAGTGTCAGTTCAGCTTCCTGTTTCAGATAGGAAGAGAGGTCATTCACATATATCAAGAATAGAAGGGGACCCATGATTGAATCCTGTGAAACACCTAATGCAATTTCACCCCGGTTAGATGAAGTGGCAAACTTATTTAAATCACTTGACCCATCTAAGGAAACTTTTTGCTTCCTGTTCTGTAGGCACGACTTAAACCAATCATATTCTATTCCATTTATACCATGGAACTGTAAACTCTGTAACATAATGTCATGGTTCACACAATCAAATGTTTTGGACAAGTCACAGAAAATTCCTATTGGTGGCATTTTACAATTTAAAGACTGTTATATGGAAAGTGGAATTGCATATTGCTGTCTGAGTGGAACTAAATAGCGGTTTTATGTGCTGCGAACCCGCCGCCCTCCTCCCTCAACCCTGTGAGGAATTAAAATAATACACGGGCCACTCACAGTAATGTGACCAACGCCTATATTTGACGTCACCGTGCAAGACCCATTCACAGACGGCAGAGGGCAGCGTGTCCGGGGGTCGTGGAAGGCAGTATCGTCGTTATTGTAATGCGGAAACTGTGCGCTTTATCTGACGTCCAAAAGGGCACGATCATTGCCTTTCGGATCAATGGTGGAAGCGTTTTCTAAACTGCTAAGTCTGTAAATTGTTCGTGTACCGCCAAGGTTGAAGTATACCGTGCATGGCAAAATAGCGATGTCCAAAACTGGCACAGAGGGAACTGTGGTGCAACACGGGCCATAGATGACAGGGTAAACGACGGTTGTGGAGATGTGTACAAGCGAATAAATGTGCAACTGTTGAGCAAGTGACCGTCCACATGGACCAAGGGACTACAAACAATGTCTCCTCAACGACGGTTCACCGAACGTTGCGTAAGTAGGCTGTTTAGGTTATTATGTTGGTAACGCCACGTAGCGCTCTGTATGAAAATCACTGGCTGTGCTGTGTGCAGTCTGTGGCTGGTTGGACTCATTGTTGGAATATTCGCTTGTGTAGTTTTGGGCAGTTGGATGTGAACAGCACGTAGCGATGGGCAGTTGGAGGTGAGCCGCCAGCAGTGGTGGATGTGGGGAGAGAAATACCAGAGTTTTGAGAGGTTGCTATAAGCGGACGATGTGGACGTGTGTCCGCCAGAAAAAGGAAATCTGCAAAGATGGATTTCATGAATTGCTTTTGAACATTGTTAAGGTAAATACATTGTTTGTTCTCTATCAAAATCTTTCATTTGCTAACTATGCCTATCAGTAGTTAGTGCCTTCAGTAGTTAGAATCTTTTATTTAGCTGGCAGTATTGGCGCTCGCTTCATTGCAGTAGTTCAGGTAACGAAGATTTTTGTGAGGTAAGTGATTGTGGGGATTATTGAAAGTCAGATTGCGTTGCGCTAAAAATATTGTGTATCAGTTTAGTGATGATCAGAATAAGTAAAGAGAGAACTGTCTGAGTACGTTCAGTTTAACTCAGCTGTCTTTGTATCAAATAACGTAGAAGTTTATCAACACAGTAATTATAATTTTCCAAAGGGGACGTTTCATAGTTGCTGCGTATGGGCCACCGCAAAAGGCGTATGGTTCATGCACCCATGCTGACTTCTGTTCACCAGCGACAAAGGTTAGAATTTGCACGCTAATACCGCAACTGCAAATCCACTGAGTGCAGGTGGTCTTTTCAGATGAATCACGTTTCATGCTCCGTCAGCGTGAAACATATTGAAAGCAAACATCCTGCAACAATCATCTGAAGAGTCCAGGCAAGACGAGGGAGCGTTATGGTACGGAGAATGTTTTCGTGGCATTCCCTGGGTGATCTCGTCATTCTGTAAGGCACAATGAACCATGTACGTCCCTACATGCAGTTTGTTTCTTCTCGGCTCGATGGCATCTACCAGCAGAGTAACGCAACGTGTCACACAGCTCGCAGAATTCGTGCTTGGTTCGAAGAGCAAAATGACGAGTTTACCGTACTTTCCTGGCCACCAAACTCCCCAGATTAAAACCCAATCGAGAATCTGTATGACCACCTCCATCGGGCTCTTCACGCCATCGATCCTCATCCGGGAAACCCAGCGCACTTGGCCACACCCCTGTCGGTTCCTTACAGAACGTCACTCACTCTCTTCCCGCACGTCTCTCAGCGGTTCGCGCTGCAGTAGGTGATTATTCAGTCTTTTGATAGCTGGCCAAATTAAAGAGACAGGACAGTTTAAAAACTAGCCCTAGTCAGTCTAGTAGTAGTAGGCTCACTGACGTGTTGACTCTATTGATGTTCTGAAGCAGCTATTGACCACGAAATATTAATGGTGTCACTTTCAAATTTTATGTAGAGTCGTTAACATTCTTTTTTTCTTTCTTACTTTGTTGGGGTAATATCTCCACATGCAGTCTATAGTACACTACTGGCCATTAAAATTGTTACACCACGAAGATGACGTGCTACAGGCGCGAAATTTAACCGACAGGAAGCAGATGCTGTGATTTGCAAATGATTAGCTTTTCAGAGCATTCACACAAGATTGGCGCCGGTGGCGACACCTACAACGTGCTCACATGAGGAAAGTTTCCAACCGATTTCTCATACACAAACAGCAGTTGACCGGCGATGCCTGTTGAAACGTTGTTGGATGCCTCGTGTAAGGAGGAGAAATGCGTATCATCACGTTTCCGATTTTGATAAAGGTCGGATTGTAGCCCATCGGGATTGCGGTTTGTCGTATCGCGAGATTGCTGCTCGTGTTGGTCGAGATCCAATGACTGTTAGCAGAATATGGAACCGGTGGGTTCAGGAGGGTAATACGGAACGCCGTGCTGGATCCCAACGACCTCGTACCACTAGCAGTCGAGATAACAGGCATCTTATCCGCATGACTGTAACGGATCGTGCAGCCACGTCTCGATTCCTGAGTGAACAGATGGGGACGTTTGCCAGACAACAACCATCTGCATGATCAGTTCGACGGCGTTTGCAGCAGCGTGGACTATCAGCTCGGAGACCATGGCCGCAGTTACCCTTGACGCTGCATCACAGACAGGAGCCCCTGCACTCAACGACGAACCTGGGTGCACGAATGGCAAAACGTCATTTTTTTCGGATGAATCCAGGTTCTGTTTACAGCATAATGATTGTCGCATCCGTGTTTGGCAACATCGCAGTGAACGCACATTGGAAGTGTGTATTCGTCATCGCCATACTGGCGTATCACCCGGCGTGATGGTATGGGGTTCCATTGGTTACACTTCTCGGTCACCTCTTGTTCGCACTGACGGCACTTTGAACTGTCGACGCTACATTTCAGACCGCATGTTGCAGGTCCTGTACGGGCCTTACTGGATGCAGAAAATGTTCGACTACTGCCCTTGCCAGCATATTCTCTAGATCTGTCACCAATTGAAAACGTCTGGTCAATGGTGGCCGAGCAACTGGCTCGTCACAATACGTCAGTCACTACTCTTGATGAACTGTGGTATCGTGTTGAAGCTGCATGTGCAGCTGTACCTGTACACGCCATTCAAGCTCTGTTTGACTCAATGCCCAGGCGTATCAAGGCCGTTATTACGGCCAGAGATGGTTGTTCTGGGTACTCATTTCTCAGCATCTATGCACCCAAATTGGGTGAAAATGTAATCACATGTCAGTTCCAGTATAACATATTTGTCCAATGAATACCCCTGTATCATCTGGATTTCTTCTTGGTGTATCAATTTTAATGGCCAGTAGTGTATTGCATTTTTCACCATTTTACCATCTAAATTTTTTTAATAATATCATTTACATAATCGTGTCTCTGATTACAAGTGTATTTTGAGACACCTGTGATGTGTTTAATCATTGATTCCCCACAAACATACTCAAATAAAACGTGGTAAAGAAGTCTTGTTCCAAACCATGTTTTCATCTTTTCATACACTGAATAAGGAACGATAAAGGGTAAAGAAATAAGCGTAATAATTTGTCGACTGAAACTCTCTTATTTTTAATCTCCCTTCAAGAAACGCATCGACTTTTCCTTGACCATTTGACGTTTCCCTTTGAAGTCGTTATTGTTGTAATGTCGTAGTTAAACTGAATATTTCAGTTACTGGCATCCATCTCAAAACTGGGAGAGCCCTTTTTAAACAATTATATTTAAGTAGTTTTTTTTTCAAAGGATTTGAGTTAAGGAAGATCAACGGCTCTCGGGAAGAACGAAGGACACGCTCTCTAGCACAGGTCCTACTCGTCTAGAAAACGAATGTTCCATAAGTTAGTGTCTTTAGTTTCTGTGTGGATCACCACCAAATGGGTTCTGCTCCCACTCACCAGTCTTAGCCGGACAGAGAATGAACTGCGTCTGCTCGCTAGCGCACCTGGTGACCTCAATCACAGCGCTTGGCCGCCGCCTACGGAAGCGGCTACTTAAGATGCAGCATTGTAGTTCTCTAGCTGAGAAAACGGTTACTGTGCAGCGGCAGTGACACTGTCTGTTTGGCTTTGTGGCCGTAATTTCATTAACCATCTGCAGTGGTTAGAAGAGCTCAACGTTGGAAATGTTGATAGCAAGATACTATATTATCAATCTTTTTTGAGTCATCAGGCTTCTGACCGGTTTTATGTAGGCCGCCATGAATTCCTCTCCAGTGCCAACCTCATCAGCCCTTGCAACCTACGGCCTCAACTATTTGCTGGATGTATTCCAATATCGGTCTTCCTCTACAGTTTCTACCTTCTATAGCTCCCTCTAGTACAATGGAAATTATTCCCTGATGTCTTAACAGGTGTCCAATCATGCTGTCCCTTCTTCTTGTCAGTGTTTTCCACGTATTCCTTTCGTCTCCGATTCTGCGCAGAACCTTCTTACTCCTTTCCTGATTTGTCTACCTAATTTTCAACATTCTTCTGTAGCACCACATCGCGAATGCTTCGCTTCTTTTCTGTTCCGGTTTCACTACCATAAGCTGCTGTGCTCCAAACGCACAGTCTCAGAAATTTCTACCTCAAAGTGTAGCCTATGTTTGATACTAGTAGACTTTCTTAACCAGGAATGCCCTTTTTGCCAGTGCTAGTTTGTTTTTGATGTTCTCCTTGCTCCGTCCATCATTGGTTATTTTACTGCCTAGGTAGCTGAATTCCTTAACTTCATCTACTTTGCGACCGTCAATCCTCATGTTAAGTTTCTGACTGTTCTCATTTCTGCTACTTGTCATTACTTTCGTCTTTCTTCGATTCACTCTCAATCCATATTCTGTACTCATTAGACTGTTCATTCCATTCAGAGGATCATGCAATTCTTTTTCACTGTCACTCAGGATAGCAATGTCGTCAGCGAATCATATCATTAATATTATTTCACCTTGAACTTTCATCCCACTCCTGAACCTTTCTTTTACTTCCGTCATTGCTTCTTCGACGTGCTGATTGAACAGTAGCGGCGAAAGACTACATCCCTGTATTACATCCTTTTTAATCAGTGCACTTCGTTATTGGTCGTCCACTCTTATTATTCCCTCTTGCATCTTGTTCATATTGTATATTACCCGTTTCTCCCTATAGCTTACCCCTCTTTTTCTAAGAAGTTCGAACATCTTGCACGATTTTGCATTGTCGACCGCTCTTTCCAGGTCGACAAATCCTATGAACGTGTACTAATTTTTCTTTAGTCTTGCATCCATTATCAACCTCAACGTCAGAATTGCCTCTCTGCTGCCTTTACCTTTCCTATAGCCAAACTGATCGACATCTAACCCATTTCAATTTTCTTTTCCATTCTTCTGTACATTATTCATGTAAGTAGTTAGGATACATGAGCTGTTAAGCTGATTGTGCGACAGTTCTCGCACTTGTCAGCTGTAGCAGTCTTTGGAATAGTGTGGATGATATTTTTCCAAAAATCAGATGGTATGTAGCCAGACTCATACATCCTACACATCAACGTGAATAGTCATTTCGTTGCCACTCTCCCCAATGATATCAGAAATTTTTCTGGAATGTTATCTATCCCTTTTGCCTTATTTGATCTTTAGTCCTCCAAAGCTCTTCCTGATCTCTTCTAAATCGACTCCTGTTATTTTTTCTGTCACATGAGACATATCTTCACCCTCACGAGGCTTGCCAGACTGTAACCGCAAAAGTGTCAACGATATGCTCATACAACTCCTGTAAGCAGACACTACATGAGAGGCGTTGTGCAGCACGGTGTGGTTTACTGTCGAAGCTCCAAGGGTGTAAGTCCCAAGAAGGGTCAACCAAAAAATAATTTTCTTTTACCTACACCTCTTGAAAACTACTATGAAGGTAAAATTGCGGAGATTCGATGTCAGGCGGAGAGATAGCAACAGCTGTTCTTCCCGCACAAGCACACGAAGTAAATGGATATGTTACTAGGCAATAGCTCTTCACCAATCAACCAGTCATCGACAGTGTGTGCTGGAAGACAATTCGAACTATTTGTCGCGAATGCCCTGCCCGCTTTGTTCGACAGTGGATACATAGAGCGACGTGTGGACAACGAAATTAAATACAACCGCTCGCTCATAGAAAGATCCGTACCTAAAAACTGGAAAATTTCTCAAGTCACATCAATACCCAAAAAGGGATGTAGGAGTAATCCGCTGAATTACAGGCCTATATCACTAACGTCGATTTGCAGAAGGGTTTTGGAACATATACTGTATTCGATCATTATGAAGTACTTCGAAGAAAACGATTTACTGACACACAGTCAGCACGGTTTCAGAAAATATCGTTCTTGTGAAACACAACTAGCTCTTTGTACTCATGAAGTAATAAGTGCTATCGACAGAGGATGTCAGATTGATACCATATTTTTAGATTTTCAGAAGGCTTTCGACACCGTTCCTCACAAGCGTCTTCTAACCAAACTACGTGCCTGTGGAATATCGCCTCAGCTGTGCGACTGGATTCGTGATTTCCTGTCAGAAAGGCCACAGTTCGTAGTAATAGACAGAAAGTCATCGAGTAAAACAGAAGTAATATCCGGCGTGTTATAGGCCCTTTATTGTTCCTGATCTGTAGGAGGCAATGTGAGTAGCTCTCTTATATTGTTTGCAGATGATGCTGTCATTTACCATCCTGTAATATGATCAGGTGACCAAAACGAATTGTAAAATGATTCAGATACGATATCTGTATAGTGCGAAAAGTGGCAACTGGCCGTGAATAAAGAAAAGTGTGAAGTTATCCCCATGAGTACTAAAGAAATCCGCTAAATTTTGATCACGCGATAAGTCACACAAATCTGAAAGCTGTAATTTCAACTAGCTACTTAGGGATCACAACTACAAATAACCTAAATTGGAATGATCACATAGATAATGTTGTGGATAGAGCAAACCAAAGACTGCGATTCATTGGCAGAACACTTAGAAGGTGCAACAGATTTACTAAAAAGACTGGTTACACCATGCTTGTCCGCCCTATTCTGGAGTATTGCTGTGCGGTGTGGGATCCGCATCAGGTGGGACTGACGGATGACACCGAAAAAGTACAAAGAAGGGTAGCTCGTTTTGTATTATCGCGAAGTAGGAGAGATAATGCCACAGACATGATGCGTGAATTGGAGTGGCAGTCAGTAAAACAAAGGCGTTTTTCGTTGCGACAGGATCTTCTCATGAAATTTCAACCACCAGTTTTCTCCTCCGATTGCGAAAAAATTCTGTTGGCACCCTCCTACATAGGGAGAAATGATCATCACGATAAAATAAGAGAAATCAGGGCTCGCACAGATAAATTTTATTGCTCGTCTTTCCCGCGAGCCGTTCGAGAGTGGAAAGGTAGAGAGACAGCTTGAAGGTGGTTCACTGAACCCTCTGCCAGGAACTTTATTGTGAACAGCAGTGATCACGCAGATGTAGATGTAGATGTACACGAGTGGGCCATCGGCTCCGAAAGCCCATATTGATTATGTTCCGTGGAATGATTCGCACGCTGATACTTATTGACGGTTCAGCATTGAAATCTGCAGCAATTTTAGGAAAGGTTACACTTCTGTCACGTTGAACGATTCTCTCAGTTGGTCCCGTTCTTGTAGGACTTTTTTCCCGGCCGCAGCGATGTCGGCTAGTTGATGTTTCGCCGGATTCCTGTTATGTTGTCAAAGAGGTGAATGGGGATATAATATGTGTGTGAAACCTAGATGACTGCGCCACACGATACAGAATCGGCAGTACATCAGCTGTAAGTAGGCACAGCATCCAGTTCCACCTTATCGACGGTGACGAGGAGTAGCGCGTCAGAGCGCAGTACAATACGGTAAACGGTCCAGATGTTTCCGAGACTGTTTCCAAACACAAAAATAAAAATAATAAATCTAATTGTTACGACGGTAACGGTAACGTGCCCTGACACCATTCCAGAGCAAACACACATTTACAAACTAATGCACTCATATCTTCACAGTGTGGTAGTATTCATTCAAAGATGAATTTGACCACACCATGTACAAAAACATCTGTGAAGTGTTTACAAACACGTATATGAAAACTTGCCTCTTGAATTAAGTTACATGTGCGAAAACGACGGAGAAATGAATGTTTGCAGGTACTAAAACGATAACACCGCGTTTGTTGCATTATGTGGTAAGTTTATCTTTTTCATTATTCATCTTTTTCACTATTTCTCACGTATTTTCCGCGTTTGACTTACGAAATTCATAACCTAATATCAAACCTTTTCGTGAGAGGAATATGCACCTCTCCTCATTCAAGAGAAAAAATAAAGCATGTATTAAGACCACATTACACCAGATTATGGACCCACAGGGTCCGAAATGCATCGTGTACTTAATAAAGCATTTTTTAATTCATACCTCCAGTGTATTGAATACAGGCACGTTTTAAGCTGCAAAATATGGATAAAATTAAAATGGCTTTTATATTCAAATAATGTCTGCCTAGTAATCAATCTTTGTAAACTTTCATTTTCTTTATTTTTAACTAATTCATATCCCTGTAGTCTCTCATTTGCATTGTCCAGTCTCATTACTGTGACCACCATCACGTGCAATAACCACTCACGGAGGGCAGGTGGCACCACTAGCAGTGGAGGCTTGATATGTGGTCTTGGCTTTGCAGTGAACTTTCGTTTCACACAACAGAGTGCTTGAAATTAATTTCTAAAATCAGCAAATTACTCATTTTTCCAACTGTAAATGTAACCGAACTTTAATGGAATGAAATTTTCACTCTACAGTGGAGTGTGCGCTGATATGAAACTTCCTGGCAGATTAAAACTGTGTGCCGGACCGAGACTTGAACTCGGGACCTTTGCCTTTCGCGGGCAAGTGCTCTACCAACTGAGCTACCCAAGCACGACTCACGCCCCGTCCTCACAGCTTTACTTCTGCCAGAACCTCGTCTCCTACCTTCCAAACTTTACAGAAGCTCACCTGCGAAACTTGCAGAACTAGCACTCCTGAAAGAAAGGATATTGCGGAGACATGGCTTAGCCACAGCCTGGGGGATGTTTCCAGAATGAGATTTTCACTCTGCAGCGGAGTGTGCGCTGATATGAAACTTCCTGGCAGATTAAAACACAGTTTTAATCTGCCAGTTTTAATCTGCTTTAGAGTGAAAATTTCATTCTAGAAACATCCCCCAGGCTGTGGCTAAGCCATGTCTCCGCAATATCCTTTCTTTCAGGAGTGCTAGTTCTGCAAGGTTCGCAGGAGAGCTTCTGTAAAGTTTGGAAGGTAGGAGACGAGGTACTGGCAGAAGTAAAGCTGTGAGGACGGGGCGTGAGTCGTGCTTGGGTAGCTCAGTTGGTAGAGCACTTGCCCGCGGAAGGCAAAGGTCCCGAGTTCGAGTCTCGGTCCGGCACACAGTTTTAATCTGCAAGGAAGTTTCGAACTTTTTGTGCTTTGATTAACTGGCTTATTTTCCTCCTACTGTAATGTCACATATTCTAGGTTTAATTACTACTCAGTATTTCAGAGCTTAGTCACCGGATTTCAAGTACGAATGTACTGGCTCTTAGTTGAAGAAATATCTCTTGAGGCACCCGCAACATCTCGCTAAGAGACCTAAGACACACCGCCATGCCCCATTTCCAGTGTGTAAAAAAACTCTTGAAACCGTCTTCAAGCCTGTGTGACTTGATACAATTAATGTCTTGAGTGATTAAATCAAGAATAACCAGTTATTTATTCAGTCATGGAACAAAGGGGACGCCGTTGGATCACAGACGCACATCTTTTTTGGCAAACTTGTTAGACACGTCCTATTGTTATATATATACACATCAAGAAAATTTTTGCATCACCACAGTTCCCAGAACTACTGACGATAGACGTTGACCGTGGATATTGTATCACAGGCATAGTCCGTCTGACTATCCAGAGATGTCACTAAACCCACCCAAAAATGTAAACAACCATGCATCAGCAGCGCCTATTAGACGGAGGGGGTCCGGCAGCCAATCAGTTCCAGTCATTCCACCAGGAAGGAGGAACAAGGCTCGTGTTGTCTGTAGTTCAACCATGCCTAGACGGTCAATACCGAGGTACAATCGCTTCCGCATTGTTACTTTATGCCAGGAAGGGCTCTGAACAAGGATCTGGAACCGCGCGACCGCTACGGTCGCAGGTTCGAATCCTGCCTCGGGCACGAATGTGTGTGATGTCCTTAGGTCAGTTAGGTTTAAGTAGTTCTAAGTTCTAGGGGACTGATGACCTCAGCGTTAAGTCCCATAGTGCTCAGAGCCATTTGAACCATTTTTTTGCTCTGAACAAGGGAAGTGTCCAGGTGTCTCTGAGTGAACCAAAGCGTTGTTATGCGGACATGGAGGAGATACAGAGAGACATGAACTGTCGATAGCATGCGTCGCTCAGGCCGCCAAGGGCTACTACTGCAGTGGATGACAGGTACCTTCGGATTATGGCTCGGGGGAACCCTGACAGCAACGCCACCATGTTGAATAATGCTTTTCGTGCAGCCACAGGATGTCGTGTTACGACTCAAACTGTGCGCAGTATGCTGCATGATGCGCAACGTCACTCCCGACGTCCATGGCGAGGTCCATCTTAGCAACCACGACACCATGCAGCTTGGTACAGATGGACTCAACAACATGGCGAATGGACCGCTCAGAACTGGCATCACGTTCTCTTCACAGATGAGTGTCGCATGTGCCTTCAACCAGACAATCGTCGGAGACGTGTTTGGAGGCAACCCGGTCAGGCTGAACGCCTTAGACACACTGTCCAGCGAATGCAGCAAGGTGGAGGTTCCCTGCTGTTTTGGGGTGGCATTATGTGGGGCCGAGGTACGCCGCTGGTGGTCAAGGAAGGCGCCGTAACGGCTGTGCGATCCATGAATGCCATCCTCCGACCGATATTGCAACCGTACCGGAAGCATATTGGCGAGACATTCGTCTTCATGGACGACAGTTCGCGCCCTCATCGTGCACATCTTGTGAATGAGTTCCTTCAGGATAACGACATCGCTCGACTAGAGTGGCCAGCATGCCTCCAGTCACGAATCCTACCGAACATGCCTGGGATAGATTGAAAAGGGTTGTTTATGGACGACATGACCCACTAACCACACTGAGGTATCTACGCCGAATCGCCGCTGAGGAGTGGGACAATCTGGTCAAACTGTGCCTTGATGAACTTGTGGATAGTATGCCACGACGAATACAGGCATGCTTCAATGCAAGAGGACGGGCCACTGGCTATTAGAGGTACCGGCGTGTACAGCAGTCTGGACCACCACCTCTGAAGGTCTCGCTGTATGGTGGTACAACACGCAATGTGTGGTTTTCATGAGCAATGAAAAGGACGGAAATGATTTTTATGTTGATCTCTATTCCAATTTTCTGTACAGGTTCCGGAACTCTCGGAACAGAGGTGATACAGAACTTTATTTGATGTGTTTGTATACGCTGCCGGGAAAAAATAGTACACCCTTTTGGAGATTACCAATTCACTCAAGATTTCTTGTTGCAACAGTGCATATGGAGTACATGAAATGACTACATTTACACACCAATAGCAGAAGCGGTTCTGAGATACCAGATATCACCCATTCTGAAACACCCATATTAGTACGTTGTGTAGCCTCCAGGGGCGGCGTTGCGGGCACTGACTGTGGCACCCAGTCGATCGTACGGATGACGATATTGTCCTGGGATACATTGTTCCACGCCTACTCAACCTGTTGAAGCAGTTCTGAAGAAGTTTTTGGTTGACGAGTCGCACGGTCGCTGCTTGTCCCGTCACATAACAGACACGATCGACTAGAGACAGGTCCGGAGAACATGTTGGCCAGGCAAGCTGCTGCACGCCTTACAGAGCACGTTGAGTTTCAAGGGAGCATTATCCTGTTGGAACAATACTTAACCTTCTTGTTGCAAGAACGGCAAAAGAAAGGATCTAACGACTTTCTGCACGTACCGAGGGCTGATTAGCGTTCCCTGGAGAAACGCCAAAGGTGAACGAGAATTGTAGCTTATCGCACCACAGACCATAAGGCATGGGATGCGGCCGCGTGTCTTGGAGGAATGCAGTCTACAAGACAGCGTTCACCTGATCTGCGTTGTATGCGCTAACGACCATCACTTGCGTGCAGACGTAATCTGCTTTTATCGCTGAAAACCACGGCGCGCCTTTCCATCTTCCAACTTATCCTCTGACGGCACCAGTCGAACCGTGCACCTTGATGCTGTGGCGTGAATAGAAGACGGGCTAGAGGTGTGTGTGGCCGCAATCCCGCTGCTAATATTTGGTTCGCAACGGTTCGTGTGGACACGGCTGGACTCACAAGCCCTCTCATCTATGCTGTGGTAGCCGAACGATCTGCCACTGGTGCGCTTACAGTACGACGATCCTAACGGGCCTCTTGCTGTGTGGACATCCAGAATGATTATAATTTTACAGTTCAATATCAGGTCCCATAGGTGGTTCGAATCTTCGTACTGGAAGATAGTTTGCCAGTAGCATTCGACCTGAAGTGCAACGAGACGGTTGCTACAGCAGACCGTGTCTCCAATGTCAGGAGATAAATTACCAACTTCTTTGCAGTGTTTCGGAGGCTGATGGCATGTGGGACATATCGACCAATGTTGCTACGCAGAAGAATTGAGCAATGTACTCGAATCGGGTTTCACGTTCTCGATTCAACTCTGATCATCTTCAGGAGTGCGAACACAACACTAAACTGTTACGGTTAACAAACAAATGCAGGCTCCGCGAAGGGAAGACGTCTATGTGCGTTAGTAAATATATCTATTTGATTATGTAATTGATGACCCTACATCACTCGTTTTCCGGCGACCAAGCTAAGAAACTCTTCTGTTTTGTGTAGCTAACACGTGAGAGCTTCATTTAGACTACGCCAGTGAGCAGATATTTGTTTCTGCAGTAGAAGCTCTTCCACACAAGATACGCAAAACAACTTTCCGTATCAGCGGATAAATATATTGATGAACAAAAACATTGTGACCACCTGTTTAATAGTGTGTTGGGCCACATTTGGAATGGAATACAGAAGTGACTATGCGTGGCATTGATCCAAAAAGTCTTTGATGACTTTCCGAGGTATGTGGCACTAGATGTTTACACACAGGTCAAGCAGTTCCTGTAAATTACGGGCTGGTGGTTTGTAGTCGCGGAACTGCCTCTCGACAGCGTCCCAGACGTGTTCCATCGGGCACAGATTAGGCAAATTTGGGGCCAAGACATCACGTGAGTTCACTATCATGCTCCTCAAACCACTGTAGCGTGATTCTGGTCTAGTGACATGGACAATGACATCTGGAAGATTCCAGCGCCATCTAAGAAGATATCAGGCATGAAGGGATGCAAATGGTCCGCAGTACTGTACGTGTAGCCCACAGCGGTCATGGTGTATTCGGTTGCTACCACAGCTCCCAAGGAACTCAGCTGAATATCCACCACAGTACGATACCGCCCACACCACTTCACGTCCACGGTGCGGTGCGTACTTTGCCTGGATATCGGCGTATGCGGACCCGACCGTTGACCTGGTATAACAATGAACGTGTTTAACCGACCACATGACGTGTTTGCATTGATGCACAAGCCAATCTTAACGACCCTGTACCAACTGCAATCATAATAGATGATGAAGTGGGGTCAACATGGGAACACGTACGGCTCGTCTTCTGCCGAGTCCCACGCTGAACAATGTATGCTGAACAGTGAGTTCGCAAACATTGGTGCTACACCAGCGCTGTACCCTGCCGTCAGACCTGCCTGTCCCACATTACAGATCGACCACGCCACCGACCTCCTCGCTCTATGCTGAGGTGTGGGTGTCCAAAATCTCGTTGTCTGCTCGTGATTTCACTGTCCTTCAACGACTTTCCACAGATTTTAAATGATCCATCATTGAAGCGGATGTGGGACCGCGGCTTTCCATAAACTTGTAGAAATTAACAATACCAGCAGCCGTCCTTCTTTGTAAAATATATTAATTACGCGGCCAGTTTTAAGACTACTTTATTGTCATATTCCGGCTCCTATACAAACTGAATGGTGATATCCATCCTTCGGTGCATTAGGACAGGTACTATATATGTTCACTAGTCCCACGGATTTCTGAAGAAGACACTAATATAGTGTTCAAATGTTGAAATGTGTGTGAATTCCTAAGGGACCAAACTGCTGAGGTCATCGGTCCCCAGACTTACACATAAATTAAACTAACTTATGCTAAGAACAACACACACACACACCCATGCCCGAGGGAGGACTCGAACCTCCGGCGGGAGGTGCCGCGCAGTCCGTGGCCTCAAACAGCTCGGCCACTCCACGCGGCAATGTAGTGTCGAAACTGGTCACGTAATTAATATATTTTACAAACAGCACGGCTGTTTGTATTCCTTATTTCTACAACTTTTCATAGATGCTCTCGACTCCAGCACTCAAACAACCGGCCAGTTCCATGTCAGGCCAATTTCCCTGTGTCGATATATTGCTTCGCAGGCGCAGGTTCATAACAATCCGCCGCTTGTCAGCGTCGCTTATGTCAATGGACAACCCCGTTCGAGGCCCTTGTTGTCGATAGATTGATTCCCAATTAATGTCTCCTGCGCTCATGTACTTTCTTTACTGTGTCACGCGACCACATCGCCACCGGGTGGCACACAGTCTCGTGATGTGTGTGTGTGTGTGTGTGTGTGTGTGTGTGTGTGTGTGTTATGTCTCTGAGAGAGAGAGAGAGAGAGAGAGAGAGAGAGAGAGAGAGAGAGAGACAGAGAGAGAGCGGAGAGGGAGGAAAGAGAGGGAGAGAGGGGGTAGGGGCGAAGGGACCTAAGTTAGAGCGAGTGGGGAGGGGTGAGTGGAGAGTTGCGGAAGAGAGAGTCGGCGGGTGTAGGCAGAGTGAGTAGAGAGGAACGTGGGTGGAAGAGCGAAGAATGAGTAGGAGATGGGTAGAGAAGCGAACCTGATCTAGAAAAGGAGTGAAAGAAAGTGTGGAGTGATTTACTCATAAGTCAATGCGCCATCCATCTGTAACTTATCTTACATCATTTTTGTTTGAACTGGTTGTCGTCGCATTCTTTACATTTTTTGCGCTTCACTATCCCCTAGCAAAACAAAGGCAACCTTGCAAACTTGCTTTAGTTATGGACACCAGCGTACATCTGAGCTTCCCAAGGCATGGTACTGTGTGTTTCGTAGAAGGTGGGTAAGTGTTCCAGTATGATGCTTACCAATCCTGTCCCTGTCTCAAATAGTGTGCAACTGTCCCTATGCTTCCGTCTAGTGTCATATTTTTACGAACCCGGCCATTATAAATGAGGTAAGTGGAAGAACTAAATACTGAGATAAATAATAAAAAGCCTGCCACAAGCCACATGGTTCTGAAGAGCGTCATGCTACAATTTCAGTTACAGGCTTTCACTCAACTTCACGTACAGTTTATACTAAAATTTTAACATGAAGATAAAACAAAACTAGCGAAAACTTCCACATTTTATGTGCAGCACTGTAATTGGAAAGCTGTATACTCTCCATAGCACCTACAAAGAAGAAGCTGTAGCACGACATGCATGAAAATTTTGAAAATAAATTGTGTTTCAATGTGCGATAAAGATTCCTGGAATCACAACTGGACATCGACGTATGTTAAAGACAACTTTTACCCACACAACTTTCTGCAAATTTTCACAAATTTCGGCACCCCTTACGATTTCGTCTGGTCCTCTCTTCACATATGCGTCGCTAAGAGCTATGTCTTGTTGTAATAAGCCTTTGTGACCTATACTACTAACACCGAAAAAGTAATGGAAATTTTGCACCTATTCTTATTCTTTATGTTATGTTAATATTGCTATCCTTGTAGTAAGAAATCGAATTCGATCACAAATGGTAATGCTTAGTGACAATATCTCGTTCCATTCTTTATTTGTCGTGTTTCTTGTATTTATTGCTGTTTTTCCTGTTCCAGCTGCTGCTGCCACACCTTCAGAAACTCAGGTTCCGTCATAAACCCTGGGTAGTTACACAGTGAGAAACGTCTTCGTCATCATTCCTCTATACTACTCGAACGCAGGTAGGAAAAAAGTTTGTGAGCGCTCGCACGGACGATGACACAAAGATCGATGGAACAAACAGGCTTCCTGTGTGGTCAGTAACGACAGGGTTCACTTAGCGAAGTGACCAGAAGCGAAGTTCAGTCTACAGCGAAGGTTGCTGTAGAGTGTTATAAATGCGTCCAGAATGTTATCCAAAACGAGAAACGTAACGGGCAAGGTTAAGCTCGAATAATGCTCTGGCACGTAGACTAAACGACAGTAACTGACAAGCGGCCTGTCGCAGTGTTTACAGCTTCAGTGGCCACGCCCCCTTCATATGCCAGCACCAGCGCCCTCTATAGTTTATGCTTAGGTTTCATGCCAGCGCAACTTCGAAGCGATACGCACGAAATGGCTCAGGCAGGAGAATGTTGTGAGTCCTGTGTTTGAGAACAGCATCACAGTCAGCAGATTAAACTCTCAAAATGTCATTACAAAAATCGTCCTTCAAGTCTTCTAACGCAAATGAGTTATTTGCGTGCATTTTCCCCTTTAGACTACTCCACTCTTAAAAGTCACAGGCGGCTAGCTCCGGCGAACGCGGTGACATTGTCCTTTGCTGACAGTTCTTTCACCCGTGAAACTTTCATGACTTCGTGAGATTGACTCGCGTGAATTGTGACAGGTCGCCCTATCCTGTTGAAAGACAGCATAGGTACGATCATGAGCGGTCAACTGTCTGTAAAATTTCTCGAAGATTCGCATATACACAAAGTTTACTGATTTTTCAAAAGATATGGGACTCGCAATCCGACTTGCTGACACAGCAGACCACGCTCCGATTTTTTCAACGTGAAGAGGTTTCTTATTAATCGTATAGAGATTGTTTATTGACCAGTATCTGGTGTTCATGGAGTTACCATGTCAAGCCAGATTGAATCAGGTTTCTCTTAAAATGCCGGCCACGGTGGCCGTGCGGTTCTAGGCGCTGCAGTCCGGAACCGCAGGACTGCTACGGTCGCAGGTTCGAATCCTGCCTCGGGCATGGATGTGTGTGATGTCCTTAGGTTAGTTAGGTTTAAGTAGTTCTAAGTTCTAGGGGACTGATGACCTAAGATGTTAAGTCCCATAGTGCTCAGAGCCATTTGAACCATTTTTGATATCCAATGTTAACAGATTTTTCTTCTTCAGAAACGCTTTCCTTGCCATAGCCAGTCTACATTTTATATCCTCCCTACTTCGACAGTCATCAATTATTTTGCTTCCCAAATGGCAAAACTCATTTACTACTTTAAGTGTCTCATTTCCTAATCTAATTCCCTCAGCATCACCCGACTTAATTCGACTACATTCCATTATCCTCGTTTTGCTTTTGTTGACGCTCATCATATATCCTTCTTTCAAGACACTGTATATTCCGTTCAGCTGCGCTTCCAGGTCCTTTGCTGTCTCTGACAGAATTACAATGTCGTCGGTAAACCTCAAAGTTTTTATTTCTTCTCCATGAATTTTAATTCGTACTATAATTTTTTTGTGTTTCCTTTAGTGCTTGCTCAATCTACAGATTAAATAACATCGGTGATAGCCTACAACACTGTCTCACTCCTTTCACAACCACTGCTTCCCTTTCATGCCCCTCGACTCTTGTAACTGCCATGTGGTTTCTGCAGAAATTGCAAACAGCCTTAGGCTCCCTGTGTGCTAGCCCTGCCACCTTCAGAAATTGAAAGAGTGTATTCCAGTCAACAATGTCAAAAGCTTTCTATAAGTCTACAAATGCTACAAACTCATGTTTGCCTTTCCTTGACCTATCTTCTAAGATAAGTCGTCAGTATTGTCTCGCGGGTTCCAACATTTCTACGGAATCGAAACTGATCTTCCCCGAGGTCGGATTCTCCTAGTTTTTTCCATTTGTTCATAAAGAATTCGCGTTAGTATTTTGCAACCATGACTAATTAAACTGATAGTTCGGTAATTTTCACACCTGTCAGCCCTTCTGTCTTTGGAATTGGAATAATTACATTCCTCTTGAAGTCTGAGGGTATTTCGTCTGTCTCATACATCTTGTCCACCAGATGGAAGAGTTTGCTAATGGCTGACTCTCCCGAGGCTATTAATAGTTCTAACGGAATGTTGTGTACTCCCAGGGTCTTGTTTCTACTTAGGTCTTTCAGTGCTCTGTCAGATTCTTCGCTCAGTATCATATCTCCCATCTCATCTTCATCCCCTTGCATTTCCGTAATATTGCCCTCAAGTACATCGCTCTTGTATACACCTTCTATATACTCCTTCCACCTTCCTGCTTTCCCTTCTATGCTTTGGACTGGTTTTCCATCTGAACTCTTGATATTCATACAGGTGTTTCTCTTTTCTCCAAAGGTCTCTTTAACTTTCCTGTAGGCAGTATCTATCTTACCCCTAGTGATACATTTTTCTACATCCTTACATTTGTTCTCTAGCCATCCCTGCTTAGCCATTTTGCACTTATTGTCGATCTCATTTTTGAGACGTTTGTATTCGTTTTTGCCTGCTTTATTTACTGCGTTTTTATATTTTCTCCTTTCATCAATTAAATGCAATATCTCTTCTGTTACCCTTCGATTTCTAAAGGCCCTCGTCTTTCTACCTACTTGATCCTCTGCTTTCTTCACTATTTCATCTCTCAAAGCTACCCGTTCTTCTTCTACTGTATCTCTTTCCCCTGTTATTGTCAATCGTTCCTAAAGCTCTCTCTGAAACTCTCTACAGCCTCTGGTTCTTTCAGTTTATCCAGAGCCCATTTCCTTAAATTCCTACCTTTTTGCAGTTTCTTCAGATTCTTAAGCAAAGTGTTAGCTATGATTAGGTTATGCTCTGTGCAAAATTCTACTAGGCGGCTTTCTCTTTCATTTCTTACCCCTTGTACATATTCACCTACTACTTTTCCTTTTCTTCCGTTTCCTACAATCGAATTCCAGTCCCCCATGACTATTAAATTTTCGTCTCCCTTAAGTATCTGAATAATTTCTTTTATCGCATCATACATTTCTTCAATCTCTTCATCATCTGTGGAGCTAGCTGGCATATAAACTTGAATTACTGTGGTAGGCGTGGGCTTCGTATCTATCTTGGCTGCAATAATGCATTCACTATGCTGTTCGTAGTAGCTTACCCGCGTTCCTGCCTTTTTATTCATTATTAAACCTGCTCCTGCATTACTGTTATTTGATTTTATATTTATAACTCTGTATTCACCTGACCAGAAGTCTTGTTGCTGCTGCCACCGAACGTCGCTAATTCCCACTATGTCTAACTTTAACCAATCTATTTCTCTTTTTAAATTTTCTAACCTATCTGCCCGATTACGGGATCTGACATTCCACGCTCCGATCCGCAGGATGCCAGTTTTGTTTCTGCTGATAACGACGTCCTCCTGAGTAGTCCCCTCCCGATGATCCGAATGGGGGACTATTTTACCTCCGGAATATTTTAACCAAGAGGACGCCATCTTCATTTAACCATACAGTAAAGTTGCATGTCCTCTGGAAAAATTACGGCTGTCGATCACTCAGTCACCCAGACTGTTACCCCTGAAACTACTGAAAAGGCTGCTACCCCTTTTCAGGAGTCACACGTTTGTCTGACATCTCAACAGATACCCCTCCGTTGTGGTTGTACCTACGGTACGGCTATCTGTATCGCTGAGGCACGCAAGCCTCCCCACCAACGGCAAGGTCCATGGATCATAGGGGGAAGGGGGGGGGGGGGGTTCATAGCTGCATAAAAACTGTTTCCCAAAGGTATGTGACATTTTACGATTATATATCGATGCAAAAACACAAGCATAATGTTGTTTCCTTAAGAAGCTCTGAACAAATTGATCTTATAGACTTGTGTATCCAAAGACGTACAAGTGCGTATGTGCTCAGACTATGTTATATGGCCAAACTGGTTAATTTGGTGAACACGGTGAGAAAAAGGGGAGGGGGTGAGGCGGGGGAGAAAGGAGTCTATGGAATGTGGGTGCGGAGCAGCTATAACAAGTTTGTTATATAATGGTGAGAAAAATGTTAACTAATGCTGCTGTTTCTTTAGTAAGAGTGAATAACGAAACTGTGTTTGGTCATTAAGGACCAGATCAGAATCTTTGATTGGTGTTTATTAATTGCCAGAATTTCGAGTGGGGTTAGTGTTCTGCTTTTAATACCTCTCTGGAGAACACAACATTTAATACAATAGGGATGTCATCCACTCAGAGAATGTTCAGCAAAGGCGAACTATTTCATTTTCGATCTCCAAATACTTTCATGCTCAGTCAGTCTATTAGTTATAGCCGTACCTGATTGACATACATATAATTTGCCACGCAGATCGCAGGAAACTCTATAAATGCCACTCTGTTTTAGAGGTGGAATCTTGTCTTTGCTGTTGAACAGAATGTGGGGACAGTGTTCCTCGTATAAAACGCTGGTCTATACTTACTGGATGATTTTAAATGTCTGGCAAGTAGCCGTGAAGTCTTACCCAAATTTAGTATGTGGATCTCATTGTTAGCAGTGTGGTTTAGTGTATTCTGACAAGAACATACGTTATCAGTGTGGTTTAGTGCTTTCTGGAGCGAACACAGAAGTGATGTTATCTTCTGTCTCTTTCTCTACAGCCTATGTTGTCGATTAGGGTAAGACTATAATCATTTGCTGTGTGCTATTTCCTTTATTATTTTCAATTCATTTTCAAAATCTCGTTTGATTTGTCGCACAGGTGTTTGTCGAAGTTATTTTCCCACATATATTAAATAAATGTTGCTGCTTACTAATGTCAATGGTAAGTTCTAAAAAGTTGATAGACTCCTTACTTCTCTGCTGTAAACTTAATTTTATTGCGCTGTGAAGATAACAAGTAGGAAGGAAACTTGCTGAAACGTTGCCGCGGAACGACATCTTGACTCGGCTCATAACCCGAAAATAATTCATCATTTATTTAACTGTCTGGTGGTACCTGTCCACAAGCACAGTACATCATCCACATACCTAGTTCAGATTTGTATTTTAGAACTTAGGGGTTCTTTGTCTAAAAATGCTTGTTGAAAACTATTCATAAACGTTTCGGCTAGTAAGGAGCTGCTTGGAGACCACATTGCTAACTCATCCGACTCTTGAGACTATAATATTAGCAACTGAGGCATGCTTAAAGCAAAGCTGTTTCCAATTTCAGCAGACTGTACAGTCAGTCAGCTAGGTTAGCAATGGGGTCACCACAGAATTCCTTATTAGTTGAAATGTTTATACGCTCATGCTCATAAATTAAGCATGATAGCAAAATGTGGTGCCACACAACGTGGCAGTACACAAAACTCGCGCTAATAGCATAGGCACATAGGGAACACACACGACACAGATCTGTTAAGTCCACAGTAATGGTGATAAGTTGAGAAAACCGTCCCGAAACACATTTGCTACAAAACGCCACTGTTTGCTGTGCATGTACCCCGACATCAATATGGGATATCATCACCATGCACACGTACACAGGTCGCACAACGGGTTGGCATACTCTGGATCAGCTGGTCGAGCAGCTGCTGGCGTACAGCCTCCCATTCTCGCACCAGTGCCTGTCGGAGCTCCTGAAGTGTCGTTGGGGTTTGAAGACGTGCAGCGATACGTCGACCAAGAGCATCCCGGACGTGCTCGATGGGGTTTAGGTCTGGAGAACAGGCAGGCCACTACAATCGCCTGATATCTTCTGTTTCAAGGTACTCCTCCACGATGGGAGCTCGGTGGGGCCGTACGTTATCATCCATTAGGTGGAAGGTGGGACCCACTGCACCCCTGAAAAGGCGGACATACTGGTGCAAAATGACGTACAGATACATCTGAACTGTTACAGTTCCTCTGTCAAAGACATGCAGGGGTGTACGTGCACCAATCATAATCCCACCCCACACCATCAAATCACGACCTCCATACGGGTCCCTTTCAAGGACATTAAGGGGTTGGTGTCTGGTTCCTGGTTCACACCAGATGAAAACCCGGCGAGAATCACTGTTCAGACTATACCTAGACTCGTCCGTGAACATAACGTGGGACCACTGCTCCAATTACCATGTACTGTGTTCTTGACGCCAGGCTTTACGGGTTCTCCTGCGCCCAGGGGTCATTGGAATGCACCTAGTAGGTCTCCGGGCGAATAAACCGTGTCTGCTCAGTCGTCTGTAGATTGTGTGTCTGGAGACAACTGTTCCAGTGGCTGCGGTAAGGTCCCGAGCGAGGCTACCTGCAGTACTCCGTGGCCGTCTACGGGCACTCATGGTGAGATATCGGTCTGGCTCTGAGCACTATGGTCATCAGTCCCCTAGAACTTACAACTACTTAAACCTAAGTAACCTAAGGACATCACACAACACCCAGTCATCATGAGATATCGGTCTTCTAGTGGTGTTGTACACTGTGGACGTCCCGTTCTGTAGCACCTGGACACGTTTCCTGTCTGCTTGAATCGTTGCCATAATCTTGAGATCACACTTTGTGGCACACAGAGGCCCCGTGCTATGACCTGCTGTGTTTGACCGGCCTCCAGTCGCCCTAGTATTCTACCCCTCATAACGTTATCAGTATATGTTCTTTGAGCCATTTTCAACACACAGTCACTATTAACACGTATGAAAACGTCTGCACACTTACTCTCTGCGCCGTACTCTGACATGCACCAACACACCTCTGCGTATGTGGACTGCTGCCAGCGCCACCGTGCGATGACCGCAGGTCAAATGCACCGCATGGTCATACCCCAAGGTGATTTAAGCCCGCAAACCGCACACCAGATCGTTGTTTCACCATGCATCAGCATTATCCTTAATTTATGAGCATGAGCGTAGATAATTTTGAACAAACATTTTTTGATGAAGAGCTCCTAAGTTGTAAAATACAATACTGGAGTAGGCATGTGGATGATGTATTGTGCTTGTTTGCCTGGCAGGCAAACTGCTGACACTGAACCCAGCACACCACGCGAACTATGACCTACTGCATCACAGAGGACATCAGCCTTCTGTCTCTTCTTTGTCTGTACGCGACACGAATAAGACTTTCTTAACTAATTAACATTTTTCTTCAACCTGTATTTATTTTTGAGGTACCTGATTCACATAGACTCGAAAAATGAATGTAAAATAAAAAAAAGAAATATCCGTGAAGTAAACGCTATTTCTGAGTCGATCCCAAAATGGGGATCATAGCAGTTAATGGGTTAATGCGTTAACCAGGGATATTTTTACTGAGGGTCCGCCATACAGTTCGTAATGTCACAATTTAATATGAACAATTTTATTAGTAAAATGATCGTTCGACACTGTGTAATGTATGTAAGAATCAAAGACGCTTCAATCTTGCAGAGAGATATGAACAATACTACCATCTCTGATTTATATATAATTTTTGTTGTTGTCTGTGGTGTTAATTATTCTATTGTTCTTCAGACTATTCTTCTCGTTAAGATTATCTTGAAACCACTACAGCTATATGTATTAAATGAGAAGAAATAAAAACAGCTCACCTCAACTGATTAATAGGTGAGACTCGAAATTAATTATTCTTCTGCAATTGCAATATAATAAATATCTACAGAGTTCCAGATATCTACGTTGACGTGCATTTTGAGAGACACTGGAAACGTGGTGAACGAACCTGCAACCGCAAGCGATTCTTTATAGACTTAACAACTCGCAATTAAACAGCGTTAACAGAGCTTTACCAAAAAATTTCGTCACTCAACATATTCCGCAAACGACAAGTTTAGTTAACAGCACATCACTTGTAAGCCAACAGCACAAACCAAAATCTCGCCCAAATAATGTTCCAATAGAACATAAAACACCACAACAAAGAAAATTAGTGTGACAATTGTCACCCACAGGTAGGACACACCTTGAGTCTTCACAGAAACACGAACATTATAACGTACTGCATTTTACAAATATTGTATGTACTACTGTTATAAGGAACTAATATTGCGTTTCTTTTTCATGTAAGATTGCTCGAGTACTGTTGACGGGGAGGTGTACACGATAGCAAGTTGAATAGCAAAGAATTGTAAAAGCAGTCCACTACGCAGCAGTCTACGAAAAGTAGGTGCACATTTTCATCTCTATCTCTGATGACTTTTCTGTGGGTGTTGTAGGGAATAATTAGTGGTAGATGGCCATTTTCCTGCTTGTAGATTTGACATGGTTAGTACCAAAGTGTTTGTGTCAACTGTCTGTGCGACATTATCGCTACGTAAGCGATATTACATTGTTTCTGGCGTGCTGTTGCGTAACAGCCAAACACGTTTTTGCAGCATAGTATTGTAGAGGATCCAACTACAATCAATTTAAGCCATAAACTGTGTCACACGGTCTGTGTAAGGTATTAATAATGTTATGCTCATAACAAGGTAGCAAGCTAAAATGGCAGAACAGAACGAACAAAATGTTCGATAGGCGAATGTGTAAAAGGTTGCTGATACGATTAAGATACTGTTAGCGCGTATTTAACAAATGTCAACAGAATTAAAAACTAAATTAAGAACTGAATTGCAGAACAGTCATGCAACGTTAAAAACTGAGTTTAAAACACAATTTCAAAACTGGCGTACTGAATTAAAAACTGAATTTCAGGCAACTGAAAGTGCATTGCAGAGTCAAGTGGTAGAGTCGTAAGCTGTACTCAACAGTGCAATTCAATATATTTTTAATGTATTAAAAGGGTTTAACCATTGAATTTGTTCAGTTCCTAGATGAACATCAATATCTGCCAGACGCATTTAATACTTGAAATTTAAAAATGTGAAATCAGGCCAAGATGAGATGTCGAATATGCTGCTGAGCTGTCACAAACAGTGGATAATGTGACTCGGGGTCGGCGAGACATTATAAAAGCGTAACTCACGCAGCAAACGTAACAATTTACATATCTTTCTCAGCAGTGGTTAGGTGAGCAAGATACACAGTTGTACTTATACTGTTGAACAAAAAGTTCAGTGTGTAGAAAAGGATGTCATGTCAGACAGAGACTTAGCAAATCAGGAATTAGCTAGAAGTTTGCAAGCAAGTCGAAGATGTGAGCAAGTAAGCAAATAATTTACGTCACGCTTGCCTGGATAATTATTCTGTTGTCGCGGACAATGAAACTGTGAACGAAAGATCTAGTCCACACATAACGCAGCAAGCTTTTAGATCTAATAAACTGGTCCATACACAAACTTTTCACATGTGAACGTAATGAAAAATCATAATAGCGATTACGCGGCGTTACACATGGAGGAGAAATTAATTAAATACAGGCAGACTCCATCTTATAATCTGGAATAGAAGATAAGATCTTTCAAAGGAGTTTTACCGAGAATATGGACGGAAAACCAGAAGATTATTTATGGGAGTGGGCATATTTTAAGAGATGGAGTCCTATGGGCAGTTGAGGCAGCAGAAACCTGCAACACTATGCTGAGTTTGAACATGCATTTATTGCGAAATATTCGTCTTGTGCGTTAAAAGAGAGGATACGTAAGCAGATATAGAGCCCCAAACCTTATAATTCACGATTAGGCACACTATGCAGATATTTTGAGAGGTATCAAAATAAGACTAAATCTTTGACAGAACCAACATCTGTCAAAGACCTGATATGAATATGGAAAGCAAAATTGCCACTGGATATACAAAGTAATTTTTTTGCATGTCAGTGAAACTAATTTTGATGAGTTTTTGACTGCAGTATATGCAGTAGATATGTTAATGGAAGTCACCAGAACCAAAGGAAACAATGGCAATGAACATAACGGGTCAGAGAGAAAGAATTGTGGAAACGGACATACGAACAACTATCAGCAATATGGTAATGGTGATGCAAACCAACAAACAGGTTCGCTCAACCCAGGATTTAACAATGCCAATAATCAAAGAAATAGAAAAGGCAATAACCATGGATGCAAACCCAGCAAGAAAGATGATAGGCGATTTGATCCCGGCTACCAACAGAATCCAGGAACGTCACACTGGAATCAGAGAAGTAATATCTCGCCAAATCAAAATGAAACCAGTAATGATTGACGGAATCAATCACCAATTATTACTGACATTAGAGATGAACAAGCATCACTGAACCATAAACAGCAGGAAAACTATAGAGAACTAACTTTAGCCCCAAAAGGCTATTTGGAGTTAATGAATGGGGATGCCACAGTAATACTAAGATAAGGCACAACCATGGTGCTGACATTATGGACGAATAAACCCTGTAACTTTAAACTGAAAAGCATGGCACAATCAGCTATTAATGTGAACATTGATGGGTTTGATGTTATAGCAAACTTAGACATGGCGGCAAATGTAAATGCTGTCTCCATGGCTCTTATGAAGATTTTACAGGAACAAGCAAATTTCCCGACCTAGGCCTACCTGTGGCGAACTGCAAAATACTTAGTGCTGTAGGATGACTATCTCATTCTGCAAACAAGAATCAAAGTGGGCCTTGGTCATGGAGCTATAGATTGCATGTGCCTAGTGGTATCTAATATTGTTGTAGATTTAATTTTGGGGCATGAATTACTAAGAGAGATGAAAGAAATAGTAGACTTTACCTCCAGTAAATTAATGTCAACTATAGAAGGAGTACCTCCGACAGTCAATCTGGTACAGAAGTAAGAACTGCATGGGCGCTATTGTTAAAAGAGTGCAACAAAATTCATCACTTGGGATAATAACAGGAAGATCACCAACACAATGTCTACTGATTCTAGTCTAAGCATATTAGAGCAGATTTACACAAAAGAAACTGAATCTACTGCCCTAATTCCTCAGCTAAAACATGAAGTAAAACAATTATTACAGGATTATCCTTTGGTTTTGAAAAGAAACCAGGCATTATAAAATGATATGTCTGTCATTTAAACAGGACAGCAAATAAAACATAATATCACAGTTATTACTGCATTCCTTGGGTACTAAGATCTGCCACCAAGCGAGAAACAAAGCAAATGCTTAGCTTGGTCATTATTGAGATATCCAATAGTCATTATTGTAGTCCTTTACGTGTGGTACCCATGTCAGGTGGGAGTGTTTGCTTGGTTTTGGATGCCACAGAAAAAAATAAAATAATTCTTCCAGTAAGAACACATCCTCCTAATACAGAATAATTAATTCTTTTCACATTAATTATCTTCACATTAGATTGAAGATCCTCAGATTGGCAAGTCCCATTAGATTTGGAATAAAGTCTTTACTTGGGGTGCAGTTACCAATTTACTGTATGAGAATGCACCATCACCACATAATAGAACTCAATTGAAGGCAGTCTTAGGGTTAGCTTCATTTTGTCATCATTTCACACCAAATCAAGTCTTAAATTCAGAATCACTGATGTCTTTATAAAAGAATAACGTGTCATGCCAATGGGCTCATGAGTGTGAAATAGCATTTAACAATATTAAAACCACTCTTTTCAATGCACCTATCTTACATCATACAGACATGACATTAGATTTTGGGTTGATGGCAGGTGCCGCATCACATGGATTAGGAGCTCGCCTCTTTCAGATCCAGTTAGTTGATGTTGTACATACCTTTTGTGCCACATCTTTTGCAAGTCTAATGTTCGCTAACTGTGAAAGAGCTTATTAAACCACAGATTTGAAAGCATTGGCAGTTATATGAGCATTTCCAAATTTCATTATTATTTAGCAGGATCATATTCTGGAGTATAATGTGATCACCAGGTACTAAGCTTTCTGAATAATTGAAAGCTTTTACGTACACGATTAGCTAGATTGACAATTATTCTACAAGAATACTCTTCTGAAACTGTATATGTCCATGGTGGAGAGGACAGTGCTGCAGATTGTGAGGAGTCCACTTGTACGTGGAGCTCGATTTTGTAATATAATTCATGAAAAATTACGTGAAACAGTTATCATATATAGAAGAGATTGTATGTTTTGACACCACAGAACCAAAGATGTTGCCTGAATGGCAGAATCGATTGTAAGTAGGGGCACATGGAGCGCAGTAGCAGTTGCCATTGCACTCTGTTATAGGCAGGATGTAAGATTTAAGGCTATTGGATAGCTGTGAGACTTCAGTTGTTGGTCTATGGACGCAACATAGTACAGTTTTTATAAAATGAAGTGATGAATGATATTGTTTGTGCTCACACAGAGCCAGTAAATGTTAGGTTGTAGTTATTTCTATAAAAGTGCAAAGTGTGTATTTTTGAGACTATAAGATTATCAAGAATTGAAATGATACTGATCATTAACAAATACTGACCACTGTCTATGGCAATTAGATAAGAGTAATGAATTGATACTGTAACTCAGTGGGAAAGCAACTGGAACAAATTTGTAAGGTGATGAAATTTTGTATATTTAGCTTTAAGTATGCAGCCACGTGATATATGGATTTCGCTCAATTTTACAATACTAACCCTTGAATGTAGGAACCGAGTATTTTCCATCAGATTTAATGTATAGTTTGCTTAGGTATATCCGATTTGTAATATTTTGTGCCTTTTGTAACCTGGCTGGACAGTGAAGGGGGAGGCGTGTTTATAGCGATAAGAATTGCAATAGCATCGAAGGAAATTGACGGAGATCCGAAATGTGAAATAATTTGGGTGAAGGTCGCGGTTAAAGCAGGCTCAGACATGTTAACTGGATGTCTCTATAGGCCCCCTGGCTCAGCAGCTGTTGTGGTTGAGCACCTGAAGGATAATTTGGAAAATATTTTGATTTCCCCACCATGTTATAGTTCTGGGTGGAGATTTTAATTTGCCGGATATAGACTGGGAGACTCAAACGTTCATAACGCATGGCAGGGACAAACAATCCAGTGAAATTTTCTTAACTGCTTTATCTGAAAACTATCTTGAGCAGTTAAACAGAGAACCGACAAAAAGCAGATTACAGAGTTCCTGATGGCTCAACACAAAAGTTTTGTCTCAAGTACAGATAGTGTTGAGGATCAGTGGACAAAGTTCAAAACCATCGTACAATATGCGTCAGATGAGTATGTGCCAAGCAACATCGTAAGAGGTGGAAAAGGGACACCGTGGTACAACAACCGAGTTAGAAAACTGCTGCGGAAGCAAAGGGAACTTCACAGCAAACATAAACATAGCCAAAGCCTTGCAGACAAACAAAAATTATGCGAAGCGAAATGTAGTGTGAGGAGGGCTATGCGAGAGGCGTTCAATGAATTCGAAAGTAAAGTTCTACGTACTGACTTGGCAGAAAATCCTAAGAAATTTTGGTCTTATGTCAAAGCGGTAGGTGGATTAAAACAAAATGTCCAGACACTCTGTGACCAAAATGCTACTGAAACAGAGGATGACAGACTAAAGGTCGAAATACTAAATGTCTTTTTTCCAAAGCTGTTTCACAGAGGAAGGCTGCACTGTAGTTCCTTCTTTAGATTGTCGCACAGATTACAAAATGGTAGATATCGAAATAGACGACAGAGGGATAGAGAAACAATTAAAATCGCTCAAAAGAGGAAAGGCCGCTGGACCTGATAGGATACCACGTCGAATTTTACACAGATTACGCGAAGGATCTTGCCCCCCTTCTTGCAGCGGTGTACCGTAGGTCTCTAGAAGAGCGTAACCTCCCAAAGGATTGGAAAAGGGCACATGTCATCCCCGTTTTCAAGAAGGGACGTCGAACAGACGTGCAGAACTATAGACCTATATCTCCAACGTCGATCAGTTGTAGAATTTTGGAACACGTATTATGTTCGAGTATAATGACTTTTCTGGAGACTAGAAATCTACTCTGTAGGAATCAGCATGGGTTTCGAAAAAGACTATCGTGTGAAACCCAGCTCGCGCTATTCGTCCACGAGACTCAGAGGGCCATAGACACGGGTTCCCAGGTAGATGCCGTGTTTCTTGACTTCCGCAAGGAGTTCGATACAGTTCCCCACAGTCGTTTAATGAACAAAGTAAGAGCATATGGACTATCAGACCAATTGTGTGATTGGATTGAAGAGTTCCTAGGTAGCAAAATGCAGCATGTCATTCTCAATGGAGAGAAGTCTTCCGAAGTAAGAGTGATTTCAGGTGTGCCACAGGGGAGTGTCGTAGGACCATTGCTATTCACAATATACATAAATGACCTTGTGGATAACATCGGAAGTTCACTGAGGCTTTTTGCGGCTGATGCTGTGGTATATCGAGAGGTTGTAACAATGGAAAATTGTACTGAAATGCAGGATGATCTGCAGCGAATTGACGCATGGTGAAGGGAATGGCAATTGAATCTCAATGTAGACAAGTGTAATGTGCTGCGAATACATAGAAAGATAGATCCCTTATCATTTAGCTACAAAATAACAGGTCAGCAACTGGAAGCAGTTAATTCCATAAATTACCTGGGAGTACGCATTAGGAGTGATTTAAAATGGAATGATCATATAAAGTTATTCGTTGGTAAAGCAGATGCCAGACTGAGATTCATTGGAAGAATCCTAAGGAAATGCAATCCGAAAACAAAGGAAGTAGGTTACAGTACGCTTGTTCACCCACTGCTTGAATACTGCTCAGCAGTGTGGGATCCGTACCAGATAGGGTTGATAGAAGAGATATTGATGATCCAACGGAGAGCAGCGCACTTCGTTACAGGATCATTTAGTAATCGCGAAAGCGTTACGGAGATGATAGACAAACTCCAGTGGAAGACTCTGCAGGAGAGACGCTCAGTAGCTCGGTATGGGCTTTTGTTGAAGTTTCGAGAACATACCTTTACCGAAGAGTCAAGCAGTATATTGCTCCCTCCTACGTATATCTCGCGAAGAGACCATGAGGATAAAATCAGAGAGATTAGAGCCCACACAGAAGCATACCGACAATTCTTCTTTCCACGAACAATACGAGACTGGAACAGGTGGCTTGCGGAGTACGGATGTAGATGTAGATGTAGATCCTGATACAGAGAAATTAAATGTTGGAATCTATTTTTTAATTATGACAGAACGTAAGAATTGTACAACAGTTAAGAAGTTCACCGATTTTTAAGTTAATGTTAAATGTTTCATATCGTATTTTGTGAAGGTGAAACTTTATTTTGAATACAATTTCAGACTAAAGCATTCGGTCCACAAACACTGTAATTAAAAACATTACATTTGGCGATAGCTCTGCCAGTCGTTCACTTTTAGACTTTTCTTTGATATTATCATAGGCAGGTATATATAATCTGTTCTCTCAACCACTCTGTAGCGATAATAGTAGTAAAATTTGTTTTGGTGCAACGCAGTTTACTAACTTGTACAAACATTTTTCACAGTTCATCTGCATTCTTATGCTCCGCCTTGTTTTCCATTGATTTGATTGTTCAGTATTTTGGTCTTTTGCTTGTACTCTGTGTGTGATTTGCGATTCCTCACACAAGTGTCACAAGTGTCACACTGACAATTAGAGATACCGAAATAGACGATTTTCCGATTATTGACAACAATGTTGAGAATGATGTAACCACTTTTCAGTGCAAACAGTTGCAAAGCACCACAGAAAACTTGAGTTCCGTTTCCCAGTGTAATGTACAGTTTACAGACAGTATTATTTCTCCTAATTTGCCATCTATTCAGATTGTCGATTCCAGTATAGTGGACGATGTTGAGGTAGATTTTGCTAACACACAGGTGCCAGAACATGATTTTTTACCGAACCAGGTCAATGAATTTCCCAATTCTTCTGCAGTCAATTAGAATGCCAATAGCGTGTCAGAGAACACATTAGTACAATGAACTCAGTCTGTTTTAAAAATCTATCAGGTTCCGTAAACGGAAATTATGCAGATAATGCGACAGACGAGACGTTCATGGTTGTAAATGATGTCTCCACAGCACAAAGCACAACACAGGTGACACCCGACGCATCAATTCCAAGTAATATGGAAGCAATGCTTCAAAATCTCATGCACATGTTAATGAACGATTTAATAAGATTGATGAAATAATGGTTGAACGAAATACTCTGTTCAATGAATGATTTAATAAAATAGATGAACAGTTCGACAGCGTAATAAAAAAACAAGTTGACACCACCACTCAGTTACGAGAAATACGAGGAAATCCAGAGGCCTTCATCGTTGAGTTAAATGAATCGTTTACTCAGCTCAATGAACAATTTTCCATCGTATGTGACGAACGTAAATCGCACACAGAAACGACTGATAACCATTTCAAACAGGTTGATGCAGATATTAACGACATTTAAAATAATTCCGTAGAGTTCGTTACAGACGTTGTTACATCGCAAACCTCATATCCTATTAAAAAGCCCTTCGACAATACGGAGCAAAATTTTACAGATGTCGATACTCCGACCCCGCACAGTTATCATATACAAACAGAAAACAGATCTAATAACGCTGAGATTTCTCACATGTTACAAATTAGTCAAGGTCAAGGGCAATGGGTAGTACAGCCTATAGGAAGCATGGAGGTCATATACAAATAAAGTGTCATATCTGCAACAGGTAAGAGCCATACCGTCCTTGAAACCAGCAGCGGCGCTGTCAACAGTACCGTCGGGCCGGACAACGGCACACCACAGCTTACTTCAAAGCAACGTACCACCACGCCAGCTATAACAAAACTCTCCTCCACATACATCAAGCCCACCGACGTCAAAGTTACTTCCTTTTATTTGCAATGCACATGTGGTTTAACAGCAGTGCACAGATCCTATGAAATTAATCGCAAAGTCATCAGTACCAAATCAGTCAACAATAACATAACCAGGGCTCAATATCACTAGCGCCAAACTGTCTATCATGTTTATTTGAAAACATCGATTTCCAAAACTAATCACATCTACATTCATCTCAAAAATATTATGCTAAGCGAAACACAGAGCTGGATCAATTATATTGCCCTAAGTAAATACAACATAGCAGGTTCTGCCATCACGTAAATTACTTTTTATAAGATTTTGCTTTTCCGGACTGCGACGTTACACCGATTTTGACACTGACACGCTGAATTTGTTCATTTTTTCACGTCTTTTGTAGCAGTGCAACACCTGAATGATATGTACTGAATTTCAATTTCTATCGTGTAGCAATAATGAGAAATTACTGGAATACCAATAAGGTACGTTTTAGCGCCAAGAATACAGCTGCGATTATGAACGAAGTTATATGCACGCTTATTTCAATTGCAAGAATTTGAAAAGAAAATTTTACGACATTTATTCTACGAAATTACTGTGCAACCAGCTACTTAATGAACACTACTGATACGCACCAATTTTGACAACACAAAATTATTCCTTCAGTTCGACGTCTTGCAGTCTGAAGACGTCACACTACTGCTATATATTTAACACTTTTCAGCTTTGTATAAATTTTTTTGCTGCTTTTCAGGAAATATGATATTTGGCATTTGTCTTGCAGAAGTCGTTATTTTCGTAACTAGTTCATCTCAATTTATGCTTATTTTAGTTCTACGTGCGAGTCCACATGCCTACTAAACACACCAGACCTCTTACTTGACACATTTCCCATGCTTATACAAATTCTGTTGGTGCCTTGTTTTCATGATCCCTTGATTATTCAGCATCATATTAGGTGGTGACATGCCTGGTAGGGAGGATCTTCAGGTCAGTTCTCTTACCGTAAGTCTAGACATTGAACTTTTTTCTGTTTTCATATGCGTGTGTATGAAAACAACAACTGAAAGAGACACCATTTTTTTATTTTTATTTTTTATTTTTTTATTTTTTTTATTTTTTAATTTTATTTATTTACTTTTTGGTATGTGTCCAGCGGATCACATCCCTTGGGTGATCTAACCACTGGAAATGGTAATTCAAATGTTTTTTGTCAAAATAAGAATCTGTGTCCATTTATATACAGCCTCTATATATCTCATGTTTATTTATTTCTGATGCTATTTTGTCTTTACTGATACCATGTAATGTGCTGTTTCTTTTACGATGCTATGCTACTCCACTTTGTTATACTATTACTACTGAAATTTATGCTATTGATTGATGAATTATTATTACACTTTTTTTGTTAGGTTAGTCACTCTCTGTACTTTATGGTGTTGCTATGTTTCATTTATGCCCAGTCTTGTGCACTAATTTGCTATATATCTCTCTCACTGTTTCCTGGCAAGCCTTTATAAACTTTTCCTGTTAGTGTACTCGGTAAATTAGGCAGATTACCTATAAATATACAGGATGAAGGATATTTTTTCTTTGCATTTTGAGTAATGTATCAGAGTATTGTTACAATATTTAATGAGCTTTCATGCCCTAAGCTGCATTCCAATAATGAGGATTATATTGTTATATTGATGATTTTTCTATAATAATATCATCTGATGTTAATATGTATTTTATGTATGTTGTGTCCTTTCTAGGAAAATCTGTCTTACCTTATGCCACATGATTGAAGGTGTTTGTGGGAGACTGTCACAGAAGCATTCCACCTAAAAACATTTCTTCACCATTGGATATGAGGCATAACTGCCTTTTTTTCCAGGTTAATTATCAAATTTCCAGGTTCCACTATTTCTGCAACTCACCTTCATTTCTATATATTCATCTCATGATTTACTGTGATATGTTACATCCATCTAGTCAGTGGTGCTATATTGCACTTAGTACTCCTGTCATTATTCTTGCATATACTATAATCACATTTCTTCTTTCCTTTGGCCATAGTAGTTCTTGACTCAAGACAAATGACGATTGACTGTTAATCATTTTCTTTACAGATAAAGTGCACTGCCCTTATGAATCTTTCCCATATCCTTCCCTGTATATATGCACATTGTTAGACTGAAAATCTACAAAGCCCCGAGGGTGCTATACAACCTACAAACATTGTGCCATACTCTGATTTTAGGATGCTATTTGTCTAATATGTTCTCATACAGTCCATACAGTGTCATACTTTCATTTAATACTGCCATTTATGCACTTTGTCCTTGTAAAAGCCATATCGAGTTACATATTCTCATTATGAATTACAGATAGGCTTCTGAATGCTATATAAAATTATAGGTAATTGATATTTTATGATACTTTCTAAGCCTTGATGTTTATGCCATGTTAAACTGGGCCACATTCAACCACAAAGATAATTTCAGTCGCAATTTTAGCTATTAAGGTCAGCATTGAAATTTGTATATGACATGACCAGACTTTAAATTGACTGCTTATGCACTAGGGCACCAGTTTCCTGAAGAGCTCATTGATTTGTACTGTCTTTAGGATTACATTGTAATGATTATTTAATACTAGTTATTCATATGGTAAATACTGATGTAAAAATTTACCCTACATTTGGTGTCTAATGCACATCCAAACCATATGGCAGATTTAACAAAACCTGCTGGAGGGTTGTCTGAGGGGTCCACTTATACATGGAGTCTGATTTCGTAATATAATTCATGAAAAATCACCTGAAACGGTTATCATATGTAGAAGAGATTGTATCTTTGACACCACAGAACCAAAGATGTTGCCCAAGTGGCAGAATCGATTGTAAGTAGGAGCACATGGAGCACTGTAGCAGTTGCCGTTGCACTCTATGTTATAGGTAAGATGTAAGACTTAAAGCTAGTGGCTAACTGTGAGTATTTCGTTGTTTGTCTATGGACACAGCATAATACAGTTTTTATAAAATGAAGTGATGAATGATGGTGTTTGAGCTCACACAGAGCCAGTAAATGTTAGGTTGTAGTTATTTCTATAAAAGTGCAAAGTGTTTATTTGTGAGACTATAAGATTATCAAGAATTGTAATGATACTGATCATTAACAAATACTGGCCACTGACCATGGCATTTAGAGAATAGTAATGAATTGATACTGTAACTCAATGGGAAAGCAAATGGACCAAATTTGTAAGGTAATGAAATTTTTTATATTTAGTTTTAAGTATGCAGCCACGCGATATATGGATTTCGCTCAATTTTACAATACTGATCCTTTAATGTAGGAACCAGGTATTTTCCATCAGATTTAATGTAGAGGTTGATTAGCTACATCCGATTTGGTGAGACAGTAGCTCAGCTGACTGAGGGTAAAGCAGATTTGCATAAGCAAGTGAGTGCTTTGACAGAAGACAGTACGTGAATTCCACATGAGTTAGAGGAAGTAAAGGAGAGCAAAAGCTTTTTCCAGTGTAATCACCCCTTCGTTGAATTCGACTGCAAGTAGTCTGATTATACCTTTGTCGGGCAAGACAACCGAGGATGTGTCAGCGTCCATAGATAATTGGAAGCTGCTGTGAATCTGGGGGTCTGGACATACAGAGTACTGACGCAGATAGCCACATTATGCTTAGTGGGCAAGGTAAAAACGTATGTAATGTACCATAAGGAGTTGAATAAAGCAGCTAAATTTTTGATATCTGAAGAAGGAAATCCACAGCACTACTGCAGACAGAACAGTACTTAATGGAGGCAGCCAGAGTTATCCTATGAGAGGCTGAACATAGAGTAGAAGAATTTTTTTTTTTTTTAGGAGGCTTCCACCCAGTATGTTGAGAATGGTATGGATGGAATACCCAAAAATTTGGCTGCTGCCATCATAGTAGCTACACCTTTGGACATAGATACAGCAATGCGAGTGAAAGTGTTGTTCCATATACGTAGTCTTAAGCATATTGGCATGTAGTCCACATTCGGAAGCAGATCCGCCACCCACAATGACACGAGTACAGAGTGGTGGAACTCCACCCACAGTATTGTAGGAATAAGAGACAAAACGGATAAGGGCATGGGAAAAGCTCGTTAAACACCAACGGGGATTCCAAACCCGCTGTACGTCATTACTGATAGAATTCAGTGCTACATACACATATGCAGAAGTGGTATGTTCCTTGTTGGACTAATAAAAGTATGGAATGAAACATAAGTTTTCAGTGTCTATGGAGCTCATACGGCTTTGGAGAGCCTGCAACTCTAGAATAGGAGGAGACTGAATTCTCCAAGTTATCGGTTGCATAGAGTAAGGGACAGTGATGTGACATCACTAGGTTCAATGCACTTCAGTTTTTGCACTGGAGCAAAGTACAGTATTTTCAAGAAAGTACCTGGGGCTGAATTTCTTATCTAAACATCAAGCAATATTTAATCATTCGCAGCACAGTATCATCTTGTTCCAGTTGGGAGTGGCCATTAAAAATGATACATGCAAGGTATTTCTGTCATGAGGCTAGAACTGAGTAAGCTGGGTACACAGTCATTATGGCTGAATTTGGATGACAGATTGCTGAAAGACATAGGGCAACTACTCTGGGTGTGTGTCAATACCGACCTACCAAATAAGATTTTGTATGTGGTAGAGTAATTGGTAGATAATTATGAAGTAGATATATTGCATTTTGTATATGTAGGAACATGGATAGAGAACACATGGTTCTAGTTAGTGTCGACAATTTCGACACCAACAAGCTGGTTTTGGCAAAAGAGCTATTATTTGCCAAGTTGGACATTCTGGATGCGAACAATTTGGGCAGGTCGGGAGAGGACCTCTGCCAGAAGCGAACCATCAATACTGCATTTGAAAGGATAGGATAGTTATCGAGAAACTATTGTTAAGGTTTGAGGAATTTTTCATCCCTAGTGAACCACTACCAGTGACACCTATTACACAGCAGAGAAACTCATTGCAGCACAAATCCCCAACTTATAAGAAATCATATAGAACACCTCACCATTTTCAACCAGTAACGGAGGAATTTATCAATCAACAGTTGAATGATAGAGTTGTTGAACAGATCAATAGCCCTTGATGAACATATGCTGTCATTGTGCTCAAAAAATCGTTCGACAGATGCATATCCTATACCACAAAATTGCAGAAAGATTGGGTAAGCTGGGTCAATGAAATTGCTTTTCAACAATTGATCTAAAAGATTGTTACCACCTAGAAGTAGTGCTGGAGGATAGGCCAATTACTTCATTTACCAACACCTGTGCATTAGCAATACTGGGTGATGCCTTTTACGACGAATGTTAGATGGGGTGTTGAATAGGTTGAAACCATGTCAGCGTAGGGTCTACTTAGATGATATTATTGTTTTCTCCAAAGTATCTAAAGGAGCACACGTAGGGACTACAAGAACTGTTTGAAAGTTTGCGTGTAGCAAGCTTAATGTTCATTATCGAGAAATGTCACTTTGTGTTGATGGTAATATACTATGTAGGCTACATGATTAGCCATGATAAAGACCGATCCGAGACAGATACATGTCGCTCGCTATTTCCCACCACCACAAACTATGAAGCAGATACAGTCATTTTTGAGACTATGCAGTTCTTGTTGAAAATTTGTCAAGGGAGTTAGTGGCATTGCCAAACCACTGAGACATTTATTAAAGAACGGAGTAAAATTCCATTAGATTAGATTAGATTTACTTTCATTCCAATTGATCCATAGTGAGGTCCTCCAGGATGTGGAACATATCAGAAAAACAACAATACATGACAAATATTTACAACTAAAACAAATAAGCTAATGTACCATTCCACAGGTCCCAAGTGGAATGATCCTCATTTTTTAATTAACACTAAGAGTCATTTTACAAATACTAATGCACTGAATTTAAAATAAAAAAGTTTTTTTATTTATTTATAAGGTAATAAACAAATAATACAACTACTGTAATACTTATTTACAATGAACACATTACTGCACTGAAATGGTGCAGAAGTTATGTTGTACGTATATACAAATCAGTTGGTTTTACTAAGAAATTCATCAATGGAGTAGAAGGAGTTGGCCACCAATAAATCCTTTAGGCTTCTCTTAAACTGAATTTCATTGGTTGTTAAGCTTTTTATGGCTGCTGGCAAGTTATTGAAAATGTGTATTCCTGAATAATGCACACCTTTTTGTACAAGACTAAGTGACTTTAAATCCTTGTGAAGATTATTCTTATTTCTAGTATTGATTCCATGAATTGCGCTGTTAGTTTGAAAAAGTGATATATTTTTAATGACAACTTTCATTAAGGAATAAATATATTGGGAAGCAGTAGTTAGTATCCCTAGTTCCCTAAACAGGCTTCTGCAGGATGTTCTTGAGTTCACACCACATATAACTCTTACTGCACGTTTTTGTGCCCGGAAAACTTTAGCTTGGCTTGATGAATTACCCCAAAAAATAATCCCATATGACATTATGGAATGAAAGTAAGCATAGTATGCCAGCTTTTTCATTTTTATATCCCCTATGTCTGACAAAATTCGCATTGCAAACAGAGATTTGTTAAGACGCTTCAGCAGTTCTGTGGTGTGCTCCTCCCAGTTGAATTTATTATCAAGCTGTAATCCCAAGAATTTAGCACTATCCACTTCTTCTATCTTCTTGTCATCGTATGTTAGACATATACTCTTGGGACACCCCTTACAAGTTCTGAACTGCATGTAGTGTGTTTTTTCAAAGTTTAGTGACAAAGAATTGGCTTGGAACCAGTGATTAATGTCCACAAATATTTTATTGGCTGATCTTTCTAAGACTACACTTGATTTGCTATTTATTGCAATGTTTGTATCATCGGCAAACAAAACAAACTTGGCATCTGGTAATGTTACTGATGAAAGGTCATTGATATACACAAGAAAAAGTAAGGGCCCCAAAATGGAACCTTGTGGGACCCCACATGTAATTAGTTCCCAGTTGGATGATGCCTGATAGCTTGATACATGTCTCTTTCCTAATAACACCCTTTGTTTCCTGCCAGAGATATAAGATTTTTAACCATTTTGCAGCATTTCCTGTTACACTATAATATTCTAGTTTACTTAAAAGGATATTGTGATTTACACAGTCAAATGCCTTTGACAGATCATAAAATATACCAGTTGCCTGCAATTTTTTGTCTAATGAATTAAGCACATTTTCACTGTAAGTGTAGATAGCCTTCTCAATATCAGAACCTTTTAGAAATCCAAACTGTGACTTTGACAGTGTGTTATTTGAGATAAGATGGTTATAAAGACGACTGTACATTACTTTTTCGAAAATTTTTGAGAATGCTGGCAGCAGTGAAATTGGACGGAAATTTGATGCTATTTCTTTATCTCCCTTCTTAAACAGTGGCTTAACTTCAGCATGTTTCAGCCATTCAGGAAATATTCCACTGATAAACGACTGGTTACGCAGATAGCTTAATATGTTACTTAGCTCAGAATCACATTCTTTAGTTAACTTTGTTGATATTTCATCATACCCACTAGATGTTTTTGATTTTAAAGATTTTATGATGGACATTATTTCTGTTGGGGTAGTGAGGGTCAAATTCATATTATGGAAGTTACTTGAAAAGTCTGGTCTAAGGTAATCCATAGCAGCATCTACCGAACCTGACAACCCCATCTCTTCAGTAACAGTTATAAAATGTTTGTTAAAATGTTCTGCAACACTATACACATCTTTCACCAATGTATCATTTACTCTTAATGCTATTTGTTCCTCTTCATGTCTGGTTCTACCGGTCTCCTCCTTCACTATGTCCCATATTGTCTTTATTTTGTTATCTGATATGACTATCTTTTCCTTGTAATATATTTGCTTTGACATCTGTATTACAGTCTTTAATATTTTGCAGTATTTCTTATAATGTGCTATAGCATCAACATTGGAAATGTTTCGGATTGACAGATACAGTTTTCTTTTTGTTTTACAAGATACTATTCCTCGAGTAATCCATGGCTTCTTTGTAGACTTTGCTCTAACCTTGGTAAGTTTTGGGGGAAAGCAGTGTTCGAATAAGGTAAGCACTTTATTAGCAAAAATGTTATATTTTTCATTCATACCATGAGCGCTGTAAACATCAGTCCAGTGAATGTCTCTGAGGAATGTCCTAAAATAATCAATTTTTGGCTTACTGATTACCCTCTTGAGCTCAGATTTAACAGATTTTATATCCTGTTCAGTATTAACATTTAACAGAAGGAACTGCATGTCATGGCCTGAGGGGCCATTGACTATTGGTTTTGTAATATAATTCTGTTCATTGGACTTTCTATAAAGATATTATCAATGGCTGTTTGTGAGCAAGAGGCTATCCTAGTGGGGAACTTTACAGTGGGAATTAAGTTGAATGATAGTGTTACTAACTCAAATAAGTTCTTATTGGGAGAATCTGTAAGGAAATCTACATTGAAATCACCAGCAACCACTATTTCTTTGATTTTGGTTGTTAAATGGGCCAGTACAGCTTCAAGGTGGTTTACAAACAGATTAAAGTTACCTGCTGGTGCTCGATATACACTTAATATTATGAAGGATTTTTTGTGAAATTCTAATTCTGTTGCACATGCCTCCATATGCTGTTCTAGGCAAAATTTATGAATGTCTATGTTCTTAAATTTATGACAGTTCCTGATTAATGTGGCAACTCCTCCTTTCTCCATTTCTGATCTACAAAAGTGAGATGCTAATCTAAACCCTGTAACACTTAAAAGTTCTATACCAGTGGTCACATGATGTTCAGAGAGGCAGATTATGTCAGCTGGGTTTGAAGACTAATTCACCTATGCAGATAGTTAATTCATTAATTTTGTTTCTCAGTCCTCGAATATTTTGATGCAATAAAGATAGCTGACATTTCACATTGACTGAGTTAAAATTGGGTGGAGTTAAAATATCTGCTGACAGTTGAAAATTCTTAACCAATGGCTGTTTATGCTGATGTAATAAGCTGGAATTATGTTTTTTGATTTCTTTCTCAAACTGAAGGTTTGTCTCAGTTCTAACCTCTCTTAAAATTTGCTTTCTTTCTGTCCTCCCTACCCTAAAAAAGGGTCTTTTCTGAATCCTATAACCACTGGTATTTTACCACTCATGACAGTGTCTCCCCCCTTTAACTTTCCTGCTATTTCCCCAGCCAATTTACCTCTCCCCTTCCTGTTGAGGTGAATAAGCAAGGCGTGCAACTAGCCCTATATTCATAATACCAAGCTTTATACTGTTCTGTGATGTGAGCACCCAAGCAACACGATGAGTTTTAAGTCAGGAAGTAAATGGGAAAGGGCGTCTAGCAGTGTATGCATCAAGACAAACAAAACCGAGAAAAAGTACTCTGTTACAGAGAAGAAAATGCTGAGTTAAATATCTGATGTCACTAACTTGTGGCATTACTTATATGGCAGAAAATTCAGATTTGCAACTGATTACATGGCATTGAAGAGGCTGTTACGGTTGAAAGATCCTTCAAGAAGGTTGACTTGATGGGCACTGCAATTAAATGAATTCGATTTTGAGATGGCTCGCAAACTAGGAAAGAAGCTTGGTAATGCAGATGGGCAGAGAAAAAAAAATTTGGTACCCAAAGCCTTGCTTAATGGTAGAAGGTGCAGACCTCTGACACAGACTGTCAGCTATTCAAAATACAGCTGCAATTCAATATACATCATGGACTATCATGTAGGATGATGAAGTTGGGACCATGCATTGTGGTACCTGGAGCACTAAAAGAAGTACTGGGTGGTTATAACTAAACTGACGGTGTTCCGAGTGCTGCAGAGGGTGCTGTATACATCGCAGGACGCTGAAGCACTGCGTGTATGTTCGTTAATCGGTGCGCCCTCGGAGAAAATTGAAAAAAATAATATTTGCATTTTCATTGCGGGAATATCATCGACAGAAACAGCTTCGAAGATGCCCCATGTCCATGAATGGCCTAAGGAATATGAACCTGAAATTTGAAGAAACAAGGGAATTAGGTGGTCCAGCAGCCATTCCCATGACAGGTGTTGATGAAGTTGCTGTACCTATAACGACCATGCAGCACATGCCTTGAATTTTGCAGCCAGTGCTCGAACTCAGTCGGGGAATGGTCTTTGCTGTGGTCAACAGTTCAAAAATTTTGCGGCGCATTTTACTCTGGTATTCCTACAAGGTTCAGTGTGTGCACCTTATGAAGCCCTAAGATAGCTACAACATTGCCCTTCGTTTTATGACACACATGGAAATGGATGACATGTGACATATTTTAGTCTGCACAATGCCATGGATGCACAGAACTGACACGTATGGGTCTATACTCCATCACACGTTGTGCAGGAATATCCATTCCACTCAGCTTATACGACTGTATGGTGTCGTTTCATATCATTCTCGGCCCATTTTTCTTTGAGGAGATGACACCTCTCATGCGTCTTAGGTGTACAGTGACACCTGCATGTTATAAGGATCTTCTTGTGCAACAAGTGATTCCAGCTTTGCAAGAATGCAGCCGTGTCTACACCACTATTTTCATGCAAGGAGGCATAACACCACAAGTCTCTTGCCAGATGTAAGATTTGCTTCGAGACACCTTCGGTAACGACCACATCATCTCTAGGCAATTTCAAGATCCTCCGACCTAAATCCAAGTGACTTCCGGTTGTGGGTATTCTGAAAATTGTGTCATCAGGGACGTATCTGCACCCTTCCTGATCTGAACGATACCATAAGACGACATATCGTTCTGATTGCACCGGATATGCTGTTCACAACTGTCGCCAATACCACGTTATGGATGCAGCATGTTGCTGAGTCGGGAGACTATACTGAATGTATGTTGTAACTTGTGACATCACCAGTAAACTTAAAGTTACAGTTGCCAACATTAGCCATCGTTGTGCACGCGGGGTGCATTAAACTTTTTAAGGATGCTTCGGATGCCCTACGATAGGTACCAGCGCTGTTACGTACGAAAAAGCTGACGTCAAGAAGCTCAGAAGGAAGCAAAAGCTCGTGCATAGGATGCGCACGAGGTGCCCTAAGCTCTCAAATCCCGCCAATAAGTGCCGGGGCTCTCACGATGTATGAAGAAACGTTGTAGTAAATTGTGTCATGCTCTTACCATTGTCTTATTTTTATGGGGATATTATGTTAAGTTAGTATAGGAAGATTTGTGTTTTATTTTGTTGGTATGTTTTCTGGTACTGAGATTTGTGGATACTGTAATGGTGATGGAGCTTGTGAGTGCAGTCTTTTGAGAGGGGGATGCAGAGGTGCAGATTACTTTACCCCAAGTGACGTTACCACTGACGACGACCATGACTTGTGTGGTAATTCTGGTGATGCTACAACCCTTAGGTGGACACATGGTGGGCACAGTGTGGACTCAGAAACTCGAAGGAATGTTGGTCTCGAAATAGGAGGATGTCGTACTAAATAGCCACCATTGGATGTTGAGGTTATCTTACAGTGTGTGATAAGTAAGGAATGAGGTACGAAGTCTGGAAGAAACTTTCGACGGATTAAATGTCAAGGCCAGATGGAATAGAACGTTAGAAGAGATGGCTACGAGAATAGCTACACCAAATGATGGGTACCACACGCATTGTGGCGTCAAAAAACAGGGTGTGTAGACACGGAAAATTACTGTGTTAAAGACAGTATTTGCGGCGGTAGATGCCGAAGATATTCGGAAATTGGATAACACATTGGGACAAGTTCAAAAAGCAGCAAACAACAATGGAGCAACAATGGAGTGGCATGCCACTCAGTTGATGAACGCGAACCGTAAGGGAGTTGACCACAGAACTAACAAGGTATATGAAAATAAATCATTGGCGCAGACCATTAGAATTTAAACATGATGCAGACTCGAATAAACCTACTGGAAGTTAGAACAGCAGCACCAAGACTTCTAAAATCATCAGTGGATTGCGTAAGGGATACAAGAGTGGAAGTGACAGCCTTACAGGAAGCAATACACCGAAAACATCTTAATGTGAGGAAGTCTTAACAAGGTCTGAATTGTCAGCCTTGGAAAAGATACATGACACCATTCCATGTTCAGATTTTCATTTCCGAGTCATAATGATAATTCCGTGAGTCACCTCCTGTCACCACATTGGACTGACTTCTATTGAAGCAGATTGGAGTAAATGTCCGTCCCCCACCGGAAATCAGTCGATGATATAACCACTGGCGCACACATTCCAGTACCGCGCGCCTTGCATCATATTCAGCACGGTATCGTTCCACTGTGCAGCAAGCTCGTGAGCTGGGCCACGCCTGTACGTGGTATCAACGCTAGCACTCGCTGATGTTACGTGCCAGCAGTTCCAGTAACGCTCCTTCGTTACACCTAGTCAGCAGTCTCACATGGTCATACGTCACGTAGCCTTCTGCTTTCGCGGCATCAAAGATGAACAACTACTCATAGCTCTTGAGGTATGAGTTTCAAGAGTCCACGGGTATTAGACTTTTCTGCTTCGAATGGTAATTCCTCTCATGTTGCTCAGTATTTATCAGTCCTCCTACAGCACCTTTGAAAGGTTTCTATAAGGAGAAACCCACCAACTTTGTATGATATGGGAACATTATATGGATCAATTTGACTTGCATTATAGAAGAATATTAGAGACACACATTTTCTGCCACTAACATCATAAAGAAATTTTATTTATAAAATATAGTTTGTCGACTGTATTTGTAACGTATCGACTCACTGTAATGTACTGATTTACCGAGACATAATTTTCCACAGCAAGAGTTTTTCAGTCATTTGTGCAACGCATCGATTGGAAAGACTTTCACTTCCACAGATACATTTGTAAAACTTGTACACATGAAAGGGAACATTGTCTTTGAGTATTTAGAAAATCATTTTTGATTAAAACAGCGCGCAGTAGACAGAACAGCGGTAGCGTGGAGAGCCAGTCGTAGTCGAGTCTTGGACGAGGAGTAACGATGATCGGTTGCTTAGCTGAGGAACTGTGGGTCAGAGCAGGTGGCTGTTTTGTTAAGATGATAAATTCTGAGAAGTGGAGAATAGCTAAGAATTGAATATTATTGAAGGAAACATTTTTGGAATTTTATTTTGACGCAGAAACGACTGATAGTCTAAAGGTATTTGCCGCATTTCTTTGCGTGGGTTTAGTGATTACTGTAGTTTGCTAATTTTCATTGCTCAGTGATTTCAAGTGTTAGGTAGAGTAGATGATTTATCAGTGATCTCTCAATGGTGTTAGCAAGTTCCATCTACTTCTGTTAGCTAAAGGGAAATTATGATTCAATAATATAAAAGTAAAACTGATAGCAGTTTAATACTTCAGTAATGCTTGATTTCTGTGATAAGGTTAAAAAGTGAGTAATTTTTTAAAAGGGGTTTAAATGTTAGATTTAAGATTTTGGGAAAACTAAATAATTTCTGATTTCCTTTTATTTTTCATTTATAATCATCCTCTCCCTTGTCTTATAGATTTTGAATACATTTCGGATGCAATGAGTACCAAGAGCATTGTTAGCAAACGAACAGAAGGAGGAATGGCAATGTTGCCAAATCAGCTTTTTAGAATTATTTCTGGCTTCTTTTTAACACCGTTTAGCTGACAAATGAGTGTGAAATGTGTATTCTTATAGGACAACTATCCAAGGAGTTCCACCCAATAATATCCAAACAGCAGACCCTGTACACAATTTATTAAATTGCCCAAACTAAACTCTTTTAAATAACAACAAATTCATATAACTTACAAAACTTAACAAATGGTTAAAGAGTGAGCTTTAAAAACAACGACGGCTTGCCACCATAAAATCAAGAACCTTTTACAATAGTGCTTTTAGAGTTTACCCAAAAGACAAAATCTAATAATAAGTTAACTTGGCATTACAATTTAAAATGATTTATATAAAAAACTTTGAGAAAGATAATGGCGCTTGGCACCATAAAATGAAAGAAGCGCAACACACAAGCAATAAATATAACAAAATAATACTTTGATACGACCACAGGGCGAGAGCAACTCCCAACACAATCACAGACGAGCGAGCTCTTCAACACTTCGGAGCCTATCCCACTAGAAACGGTCCCCGAACTAAACCGCTGAGAGCTCCCCGACATGCCTCCCACAACTGCCCATCACTCACGCACCTAGTTTATGTCCTGTAACACACGACAGATAATATCAACACAAGATAATGCTCAAAAATACAGTATAACATCCCGACAGCACAAGATAACCACGGTGCCGTTAACTCGGGCGCTCTTAATAAGTGCCGGAAGCCAACACACACAAATCTCAAACAATTCTCGCTTCTTAAAACGAAACAATAAAAGCCAAGCGCACATGAATAGTCAAACCACAGTCTTAAAAGTGTCTTAACGACACCAAACGCGACTGTTCCACGAACTTAATGACAACACAGTTAAAAAAAAAAAAAATACAGAACATATCACTAAATGCTGTTACACAACCAAATTGACGAGATCGTGTTGCTCAGGTCCCAGAAGACCACAATACCAAGCAGCAGTAATTCACTATGCATATACTGTACAAAACCGCCCTTCTTAGGCAGACTTTACCTAACACATCGACTGCCAAATGTACCATACATGAACGCAACTCCGGGCAGGACTCCAGTTGAGCAAATAAATTAGTACCAACAAATATCGTAACGAGCCACACACACAGCAAAAAGTTCCAACAACACCGTCCCACATCAGAAAAGTTCAGAAACCGCTGCTGGAGCTTCCAGGGAAAATCTGAAGAACCAACCGAGCCCATACCCTAACCTGGCAGACGACTCCAAAATTCAGCAACTAGTTGTCTCCGAGCTAGAGTATCACAGGACCCCACCGGACCTCCCCGTAAGACAGGCAGGAAGAACAAGTACGCCGACTCAAATTAATCACCACCGCATGGCCAGCACAGCGGCGAGTCGCCTCCGCCCCAGACCACTCTGCTCATATTTGACTATGCGAAAGCAATAAAATCCATGTTGATTAAAGAAAAATTATTTGCGTTGAACTAATATTCCAAAACACGCTTCAGTATTCCACGAAAATGATTACTAGATTGAATTAAAAAGCACAAAAAACAATCTGAAGCTGTGTTGATTTGCTTTTCGGTCTTGTCAGCATACACATACACAAGACCAAAAACAAAACTACGAAATATAAACAGTTGAGAGTCTTGCTGGATATGCTGTTGCAGCGTACCTGACATCAGCAGAGCATCAGAACTTCACAATAATGAAGGAAGCTGTTCTAAGCAAAGCAGATTGTGATTTATGCAGTATGAACCAGATGTCATATCTCACAGCTGCAATAAACAAAATGCCATCGACTGAATTGAGTAGAAGAACAGCGAACACATATTCAGTGCGGCAGTTTGCTAAGTGTAAGTAATAATGTAATATTACACTATAGATATTGTAAAATTTGTCTTATAAATACTTAACAGAAACATTATTTGTATTTTGTAAGTAGGCTGTTTAGGTTTTTTTGTTGGTAACGCCACGTAGCGCTCTGTATGAAAATCACTGACTGTGCTGTGTGCAGTCTGTGGCTGATTTGCATTGTTGGAATATTTGCTATTGTAGTGTTGGCGAGTTGGATGTGAACAGCACGTAGTGTTGCGCAGTTGGAGGTGAGCCGCCATCAGTGGTGGATGTGGGGAGAGAGATGGCAGAGTTTTGAGAGCGGACGATCTGGACGTGTGTCGTCAGGAAAACGAAATTTGTAAGACTGGATGACATGAACTTTCATTTCCTATGCCTATCAGTAGTTAGTGCCTTCAGTAGTTAGAATCTTTTATTTAGCTGGCAGTATTGGCGCACGCTGTATTGCAGTAGTTTGAGTAACGAAGATTTTTATGAGGTAAGTGATTCGTGAAAAGTATAGGTTGTTAGTCAGGGCCATTCTTTTGTAGGGATTATTGAAAGACAGATTGCGTTGCGCTAAAAATATTGTGTGTCAGTTTACTGTTGATCAGAATAAGTAAAGAGAGAAATCTCTGAGTACGTTCGGTTTTGCTCAGCTGTTTGAAAATCAAATAACGTAAGAGGTTTACCATCACTGTCATTTATAAATTTTTCTAAGAGGATGAATCAATTTTTATTGTGAGAAAAAAAGGAAGTTATGCAAAAGAAACTGACATGACGCTGTTTATTTAAGCACATATCGAAGTTTTCAAAATGGTCTGATATTTTACATGAATATTGTAAAAATAATATCTCAAATTGTTATATCTGCATTTGAAGTACATGTGTATCCAGAAATCATTCCTTAATGTGATGCGTAGGGCATGCCTCTTAATTTTTACTTTTTGTGCTATCTGGGAGCCTTTCCATTTTGAATATCTATGGTGTACTTTTTCTCTACCCTACTAAAGCCATTAAAATTTTATGTTGTACACCCATTTAAGACAGGATGCTATATCATGTAGAACTGTTATTTTCTGAAGTTGTTTTAAACTCAATTGCGTACCTAGCATGAGTAAATTATTTTTCAAAAACTGGATTCCAAAGTGAAAAACAAGTCGGCATTGATTACATTTGGGCATGTCTGTGTACAAAATTTGATCAAATTCTTTTTCATACAGTTGGAGTTATCTAGCAATACATACCGTACTCCATTTTCGTATACGTCGCTTCCCTCCCATAATAGCTCACATAGTATAATTATTGCAAAAATAAAACCGCACCATGATACGCCGTCTTTTATTCATAGCTTTTTATAGTTTTTTTGTACACACACTTCGCTTATTTCGTTTTGAAGAGTTGGCAACACTGACAAGTGGGTGGGGTGTTATCTTTCTTGACAAGTGATGACATATGTTGCAGCGCTTTTCCGTTTCACCTTATTATGTCGCAGCAGCATTGTCTTTGACAGGTACGCTGGCACAGAACAGAACCGAGCGCCCGTTGCAGTAACACGTTATCAGGGCCGAAGTACGTAACTCATCTGGAGGGAGAATTCCTTGTTGCCTGGAGAGAAATAAAGTAGACGTGAACACATTCTCGTCACGTAACATATAGCCATTGTAACTGAGCATTTCCGCGACAAGGTTAGTTTCATTTAATACTGTCAATGTTTCAAGTTCCTTTCATTAGGAATTCCCAAATTAAATAATTTTCAGTTTACTAGATACTTTCCGCAATTACCCATCATTAAATATTTTTAGTTAGATACTTTCACTCTGTAGAAATCGTAATTGATGTTTTTTCAGTTTCAGTTTCTTTCCACGAATTTTTGACCTGTTATCTGGAAACTCTAAATGGGTCGTACATATTCAATAATCAGGATGTATACAATGATTTATATTTTGTGCATAGTGATATTTTATGTTAACAGTAACCATTGATAATATTAAAGTAGAATTAAAACTAAAAATTGAAAATAAGAATCAATTAAAGAAACATAAAATAAAGGCAATTAACTCAAGTTGCAACTGAATACACACACACATATACCCGTACACGTCCTTCCGCTCGATACAATTTGAAACGAGGCTCGTCAGACTAGGCAACGTCTCGAGTCATCAACAGTCCAATGTCGGTGTTGACGCGCCTAGGCGAGGTGTAAAACTTTGTGTCGCACAGTCACCAAGTGTGCATGAGTGAGTCTTCGGGTCCGAAAGCCCGTATCGACGATGTTTCGTTGAACTGCTCGCCCAGCATTGAAACTTGCAGCAATTTGCGGAAGTGTTGAACTTCTTTCACGTTGAACGGTTCTCTTCAGTCATCGCTGATCCCGTTCTTGCAGGATCTAATCCTGGTCGCAGCGATATCGGAGATTTGATGTTTTACCGGATTTCTGATATTCACGGTACACTCGTGCAATGGTCATATGGTCATATAACACCACGTTCAACTTCACGTTAATCTTGATAACGTGCCATTGTAGCAGCAGTAACCGGTTTAAAAACTGTGCCAGACGCTTGTTTTTTATATATATATATATATTACTATGCCAGGAGAGTTGGTACATGATGGAAAAAACGAACCTATATGAAACAAAAAAGGTACTTTGTTATAGAGACCGATGTGTTTAATACGCACTGTATCATCAGTCACAGTTACATTATGCATGATTTCCTCCTGGCGCCCTCTACTGGTATTGTAATTGGTCTATTGTGTCCGATTCACTTCTCTTGCCGACTCCCTGCGATAAAGCGTTGTACACAATGGTTCCCTATTGGAATCAAGATTTTGCCAATATACTCGTAGTGTTTACTTACGAAAAGGCAAGTGGCAACGGGCGGCGGGGAGCAAGGTTGTACCAGGAGACACATCCCCATCGTCAACAAACATAACATTCAATGTTTACAACAGTGTTCCGCCGTTTGTCTGGCATTTCAGGAAGCAGGCAATCATGAAGGAAGTACCAGAAATGTTCGGACGCTAGATTTGGAGGAAAATGTGATTAACACTGTGTAAAGCGACCGCTGTGTCAGTACCAGGCAGTTCGCCAGTCAGTACTGGGTGGAACATTCTCCATGACAATTGTTACTACCCTTATCTCTTAAAGCGTGTGCAGGGCTTTTTAGCAACAGGCTTTGTACATTGGGAGCAGTTATGTCACTGGTTGCTTTGCAAGGCAACCACGATTCCGAGAGTTGTGTCATCCATCCTATTGACAGATGAGGCCACCTTCATCTTTCCTTCAGCTTTCGTAAGAGTCATCTAGGGGATAGAATGCAGAACCCCCCTGGTGTGGTGACAGCAAATCAGCATCAGTGCAGCCGGAATGTGTGGGCCGGTACAATTGGGGCCCATATTTTGGGAGCAGTCTTCCTCCCACGTCGCCTAACAGGCCGAAACTGTTGGCGTTTTTCAAAATGGTTCGGATGGCTCTGAGCACTATGGGACTTAACTGCTGAGGTCATCAGTCCCCTAGAACTTAGAACTACTTAAACCTAACGAACCTAAGGACGTCACACACATCCATGCCCGAGGCAGGGTTCGAACCTGCGACCGTAGCGGTCGCGCGGTTCCAGACTGAAGCGCCTAGAACCGCTCGGCCACTTCGGCCGGCTATTGGCGTTTTTCTTGAGGGTGTGTTTGCCTCCCCTGCTGGAAGAAGTGGCATTGACTATTCTAAGGGTTGCGTGGCTGCTACATGATGGTGCTCCAGCCCACGTCACCATTAACGTCCGGACGCATCTCAGTCATGTCTTCCCTGGTCGATGGATCGGACGAGGAGGTCCAGTTGCATGCCCTGCTCGTTCACCGCATCTCACCCCTTCGATTTCTGGTTATGGGACCATCGTGTATGCAGAGACCATTCCAGATGTGGAGAGACAGGAGCAGCGTATTCATGCTGCCCTTGACATTCTTCGGATGCAGCCTGGCCGATGTTAACATGTGAGACAGAACATGCTATGGCATGTACACGCATGCGTTGAAGCACATGGAAATCATTTTCAACACATACTGTAACTGTGGCTGCATGGTACATCGCGTATTAGACTTCAGTCTGTAACAATGTATGACTAAATAAATGGTTTCTGGAATGGAAACCACGCATTTCCGGACATAACTTCATTAGACCTTTTTTGTACCGTATCCTCTCATCGATCAGTCCCTAGAGCTTGTACACAGTGGAAAAAAGAATTAAATTTAGATGTGCCTGTCATTCTTTGTAATGGAGGAAACGCTTCGTGTGATCTGTTGACGGTATTTTGATATTCAGAGCGTTCACTCGATCTTACAGATTGGAAGTTAAGCAGCTGCCTCGTAGAAATTCTTTGTAGAAGAAACGGCTAGACGCACGCTTTCCCGTTTCGGCACGCCGCGAGCCGGCAGGCACGTGCGCGCAACGGCGGCAGCAGCAGCGGCAGAGCCGGCCGGCGCTGGCCAGGTCGCCGACCCCTGAGAGGCGGCGCCGTCCTTGCTGCCTCGCGGCGCGGCGCGGCGTGCGCTAGGTCAGGATCTGGGCCGCACGGCGACACACTTGCGGCGCAGCCGGAACTCGGCCGGCCTTGCCGCCCTGCCGCCACCGCCTCGGCGCGTGCCTCCTGCCGCACACGCGTCCCACACCCTCAGCCCTGCGGTGCCTGCGATACGCTTAGCCCGGAGAAGGGCGGCCAGGCAGATCCGCGGCGTCACTTCGCCAACTTCGTGTCTCTGCTTTAATTAGTCACCCTGTGAGCACACACAATCACCTGTTTTCAAGAGGCTTCGTTGACAGATACAGTGAACTATAGGTCTTCATCGCTGACGTCGTTCTGTTGCGGAATTTTGGAACATATTTTATGCTCATGTATCATGACATTTCTGGAGAACGAAAATCTTTGAGCCGTGCGCGGCTCGTGTTCATGCCGTTTCTTGTTTGACAGCTTCTCTTTACGGAACTCTCGCCTCGTTTCTTATACGATTTACTGGTGTCACTAAGTTGCTGGCTTGCCTGCCCGTGAGTAGCAGCAGCAGCGCGTATCGATAAGACCACTGTCGTATTATCTTTGTAGCTACAGCTAGTATTTCCGGCTCGTCGTGTGTCGACGGTTCACTCAGGACGGAGCGCCGGTGAGGTCCTGACAACCAGTACTCGCCGACCGCTGGCGACACACATGCACTGTTCGACGGAAGGAGACTGGAGCGGGAACGACCGTTGGTTGGTCGTTTTTATTTTTTATTTAGTTATTGTTTAGTGGGACCAAATTAAGGAGAAGTCCCCATGGTCATGGAACGAGTCAATACATGAAATTATAACACGATAGTAGAAACAGATAAAATGAAATATAAGAAACATATTCAGGCGATAAGTCTTAAGTTTAAATAAAGAAAATCAACAGTGTAACACTGGAATTTGCTTAATTTTTTAGCTCTTCCAGGAGCTGCTCGACAGGATAGAAGGAGTGAGCCATGAGGAAACTCTTCAGTTTACACTTAAAAGTGTGTGGGCTACTGCTAAGATTTTTGAGTTCTTGTCCTAGCTTATTGAATATGGATGCAGCAGAATATTGCACTCCTTTCTGCACAAGAGTCAAGGAAGTGCATTCCACATGCAGATTTGATTTCTGCCTAGTATTAACTGAGTGAAAGCTGCTAACTCTTGGGAATAAGCTAACAAACGACATTAAAGAATATATATACTGTGACGGCAATGTCAGAATTCCCAGACTATTGAATAGGGGTCGACAAGAGGTTCTCGAACTTACACCACATATAGTTCGAACAGCCCGTTTTTCAGCCAAAAATACCCTTTTTCAATCAGAAGAATTACCCCAAAAAATAATACAATACGACATAAGGGTATGAAAATATGCAAAGTAGACTACTTTTCGTGTTGAACTGTCACTTATTTCAGATACTGTTCTAATGGTAAATAAAGCAGCATTTAGTTTCTGAATAGGATCCTGAACATGGGCTTTCCACAACAGCTTACTATCTATCCGAACGCCTAGGAACTTGAACTGTTCCGTCTCGCTTATAATATGCCCATTCTGTCTCATCAAAATATCGGTTCTCGTTGAATTAGAAACTGTAAAAGCTGAGTCTTACTGTGATTTAGCATCAAATTATTTTCCACAAGCCACGAACGTATTTCATGAACAACATTATTATTCGGTCAGTCGTCTGATCGGGCGACGTGTATTTGGTCTTTTGACCGTTTCTGGGCCTCGTCAGTTGGTCATCTTGCCGGACGTGGGTCGGTTCCTTCCTTGTACAGAGATGTCGGGTGGCCAATGGGCAAGTGTTCCCTCTGCATGGTTGGATCCGAGCCAGTGTGCCCGGGTCGCCGTGTCTCCGAGTTCCGAACGGATATCAAGCGAGTCGGGATGACTCGCCCGACCGTTGCCGACACACATAACTTGCGTGGGGACGATCTTGGTGTTCGGTTGGTCGTCGCATCGGACGACGTGTATTTGGTCGCCGACGCTTATGGAAACTCTGTGTGTATCGGCTTGTGATTTCTGCTTGTTGTTCCACAGTGATTGGTTTTAGGTTTGTCAGAGTTCTTGGTGCAAGTGTTTACGTGGAACTGTGTGTAGCTTCTGTGATTTGCACTGAGCAGTTATGAATGCTGTCTGCGTACTGGAGTAGGCAGTCGGTCAGTTGGAACAGAGCAGCGAGTGTGTGTTTCCTCGCCGCGTTGATGCTGTCCGGCACGGCGTTTAGTTCGACAGCCTTAGGTGTTCTTCATATTTTTCAGTGGTTATTGTGTCTTGACTGTATTTAGACGCCAATTTTCAAGACTGCTGGTATCTTTCTCCTCGCTGATATTTTCGGCTGTCGTGCCGTAGGTCGGGTGGAAGGGAATTGGTTAGGATGTTGGTTGGTTCTTCAGCCGTCCCTAGGTCGTGTTGCCATCCGATTATTTAGTGTTACGCTTGGCTGCCTTTCTCACGTAAACTTATGTTGGAGTTTCCTCACCAGGCCGGCCCTTGGAACACTTCTGAACACCACTGTTCTGATGTTTTGGAATGAGGTTTTCTTTTAGTCTCACGTACTGTGCGAGGCTTTCAGCCGTGTATTAATAATAATTTGTTTTAATGTTCACTACGTGACCTTCAGCCGAACTTCTACGTGAAATATTTTAAAATAAGGCCTTCAGCCGTCTTAAATTAAAATTTGAAAAATCATTTAAAAATTTGAGAATTTTCCTTTCCATCATAATTTTCTTATCGACGCCTTAAGCCTTGAGTTGTTCTATGCTCAGTATATGGTTTTCAGCCGAACTTTATGTGAAATATTTTAAGATACGGCCTTCAGCCGTCTTAAATTAAAATTTGAAACGTCATTTGTTTAAAACCTTTTAAAATTTCTTACTGAAATTCTTGTTATCCAGGCCTTAAGCCCTCAGTTCTTCTATTTTGTAACTAAGGCCTTCAGCCGTGTGTATTCCTTAAGGCAATTTTAATAATCGTGTTCGGCCTTCATCCGGATTGTTTCTGAATTCTTTTAAGGGCATGTGTGATTAAGTGTTTTAGTAAAATAAAGTTCGTATGTTTGTGCAACTAACAGCAACTGATTTGGGCCCTATTCCACAACCTGATCCGCTCTGTCCTGCGAAACCAGATTTCTGTCTTCTCTGTAGGAAAGAATATCGATTTCGGAAACAACGATTCCGTGAAACCTACCTCGCTCTGTTTGTCCACGATACCCAGAAATAAGTAGATACCGGCGTCTGGGTTTATGCCGAATTCATTGACTTCCAGAAGGCGTTCGATACACTTCCACTCTGCCGCCTAATGAACAATATAAGAGCACACGAAATATCAGACCAGTTGGATGATTGGATTCAACACTTCCATCTACCATCTACATCTATATCATACTCCAAAACCCATCACATGGTACTTCTGGTACCGCTAAATGATCGCCGCTTCCCGTTTCACTCGCGTGTGGCATGAGGAAACAATGGTTGTCCGTAAGCCTCTCCATTGGCTCCAGTTTCTCGTAGTTTTCATCGTTGGCATTACGCGAGATGTATATGGGAGGAGGTAATGTGTTGTCCGACTGTTCCTGGAAAATGTACTTCCGAAATTTCAATAGTAAAACCGTGATGCACAAAGCCTCTATTGCAACGTCCGCCGCTCTCGCTTCGACTAAACGATCACATGACGATACGCACCGCTCTTTGTTGGACCTTCTCTATCTCTTCTTTCACTCCTACCTGATAGGGATGCTATATCGATGAACAATACTCAAGAATCGGTCAAACAAGCGTCTTGTAAGCCACTTCCTTCGTCGACAAGTCACATTTCCTTAAGATTCTTCTACTTTCCTCGCAATTTGTTCTATGTGGTCATTCCACTTCATGTCACTCTGGATTGCTATTCCTAGATATTTAACTATTTCCAGCAGTTTCTCATCAGTAGTGTAGTTGTACAGTAGTGGCTTTCTTTTATTTCGTATGCGCAATATTTTACATTTATTTTCGTTCAGGTCGACTGCCACGACATCCACCATTCATCAATCCTCTACAAAATATTTATATACAGGGTAAATAATACACAAAGGTGGCATATGAATGAAAAGACCTACCAATGAGTTATACCAACACACTGACAGACTCACAGACATGATCAGAAAACGCAGACTAAATTTCTACGGACACATACAGAGAATGGACAACGCCAGACTTACAAAGAGAATCTTTGATGTAGTAAAACATTCAATCCTTAAAACAAATTGGTATCGTGAAATAGAGGAAGACATAAGGCAGCTGGGGATCAACAAACAAACGATAAAAGACCGAAAAGAATTCAGGAACAAAGTTAGGAACGCAAAATTTATGGTAAATGAGAAGAGGAAGACGGGAGCATTATGGACGGAACGAAGGAAACAAGAGCATAGTCAAAGGATGAAGAGATTTTGCAAAGAGAAAAGGAAGAAAGGAAAGAAGTGAAAATTGTGTCATCATTAGATATTTGAGTTCAAACACTGTCCATAAGGGCAAAAATTATATGAATGAATGAATGAATGAATGTATATATAACGGTCCTATCACACTTCCTTGGGGTACGCCGAAAATTACCTTTACATCTGTTGATTTTGTTCTGCTACGAGCGACGTGTTGAATTCTATGTGAAATAAAATCTTGAATCCAGTCGAAAATCTGATTGTACGCTCTATAAGCCCGTATTTTTTTTTTTCACTAAACGGCACGGTGTCAAATCACCACATGAAGTCGGGGAACACAGCATCAACCTGAGCGCCGTCGCCTACAGCGCTATGAATCTCATGGAGGAACATTCCAAACTGAGTTTCGCTAGATCTCTGTTTTCCAAATCCAGGTTGATTTTTATAGAGGACACCTTCTGTCTCGAAAAACTTCATAAATCTTTAGCATAAAACATGCTGCATAATGCAACAACAGATTTACTTCAACGATATAGGTCTATGATTAAGTGCATCTGCCCTACGATCTTTCTTGAAAACTGGAATGCCCTGCGCTTTTTTCCGGTCACTAGGTACCTTTCGTTGCTCCAGTGGTCTACGATAAACTGCTGCCGCAAGGAGAGCAAGTTCTTTAACGTAATCTTTGCCGTATGTTATAGGTATCTCATCTGGTCCTCACGCCTTTCCACTTCTAAGCGGCTGTAGTTGCTCTTCTGTTCCGCGATCGGTTGTCTCAATATCTGTCGTTTCGACGTTTGTACGATGATTCTAAGGAGGGACCATGTTACTATCTTACGCGATGAAACAATTTCGGAAGACCGAATTCAGTATTTCGGCCTTCTCTCTGATATCTTCCGTTTCGATGCCAGTAAGGTCAGTGAATGAATGGACAGAGGGTTTCCAGGTGCTTAGTGATTTTACGTAAGACCAAAACCTCTAAGAGTTTTTACTCAGGTCGGTTGACAAAGTTTTACTTTCGAAGTCACTGGACGCTTCTCTCATTGCTCTCCTTGCGTTCGTTTTCGCGTCGTTCAGCTTTGTTTGTCAGCTAGGTTTTAATTTGAACCTGAGATGAAACCTTTGTTTGAGCATTTTGCTAATGCGGCTATTAAACCACGGTGAATTTTTCTCATACCTTAAATCTTGCTCGGAACCTTATCACGTCCTTTCGTACCCAAGTAGCTCTTGATTAGTTTCCATGTCTCATCCTGAATTTGATTAAGTCTCAGTTGTCTACAGATTCTCGCCATTTCTTTGTCCTCTTTAATCCCTTGAATGATCCTGAAATTCCTATTACCTTGAATATTCTCATTACCTAGGTTACCTCCTACTGGTAATCTAGACAGAGCATCAGCAACTACATTCTGATCACCACTAATGTACTGTACTGAATAGCCAAATGGTTCTAAGAAAACTGCACACCTGGTAACCCTTCTGTGATATAGTTTGCACTCCTGAATGTAGCACAAAGCTTTATGTTATTTATATACAATAACTTTGTGTCAAACTAAATAAATTTGAAATTTTTAAAACCCTCAAACAATGGCTAAAAGTTCCTTCTCGGTGACTGTATAATTTTTTTCATGCTTTTGTAAACTTCTACTGGCACAACTAATAGCGCAGTGCACGGTCTCTCCCTCAACTTTCTTCTGCTAAAATAAACAAACTCCTAAGTGATAATCACACTCGTCTGTCGTAATATAAAATGGTAAAGTTAAGTCTGGTCTATGTAAGATTTCACTATTGACAGGCTGTCTCTTAATCTCATCGAAAGCTGCTTGATATTCGTCAGACCATTCCCAAATACTGTCCTTTTTCAAAAGCACGAAAAGACATGGAGCTTTAAAGCTTGTGTCCTTGTATATTTCCTATAGAAATTGATAAACCACAAAATGACCTAAGTTCCTTCTTTGATCTCGGTTTGAGGAAATCTGCAATGGCCAACAATTTGCCTTTATCAGGCAGAATTCCTTCCTTATTAATAGTGTGCCCAAGAAATTTCACCTCTTTTACTACAAATTACATTTTCCCAATTGTAATGTCATACCCCCTGCCTAAATTTTATTGCAATTGCTTTCAGCTTTTCCATGCGTTCATCCCAAGTTTCACTGACTACCAGTATGTTGTCCAAATAAACGATTAATTTTGAAAGTAAGTCACTTCCCAAAACAAACTCCAAAGCACTGATAAATTCAGGAACTGGTAAGCTTAATCCAAAAGGTACTACACGGTACTGAAAACGTTTCCCATTATACAAAGTAAACTGATGAAATCCTGATGTCAAATTCAAACTTGTAAAATAATTTGCATCATTAAATTTGTACAACAATTCCTCCACTGAGTCTGGGTGGCCAGTTTCCTTTTCCAATAATTTATTTAAATATCGAGAGTTAAGTACTATTCTAGCCCCACCATCTTTCTTAGCTACTACAACCATAGGATTATTTTACTGACTGCTACTCCTTTCTATTATCCCACAACTCTGCAATTTCTCCAACTCCTTTTCAACAACTTTCCCCTTACAAATAGGTACTCCATATGGCTTAAAGAAAAATGGTTCGTGTGCTCTCAATTTTAACTTACACATGTAATCTTTTACCCTGCCTGGCTTGTCACTGAAAACGCTATTATATTCCCACAGTAATCCCTCCAAGTCACTCTTTTCATCACTACTTAAATTGTCTGCTGAGTTAATTTTGTCTAATACTAATTGAGAAATATCTTCACTAACCACCTGGTTACAAAATACTCATTATCTTCATCTAAGTAATTTCTGTCGCCAAATACTTCCACTCCCCTTAAATTATTGCTACAATTCTCATCAAACATTAGTTTCACCTTGAACACCAGATTTTGGATCAATAAAATCTAACTTCATACTCAACCAACCAAACCTAGCACCAACTTTCAGTATCCAGTCCATCATTAACAACGTGTATTCATTCAGGTCAGTTATTACCAGACATCCCTGTTCAAATACAACATTACTGACAGTAAATAAAATTAATGCTTGCCTAATGATTAATTTACTAAGTTTATCAGTGGCTCCTTTTATTTTAACATCAGTAATTGGGAATACTGTATACTGTTCAGTGTTCTTTACTCTATGTGTTAATTTACCAGACACACCACTTACCAGGCTACCAATGTCCAATAGACAAACTCTCTTACAGTTGCCCATAGATATTTCAGTATAGGAACCTATGGAGTATATTATGCTTATTACTTCCATCCTCTTCTGCCAATAAATCATCTTCAATATCCCTACAATTTAAATCAGCATTTGCTTGAACCTTATTTCCTAATTTATGTTGTAAAGTACTTAAATGTAACTTACAACTAGAGTGCATGTGTTTAATGCTACCACAGTAATCACCTTTTCCTACAGCCTCCTCATTCTCTTGCAATACTTTCAGTATCTTATCACTAATGAGCTAATATTGATCCTCCTTACTGTAACAACTATGTAATATCTCACTGACCTCAATGGGTATCAACTGATTTTCATGTACCCGATTTTCCGATTCCAAATCAGCATATCCTACCATTCCATTACCCATATCATTGTCTAGTACTTCTACATAAACCATACCATCTAATTCATCATAAAATACATCATCAGCATCAACAGTCTCAAAATACTCGTTAGCAACATTATCTGCACCTGCATGAACCTCAGCTTCATCTACATGCGTCTCCACATCACAGTCACTATCAAACGTACTAGAAATTGTTCCAGCAGCCACATAAACATAATTCAAATTAGGTACCGGTATATGATACTTGCTTTCCTCCACATCTTTTTCAGACAATATTGAAAATTCATTATCACAAAATAAGCTAACTAAACCATACTCATCAGCATCGTCATAAGTGTTACTATAACTAAACACACAACTCTCATCAAATAAGTTAGTGAAATCATCTGTACTAAGTACTGTGTCTATTGTGATGTGTGTGACCTGAATTTCGCCTTCCTCTCCTTCCTCTAGCCTAATTTCTGTAACGGTTTTTCACCTCAAACTGACAGGCTCACAATGAGGTGCTTACCCGTTTTCCTGATTGTTATTTTCATAAGATCTGTTAGCATTCCTCCTAAAGATCTGATACCATTTCTCCTTCAGTTACCTCCCCCCTGCTCATTCCTAGTATTATTATTATTATTATTATTATTATTATTATTATTATTATTATTATTACTCTGGTTGTGATAGTTGTTACCAAAATTATTACTACTTCTATTGCCATCATAAATGTTATTATTGTTCCTGTTATCGTTATTCTGGTGGTGTTGTGACGATCCCCCCCATTCTGAAAATTGTTCTCCCAAGCACAGTATAATTTATCTACGTATTTCAGAAATTCCTCAATAGTATTGTGTGGTTCGTAAACAGGGCTCCACTGAACACAGCCAGGTTAACGCCGTTTCTGCGCGTCAATTTGGATTAATTTGTCAAGTGTTGTATCTAAGTGTGCTAAAGTCCTAAGCTGCTTTTCACAAAATTCTCGCATTCTCATCTCTAATTCGCGAAATCTACTTCCATTCAAAAATCGTGATTTCATTCGGACCTGCTTACTTTCTGACCAAAATTTGTTTAAAAATAATTTTTCAAACTCCGCAAATGTCATTTCTGGTTTAACATGCTGGTCAGCCCAGGATAAAGCTTCTCCACCTAAACATCGTTTAGCAAATTTCACTTTCATATTTTCTGGTATGCCTGGTGCGAAGCTGTCATTGCACTGGTACAAGTAATGGACAGGGAGTAGTTTAAAATCACCAGGAAAATTTTCATAATAACGTTAATGCAATTGTTTTCACTATATATACTACTAAACATATTAATCTCTAGATTTTCAACTATAGAGATGAGTGTTTGAAAATTATTTAATACTTTATTCACTTTATTGTTAACTGAAGAAATTTGTCCTGAAACAAGTATAGAATTTTATTTTAGTTTCTCGTCAGTGAAATTATTTTCGGTTTAAGTATATGTCTGTATGTTATGCAACTCTGATTTTCGTCTGTCGAGTTCGTCAATGACAGTGTTTTCTATGCTTTTTATTCGTTCATCGATTACACGTTCATTAACTAGCTGTAATTCAGTAACAGCAAAGTTCTTCAAACAATCCACCTCAGATTCTACTTTGTCTACTCTTTCATTAACACTGTTTGTCTATTTGCCTTATTAACATCTTCTCTAATTGCTTCTAGTTTCTAATCCATTTTACGAGAGTATTGTCTATTTTTCTGAAATGAATTTTGGATAGTGTACTATCTAGTTTACTATCTAGTAACTTAGAAAATTTTTGTAGTATTTCTTCTGATGGTTGAAATCCATTGAAAGGTGAAATCATACTACTTGATGAATTCTCATGGCTTTCTGTGTTTAGATTCGGTGTCGATCCATGTAACTGCTTACCCAGTCTTGTTCTGATTCCGTCTTCGTCACGTACAGAAAATATATTGCTTCTAATCATTTTGACTATTTTGCTAAACTTGACGAGATGATATAAAATACACTTCCGAAAACTATCTTTCTTATAATATTTTCAAAGTATGTCACACACAATTATTTTTGCCTGACTTAAGCATGCACTTTCACTTCCTAATAGTTAACTGTTTCACTACTCTGTTATGTAAATAATGTTTTGGTACTCATCAAACAATCCATGCTGCTGGCTGTTGATGTTTGTCCATTCTTATTCTCACACGTACACTTTTCCCATACAGGTCCTTGTTTCCAAAAAAAATTGTTCAAATGGCTCTGAGCACTATGGGACTCAACTGCCGTGGTCATTAGTCCCCTAGAACTTAGAACTACTTAAACCTAACTAACCTAAGGACATCACACACATCCATGCCCGAGGCAGGATTCGAACCTGCGACCGTAACATTCGCACGGTTCCGGACTGCGCGCCTATAACCGCGAGACCACCGCGGCCGGCTCCTTGTTTCCATTCACACCCCAATATTGGTATATGGCACAGTATATAGTAAATTATTATTTCATCTGAAACTTAATAACCATTAGCATACGATGCAGTTTAATACAAGTCCCAGCTCCTCTCACCACGTTGTTATATAACATGGCGAAAATCTTTTTGTAGGTGAAGCTTGGATATGTATCGTTGAGTAACACAAGAAAAATAACGATTAATGTACCAAGTTTTGTTACAGATATCCTCCACCAATAAAATAATACGTATCTTGTGTATTCAGCGGTTCTGCTTCCTGATGCTGCCGTAAGTTCATCTTGATGTTATTGTATCGCCACACAGGAATCATGCAATGGTAGAAATAATTTTCAGTTCTCCTTGTTCACAGAGAGTTTTATCTCGCACACTAGATGTTCCGTGGCGAATGTACAAAGTCAGACTTTGTTGAAACAAAATTCGGTCCAACACTGACTAGAGACTGACCTAAGACTGACCTGTGGTGGCATACAAATCACTTCTATTTATATGGTTTTAAACAGTTACTGTCATTGCTACATATTGAATTTTGGATTTGTTGTTGTTGTGGTCTTCCGTCCTGAACTGGTTTCATGCAGCTCTCCACGCTACTCTATCCTGTGCAAGCTTCTTCATCTCCCAGTACTTACTGCAGCCTACATCCTTCTGAATCTGCTTAGTGTATTCATCTCTTGGTCTCCCTCTACGATTTTTAGCTTCCACGCTGCCCTCCAATACTAAATTTGTGATCCCTTGATGCCTCAGAACATGTCCTATCAACTGAACCCTTCTTCTAGTCAAGTTGTGCCACAAACTCTTCTCCCCAATCCTATTCAGTACCTCCTCATTAGTTATGTGATCTACCCATCTAATCTTCAGCATTCTTCTGTAGCACCACATTTCGAAAGCTTCTATTCTCTTCTTGTCCAAACTAGTTATCGTCCATGTTTCACTTCCATACATCGCTACACTCCATAAAATACTTTCAGATACTTCTGCTTCGGAAACGCTTTCCTTGCCATTGCCAGTCTACATTTTATATCCTCTCTACTTCGACCATCATCCGTTATTTTGCTCCCCAAACAGCAAAATTCATTTACTACTTTAAGTGTCTCATTTCCTAATCTGATTCCCTCAGCATCTCCCGACTTAATTCGATTACATTCCATTATCCTCGTTTTGTTTTGTTGATGTTCATCTTATATCCTCCTTTTAAGACTGTCCATTCCGTTCAACTGCTCTTCCAAATCCTTTGCTGTCTTTGACAGAATTACAATGTCATCGGCGAAACTTAAAGTTTTTATTTCTTCTCCATGGATTTTAATACCTACTCCGAATTTTTCTTTTGTTTCCTTTACTGCTTGCTCAATATACAGATTGAACAACATCAGGGACAGGCTACAACCCTGTCTCACTCCCTCCCCAACCACTGCTTCCCTTTCATGTCCCTCGACTCATATAACTGCCATCTGGTTTCTGTACAAATTGTAAATAGCCTTTCGCTCCCTATATTTTACTCCTGCCACCTTCAGAATTCGAAAGAGTGTATTCCAATCAACATTGTCAAAAGCTCTTTAAGTCTACAAATGCTAGAAACGTAGGTTTGCCTTTCCTTAATCTATTTTCAAAGATAAGTCGTAGGGTCAGTATTGCCTCACGTGCTCCAGCATTTCTATGGAATCAAAACTGATTTTCCTCGAGGTCGGCTTCTACCAGTTTTTCCATTCGTCTGTAAAGAATTCGCGTTAGAATTTTGCAGCCGTGACTTGTTAAACTGATAGTTCGGTAATTTTCACATCTGTCAACGCCTGCTTTCTTTGGGATTGGAATTATTATATTCTTCTTGAAGTCTGAGGGTATTTCGCCTGTCTCATACATCTTGCTCACCAGATGGTAGAGTTTTGTCAGGACTGGCTCTCCCGAGGCTGTCAGTAGTTCTAATGGAATGTTGTCTACTCCCGGGGCCTTGTTTCGACTCAGGTCTCTCAGTTCTCTGTCAAACTCTTCACGCAGTATCGTATCTCCCATTTCATCTTCATCTACATCCTCTTTCATTTCTATAATATTGTCCTCATGTACATCGCCCTTGTATAGACCCTCTATATACTCCTTCCACCTTTCTTCTTTCCCTTCTTTGCTTAGAACTGGGTTTCCTTCTGAGCTCTTGATATTCATACAACTCGTTCTCTTTTCTCCAAAGGTCTCTTTAATTTTCCTGTAGGCAATATCTATCTTACCTCTAGTGAGATAAGCCTCTACATCCTTACATTTGTCCTCTAGCCATGCCTGCTTAGCCATTTTGCACATTCTGTCGATCTCATTTTTGAGACGTTTGTATTCCTTTTTGCCTGCTTCATTTACTGCATTTTTACATTTTCTCCTTTCGTCAATTAAATTCAATATTTCTTCTGTCACCCAAGGATTTCTATTAGCCCTCGTCTTTTTACCTACTTGATCCTCTGCTGCCTTCACTACTTCATCCCTCTAAGCTACCCATTCTTCTTCTACTGTATTTCTTTCCCCCATTCTTTTCAATCGTTCCCTAATACTTCCCTTAAGCTCTCTACAACCTCTGGTTCTTTCAGTTTATCCAGGTCCCACCTCCTCAAATTCCCACCTTTTTGAAGTTTCTTCAGTTTTAATCTACAGTTCATAACCAATAGATTGTGGTCAGAGTCCACATCTGCCCCTGGAAATATCTTACAATTTAAAACCTGGTTTCTAAATCTGTCTTACCATTGTATAATCTATCTGAAACCTGTCAGTATCTCCAGGCTTCTTCCATGTATACAACCTTCTTTAAGATTCTTGAACCAAGTGTTAGGTATGATTAAGTTGTGCTCTGTGAAAAATTCCACCAGGCGGCTTCCTCTTTCATTTCTTACCCTCAATCCATATTCACCTACTACGTTTACTTCTCTCCCTTTTCCTACTACCGAATTCCAGTCACCCATGATTATTAAATTTTCGTCTCCCTTCACTATCTGAATAATTTCTTTTATTGCATCATATATTTCTTCAATTTCTTCGTCATCTGCAGAGCTAGTTGGCATATAGACTTGTACTACTGTCGTAGGCGTGGGCTTCGTGTCTATCTTGGCCACAACAATGCGTTCGCTGTGCTGTTTGTAGTAGCTTATCCGCATTCCTATTGTTGTATTCATTATTAAACCCCCATTACCCCTATTTGATTTTGTATTTATAACCCTGTATTCACCTGACCAAAAGTCTTGTTCCTCCTGTCACCGAACTTCACTAATTCCCACTATATCCAACTTTAACCTATCCATTTCCATTTTTAAATTTTCTAACCTACCTGCCCGATAAAGGGATCTGACATTCCACGCTCCGATCCGTAGAACGCCAGTTTTCTTTCTCCTGATAACGACGGCCTCTTGAGTAGTCCCCGCCCGCAGATCCTAATGGGGGACTATTTTACCTCCGGAATATTTTACCCAGGAGGACGCCATCATCATTTAACCATACAGTAAAGCTGCATGCCCTCAGGAAAAATTGCAGCTGTAGATTCCCCTTGCTTTCAGCCGTTCGCAGTACCAGCACAGCAAGGCCGTTTTGGTTAGTGTTACGAGGCCAGATCAGTCAATCATCCAGACTGTTGCCCCTGCAACTACTGAAAAGGCTGCTGCCCCTCTTCAGGAGCCATACGTTTGTCTGGCCTCTCAACAGATATCCCTCCGTTGTGGTTGCACCTACGGTACAGCTATCTGTATCGCTGAGGCACGCAAGCCTCCCCACCAACGGCAAGGTCTACGGTTCATGGGGGGGGGGGGGGGGCGGCATTTTGGATTTATACAACTAAAATTTTTACATACATCTTCCCAAATTACATAGAAATTTACATCAAATTTTTCTGTGAAATTATTCTGTGAACTTCGTAAGCTTGTTCTTATGAATATCACTACCTTTTTTATCTAAAATATGTGTAGGCCTACAATAGTGACATTTAACGAACTTATGACACAAATATTTTGTGGCTACTGTACAGCAGTTTGCTGCGAACGGTACGGCTGTTAACAAGATGACTCTAGTATATACGAAATTTTAAAATTTTATGTACGTGTGGCGATACTGAGCTGATTTTGTGCTTATGTATTGGCGATGCAGGGGACTGATGACCTCAGATGTTAAGTCCCATAGTGCTTAGAGCCTTTTTTTTGGGGGGGGGGGGCGATGCCACTATGGCTCCATTACACTACGACAGGTTTTTAAACAGATATACCTCGTCATATTTAAAGCACGTAATTTTCACGTGAATGTCACTAATACATACCTATTTATTGTTTTAAGCTATAGACAACCCACTAGTGGTATTTGTGTTCACATTTCTTGCTGCAATTCTGAAGATGGTCATTGCTGACCGAAACTGGTAGTCTGAGGAACTAACAAGTTTGTGATCATAGACGAAAATAAAGAAAATTATTTCATCTTCGATTTCTGTGCCGTTATGGTCACAAACGGTCTGGACTCATGGCTTCGATCTATTTACTGATTTAAGATAGGATCAGAACTTACTAGGATTTTCGGTCAATTTGTTAGATAAAGTTTTACTTCAATAACTGAATATTTCTCGCCAGTCTGGGATTCGCATGAGATCGAATAATAGAGGAAACAGAGAAGATCAAAGGAAAAGCAGTCTGCTTCATTCAAGGTTCATTAAGTAAGTAATAAGTTTCCTATCTGTTTTGAAAATTTTGAGAACTCTGAGAGATATACATCCTGTGCCTCTCTGAGCACCACATAACAGCAGGGTTAGACAAGCTACATGTAAAAGATTACACTACTGCAGCTTAATCATGCAGAAATAACATCGGAAAAATGAAGTTGTCACTTACAGAAGTTCAAAAACATTGAGACAAGTAGATATTGGAGTGATCAGCACGAATAAGTATGCACTTGTGAATTAATGCTGAAAAATAGTTCATTTTTAATTGTAACTGTATGTAGATCCTCAAAGGGAAATTTTGAACCATTTATTAGGAATCTGGTTTCCTTGCTGTGCTGTCTGTCAGACAACAGCCAGCAGTTAATATTATGTAGTGACTTCAATGTAAATTTGCTAAAGTATTCTGATAGTAAAAATGAATTGGAAACCTCATTTGGATCCTACAATTTGGTCTCAGTAATTAACTTTCCAACACAGTTTAAAGATAGTAGGGTCCTAATTGATAATGTTTTCTTCGATGAATCTCAGAATAAGAAAATAACTTTATCCAGTAACAAATGCTCTCTATGATCATGATGCGTAGATAGGATAAATAACATAGTCCATTAAAGTGTGGATACACCTCAACGGAAAGCAGGTAGAGTAATCAATGATTCCAGGACAAATGTTTTTTAAGAACAATTTACAGGAGATGACATGGGATGTAATTTATAATGAAAAAAATGCTAACATAAAATTTAATATGTTACATGATAAATTCATATTATTAGTTGAAAATAGCTTTCCGCTAAATAGCTAAACATCCATGCAAAAAAAAAACATGGATCACTAGAGGGATTAAAGTATCTTGTAAGAGGAAAATAGAAATGTGTCTTTTGAAAAGAACAAATAGGGATCCTACAGTAGTTGCACGCTACAAAAACTACTGAAAATTACTAACAAAAGTTATTAAAAAAGCAATGAACCTGTACATAATGTCAAAACTCAGTATTTCCGTCAACAGGCTTAAGACTATATGGAATTTAGTGAAACGAGAGACAGAACAACCAGCCACAGAACAAGACAACATCAATATTGAACTGAAAGGAAGGGCTATAAATGACGAGTAACTAGTAGCAAATGCATTTAATAATCATTCCTTAAATATAGTAGAAAAGGTAGGGACAAACAGCTTTAGAGCGAAATCACAGTAGTGTGTTGAAAATGTAACTTCCATAAAATTCAGTTATATGAATGTATCACCAACTTCTCCTTCCAAAATTAAGAAAATTATATATTCTCTCAAAAATAAAAGCTCATCTGGTTTTGATGGTGTTCCCATTACAGTGCTAAAAATTTGTTGCCATTTAATAAGCCCAGTCTTATCTGAAATATGTAATACATTACTAACTCAAGACATTTTTCCAGAGAGACTGAAATATACTGTAGTTATGCCCTTCCTTAGAAAAGGTGATAAGAAAGATGTCAATAATTACCGACCTGTTTCATAGCTGACATCATTCTCCAAAATTTTTGAGAAATGTATTCCAGAATAGTATCTCCATTAGCAACACTAGTATGCTTAACAAATCACAGTTTGAGTTTCAGAAGGGCTGCTCTCTTGAGAATGTGATTTACACGTTCTCTCACCAGATTTTACAAGCAATAAATAATAAAATAGCGTCTGTTGGTATTTTCTGCGACCTCTCTAAGGCATCTGACTGTGTGAATCACAGCATTCTCCTAGATAAATTGACGTTTTATAGGATAGTCAACCAATGGATAATGTCATATCTGAGCAAAATAATGCAGAAAGTTGTACTTAATAACTGAAGCAATATAGTCCAAGGACATAATTTTGACTGGATAGAAATCGCATATGGGGTTCCCCAAGATTCAGTCTTAGGTCCAATACTGTTCCTCGTGTATGTAAACGATATTCTGTCTAGTATGCAACAGGCAGAATTAGTTATTTTTGCAGATGACACTAGTATTGTAATCAGTCCAAGATTACGTGCAGGAACAGAAGAAATGGTAACCAAAGTTCTTCAAAGCATTGTTGACTGATTTTCTGCAAATGGTCTCACCCTCAATTTTAAAAAGTCACTACATATCCAATTGTGCACATCGAGAGATATTACATCAATAAGTGTAACATATTATTTATTTATCTCTAAACATGATAATAAAAATTCGTTGTTATGTACACTCTAAGACGAAAAATACGACACACCACGCATGAATAATCCGAATTGTTGGATGTCATCCTGAGGGATAGCGTGCCAAATTCCGCCGTTTCTCCAGACGCGTCTTCGGCCTGGAATCGCGTTGACTCGAGTAGAATTGTCTTCAGTGATGGGCCCCTCTCGGACGGAGCCCCTATGAGCAGCAAAGACGCGTCTGGAGACACCCGTCGCAGCGGCGAGATAACAGCCTGAGTCGTTCGCCATACGGCCCGACATCCAGGAACAGTGGGATGCCAGTTCATTTCGTAGCAGGACCCCTTCGGTTGTCATTGGCGCCATCCTTGCAGCACAGAGGTTCGTCGACGATATCCTGTTCCCCATTCTGCTGCCCCTCATGGCAAGCCATCCTGGGCTTACATTGCAGCAAGATAATACCCGCCCACACGGCGGAAGTTTCCACTGCTTATCTTTGACTTGCCAAACCCTATTTTGGAGAACAAGGTCGCTGGATCTCTCCCCGACTGAGAACATTTGACGCATTATTGGCAAGGCCCTCAGACTAGCAAGGGATTTTGAACATCTAACGCACCGTTTTGGCATAATTTTTCACGATATCCGTCAGGAGGACATCTAACAGTTCTAACAACCAATGCCAAAACGAATAACTACTTGCATAAATGCCACAGATGGACCAACGCGTTATTGACTCGCTCTATTTCTGAAGTTTTCTTAAATTGTAATCATTTGTTTGTCTACAAATGTATATCACATATACCGAATTCCGTCCCATTCGGATAATTCCTCCGCAGTGCGTCTTTTTTTTTGTCTTATGGTGTGCACACATGGTGGACCACAATTAACTGCGAATACTGACACATGTGGAAGTATACGATAAAAAAAGCAAAAACGTTCGAGTGTCCGAAAACGAGACATTGGCGAGAAAATTTCCAGTAACTTGTTAGGCGCTGCTACTGACTTCAATACGAACTATTGTCCTAGTTAGTACAAATATGCTTCAAATGCAAACTTTTCGGCCGTAACGCTACAACTGGGCTCAACGTTGGGGAATGAGGTAAAGGCATGACAAGGCAGAGACTCGTGTTGCTGCTGGTACACGAGGACATCTGACACGTTAGTCCAAGATGAATGGGTTGAGTACAGCCGCAAAGGTCACCTGACCTCAGTCCTCTAGATTTCCGTCTGAGACCATCTCAAAGTGACGTGTACTGCACTCTCGTAGACAGAGCTGAAGAACTCTATCGGTGGACTCAACTGTCTTGTCAAGATTTTCGACATGACGCGGGGCTGTTTGAAAGCTTTCCCAACTCACCGCAGAGTGCAGTGACGCCTCCAAATGTCCTGGCGACCATAACAGAAGGTATGAATTTTGCATTTCAGTTCTCCAGAATATGGCAAAGGACATTTTTTCCGCCGGTCGATGTGGCCGAGCGGTTCAAGACGCTTCGGTCTGCAACCGTACGACCGCTACGGTCGCAGGTTCAAATCCTGCCTCAGGCATGGATGTGTGTGATGTCCTTAGATTAGTTAGGTTTAAGTAGTTCTAAGTCCTAGGGGACTGATGACCTCAGATGTTAAGTCCCATAGCGCTCAGAGCCATATGAAACATTTGAACACTTTTTCCGAATCTTCGGGGGGGATTGTGGAATCCAAACGTTCACAAAGTTTATGGACCTTTATTTTTGCGGAGGAAACAATGACAGGAATGTTATACCGGGACATGCTGCAAAATCGATTGTTTCCATAACTTCTCGACGATTCTGATGATGTCATTTTTCTATATGATGGCGTCCCGTCTCACTTTCACCCTGAGGTGCGGTGTTATCTTTGCAGCCCCAGCCCTCAAGTTTGGATTGGAGGAGGTCGACAACAAGATCTTGTTCACTGCTTTTTGACTCGGAGGTCACCAGATCTCACACCCTGCGATTTTTTTCTGTGGAGATACACAAAAGACAGAGTCTTCGTACCACCTATGGTACCTACTCTTCAAGAGCTGAGAAACAGACTCGCTGAAGCTGTCGATTCAATAAACGGAGTTGTTGATTGGTGTGTGGAATGAAATGGACTACCTTTTAGATGTTTTTCGAACAACACATGACGCTCATTCTGAGTGTATGGCATAGTACCTGTGCAAACATAAGACTTTGAACCTTCCTCTATCCAGTGACATGCGCAATGCGCTTCCTCTCTCATAGTTTTTCTGTAATAAACAACTTAAATCTGTTATTTCTTTTTGAATCACCCTGTATTTCTTGTTTAGGTGGGCCTTGGGTGAAATTTGAGCCCAGTTAGTAGAGGACTTAACCAAAAGGTTTGCATGTCAAAAACGTTTATACTAACTAGGACACTATTGTTACTGAAATCAGTGGCGGTTCGTAACCACACGTTCGAAATTATCGAGCATTTTCCATTCTTTTATCACCCGTGTCAATTTCTGCCGATAACCGTGAAACACGCTGTATACAAATTATACACTTGGACGCCTCTAGCTCCCATTTCAGCATGGAGCCCAAACTGGCCACTTCTCTTCCTTGGGCCTTAAATCGGCCCTGTGTGTGACTCAACGGTTACTGCTACCGTGAAACAAAGCATTCAGCGAACCTACTACTAGCACAACGTGTCCAAGGAGGAATTATCGTTATGTGACAGGAACGATCATTTGAAGAAAAAACTTCATGTGGAGATACATCCTACTCCGAAGCAGAACACATGTAATGTACATTGTTATTTGTTTTCTGTATTATTCAGTACATTGTCAGGTTTACACGTGTACCACAGTTAGTGAACATTACAACAAGCATTCTACAGAGTATCAACTGGAAAAAAGAGGCATAACTGGAAGTAAATAGCATTTTGGGAAAAACTCATAAAACATTTTTGAAGATTTTTGGAAGGTTACTGACAACAGCCGCTAAGTAATGTATAAAATGCATATTTGAACCATCAGCTGTTTTTATTTTACACCTAAACATCTACCAGTTTCGGTCTTGGACCATCTTCACTGCTATCCAAAGACACAATCTATTCAGGAACCGTTAACAGTTCTTTGCAAAGAAGCGCAAAATAACACAGTTTGTTACCGTTATTTTGCACTTCTTTGTAAAAAAAACTGTTAACATTTCCTGTATACTACATATAATTTTTTGTATCTTTGGATAGCGTCCGTGAAGATGGTCCCAGACCGAAACCGGTAGATGTTTGGGTGTAAAGTAAAAACTGCTGATGCGTCAAATATGCCTTTTTTACATATTTTTTAAAATGAAATTTTATTTTTGCAAGAAACAGCATTTCTAAAACAATTTTTTTGCATAGCTGCTACCATTTTTCAGACTTTCGTCAATGCAGGAAACGAGCGTTTCTATGCCCTCTTCATACAAAGATGTTGGCTGTAAAGACTGCCATTGTTGAACGCCGCTTTTTGCGTCGTCCGAGAGCCTTCCTGCAAAATCACGGGACTGATGACCTCAGATGTTAAGTCCCATAGTGCTGAGAGCCATTTGAGCCAAAATCACGCATCAAGTTCAAGAGCAAGTAGTTTTCAGAAGATGCGTGATCGGGATGTACGGTGGGTGATCGACGTGCTCCCAACTGAATTGATGGATAAGATTTTGAGTGACTCCAGCAGAAAGTGGACACACAGTGTCACCAAGCAGCGCAATGCCTTGCCTGAGCATTCCACGCATTTTCTCAGTGAGTCTCGCACCGCACTGAGCGTTTCACCTCCGGGAAGGAGCTCAACAAACAGAACGTCCTGCCTGTCCCAGAACACAGTGCACATGATTTTTTTGTGCTGACAATGTTATTATGAATTTTTGGTTTTTTGGGGATGATGAGTGCCGTCAATGCCGCACGGAGCTGTGAAATATTGAGAAAACTTCTGCACGCAATTCAGAAAAAGGCGTAGAACGCTCAGTGAAACCATTGTGTTGCTTCATGAGGATGCAATTTGTGATGGTGCCAAGAGTACACAGACTAGAGCAGTGAGGAGTGGAGTCGCCTGATCTTCTCGAATGAGAGCAGATTAATATGAGTAGTGATCCTCGACGTAGCCTTATATGGAGAGAGGTGGGAACACGTAATGTAACCAGCAACATTGTCGAACATTTTCGTTTTGGTGGCCCAGGTGTTTTCTTCTGTAGAGGCAGGATGTTGTAGGGTCGTATTGACCTGTTGTTGTTGTGGTCAACAGCCCAGAGACTGGATTGATGCAGCTCTCCATGCTACTCTATCCTGTGCAAGCCTATTCATCTCCCAGTACCTACTGCAACCTACATCCTTCTGAATCTGTTTGGTGTATACATCTCTTGGTCTCTCTCTACGATTTTTACCCTCCACACTGCCCTCCAATAATAAATCCCTTGATGCCTCAGAATATGCCCTACCAACCAATCTCTTCCTCTAGACAGGTTGTGCCACAAATTTCTCTTCTCTCCAATTCTATTCAATACCTGCTCATTAGTTATATGATCTACCCACCTAATCATCGGCACTCTTCTGTAGCACCACATTCGAAAGCTTCTATTCTCTTCTTGTCCAAACTATTTATCACCCGCGTTTCACTTCCATACATGGCTACACTCCATACAAATACTTTCAGAAGCGACTTCCTGACACTTAAATCTATACTCGATGTTAACAAATTTCTCTGCTTCAGAAACGCTTTCCTTGCCATTGCCAGTCTACATTTTACATCCTCTCTACTTCGACCATCATCAGTTATTTTGCTCCACAAATAGCTAAACTCATTTACTACTTTAAGTGTCTCATTTCCTAATCTAATTCCCTCAGCATCACCTGACTTAATTCGATTACATTCCATTATCCTCGTTTTGTTTTGTTGATGTTCATCTTATACCCTCCTTTCAAGACACTGTCCATTCCGTTCAACTGCTCTTCCAAGTCCTTTGCTGTCGCTGACAGAATTACAATGTCATCGGCGAACCTCAAAGTTTTTATTTCTTCTCCGTGGATTTTAATACCTACTCCGAACTTTTCTTTTGTTTCCTTTATTGCTTGCTCAATATACAGATTGAATAACATCGGGGATATGCTACAGCCCTGTCTCATTCCCTTCCCAACCACTGCTTCCCTTTCATACCCGTCGACTCTTGTAACTGTCGTCCGCTTTCTGTACAAATTGTAAATAGCCTTTCGCTCCCTGTATTTTACCCCTGCCACCTTCAGAATTTGAAAGAGAGTATTCCAATCAACATTGTCAAAAGCTTTCTCTAAGTCTACAAATGCTAGAAACGTAGGTTTGCCTTTCCTTAATCTATTTTCTAAGATAAGTCGTGGGATCAGTATTGCCTCACGTGTTCCAACATTTCTACGTAATCCAAACTGATCTTCCCCGAGGTCGGCTTCTACCAGTTTTCCCATTCGTCTGTAAAGAATTCGCGTTAGCATTTTGCAGCCGTGACTTGTTAAACTGATAGTTCGGTAATTTTCACATCTGTCAACGCCTGCTTTCTTTGGGATTGGAATTATTATATTCTTCTTGAAGTCTGAGGGTATTTCGCCTGTCTCATACATCTTGCTCACCAGATGGTAGAGTTCCGTCAGGGCTGGCTCTCCCAAGGCTATCAGTAGTTCTAATGGAATGTTGCCTGCTCCCGGGACCTTGTTCTGACTTAGATCTTTCAGTGCTCTGTCACGCAGTATCGTATCTCCTATTTCATCTTCATCTACATCCTCTTCCATTTCCATAATATTGTCCTCAAGTACATCGCCCTTGTATAGACCGTCTATATACTCCTTCCACCTTTCTGCTTTCCCTTATTTACTTAGAACTGGGTTTCCATCTGAGCTCTTGATATTCATGCAAGTGGTTCTCTTTTCGCAAAGGTCTCTTTAGCTTTCATGTAGGCACTATCTATCTATCTTACCCCTAGTGATATGCGCCTCTACATCCTTATATTTGTCCTCTAGCCATCCCTGCTTAGCCATTTTGCACTTCCTGTCGATATCATTTTTAAGACGTTTGTATTCCTTTCTGCCTGCTTCATTTACTGCATTTTGGTATTTTCTCCTTTCATCAATTAAATTCAATATCTCTTCTGTTAGCCAAGGATTCCTATTAGCTCTCGTCTTTTTACCCACTTGATCCTCTCCTATCTTCAGTATTTCATCTCTCAAAGTTACCCATTCTTCTTCTACTGTATTTCTTTCCCCCATTCTTTTCAATCGTTCCCTAATATTTCCCTTAAGCTCTCTACAACCTCTGGTTCTTTCAGTTTATCCAGGTCCCATCTCCTCAAATTCCCACCTTTTTGAAGTTTCCTCAGTTTTAATCTACAGTTCATAACCAATAGATTGTGGTCCGAGTCCCCATCTGCCCCTCGCTGGAAATGTCTTACAATTTAAAACCTGGTTCCTGAATCTCTGTCTTACCATTATATAATCTATCTGAGACCTTCCAGTACCTCCAGGCTGCTTCCATGTATACAACCTTCTTTCATGATTCTTGAAGGAAGTGTTAGCTATGATTAAGTTATGCTCTGTATAAAATTCTACCAGGCGGCTTCCTCTATCATTCCTTACTCCCATTCCATATTCACGTACTGCGTTTCCTTCTCTTCTTTATCCTACTATCGAGTTCCAGTCACTCACGACAAATTTTCGTCTCCCTTCACTGTCTGAATTATTTCTTTTATCTCATCATACATTGATGTATTGAAAATACATACATGTATTGACCTACAAATCCTTAACACGGTACACCCACCGGTCAACTTGACACTGTACACCTTCGCCATGTGCGTCTTTTCGAAGGTGCATTCGGCCCTGTCTTCATTCTTATAGAGTGTATCAAATGCGGCAAGTAGAGGAGCTCTTCAGGCGAGAGGATAATCTGAAAATGGACTGGTCTGCCCGTTCCCTCGACTTAAATCTCATCACTCCAATGTGGGATGAGTTGGGAAGACGTATCGCAGTACTTCAACACTTCAAAATGCATAAACGACCAGTGAACAGTTGCAACCGCGCTGTTGTAGGAATGGAACGCCCTACCACAAGTTCTCCTTAACAGCCTTATGGCCAGCATCGGAACACATTTCAGGGCATACATGCCGTCCGTGGAGATGAAACGCTCTATTAAGAATCAATCCCCGCCTCTTGTAATGTTCAGAGGACCACCATGAATCGCGGTGACTTGAGTGTAATCACTGACTCTGAATAAGAGCGTCATTTCTGTTCGTCTCACTGCGTATTTCTTTCGTGTTATGTAACAGTTCTTTCTATGTACGGTCCTAGTTTGACTGAGCGTCGTTACTTGATAGTGACACGTCATTAGGAAGCTACTCTCGTCCTTAAGTTTTGCACATCAGTGTATATGTGATCAGAGTATGTGTGACATTGGCCTCTCAATACTGTCGTTTCTTGTTAACTATGTTAGCTTATTCCCAAGATTAAGCAGCTTTCACTCGGTTAATACTCGGCTGAAATCAAACCTGCATTTGGATCGGAATTCCTTAACTCTTGTGCAAGAAGGTGTGCAGTATACTGCTACATCCATTTTCAATAAGCTATCACTCGAATTCACAAATCTTAGCAGTAATCCACGCGCTTTCAAATCGAAACTGAAGAGTTTCCTCGTGGGTCACTCCTCCTATTCTGTCAAGGAGCTCCTTGAAAAATTAAGCTGATTGTTATTGTATTGTAGATTGCGTTTACTTAAACTTATAGACTGACTTTTTTCGGGTTCATGAACATTTATTTTTATCTGTTATTACTTTTACGTTGTAATTTCATGTACTGACACGTTCCATGACCTTGGAAATTTGCTCCTCAATTTGGTCCCACAGAACTTGACGTGTAAATGAATAAAATAAAGTACGGTCATTTATGACTAAAACGCTTAATTTGAAAGCGGCCTTGATTATAGACTTCTGGTCTTCATTTCATTTCTCATATTGCCTCACGATCCTGAGCGAAGTGTCTTCCAGACCTGAGAGAGCGAGTGAAATTGGGATATAGCAGTCGGTACCGAGCGTCTCGATGCATTGGACTATGATGGCGGCAGAACAAACAGTGCGATATTGCAGTGCCTGTTGTGCAGAAGTACGATGCAGTGTTCGTTCGGACATTGGGACTAACCTGGATTTCTCCCTTGTCGCGAGAGGTCACCTTACAGTCAGGCTCCAGGGCTGGACCCAAACATCCGTTTGCTGTCAATAAGCATGCACGTCGGAAGGATCCTTGCGTCGAATTTCTGAACAGAACAGGCACTGCAGTATCGTACACATCTGCCGACTCCATGTACGTGAATACAGAGGGGTCCAAAAAAATGTATCCACTGTTTAAAATTCCGTAACTAGCAAACTAATTGACGGAGTTGTCTCATCTTTGGTAGTGTAATACTTTGTAGTTCCGACAATCGCCACGCAAGCGTTGTATTGCGTTGTTTTGTTTTGTCAGATGACAGTCGCCAATAGTCAGTGTTTTGTTCTTAGTTGCACCTAGTTACTCGAGTAAACATTTCTGGCGCAAGGCTTACATTCGATGAAAGGAAGTCAGTTTTGAAGTGGTATTTTAAGTACGAAAACATTAATGAGGTTCAACGGCAATGGCGAAATGACTATCAAACAGAGCCACCGACACGTTTAACGATTCGTCGCATTCGAGACAAATTTGAAGCCGAAGGCTGTGTTAAAGATGTACACAAACAACGATCTGGACGACCTGTAACAGTAACAAGTCCAGCTAACTCCCGTCTTGTGTTACAACAATTCACTCACTCACCACAGAAGTCTGTTAGACAGTGTGTCGGTGAAACTGGAATGAGTCGCTCAAGTGTTCGACGAATTTTAAAGACAGCAAAGTGGAAGTGCTACAACCCACAGTTGCTACACTCAATAAACGAGGACGACCCACATCGTCGAATGGAGTACTGCGAGTGGTTTACTAACATGGTGCGCAACGATGAAGAGTTTGCAGAGATAATTGTGTGGTCTGATGAGGCACAGTTCAAACTTAGTGGTACAGTAAATCGCCACAGTTGCATCTACTGGGCCGCCGAAAATCAGAACGTCCATGTAGACAAAGCCTTGAATTTGCAAGGAGTAAATGTGCGGTGTGGGTTGTCTTACCGGGTCTTGATTGGCCATTCTTCTTTGACGGCACGGTTACCGCAGAGGTGTATCTTCAGAAGCTTCAGACATCCATTTTACCTGCCATCTGAGACTTGTATGGAGACGGAAGAGCTTACTTTCAACAAGATGGTGCCCCAACCCACTACCAAAATCGTGTTAGGGCGTATGTCGACGAAAATCTACCAGGAAGATGGACAGGTCCTAGAGGTGCTGTGGAGTATCCACCACGTTCCCCAGACCTAACTCCTCTGGACTTCTACCTGCGGACGTCGTTTATCGACAAAAGCCACGCACGTTGGATGAACTTCGAGAATCCATCGTACATTCATGTGCAAATATCCTACTGAACACGTTGCAGTCATAGTTTGTGCTGCAGTACGGCGGCATCGTTTGTGTGTGGATGTTAATGGTGACCATTTCGAACACCTACAGTGATATCTTTAAGCTACACTTTCACCAAAAATGGGACAACTCAGTCAATTAGTTTGCAACTTATGGACTTTTAAACAGTAGATACATTTTTTTCGACCCCTCTGTATACGTAATGAATATACGAGTGCAGGTTGTAGATACATGACTGACGACATACAGAAGTCTAGGTCTGGCCGTGGTGCGTGCTCAGATAGCCTAATGGTTGGGGTTGGGTTGGGGTTGTTTGGGGGAAGAGACCAAACAGCGAGGTCATCGGTCTCATCGGATTAGGGAAGGATGAGGAAGGAAGTCGGCCGTGCCCTTTCAAAGGAACCATCTTGGCATTTGCCTGGAGCGATTTAGGGAAATCACGGAAAACCTAAATCAGGATGGCTGGACGCGGGATTGAACCGTCGTCCTCCCGACTGCCAGTCCATTGTGCTAACCACTGCGAAACCTCGCTCGGTCCTAATGGTAAGGCGACCGCTCGCAATAAATGAAGAATACGGGTTCGTGTCCCGGTTCATCAAAAATTTTCATTGTCGTCGTTCCATTATACAGCTGAGGGAATGCGCATACATTTCATGGACAGCCAGTGATCCAGCGTGGGGACTGCTCACGGATCGAGTGTCACTGCCCACCGATAAGAAGCAGCGTCCTCCGAGATCAGCGGCTGGTGACGTAGAGCCGCACCGCTGGATGTCGGCCGCGAGAAACGGCCATCCGCGAGAGTGAGCGGCATACTTTCACGCGGCGGGCGGGCTTTCCACGCTCAGCCGCATCCGGCTGGCGGGGGTGGCGGCTCGTCGCGCTGGCTGCCGCCACTCCTGGCGTCACACACACGAGAAAGTGGCGTCGCAGCGGCCGCATCTGTCTCACAATTCCTGCACATCTGGTCGACTCACTCCCTAACCGTGGCCCGAAATTGCTCTTCTGGCTGGAGTGACTCCTACTGTGCGTAAGTCATGACGTACACCGTCCATCCAAAAAGTTCCCACACTGATTTTATTCGTGGTGCATAAGCGACATCAGCGCACTACGGTGGCAGCTTGAACTAACAACTGTAAACAACAGATGTGCCGTATAGCAGTCAGTTGTGTGCAGGCAGTTCTACAAGGTGCATTCGAGTTTTGACGTCTAAGATTTTTTTATCAGGACTGGAAACAGACAAAAACATGCGGTTTGTTTCAAAATGCGCGTGTCTTGTTGTGAATGCTTGGCAGAGATGTCAGCACTGTACGGCAGACAGAACCAGCAGCAACGGCAAGAACGAACACCCCTTTCACTGCGCATTATTATTATTTTTGTAGGCCTCCTTCCTCCCCTATAGCCCTACCTTTTCCTCTCCAAAAATGCCTCTAGTGTCGACGCAGCACACAAAGCAGGGTGCTGTTAGTAGCAAGACTTATTGCCAGTAACCGAAAATAAAAGCGGAATTTGTTCTGAGCAGCAGCCTGCCAAGTGCTCGTAATTTTCAAGTGGTGCGTTTTTATACGCCTATAGCCGTCTATCGTTATTATCGAACAAAAAAATTAAGACGCAAAATGCAGTATTATCGTGTCAAATTGTTTCTCTTTTTAATCTATATAGAGAAATACTATTTTTTCTTAAAGTATAACAAGGGTTGGGAAAACACCTGGAAGGTGTACCCACATATTTAGTCATTTGTTGTTTCATGGAATACATTTTATTGCTTCATGACAATTATAATAAATACAGTTTAAGCCTAGTTAAAAGAATAACAACGCTCACAATAATTTAAATAACTTGAACAGTATCAATACATTCATAACAAACTTTAACAGTTTATATCATTAAGAACAGGAATATATATATATATATATATATATATATATATATATATATATATATATATATATATATATATAGTCCTCAAATACAAGTAAGAAGTTACACCTATTTGTGTTTGCAAGCGGGTTCAACAAGCTGAGTTTTATCAGAAAAATGAATTACAAACGACTGCCGCTAAATGTACAAACAATTCCCAAGCATGAGTAACATCTTAAACAAATGGATAATGCCCATCCAAAATACAGGAAGGATAACAAGTCACGCCACTGATTATGGCTGTTGGAAAGCTTTTAATAAGCCTTAATAAAATCCCTTAAGCAATAAAATACACAGCCCCCAAAATACAAGCAAAGCTGAGAAGGCATACAATTTAAATGTGACTCCCAGTTGCTACACACCAACATAAACATTGAGAACGACCCTTAAGTATAAAATCCCCAAAAATAAAACATGAGGTGGTAAATACTGCAGGCAGCTAACACAGCCAACAGGTAAGAAGCAGGCAAGTTTTACAGTGATTGTGAATAAACGGAAAAGTTCAACAGTTGATATTAATAAGCAAAATGCCTTAAAACTTAACATACTCCAGAAGTAGCAGTAAAGCTGCAACGTTTAAAGGAGTAGTTAAAGAGCAGGTATAGTGAGGAGGAACTGTGAGCTTCCAGAACACGCATCAAAGCTTTTAGCGACACTCCACCGTGTCACGTATCAAACGATCAACTTTACTTGAGTCAACACGATGCGGCTGGAACAGGCACCACATTGCGAACCAACCAAGACATCGCGCGACGACGGAAGTATCGCCACAGCAGAAAGAAAACACGTCTCCACTCCGAGCCCAGGAAACAGGAACGCGTCACCCGGTCTCAAAACTATCCTGGCAACACACATCGGAAGGGAACAGTAATATCCACTTATAAGGCTATAGATGAGAATGCCTAGGCTGTAGCCAATATTAACTTTTTGCGGAAGCGACTACATACACTCCTTAAAATTACTTAAAAATTAAAAGGGTGAAATATCAGTGCCTGCTTGTGCAATGAATAGGCCATACTCATCTGCAAAGGGGCCTTTGCTTCGACACAAGCTATGTCACAATTTCAATTTGATCACCTCGATTTATAACCGAGAATCCTTATGTACTTGCACGGAATATGGCCTGGAATAATAAATTACCATCAGTTACACCGACCGATGACGATACACCCAATCACTCGGGGACACGTTAATGTGAGAGGTCTTATTCCATATTAACACCGACGTGGCCTTACGACAGCAAGCACCAATAACAAAAACTACGCTTAACTCCAGTCAGGTGTGAAGGAGCCGTTACTTCCAGGATTCCAAGCTGGGGTGTTACTGCCTCCTCCGGCCGGGGTGGCCGAGCGGTTCCAGGCGCTACAGTCTGGAACCGCGCGACCGCTACGGTCGCAGGTTCGAATCCTGCCTCGGGCATGGGTGTGTGTGATGTCCTTAGGTTAGTTAGGTCTAAGTAGTTCTAAGTTCTAGGGTACTGATGACCACAGCAGTTAAGTCCCATAGTGCTCAGAGCCATTTTTTTTGTTACTGCCTCCAATCCGTTCAGGAGGTCTTCGAGGTGCCGCAAAATTTAAGCTTGCAGAGTAGGCCGAGAACTTACTGACCAGCTTGCACGTGGCGTTCACTGCTCTTCCCGCAACTCGCCGTTATGAGTACTTAATCCAGCCGGAAAGGCTTGCCTCCAACCGATTTAACCACTCGTAGCTTCTCGAGGCCCGTACCGGACAGCAGGAGTCCCCCAAAACCAACTTGTCAGCCAAATGCCCTCCAGCCAACTGTTCATACCAGGACCCGCCAAATCAACAACACACGCCTCGACCAAAGATCCTAGCTCCCGACATTGATCAGGTCGATACCGACAGCCAATGTCGTTCGTGGCGCCAGCGGAGGGCCATGCCTGCCAAAATTAAAACTGCCACGACTCAGGAGAAAAATACATAAGTTATCTCATTAACAAAGTATGAAATCTCTCGAAACAAAAATTCAAACGTAAAGGTACATTACATTTTATACAAATGTAAGTAATATCACTAAGTTTATCATATTTCGCAAATACAGCACACCTTCTGTGGGCGGCCTTCTTTTTTAATGACCCTGGGTTATCGAGATGAAGAGGTGCTCGGTTATTCATACGGGATTATCACCACCAACCCATCTCCTTCCACGACGGTCCTCTGGCTGTGGTCAGTGGTGAATTCTTTAGGATCTCCATGATGGGTTCCCTCTGAAAATCAGGTATTAAAATATTTCTTCCCTTTTCAGTTTTATATAATGCATGCGCGTTCAGCAAGACAAACCCACCAAATGAAAAAATACTGTTTTATACCATTTTACATTTCTTCGTATGCATTCTGTTGAATTTAACTTCACGTCACTGCTGATGATGGCCCCCACATTTCCATTGCAGCTTACCATGCAAGTTGGTTTGCTTTTTGCTTCACTTTTGCTCTGTCAGTTTTGTCAGTTGCTAAAATTTCGCTTTTATGAAGAGCTGAAAGCATATTCACTTACCGCTACCTTGCACAAACATTGGAATAGACAGTAACGGATCGGTGGTCCAATAACCGTTTATTTCATTTTTTTCCCATTCGAGCCATCTGAAAATTCATGGCAATAAAACAGTAAATTTCATCACTCTTTGTGTTTTTCCAAAGTCGAAGTCTAGATTTTTCACTGCGGAAGTGCTCACAATATAAATTACTTTGCTCAGCTTTGTAGTTTACAATTTCTTCAAAAAATGTTCAGATGTCTGTGAAATCTTATGGGACTTAACTGCTAAGGTCATCAGTCCCTAAGCTTACACGCTACTTAACCTAAATTATCCTAAGGACAAACACACACACCTATGCCCGAGGGGGGACTCGAACCTCCGCCGGGATCAGCCGCACAGTCCATGACTGCACCGCCCTAGACCACTAGGCTAATCCCGCGCGGCTACAATTTCTTGGCTCAAAAAAACTTGGAAGTAGTCATACACAGGAGATGAATTATCTGAATAAACGAGTTTTCAGCTGAATTGACTGTTATCAGAATTATCCACTTTGGAATCCAAATCAGAGTGTTTTCACATGAAATCGTATTTTTTATGTCTTTTAGCAGATTTGTCAGGCATATCCTCAGGCTCTTCTTCGGAATTGGAGGAAGAAGCGAAGGTAACGTCAAAATCTATATCTACATTTATTGGTTCAGCATTTGCTGGTTCACTAATATTTTGAATGTTTGTGGTGACGGATTCACCTACTGGCTCATCGGCATCGCTCTCTGTCCAACCATAATCAGCTGAGCCGCCCGCTGTCAACGAGCGGTTCTAGGTACTTCAGTCCGAATCAGCGCTGCTGCTATGGTCGCAGGTTCGAATCCTGCCTCGGGCATGGATGTGTGTGATGTCCTTAGGTTACTTAGGTTTAAGTAGTTCTAAGTCTAGGAGACTGATGGCCTCACATGTTAAGTCCCATAGTGGTTAGAGCCATTTAAACCACAATCAGCTGAACTGATAATTATGAAGTCCTCGTCGTCAATTGGATTTAGAAGACTCAGGAGCTCATCTTCTATAAATAGACTATAAAGTCGTGTCACTTTATTCGGTAACACGGAAAGTGCAGTTCACAAACTAGGTACTGTTATGACACCAATGACCTTTAAAAAAAATTCAGCGTACAATAATTCATTTGTGTAGCTCCCAGAAATCCAACAATTAGACCGCATACTTTTGCAACAATCGCGTCCAGTTCGCTGGGCAGGTAGTAGACGTTGTGCGTATCTATACGATTGTAAGAGGGAACGCTGTATATATTTTTCAGAGCAAGTCGTATGTGTGCGTCTGGAGTATTGAAACAGTCAGAACGTATAAAAGTCTAGAGTAGAGGAAGGGTTGAAATGGCAGCGTTTTCGCTACAAGAATAGTGTGTAGTCATTAGGGAGCGAAAGGCAATTTATAATTTGTACAGAAACCAGATGGCAGTTGTAAGAGTCGAAGGACACGAAAGGGAAGCAGTGGTTGGGAAGGGAGTGAGACATGGTTGTAGCCTATCCCCGATGTTATTCAATCTGTATATTGAGCAAGCAGTAAAGGAAACAAAAGAAAAATTTGGAGTAGGTATTAAAATCCAGGGGGAAGAAATAAAAACTTTGAGGTTCGCCGATGACATTGTAATTCTGTCAGAGACAGCAAAGGACTTGGAAGAGCAGTTGAACGGAATGGACAGTGTCTTGAAAGGAGGATATAAGATGAACATCAACAAAAGCAAAACGAGCATAATGGAATGTAGTCGAATTAAATAGGGTGATGCTGAGGGAATTAGATTAGGAAATGAGACACTTAAAGTAGTAAATGAGTTTTGCTATTTGGGGAGCAAAATAACTGATGATGGTCGAAGTAGAGAAGATATAAAATGTAGACTGGCAATGGCAAGGAAAGCGTTTCTGAAGCAGAGAAATTTGTTAACATCGAGTATAGATTTAAGTGTCAGGAAGTCGCTTCTGAAAGTATTGGTATGGTGTGTTGCCATATATGGAAGTGAAACGCGGGCGATAAACAGTTTGGACAAGAAGAGAATAGAAGCTTCCGAAATGTGGTGCTACAGAAGAATGCTGAAGATTAGATGGGTAGATCACATATCTAATGAGGAGATATTGAATAGGATCGGGGAGAAGAGAAGTTTGTGGCACAACTTGACTAGAAGAAGGGACCAGTTGGTAGGACATGTTCTGAGGCATCAGCGGATCACAAATTTAGCATTGTAGGGCAGCGTGGAGGGGTAAAAATCGTAGAGGGAGACCAAGAGATGAATACACTAAGCAGATTCAGAAGGATGTAGGTTGCAGTAGGTAGTGGGAGATGAAGAAGCTTGCACAGGATAGAGTAGCATGGAGAGCTGCATCAAACCAGTCTCAGGGCTGAAGACCACAACAACAACAACAACAACAACATTCGTTTTCTCCACTTGCATGTTGTGACACCCATTGCAATTCAAAAAAATGGTTCAAATGGCTCTGAGGAGATCTTAGGTCATCAGCCCCCTAGAACTCAGAACTACTTAAACCTAACTAACCTAAGGACGTCACACACATCCATGCCCGAGGCAGGATTCGAACCTGCGATTGTAGCGGTCGCGCGGTTCCAGACTGAAGCGCCTAGAACCGCTCGGTCACCAGCGGCCGGCCATTGCAATTCATCACCAGTTGGGTGAGACATGTGTCATGAATGTGTCTAACTTCCATTCTTGGGTTTGACGGTCCAAAGAAAGTAGAACATCGTGTGACAGCAAACCAAGACAATCTCGGCCACGCACAAGCCGATCCGGTGACATGATCGAGCGAGTGGAGGAAGTTGTTTTGGGAGAACGCCTAATGAACTTGCGACACATCGCCACGAAATATGGCATTTCCCTGGCATCTGTGCACCATAGCCGTACATCGAGTCATATTTACCCGCCCGAGCCCGACTGCTGCCGACCACTCCGTCCCGTTGGCCACACCGCAGGTAGTCGTGCTCAACTGTACCGGCAAGTGAGTGCGCGAGCCGCGATGTGCCGTCAACGTCCGCGGCTCGTCGGGTACCCGGCCGAGCCCGGGAGTCAACAAGGCTCGCTGCAACCGGGATACAGGAAGCGCTGGGAAGGCGGGATTGTCTGGCCACGCATGTGCGGAATGCTGAAAAATGGCTCTGAGCACTATGGGGCTTAACATCTGAGGTCATCAATCCCCTACAACTTAGCACTACTGAAACCTAACTAACCTAAGGACATCACACACATCCATGCCCGAGGCAGGATTCGAACGTGCGACCGTAGTGGTCGCGAGGGTCCAGACTGAAGCGCCTAGAACCGCTCGGCCACACTGGCCGGCGGAATGCTGAATTACTTTCTGAATCGTTTGCACTCCTTTGAGAAGCGTGAAGATTTGATTTGCTAGGAACAGGGCGTTCTTAATCCTTTACAAAGAAAAATGAAGCGTTATGTAAAATGACAGGCATAACACGAAAAAGTACGCCGGCCGTGTGGCGGAGCGGTTCTAGGCGCTTCAGTCCGGAACCGCGCTGCTGCTATGGTCGCAGGTTCGAATCCTGCCTCGGGCATGGATGTGTGTGATATCCTTAGGTTGGTTAGGTTTAAGTGGTTCTAAGTTGTAGGGGTCTGATGGCCTCAGATGTTAAGTCCCATAGTACTCAGAACCATTTGAAACATTTATTTGATAGCAGTGGAAACTCCGTCTTTAAACTTAAGCAGATACTTATCAGTGACAAAGATTTGTTTTCTGTAACTTAGTCATTGGAAGTTTCGTGTAGCTACTGGTTTTAATTTACACTTCATATGGATTCCAAAATTATTGCCTTTTCCAAGCAATTGCGAATCCAGGTATTAATACTAGATAGAGCGGGTAAATACTGTTTGAAATTTTTCCAAAGCTATTCAAATGTTCCTTAATTTTATTCTTGACATTTTCGTCCGAAGGAAAATGAATTTCTACTAGGGAAGCGCGAAGGATATCGAAGCACTCATTTTGATTGGAATTTAGACAGATTTCGCAAACTGTAAGGCTTTTAATGAACGATTCATACGGTCTTTCAATTTTCACAGGTTTGTGTTTGGCCTGTGAAGCAATAAAGTTCAACTATTGATTTTTTTACAAAATTTCTGTCAAATAAACTGCAGTCGGATGCCAGACTTTGCCTAGGAAAAGATGAACCTGGTGAGTAAAAGATCAACGTCATATAATATGAGAGAAGTTCTGCTGTGATATAACTATCTCCATCTGTGTTAATCAATGAAAAATTCCATATACTTATGTTATTATTACAAAAATTCTCTAGTTAGTAGGCTGGTAGGATGAACATTAATAGAATTAACTATTTTCACTGTAACGTTGGGTACAGAGGTTTTCCACGTGCGCCTTACAATAAGTTGATTTAATAATTACAAGCAGTGCTGAAGATTTGAGTAACCATCTTGTTGCTGATGTTAGGGCCATCAGTTATTTTAATATAAAACCAGACGTGAATCAGTGTGTCGGTAAATTCAGTGCAAAGTAAAAAACTGCTTTCAAGCGGGCCAGCGATATTTCGTTTCGTGCCCGCAACTGTGTGATGCCTGGGCTGGCGCGAAAACTTGACGAGCAGCCGAGCTGTACGGGCGCGCAGGACGACTCTGCTTCTGGCGGGGCGCCGCACGTCCCTCCGGAGCCCGATGCGACTCGACCGGCTGACGGGCAGCGCGAGTCGACGCTCGTCAGGGGCCCTATTCTGTATCGTTCATACCGATCGGTGTAGTAGGTTAGTCTCGGTAGTGACGTCATTTTCGGTTCTTTATCGAAATATGCTATTCAGTAAGCTTCTGAGACTTGTTACCGAACGGTTCTCCCACCGATTTTACGACAATTGTACCTAGAGGTTTTGGATTTCGATCTGGCCCTGTCGAGGGTGAGCTGTGGTTTATGTACACCTATAATTTGTTATTTTAAACATATTTAGCGGTTTTGGCTTTGGATTTAGTGATTGTGTTACTAAAGAATCACCAGAGGATGCATCCGGTTGGAAAGTGAGTTCATAATAGACTGTTTTCCTTTGTTAGAAATATAGTAGGTTAGGTTGTTACTGTGGATGATTACATCCACACAAAAACGTTTTCGGTCAATATTCTCTCAAAATACCTGTTATTTTTATGCAAATAAGAGCTTAAAAATCATTAAATATCTAGACATCGGCTCTGCTTACGTATATTACATGAATGTGAACTGATGTTACTAATGGCTTTCTGTACTTTTTCCCACACATGGTTTAGTTAGTAACTATCGAAACGTTTTTACAACTTTCAAGTAACAATGGAAAGCAACTATGTGAAGCCTGATATTGGAAACCTTCCAAACTATCACGCATTTATGACTTGCGCAGCACCATTTGGCAACGAAATCAGCCTATGTTCCTCTACACGATACTACAAGAATTGAGCACTGCATGTGTATTGTTTAGCGTGGCCAAGTGGTCAGCGCGCGGGAATGCGACACGAAAGGACACGGATTCGAGCATGGATGGATTAAAGAAGTTTTTTTTTTCCTCTTCATATAAGCAACACGTTCTGAGACATTGTTATTCATGGAAGTTAAGATTTTTCTGCAATATTCGTTATTACTTACATGTAAGGGCGCACTTCCTCAGTAATGATTTCGTGATTTCTGTGTGTTTAAAATACGAAATATGAAATTCTTGGAGATGTAACTGCTATGAGTGAAACAATCGTCAGTGACATTTATATTTTTTCTTGTCAGAAATAATTCACCATTTTTTCCGAATATGTAGCGATTTCCGAGTATGCGGTTAGACAGGAATCTAAGAGCACAACTTAAATTACTGGGAATGTAACTAGCAGCAGTCATCTTCATAATCTTGCTTGTCACAAGTATTTATCTGCGATCGAATCCTTAACCACAGTAGACAGAGATGAAAGATCTCTGCCATAATATTTTTAGAGTGTAGCACCATATACGAAACATTTTCATTCATGAGATGCATGTTATGAACTTCGACGAACTGTAGGAGCTCTCGAAAATGCGTTTTTTCATTTTTGTTTTTAAGACCCTAATCGTTGACTTATCATATAGATCTCTAGGAGGAGTTATAACCACATTCTGTTTATCTTCTTATTCTTCGATACTATCAGAATCAATTTTACGGGTATTTTTATAGATGTATTGGTACAATGTGGTACTACACACTATTCCTAACTCATTTTCCGAAACGTAAAATCCAAAACACGATGTCAGTGTGAATGAGAATAAGATGATATAATGCGTCATTTACGACAATCTGCAGAAGACACTCAAATATGTTATCGTTATTATGCATGCATGGAAACATGCAGTCAGGGAAACTATAAATTTCTATGCATTTCAGCTGAGAATTATGGAAGTTGATATACTGTGCCTGATACTGTTAAGGAGGAGGCAAGAGCGATGAAAGCAGGCACGTCAGCTCGATGGAATGCGACATCATGCATTATGGCAACGTAAACGCAATTTTCGGTACTTGGAACAATAGCGCGCCTGTGTCGTCCGCTAGGCGCCTTGTGTACGAAGCGCTGTGCGCGCTGCAGTGTGCATGCGCAGATCTGTGGCCGCTTGCTTTTGATTGGCTTGCGCGACGTGAACCGATAACAGCGCTTCGGTTCTCTAGACCCGAACGGTATCGGTGCCGAAATGCATACTGAATAACGCAGGGACTCTAATTCGAGTACTAGATCGTTTGGTGCTCCTGAGTACCGAAACGATCGGCAGAATGGCGGAAAGATACAGAGCAGACACCCAGGCAGCCCATGCTACGGTCCCAGGCAGGCGGCACAGGCTCGGTGCACGCCTCTGCTGTGCACACAACCCAGAATGAAGACCTGAAAATGTCCTCCAGGTGGTTGCTGACCGAGTACCACAAGGCTACACAAGTGGCGTGTTGCCAGGCAGTGTTGACAGGTCATGATAACATCACTGGGACTTTCCTTGCATCAAAAATAGTTCAAATGGCTCTGAGCACTAAGGGACTTAACATCTATGGTCATCAGTCCCCTAGAACTTAGAACTACTTAAACCTAACTAACCGAAGGACATCACACAACACCCAGTCATCACGAGGCAGAGAAAATCCCTGACCCCACTGGGAATCTTTCCTTGCATCGACTGTGGCAACAGATGAAGGCATGGATGCCGTTTTTGAATCCTGAAACTGAGCACCAGTCAGCTCAATGGAAGCACACCCACTCACCGCCATACAAAAATTCGGGTGAGCACTATTGCTGAAAAAAAATAGTGGGCTTGCTCTGAGACAGTGGTAGCATAATGGTAAAACTAACGCCCAGATTTAGAAAGTGTGCAGTCTTTATTTTTGGCAGTAGGTGCTACCAGTTTTGCATCCTACCTTTCCGTCTTGATGTCAGTTCTGGAGTGTTCATCAGTGTTTTACACACAGTACTAGGTCCAGAACTGTTAGAAAGTGTAGCTCTGTATCTTGACGACATTCTCGTAGCAAAAAATACTTGGGAATAATACCTACACATTCCAGAAAGAACACTAGAAAAGTTTTAACAACCACAAGCAACAACAAATATACAAAATTTTAAGTTTGGACGAGAGGAGATCAAATTTTTAAGCCATATAATACTCTCACAGCAGATCATTATAAAATTATCTGCCCATATCAAAACACCAAGAAGCAGTTAAAAGCATTTCTCGGCTTCAGACCAAATACTAAATAGGCAGCATTACTAGGTTTACTTAAGAAGAACGCTTTCTGGCTTTGAACACAGGAATGCACCAGTTATTTTAACGCAATCAAAGAAGCATTTGTTAATTAAGATCTCTTGCGTCATTCTAATTTGAACAACAATTTTAATGTCACTTCACATACCTAATACACAGGTTTGGGCTAGTGTCTGTTTCAAATAGATCAAGAACAATGTAAGTGTGAAGTATAAATGGTTAGCTGTGCAAGTAGAATGCGAGCGTCCGTATTCACAGACAGAATTAGAAACGTTGACAGTTGTGCGGGTATTCAAAAAATTCAGTTATTACATTGGTGGTAGAAACATAAAGTTATGTACAGATCCCTAAGCTCTCAGTTTTTTGATGTCGTGCAGATTATTACGTCTGCACCTCGTGCAATTGGGCATTGTTCTTATAAGAGGAATCATCTGAAATAATTCAGGTAGCGGGAAAACAAAACATTATAGCTGACGCTTTGTCTACACTCCCAAAAGAGCCAATAAAAATGCAGAAGCAGTAGAACAAGTAACAGACTATCGTATCTTACTTATGAAAGACAAACAGTACCAACAATACTGTACTGATATCCGTACAAATATGAAAGAGCGACAACAAGCAGATCCGCATTGGCACAAAGTGAGAACAGAGCTGAAACAGGATAATTGAAGCAGCTGGGAACAATATTACACCCTGCACAATAATGTATTGTTTTACAGAAGCCCTTCCAACCCAAACTCTTGGTGTGTATGCACACCATCTAAAAGCATAGCTAAACTTATTTGGTATACACACCATGCATGGAGAAGGGGTCTTATGGTAAAGTGTGTAAGGAAACTTAACATATTTTGTTACTTTCTGAATATGCGACAAAAGTACATCGATTACTAAACACTTTTGTCATCTGTCATAAAGCATAACCCATAAACGAAACTAATGAGACAGAATTGCATTCTATTTTGCCTATCAAACCACCAGAAATCTTAACTGTTGATACTGCCAGAACGTACGTATCAGATACACTATTGCTTTATATGATATTTTTTCCTTGTAAAATTTAATGCTGCTAATTCCGCTACAGCTGCAGTAACGTCAAAAGAATTCCCACTGTAAGAAAACCCAAGACGCTGTTAACGGAAAATGCATTATACTTTACTGGCTCTAAATGGAGACAGTTTTTGCAAGATAATCGCATGCTAATAATTTTAATATCACACTTTAACCTGTAAGCAAATCTTCGTGAACAACTGCTCTGCGAATTAAACGGGCTCGTACACACTTATATACACAATCAGCACACTCGCTTGATGCAGTAACTTGATTTGTTTGAACAGGTAGTGACCCACTTCCTATTAATGATACGCAATACACTCCTGCAGACTCGATGTTGAATCTCAAAGAAAGGAACGAATGGGCAAACACTCTTCCGAAATTTCCAAGACAAACAGAATCCAATTAACAAAAGGTAAGATCCGTGTTAACTTCACTCACTCGTCCAGTGCATCTTAGAAAACCGCTGTATGACAAGAATCTCAGAAACACGCAAAATTATGAAGCAGTAACTTATGATTTACTCAGAACTCACCACAAATCTCCACAGTTCAAACGAAAAAAGCTGCAAGTGGGCGTTACTTTATGAAGGACCATATATCATTACACGCATTCCACACCCAGATTGTTATTTGCTCAGAAATCCTAGAACCAATAAGATTCAAACTTTTTATCCACAGAAAGATTGGAAGAAGTTTCAATGTACGTAAAACCAGGAAATTAAAATTATGGAAGGTAAGTACTAGCTATGAGAATATTCGCTGTACTGATAGCTGAATGAACTAAAATGCATGAAACAACACCTATCTTGACTTTGTTTTGGAATGAGCATCGTATTTGCAAGACACGTATGTACCAGTCTTAGGGGATCTACACTAGGTGGAATTGTGTTTATTCATTTGCATAACTACACATGTATTAGTTTGAAGATGTGCAGTAGCACCGGTTCAGTTTTATCTATGGTTTTTCTACGTTTATTATAAAAACAAGTAGTTACACCCATATAGATTTAAGGTTGTTTTCTGTGAACGCATATGTGTATCATAGACTTAAACATTGCTGAATACTACTACACTTAACGGATTTTGATACTAAGATATTTATTTTGTGGAGAGAGTAAAAGATGGACATGAACTGACAAAACTGAGTGAATAGTAAAATGCCAGAAAATGATGCCCTGTCAATAAATGGAATCATTTATACAGATGCATTGCACTATGTGCCATGTACCATCTAAGTACAACACGATCACACGCATGTATGTAATGTGCTAACCTCCTTACAAAATATAGATCACTACTATACTTACACAAAATACTACTAAGCAACATAAACGGTAGTCTACCGCTGACGCAAAACTTGTAATTACTGGTTTTTCCTCTGCTCCTTTTGGGTGAGCATTTCTTTGTTTTGTATTGAATCGTTTCTAATAGTAAACACTATGCCATTTTGCGCTCACGTATTTTAGGTAGTGATGTGTTGTAGAGTTTTTTCTCTGCCCTGACTTTTATGTGGACATGAGTAAATGAAATATAAACTTCATGCTATGTGAAACACAGACCTAGATTCTACAGCTTGTTTTAAAGGCTGATAATAGACTAAGTGAAATTTGTAAAAATATGTAACTCGTTAACAAAAAAATTTAGTATATAAAATGACTTCCACAGAGAATCTATATATATAAAGACCTATAGTAAATAAAAAAGCTCATATGAAAGTACCTAACCTTCTATTATAGTGAAACCAAACTAGTGGAGTGTATGTGGTAAAACAGAAACCAGTCGTGTGTTGAGGTAGAGAGTAATCCCGATCCCTGGTAGGGTGCTAAGACGACATTTGAACAACACAAGCAGCATTTCTGGGTAATACGAAGGTGCGCACTTACCTCGTGGGAAAACTGAAGCTATCTGCTCCAAGACGATGTGCTATTGAAGGGGTGTCGGTGGATTCTACTGCACAGGAAGTCAAATCACGTCCCAACATCAATTCTTGCCGAGAACATTTTATGTCACATAAGCACGATGTGCCATATCCAACGGTCCCTTGCCTTCAGTAGAATGTAATGGTCCCCGAACAGTTGTGAGATGCACATTCGGCATTCAAATGTACGTTCTAAACCGCATAAAGTGAACGAAACATGTTCACGAAAATCAACTTTTGACATTTGTAGATAATCAGCCCGCTATGACGATAAGAAAGGAAAAACGAAAATACGGTTTAGTCTGAATTAGGTTATGTCCAAGTCTCTCCAGTTAAGTAATAACAAATGAAAGTGAATAATTTCTATTGACGTAGTATGAATATTCTGAACACAAGTTACTATTTATGATTACCGATAAAATTCGAACCTTGTCCGTTGTATATGTGCTTATCTATGTACTTTAACTCTGCATGCACCTTCGTATTGTATCTGTTTCAGGGGTCTGATAGCGCAGTGCAAATGTTTAATGAATTCCGGAGCTTCGGCACTGCTGCACTTACATGAGCGGACACTGGGGCGAGAAACAATAAGACGGGTTTGTGTCCTTAGACCGCAAGGCACGCAGAGGAAGATCGCACCGGCCGGCCTGTCGCCACTCGGTGACGTCATGCAACCTACATCTGACGTCACTCGTTCACTGGACCTGTGCCCTAGATTGCGTCACGTACATAAAGCAACTAGTGCCTGAACAATACTCTCACCCACAGAATAATAGTGTTGTTCACAGTCACACTGACGTATACATATAGTCAATCCAGTGCCAGGAATTTGATGACTAATACATCATCCATTTATTTGAATGTTCTCGCTGAATATGTAAAAATGTATTTTTTTTCTTTTCTATGAGTTGAATGGCTACTCGGAGTAAGGCAACAAATTATTTCATAGTCATTCAGGTGGCATTGTAATATCACTTTCTAAAAATTGATTTTTGTGTGTAGGTATTTGTGTAACGATTCTGGACTAAAGAGTTCATATATTGACATTTACATTATCTGTACAAATAAACAGGAGCAGGGCCTTTAAATTTTCGAGGGCAGCTAGGAGTGCCTGCCTGTTCGCTTTTGTCTTTTGCCAACTCGATATTGTCACGTAAGCATCGCTCTCTGTGGCTATGATTAATTTATAACACATTAAGCTATTTTCAATCAAAAATGTGTTCGATTACTTCGTTGTCGTACTAGTCCAAATATTTATATTAACTAACATTTTTCAGCCCTTTGTGGGAGCGGCGCAACATTTCCATATGGCACCAATCCGCCGTTGGCGAGACATTGTTACAAATTTTCGATATATCTTTTTCGCTCATTGTACAACCTGAATCTACAGTCATTCGAAGAAGAAATATGAGAATTTGAACTAATTACACAGCATAGAGTGATAACCAAATCGTGATGTTCAATTTACGTTTGCCAGCCGTGGTGGTCTAGCGGTTCTAGGCGCGCAGTCCGGAACCACGCGACTGCTACGGTCGCAGGTTCGAATCCTGCCTCGGGCATGGATGTGTGTGATGTCCTTAGGTTAGTTAGGTTTAAGTCGTTCTAAGTTCTAGGGGACTGATGACCACAGATGTTAAGTCCCATAGTGCTCAGAGCCATTTGAACCATTAGCCAATTTACGTTTCAAAAATTCCAACGGTCTACATCTTTAGTTGCGCTGCTTCCAGCATCAACCTGGGACAATTACATCGTGCATTGTCAAACAGCTTCGGCACGTTTCTAGTAAACGAAGCTGAAAGCCAACACAGTACTATTTCTTGACCGTTCCACTTTCGAATAGCACGTGGGAGAAACGAACAACTAAATGTTTCCATGTGAGTTGTGATTTCCTCTATTTTATTACGATGGTCATTTCTCCCTATGTATTTGGTAGTCAATAAAATATACTGTAAGAGAAGAAAAAGATACATCAAGAAGAAACTATCCGAATGGAATGGAAATCAACAAATGTGGTGTACATGTACAGACAAACAAACGATTACATATTCAGAAAAATTGGATGGTTTATTCAATAGAAAGACCTTTACAAATTGATCAAATCAGTAACAACTTGGTCCACCCCTGGCCCTTATGTAAGCAGTTACTCGGGTTGGCAAAGATTGATAGAGTTTTTGTGTGTCCCCTGGGACACAGAGTCAAATTCCGTCCATTTTGGCGCATTAGATTCTCAAAATCTTGCGATGGTTGGACGGCCCTGCCGATAATACTCCAAACGTTCTCAATTGTGGAGAGATTCGCCGTCCTTGCTAAGCAAGATAGGGTTTGGCAGGCACGAAGACAAACAGTGTAAACTCTCGCTGTGTGTAGGCGGGAATTACCTTACTGAAATGTAAGCTCAGTTTGATTTGCATGACGGGTAACAAAACAAGGCGTAGAATATTGTCTACGTACCGTTGTGCTGTAACGTTGTCGCGGATGGCAACTGAAGGAGCTCTGCTTTGCAAAGAAATGTCACTCCAAACATCACTTCTAGTGTATGTTCGAGTATAATGACTTTTCTGGAGACTAGAAATCTACTCTGTAGGTATCAGCATGGGTTTGGAAAAGACGATCGTGTGAAACCCAGCTCGCGCTGTTCGTCCACGAGAGTCAGAGGGCCATAGACACGGGTTCACAGGTAGATGCCGTGTTTCTTGACTTCCGCAAGGCGTTTGATACAGTTCCCCACAGTCGTTTAATGAACAAAGTAAGAGCATATGGACCATCAGACCAATTGTGTATTTGGATTGAAGAGTTCCTAGATAACAGAACGGAGCATGTCATTCTCAATGAAGAGAAGTCTTCCGAAGTAAGAGCGATTTCAGGTGTGCAGCAGGGGAGTGTCGTAGGACCGTTGCTATTCACGATATACATAAATGACCTTGTGGATAACATCGGAAGTTCACTGAGGCTTTTTGCGGCTGATGCTGTGGTATATCGAGAGGTTGTAACAATGGAAAATTGTACTGAAATGCAGGAGGATCTGCAACGAATTGACTTATGGTGCAGGGAATGGCAAGTGAATCTCAGTGTAGACAAGTGTAATGTGCTGCGAATACGTAGAAAGAAATATCCTTTATCCTTTAGCTACAATATAGGTCAGCAACTGGAAGCATTTAATTCCATAAATTATCTGGGAGTAGGCACCAGAAGTGATTTAAAATGGAATGACCTTATGAAGTTGATCGTCGGTAAAGCAGATGCCAGACTGAGATTCATTGGATGAATCCTAAGGAAATGCAATCCGAAAACGAAGTAGGTTACAGTACACTTGATCGCCCACTGCTTGAATACCGCTCACCGGTGTGGGATCCGTACAAGATCGGGTTGATAGAAGAGATAGGGAAGGTCCAACGGAGAACAGCACGCTTCGTTACGGGATCATTTAGTAATAGCGAAAGCATTACGGAGATGATAGATAAACTCCAGTGGAAGACTCTGCAAGAGAGACGCTCAGTAGCTCGATACGGGCTTTTGTTGAAGTTTCGAAAAATGGTTCTAATGGCTCTGAGCACTATGAGACTTAAGTTCTGAGGTCATCAGTCCCCTAGAACTTAGAACTACTTAAAACTAACTAACCTAAGGACATCACACACATCCTTGCCCGAGGCAGGATTCGAACCTGCGACAGTAGCGGTCGCACGGTTCCAGAACGTAGCGCCTAGAACCGCTCGGCTACTCCAGCCGGCTTGAAGTTTTGAGAACATACCTTCACTGAGGAGTCAAGTAGTATATTGCTCCCTCCTACGTATATATCGCGAAGAGACAATGAGGATACAAGTGCTTTTATTTTACAAAGTGTGGAAAGATTCTTTTCCCTTTTCTTTAAGAATGTTATTTACTTGGCAGAATAGCTGAGAGCCACACCTACACAACGTGAATAACTTTTCTAGGTATGGTCAAGGCTGTTGTGTGAGAAGTGCAATGGAGTGTACTGTTAGGGAGGAAAGATGGGGCTCGCATACGCTGTAGTGCACAATACCGTGAGCTGCGACGACTGCTGCCTGTGTCGCTCGCTGCTGACAAATAACACAACTCTATCTTTCTGTCTGGATTGACCTTCACCAATCAAACTCTCCCTACACCATGATGAAGTCAAGGACTCCTAACTATTGGCATGGTACACCGGTCAGATAATCAGTTCACTGCGATGCCACTCAATATTCAAAAAAATGGTTCAAATGGCTCTGACCACTATGGGACTTAACATCTCAGGCCATCAGTCCCCTAGAACTTAGAACTACTTAAACCTAACTAACCTAAGGACATCACACACATCCATGCCCGAGGCAGGATTCGAACCTGCGACCATAGCGGTTGCGCGGTTCCAGACTGAAGCGCCTAGAACTGCTCGGCCACCAGTGGCCGGCACTCAATATTCACTCGCAGGTGTTTTACTAGTACTCTCTCCATGTTCACACCACACAACAAGTGTGGTGGCCAACACAGTGAACAACGCTTAAACGCGAGTGACTAAATATAGAGTATCACTCCGATTTCCTAATGACAGAGGTGTTCTCCCAGTGAAGTACTGAGGAGAGACTTTGTTCCTCGCTCTTTGCGTACACATACGAGCGCATTCACTCTCGTTACGTGTACCCACCCCAAGAGCGACAACAGAACAGCCCCTTTTTCTGGAAAAATTGCAAAGGTATATCATTCGCTGTCTTCCCTCACTCCTCTGGCTCTTTGCATCAGAAATATTGCACCAATCAGCGTTGCTCTTTTAAATGGGAGAATGACGTTTCGTTTAAGTCGACCAATGCAGAAATATGAAGCATCTCCGTTAGGTGTATACTGTCCTCCTGTGAGAACTCCATAACCATGCAGTCAGTCCGTCAAAAAATGCGTCTTCTGGGCGCTCCCACACAGTGTAGCGAAATCTGTTTTTAAGTAGAACATGGCGGTCGTTATCCCCTCGCTCTGGAAAAAGCAGTCATCTCTCTGGGCAGTCTCTCCAGCTGAAGTAGGTGTGTGTTGACTCACCCTTCTGAAGGGACGTGCCTCCCAGCGGGCTGGTTGCCTCTTTAGAACGAAAATTCCTGTGGCCGTCATGTTGTGCACGCCAGCCTTGACTTTTTCAACCTTGGTGAGCACATGCGGTTTACTTATTAGATTTGCATATCGCTTACATGAATTCATACAAAATTGACTCTACCTTATCGAGTTTGGGTTCGAATGAAGCGTCTTGATGTGCAGAATACGATTGTGAGGACGGAATATGTAAGAAATGAAGGTCAGGAGACCACGCCACCTTACAACATCTACTGATTTCCATCCCATGAAGATAAATCCTTCATGGTGGGTCTTTCTCTCTCCCTATTTTTTAATTTCTTAGAGTGTATTTTCACATTCGGAGGAGAAAAGTGATGACTGAAATTTTGTGAAAAGATCCCTCCACAACGGAAAACGCTTTTACGTTAATGACTGAAATCCCAGTTCGCGTATCATATCCGTTACCCTTTCTCCCCTGTATCGCTGTAATACATAATGAGCCACCATTGTTTGAACCTTTTCCATGTCCTCTGGCTAGCATATCTGGTAAGGATTCCATACCGCACAGCATTACTCTAGCGGAAGACGGACATGGCGTAGTGAAGGCAACTCTTTAGCAGACTTCTAAATGTTCTGCCAGTAAAGCGTAGTCTTTGGTTCGCTATCCGCACAGTATTTTGTATGTGATGGTTCCAATTTAAGTTGTGTTTAGCTGTAAACCCTAGACATTTAGCAGAATTGACAACTTTTAATTTATGTTTCTTATTTCGCCCGAAGTTTTCTTCTTAAAGCTTAAATGAAATAGTTGCATTGGTCTGTGACGTTCATGTATTTTCAACATTTGATACTGGTTCTACAGAGGGCTTTGGGTATCTACGTAACTTCGTCCAAAGAGGTATTTTCTAATTCTGGTATTCTGCTGTAGACCTCATTTCAACAGTATTTTTGTTACCATACCATAGACCTCCACAGACTTATCTTCAGATCCTTTTGTCATTTGCATTTAGTTTCATCGTCTTAATTTCTCTGCTCACTGAATAATAGTTAACTGTAACAAGAACAAGTTTTAACTATTATATAACGTTTGGAAGAAAAGGTCAACGTATTTATGGACATTTCATGTCTCGCTTTACACTAGGTTCCATGTCAGTCATGTAGTTTCTTACTCACTGCTGCATGTAGGCAACGTAACTTGTTTTTATCCTGCAGCATAATATAAAATACTACCAGGATATTTATGTTTCTGACCAGGCTGTACATGCATATGTCAATTTCTTTCCGAAACTGGTGACCTTTCTTGTGGAATTTATTTTAGAAAGAATGATTTACACTTGTGTCACGTTGAAACGTTCATGAAGTATTTCTTACTTTTTATAAAATGTTTGAAAAATTTTATTCTAGCGAAGACACTTGCGTATATACTCCTGAGATCAAGATGCTTCCAATTAGAGTTAGATGGAACCAGATGTAAGTACTGTGCGATGTGTGTTATTATTGGCGGCTTGTAGGTGTCTTGCTGCCTAAGCAGACAACATTAAATTCGTTGCGAATTAGTAACCTGTTCCAGTGTATGCTAGTCAACGGCAGAACCTCATTTCTGTCATTGGAAAACATGCACGAAGATTCCTGTCCAAGTATTCACGTAAACGTTTCTTACGATATCCCACAATAAAACAAATGCTTCGATATATTTTACAACAAAGACACGAATTATCATTGCGCTCTTGTCAATAGCGAGCTAGTTGCAAATAATTTTAGTCTATCACAAAAAGAGAAATTTTCTCGAAGCGTTTGGCACCAGAGAGCGTTGGTAGTACTCAGCAGATGAAATTAATGGGAAGACAGTGCCAGGAAAACACTCTTAGGAGGAGATAGCGAATTAGAATAGGTTTTAAGGTCAACACCAAGAAGTAATCTATCCATTCCGTAATTTTTTCTCCAGGTATAACGGACAAAAACAAGATCATTATTCATTTGAATTTTTCTGTCAACATGACAGTACACTGTGCGCAAGCTGAAGCTTTCCTTCAGTAACACCCACATGGTCAGTGGCCGAGTGTTCAGCTTCGAGATCACTGCAAGCTGTGACAGGCAGTAAATTCCTGAGGAACAGTTCCGGAAATTAGATCCGCTCGAACGCCCGTGGCCGCACTTTCCCGACTTTTTTGCGATCAGATTTCACAAACATTTTTTCCTGACACTGCATTCCTCAGACGTTCTCTTAAATTTTTCTTCTTTTCAGTGTAAGAAACAGTGAAAAATCCTGTAGTTTAACGTTATTGACGCAAAAAATGTCAATAACATGAAAAATTCTCAGCTTATGGATGTAATGTTGTTATATAAGAATGTCTGATTTTTGTAAAATTTTGGCATGTGGTCAAGCATAAAATATTCTCTGTACTTCGCTGAAAATGGATGAACGCCCAAAATTACAACAGTTATGGTGACAATATTTCTGGAAAACGAAGATGGGACTAGTTTTTTCGCTAGTCACTGCTCGGAATGTAACAGTGCTCTGTAACTGTTACACATTAATAAAGCTTACGACGAAATGAATAGTAGACACCAAGTAATAATATAACAAACATAATGTTAAACAAAGGCACATACGCAGTTACTGTATAACTTCAACACATTTAAATCCTTTAAGTTAGTAAACAGGACACAACACTTGCTTAGGTAATTTCACACAGCTTTTAACTTACAAGTTTAGAATTCTGAATTATGTTTATTATGAATGGTTACCTGTTTTAAAAGTAAATGAATTATATAACGCTTGAGAGTTTGTTTGCCTAAATTTAATTTCATTAGAAACATAGTTATATCACATTGCTTACGACACTGGATTATGAATACGTTACTTACGTCTCCTGAAATTCCGAACTGAAAATGCAGTGCCGTTTGGGCATTGTGGAGTTGGTTACAGTCTAAACAAAGTGAACAAAGAACTTATTATCTGTACTACACGTCCTACTATACGCACGGGAAAAAAATACACTTGAAAACATTAGACTTACCGTTGAGCAAACTCAGCTCAGTAATACCAACTTCAGCACCAGTATTATTGAAGAGCACGAACTTGGAGTCATCTTCACATAGGCCTTGTGAATGCATTTCATAACACGGCACAACATGGTATGTTAGATATGATACTGAAATGACATATAGCCACTTTTACAACGCTACAACTATAAAAAATTATGCGTTAAAATTGTACATGATCGAGAAATTGATTTGATTTCTAAAAACATTCAGGTATCCCGGCAGAACACGATTGTGACAAGAGCAATGTACTCCAAAAATTCAAACTGTACCAGCCAAATCTGGACATCCGGTCATTTTAAAATAGTGAATTTTCTGAATAAATAATTTTAACAATCAAAGGCAACGATGATGTCTCTTGAAAAGTTGTGTAAGGTTGTTGGACGCAGGGAAGAAAAATTAGTTTCAATACTCCATCTTAATCTTGGCTATCTGCATCTTTGCGATAGGCACCCTAAGATTATAACAGAACATGCCACTTTGCTCTTGTAGACAAGACTGTGCCTGGTATTATCACGGTTTGGCAACCCGCCGCTGTAGGCGACGTTTCCTGTTAATCCTTCATCCTTATTTAAGATCTTTAATGGAGGCTCCATTGCAATGTCGACGAAACAGGTCCCGCAAAGAAGACCTGCGAACATCCGGTTTTCCGTTTACAATTAATGAATATGCGAATATAAAGTCATCAGAGAAAATAATTGTCCTGCCCGCCCTCCCCTTCAAAAAACTCACTGGTAGTTCTGGGATGCGACAGATGGCGTAGAATTAGTTGCAGACGGTGAAGAGATCCTCCACTACTGACGCAAGCCATGGAAATGAAGCGATGTGTATGCCAAAAAGGAAACGTGCACAACTCGCAGTCAAGGAACGCGGCAAATTAACATTGATAGTAAAAAGACTAAGGCTTGTTTTACAGTTATGCGGTTCCACTAGGTTCGGTTCGTTTTAGGTTCTTTCTCGGTCACTGCCGACAAGTTTGAAACGGTGTTTCGGTTTCTATTCGGTACTTAATAGAAATGGAAGAGAACCGAATATACGATCAGGTTTCATTAGGTTTCTATAATGTGCGAACTTGTGTCCAGAAAACAGAAAGCATTCAATGCGTTCATACACGCACGGTTCAGTTTCTGTTTTAAACTGATAGCAAGTAGATCTCTTTAAAAATCTATCTTATTATTTTTTAAAGCTGTTTTTGTGATAAAATGAACGGTTTACTGGATGCTGATGTGGATCGCCTGTTTTCTGCAGTGGAAACTAAACCAATGCTGTGGAACAAAACTTCTGTAAAATTTAAGGATAAATTTAAGACGCAGGAAGCGTAGAAAGATGTTTGTGTTGAGAAATTTTCAAAGATTTTGATGAATTTGACGTCACTGAAAAATGGAATGGGTCAGTGTAGAAAAATTCTTTTTTGTTGAATAAGGGACGTAGTACATTAGGATAACTGCTAAGCTCACCACGATTTTATGGAAATTTAAAAGGAAATGATTTGAAAACTAAGAAAATAACCAATAACATTTATTTAAAATACCTATAAATTATAATAACGTAAATCATTTTTTTGTGATAAGTATCAAGGTAAATAAGAGTGCCAACTCACTCAACCAACTTCAGTCATGAAATAATCTTTCAACACATCTCTTACACTTTTAGCTAACATAGTTGTCTGAATTCTCTTCATTCCAGCCCGTGGGACATCTTCAAAACCCGAGAGGAGAGGACAACATGTTTTCCATTTCAAAACCATCTCGGTCTCGTACGAAATTGTGAAAAACTACACAAGCTTTCACCATATCCGTAGCATAGTCAGGATCCAAGATGCACGATGGAAGATTCTCTGTTTGTTGCCAAGTATTCCAAAAGCATATTCCATGCATCTACGAGCTCTGCACACACAAAAATTGTTGATCCTTTTCTCGACTGTCGAACCATGTCCACTGTACAGTTTAAAGGGATGTTTATATACGCCAAAGGCATCATCTCCTATGAGGTAGCAAAGAATTTTAGGGTTCTGTGTGCCTAGAAGGCAATTGTCCTCTGGTAGATCCATGTGATGACCGTGTATGTGTGAAAGAGTCTCATTCGTATTCGGTTGCAACTGAAAATATTCTGAGGCTACCACCTTGAAGTTAGCTGGCCTTAAGGAACGCCGGATTACTTTTATTGGAAATTTAATCTGAATCACTCTCAAATCACTCCTATGAAAGGAGATTAAAAGTTTGTTCTTAGTAAAAATAATAAGTCCTTAGGCATCAAAATTGTGGCAAAAGTTTACTCTTAGCCTCTGATTAATCAGTGGATAGATCTATGGTTTCTGATAAGATGCATCAAGACGTGGTAGCCACGGGAGAAGAGACAATTCATCCTCGTACCCACAAACCAATCCTAGCCAATGCGAACTGTTTGGACAGGGGCCCCGTCGTTTTAGGAAACAGAACCACCACTGGGGAACATACATTGTACCTGACTAACCAAAATGGTCACATAATCCTTGGTATTAAAGCGTTTTTGGAGAGTAACCATATAACACCACGACATGGCTGCCCAGATTATCACCCAGCGTCCACCATGTTTCACTCTTGGGTCGTGAACTCGACCAGAATTTGGAAACAGTTTGCAAGAAGACTCATCCGCCCAAATGACTTTCTTCCATTACTCTATAGCCCAGGTTTACGGCTTCGGCATCACGTTTTCCTATTACGGGCATTTGCATCATTAACGAGTTTGGAATTCCAGCTCGATCTACAATTCCCTCCTTATTGAGCTTCCTTAGTGTTGTTTTCGTACTGACTGGATTCGCAAGTGCGACATTCAGTTCTGTAGTGGTTTTTCACAGCTGTCGTCCTCTTATTTTCCGTCACAGTCCTCTTCAATGACCATCTGTCACGGTCACTCAACACAAACTTTCGTTAGCGTCGTGACTTCTACAACTACGTCTACATCTACGTGATTACTCTGCTATTCACAATAAAGTGCCTGGCAGAGGGTTTAGCGAACCACCTTCAAGCTGTCAGATGGTTCAGATGGCTCTGAGCACTATGGGACTTAACATCTGAGGTCATCAGTCCCCTAGAACTTAGAACTACTTAAACCTAACTAACCTAAGGACATCACACGCATCCATGCCCGAGGCAGGATTCGAACCTGCGACCGTAGCGGTCGCGCGGTTCCAGACTGAAGCGCCTAGAACCGCTCGGCCACTTCGGCCGGCTTCAAGCTGTCTCTCTACTGTTCCACACTCGAACGGAACGAGGGAAAAACGAGCACTTACATTTTTCTGTGCGAGTCCTGATGTCTCTTATTTTATCGTGATGATCATTTCTCTCTATGTAGGTGGGTGCCAACAGAATGTTTTCGCAATCGGAGGAGAAAACTGGTGATTGAAATTTCTTGAGAAGATCCCGTCGCAACGAAAAACGCCTTTGTTTTAATGATTGCCACTCCAATTCACGTATCATGTCTGTGACACTGTCTCCCCTATTTCGCGATAATACAAAATGAGCTGCCCTTCTTTGTACTTTTTCGATGTCATCCGTCAGTCCCACCTGATGCGGATCCCACACCGCTCAGCAATACTCCAGAATAGGACGGACAAGCGTGGTGTAAGCAGTCTCTTTAGTAGACCTTTGCACCTTGTAAGTGTTTTGCCAATGAACCGCAGTCTTTGGTTTGCTCTACCCACAATATTGTCTATGTGATCGTTCCAATTTAGGTTATTTGTAATTGTAATCCCTAAGTATTCAGTTGAATTTACAGCCTTCAGATTTGTGTGACTTATCGCGTAATCGAAATTTAGCTGATTTCTTTTAGTACTCATGTGAATAACTGCTCACTTTTCCTTATTCGGGGTCAATTGCCACTTTTCGCACCATACAGATATCTTATCTAAATCATTTTGCAAGTCGTTTTGCTCATCTGATGACTTTACAAGACGGTAAATGACAGCATCATCTGCAAACAATCTAAGACAGCTACTCAGGTGTCTCCTGTGTCGTTAATATAGATCAGGAACAATAGAGGGCCTATAACACTTCCTTGGTGAACGCCGGATTTTACTTCAGTTTTACTCGATGACTTTCCGTCTATTACTACGGACTGTGACCTCTCTGAGAGGAAATCACGAATCCAGTCGCACAGCTGAGGCGATACTCCGTAGGCACGCAGTTTGGTTAGAAGACGCTTGTGAGGAACGGCGTTGAAAGCCTTCTGGAAATCGAAAAATATGGAATCAATTCGACATCCCCTGTCGATAGCACTTATTACTTCATAAGTATAAAGAACTAGTTGTGTTTCGCAAGAACGATATTTTCTGAAACCGTGCTGACTATGTGTCAATAAATCGTTTTGTTCGAGGTGCTCCATAATGTTCGAATACAGTATATGTTCCAAAACCATATTGCAAATCGACGTTAGTGACATAGGCTTGTAATTCAGCGGATTACTCCTACTTCATGGGTGACGTTTCCTCACTTTGCCTGTATGTGTTATAAACCTTCGCTACGGTGTCTCTTGAAACACCAAACACTTCAGCTGCCTTGATTACGGAAGCACCGAAACCTTGGCCACGTTCGCATTCACTTAGCTCCGACGTAATGCACTCACTCAGGACATTCCAGGGGCGCCGTTGGCGGTGAAATACAACAGCGCACCCTGAAGGCTTTGCTAGCATTTGCATTTATGTTCAAGCACGCATTTCTTGGGATGTTTCCGTATTTTTTTCCAATTCCCATACTTGCGCTTAATGAGCCAAACAACACAGAAAGTGGACAGTAACTGACCGAGTTAGTATGTTGTGATCCGATGAACAGCCATTTAGCCTCTCTTCATATGATGCAGGGCGCTGCTTGCACCCACGGCCCAATGAGGAAGGCATTTAACGTATAGAGTATGCCGGACGTGTCACTTTAATGTTTGTGGCTGTTTTTCTTGCCGAGCTGAGTCGGCGGAAGTTGATCCCTGACAGATGCAGCGGGGTGGGCGCGGCAGTTTCGAGGGTCTACCTCAACCTATAATGTAACGCAGTTTTGTAAACGTCTCTATGGCAACGCCTCAGTGTTAACCCAGCTCTGTAGATCATGACTGTGTCCGCCTGCAGCCGTTAGCGCCTCGCAGTTGAAAGCTGGCAACAGCGCTGCGAGCTGTCAGGAATCTTCTTGGTGTACTGAAATCTGCGCCCACTGAAATTTGCGCCCAGAACGGATCGAGTCAGAGTACACTAATCCACTTGCCCGTCAGGGACGCTACCTAGAGATTTCCGAGCTCGTATTTTCAAGACGTACTATACAGAACGCTACGAACTGAGAAGATCAAATTTTAAGAAAGTATCGACAGCTTTCTACAAGAAATCGATAGACGTTGCCAAACCATGGGACTTATATCATATGCTCTTTCAGATCCTAGTCATTTGAAAAAGTTCAGAAACGAAACTTCCCACGATTGTACAACGATCAGTTGACAATCCTTATGAAATTCCTGAAGACGGTATCCTTGGACAAATTTCATGACTAAGAAGATTTTTGCGGAACTGTTCCCAATTTTATTTTGGCCCTAAGATTTTTCTTAACTTTGTATGTTACGATAGCGTTATGTAAGAGAACTCTTCTGTTCTTTTTTTTTTCAAAAGTCAAATTAATTAATAATTTATCTTGGGTCCACCGTGAAACAACAGAACTGTCCAATTTAGCAGTTAGTCAACAAAAGATGGGCTAGCTAAAGATATCGATATTGAGGAAACAGTGCACAGCACGATCACTTCTGGTTCGTAGAGGCTTTAATATGGACGACAGCTGTTACATTTCTAAAGTGCAGAGGCCTATGGCTGTGCTCTCTTCGCGATCTCTTTCAAGAAGATACCGCAAGACTGCATATTGTCTTGTTGCCCCGACCTACCTCGAAACAGAGGGTCTGCAAATGTAGCTCTTGAGAGCTCTTTGTCCAGATCTGTTACCAACTGAGGACACCTGTTCATAGGTTGCTGAGAAACTGACACACCACGACCTGCCTGGGAGACTGATGAACTATGACATTTTGACAGACGGCAAGTCATGGAGACTCGCCTTCTTTCAATTTTAATGAATCCAGTCATGAATACATACACATTTCAAGCACGATTATCTAAACTGGAATGCACTAGGGCAGTATGACATTTAACAAATTGAATCGACAGTGATTGCGCACTGCTTGCCTCGGCATCTGGTTATCTGGCTAATTAGAGGTGACTGGTCTTCGTTTCCATCTAGTAATCCTGAGAACTCTTTGTGTTGGGACTGCGTGGGGAGCAACATGCTGCTCGGAGAGGCACCGCACTGCCAACTTAACGGGCCGCAATTCTGGGAAGAAGGAAGCGCACGATCGAGGTACAATGCCAGGGGTCAGTGCGGGAAACGGTCACTGCTTTTGTATCACAAGGGTGGCTAGCAGAAGATCCGTGACGACAGGGACGGCCGGGGCACGACCTACCGTCAACGTACTACTGTACACTGTTCACAGTAACATCAGCCGGCCTTTCTTACAACATTAAGGCTTTGATGAACGACTAGCCAGTGACCAGTAAATTGTTATCTATGAGCAGAAGGAGCTTCTTTGGAATTTGCAAGTGTTTCAGAGAAGCTTATCTGTTCCGTTTGTAAAAAGTTTCTCCTCAGAGTCGGAAACAGCTCGACACTGTGTCGCCAAACAGCCGGTGTATTTTTGAGAGCTCTTTAGTTTCCCACACCAAGCATTGTTCCGCCCGCACAAAAAAAAAACAATAAATAAATAAATCTTCTCTTCAGTAGCGTCACAGCCCTTGGTGAGCCTTGGCTTCTTCAACAATCTTCCTCCTTTTTTTGGTATTTTTTTTACTTCATCAGGGATGTTCAGTTTATCTGTATTCCATTTCGTCATCTTTCCTATTCTGTTGCCATTTGTTAGTGACAGTTTCTCTCTCAAGATTGATTTTATCACAAAGTGGTCTGAATCACAGTTTGGTCCTCTGCAGCTCCGTACATCCGTAACTGACGTGGAGTGGCGTGCTATCACTAAAAATGTGGTCTATCTGATTGACTACTCCTTTGGCTGCAGATTTCCAAGTACCCAGATGGATCCTTTTGTGTGGAAAGCAGGTACTTTTAATAATCATATGATTCCTTGCTGCGAATTGGCATAGTAAGTCTCCGTTCTCGTTGTTTTCTTCATGTAGTGAATATTTTCTTGAAACTCCATATGGATGTTCATTCCTCCCATTTTTGCGTTAAAATCTCCTATTACTAGCATCAGGTCATATTTAGGTACGGCGTAGCATGCTCTTTACAAGTCTTCGTAGAACTGTTCTTTAATTACATCCTCTTTTTCCTCTGTTGGTGCATGTGCATTAACTATTGACATATTCCTAAATTTCCCTCTTAGTCTGAATCTGCACATCCTTTCATTTATGGGCTCAAATTCTAGAAGGCTTTTCCTAACTTCCCTCGTTATTATAAACCCTGTTCCAAGTTGGCCTGTTCTTTCTTCTGGTCCACTATATACCGATGAGTACTCAGGTTTATCTATCTGCCTATTCCCTTGCCATCTTATTTCCTGTCGCCCTACGATATCATATTTCAATTTTAAAATTTCATTGGCTATTTCTTTCATTTTTCCAGGCTGAAGCATTGTCCTCACGTTCCATGATGCTACTGTTAGATCCTTTATCCGTTTCCTTTGCCAGGGTCGTGATACATGCTTTCCATCCAGTTTCCGAGGCGTCTGTTGAATTTCCGTAATATTCTTTTTTTTTTTTTTTTTACAATATGGGGTTATTAGCCCCGTGCCCAACCCCTAACCTGGAGCCGGCCGGTGTGGAGGAGCGGTTCTAGGCGCCTCAGTCTGCCTCAGGTTCGAACCCTGCCTCGGGCATGGATGTGTGTGATGTCCTTAGGTTAGTTAGGTTTAAGTAGTTCTAAGTTCTAGGGGACTGATGACCTCAGCTGTTAAGTCCCATAGTGCTCAGAGCCATTTGAACCATTTTTGAACCTAACCTGGAGGACCAGGATTTGTTTGAGGTTTACTCCTCTAGGGAAGCTGGCTTCACTACGCTTCTAGAGCCCTCCCTGTCCTATGTTGCGGGACACACTTTGTCTGGCTCCTCTGTCGAGACCAATCCGGCTTGGGTGCCACTGCCAGTAGCTATGCTACCGTCGACATAGCTCTCGACTTCAACGACGCACGCAAACTCTCCCGCCCGGCACTGAAGGTGCCTACTATAAGGCGTGTCCCCTGAGAGGGATAAATAAATAAATTGTGCCTGGAAATCAGACGGTGATTTCAGAAGACGTAGGGTGGGCGTCTGTAATTTTTGGTGGCAAGCCACTCTACTGGGTAAAGCGATTTTACCCGTCATATGTTGGGAGACAGAGAGAGCCTGGCGCATGTCATTTGGTAGTTTATATTTTCCGTTGTGCTCCACGTGAAGTGATTTTGGGGGAAGAGAATGTTGGTAGAGTTCATTCGGGGATGCCAATCCGAAGAGATGATGTGACGTGGACAGAGGATCGAATTAGCAGCAGTCACCCGGCGTGCGGCGATCGTGTCTGCCCAGGGGAGGGGTTAGTCGCACACTCGCAGATTTGCGGAAAGTGCGGAGCTATTCGCGAGAGGCAGTTATGTACAGTGAGCACCTTTGCTGCCTGGCGCGTTAGGAATTTCCCACGTGTTATGTCACCCTTCACATCGTGTTCTTTCGACTTGCAACAGTAGCTGTTTAGTAGCATGTAGATCAGATAACGATAATGTTGATTCTCAAAAAAGGGAATGTGTCATGCAGAGAGTTGCTCACCTTCATGCCAACTTGGAAAACCTCATTTGTACTTATATGATTATGCTATACAGGTGTTTCGACCCTATATGTTTTTGTGTTTAAATGTCAGATTACTTCTACGATCTGAAGTGGAATGATCACAGAAAACAAATAGTGGGAAAAGCAGGCGCCAGGTTGAGATTCATAGGAAGAATTCTAAGAAAATGTGACTCATCGACGAAAGAAGTAGCTACAAAACGCTTGTTCGTCCGATTCTTGAGTATTGCTCATCAGTATGGGACCCTTACCAGGTTGGATTCATAGAAGAGATAGACATGATCCAGCGAAAAGCAGCGCGATTCGTCATGGGGACATTTAGTCAGCGCGAGAGCGTTACGGAGATGCTGAACAAGCTCCAGTGGCGGACACTTCAAGAAAGGCGTTACGCAATACGGAGAGGTTTATTATTGAAATTACGAGAGAGCACATTCCGGGAAGAGATGGGCAACATATTACTACCGCCCACATATATCTCGCGTAATGATCACAACGAAAAGATCCGAGAAATTAGAGCAAATACGGAGACTTACAAGCAGTCGTTCTTCCCACGCAGAATTCGTGAATGGAACAGGGAAGGGGGGATCAGATAGTGGTACAATAAGTACCCTCCGCCACACGCCGTAAGGTGGCTCGCGGAGTATAGATGTAGATGTAGATGTAGATGTATTCAATAAATCAACTGTCACAATGACTAACTTTTCATTTCGCATACATTAATATACCTTAATCACTTAATAAATTTTGGTCTTTTTTCTGCGGGATATTAGATGTTATTTAGTTTCATCACAAATCTGCCAACTTAGGATTCAGTACTAGGGCCACAAACTTCATTAATTTGCGTCCGGTGTAAACAGATAACAGCAACGTTTGTTAATGACGGTTCTGTATCGATGGCCATTCCAGGGCTGAAGTTAAGCACAGCTGATTCCCACATTACTAAACCACCATTACCATACCATGCAGCATAGAATGACGGATCCGTACCTGTCATTAGGCATGTTACAGGTGGCAAAGGCGACGGCTCTGTGCAATAAAGTTCGCACTCTGTGTACCCCCGAATCACCTACACTGTGCAGCCACATTTAATAAAATTTCTCTATTTGCTATTCCTCCTGGTGTTGCAGTTTTAACGGCCACCAGTATATGGGCGAATCACCTTAAAACGTACAACTCAAACAAATCTGGAACGGTAGGTGCTACTGATGCGCTGCTTCACGGAAATGATGTGTAAACCAAGAGACTGAAATTGCAGCCCACACACCCTTTTTAATAATGGCTAGAATGTCTGTTTATTTTAGAACGTCACATTTTTAAATGGACCAATGATTATTGATAAAAGAAAATTAAACAGAGAAAATAAAAATTTTAATAGCGATTTTATTTTAGAATTTTAGTACAAGCAGTCTACAAGCAAGCGCCGTTTGAAAACTGCAAATAACGGTAGTCGTCTGCTCTATGTGTCAGGAAAAAGGCGTATGAAAATGCTTTGGATCCTGAACATCAAAAAGAACTGGCCTTCTAAAGTGGTGTTCATAGTGCAAACGACAAACTCCAATGACTCATGTAAAGATTGATACACAGGTTCAAGCACTTCCTCAGAAATTACAGTGCAGGCAGCAATAAAACAGCCGCGCGGAGTGGCCGTGCGGTTTGAGGCGTCATGTCACGGACTGCGCGGCCGCTACCGCCGGAGGTTCGAGTCCTCCCTCGGGCATGGGTGTGTGTGTTGTTCTTAGCATAAGCTAGTTTAAGTAGCGTGTAAGACTAGGGACCGATGACCTCAGCAGTTTGGTCCCTTAGGAATTCACACACATTTGAAAAATAACACATCATTTCATATCATCTGCTGTAGTTGATATACTCTTGCGAACAGTGACTTTTAGCTTTCCACGAAGAAAACAAAATGTAAGAGGTTCAAATCTTTCGAAGAGACCAACTAGAGTACAGGTTTCCCTCTTCCAGTCCTACGATTTGGTAACAATTGGCATCGTGAATTATGCATCGACATGAATAATACTGATACCACATCATAAACACAGTAGTGATTATTAAAGTCTGAATATGGGCTGTCATTATGGGCCTATGTTCACACTTCACTTTAGTTAAAGTAGCACAAAACAGCGCCTTATAATTCAGGAGTGTTTAGGGTACAAGATTTAGATGGTTCAAGTAATCTATGCAGGAGCTTTTTCTCTCGCTTAAGGTTTTATTCACCTCTAGCAATGACCATTATACGCGAAAAACAGCAAGTTCCACCGTGGTTTGCCACCGTGGTTTGGAGTGCTCGTAAAACGATACGCCAACCTACAACTGGCTGGATAACACAGTTCAAACGTCGATGGTGGTCGCCCTTGTGATTGGGAATCGCTATAGATGTATGATGATGATGATGAGTCCCATACTTCTTTTCAGAGCGTAGGGGAGCGACGCGGGAGACCCGCACCGCCTTACTAGGCAGGGTCCTAATGCAGGTGGTTTGCCGTTGCCTTCCTCCGACCGTAATGTTGATGAATGATGATGATGAAGACGACACAACAACACCCAGTCATCTCGAGGCGGGAAAAATCCCTGACACCGCCGGGAATCGAACCCGGGACCCCGCGCTCGGGAAGCGAGAACGCTACCGCGAGACCACGAGCAGTCTAAGAACTCTATATTCAATGTACAAATCACTGTGATACTAGACCTGTAATTATATGCCTTTTTGCCTGTCTGTACGAATAATTTAATTGGCGTTTATGTTTTCTTTTTGTATTAATCCGATATTTACAACATTACTGAAAAATAATGGGTAAAAAGCTTAATAATTAACTAAAAATAGGCTAACGTCTCTTCAGCGATGAGGTCGTTGGAGAAGAAGAGTAAACTCGAAATGGAAAAGAATTGGAAAATGTATGGGCCATGATCTTGTCATAAGACATCATTTACCACACATGACTGAGAAAGCGATGAAAAAACTGAATCTTGTAGGCCAGACTGATTTAAATCACATTTTTCCGGAATGGGAATGCAGTGTCTTAATAAATGCGTCACCGTCTTCAACAATGAATTGACAGCAACACTGTCCCTCCTCTCTTGACAACAGGCTGCCTGCGACGAATTGTTTAATGGATAAGGACTGGTATACTCTGCAGCAGATTACTGTACACCAGTTTGGCTCCGAAGCGCCCACGTAGTGAAAGAAGACGACCAACTGAACTCCGTTATGAGAGTAATTAGTGGTACAGTCCGGTCCACACCTACTTGCTGGCTACCAGTGCTTTCAAACATCTGTCCACCAGACCTCCGTCGAAAGGCTGCTCTTTACAACCTCTGTCAGCAAGTTTCTGAAAACAACTCGATCCCTCTTCATGACGATTTGCTATCACTGCCCAGGAAACGCCTCAAACCTAGAAGACCAGCTTATGAAATGGGAGTCAAAATGCTATCCACAGGATTCGACCAGGACGCAGAGTGGAAACTCGAGTGGCAAGCTACAAGAACTCGAAACCACGAACATGTAGACAATCCAACAGTTCCAGTTCCAGGCTTCCAACAACCAAGGGAGGTGTGGGTGCAGTTGAACAGATATCGGTGCAAATACAACATGCAAAAGTAGCGCTTTTCAAGTGACAGTGTGTGTGACTGTAGTGACACCCAAACAATGAGCCACACTGTGAATGAATGTCCACTCAGACGCTTCCCTGGTGGCATTGAGAAGCTCCATCAAGCATCCCACGAGGCACTCCGCTGGATCGAGTCCATCAACATCCGAGTGTAGTCTGAGCTGTTTTAAAACTTGTGTACTGTATATAATTTCACATGTTCATTTTTATATGTGTTTTTTGTCTTTTGTTTTGCTAAATGTGTATTACTCTAATTGACGCATACGATAATAATAATAATAATAAATTGATAAGGACTATCATACATTGTGTAGTTGCTGGTGCGACAGTGCGTTGCCACGCCGCAGTAGCAAATCGTAGGATAACCAGACGAATCCGCAATAATTTCATACACTGCCGGGAAAGAAATAGCATACCTAGAAAGACGGCATAGACTGTGAGCTGATAACGGTGTATGCCACCTGCAGGGCAGTAGACATAATGGTTTCCACATCGCCTACCAGATCACCATCTGTGTCTGCCCTCTAATAGGGAATGCTCACAGCCAGAAGGCACAGTGTGGTGCAAACGTACGAAACAAGTAGGCAACCATACCACCGAGAAGTACTCCTGCTTCCTACAGCCAGCTGAGCGAGTTTGAAAGAGTTCGAATTGTGTCCTTCGGAGTGGCGCCGGCCCCTTGTGACCGAACGATTCTAGGCGCTTCAGTCTGGAACCGGGCGACCGCCTCGGGCATGGATGTGTGTGATGTCCTTAGGTTAGTTAGGTTTAAGTAGTTCTAAGTTCTAGGGGACTGATGACCTCAGATGTTAAGTCCCATAGTGCTCAGAGCCATTTGAACCATTTTTGAACCGAGTGGCAGGACGGTCGTTTTGGGGAACTCTCACACAATGTAGACGCGCTGCGTAAGCTGTGCAACAATGACAGCGGTCACGTGAATATTCTCACAGCCGTATTCGAGGTTCTGGACGTCCACGCAGCACAAAAGCCCTCCAGGATCGCCCTACTGTAAGGGCAGCAGTGGCAGATCGTACAGTTACTACAGCACATCTAAGAGGGCTTGTGAGCCCAGGAGTGCAAGCACGAACTGTTGAGAACCCGTTAGTAGCAACTGGGCTATTGGCACCCACACCTCTAGCCCGTCTTCCACTCCAGCCACAGTATCGACGTGCACGGCTCAACTGGTGCCGTCAGAGGATCATTTGGAAGATGGAATGGCGCGCCGTGGTCTTCAGCAATGAAAGCAGATTCTGCCTACACGCGAGTGATGGTCGTTTGTGCGTGCGACGTAGACCTGGTGAGCGCTGTCTCATAGAGTGCATTCGTCCAAAACACACTGGCGCCACCCCAGGCCTCTTGGTCTGGGGTGCGATAAGCTACAACTCTCATTCACCTTTGGAGCTTCTGGAGGGGGCGCTAGCCAGCGCTTCGAAAAGGCAGAATGTTGTTAGATCCGTTCTTTTGCTGTTCTTGCAACAGGAAAGAGATGTTTTGTTCCAAGAGTATATTACTCGCCCATACACAGACCGCGAAACTCAACGTGCTCCGCAAGACGTGCTGCAATTTTCCTTGCCAACACGATCTCTTGCTGTCTCCATTCCAGAACGTGTGGGATATCATAGAACGAGAAGTGCCTTGTGTCACTCGTCAGCCAACAACTCTTACAGAACTACTTGAACACGTCTAGCAGGCGTGGCATGACGTTTACCAGGACAGTATTCACCATCTGTACGATCGACTGGATCGCAGGGTCAGCAGCTGCATTGCCGCCCATGGAGATTACACCACGTACTAATATGAGTGTTTCAGCGTGGGCCAACACCTGGTACCTCAGAACCGCTTGCGCTGTTAGTTTGTAAATAAAATCATTTCATGCACTCCATATGCACTGTTGCAACAATAAATCTTGACTGAATTGGAAACCTCTAAAAGGTGCAATAATCTTTTTCCCGAAGTGTATAAGTCAAATCATCTATTTAAATACGATTCTTCTATAGCAGACCCTTCTCGCTATCAAGAGAATTTGGGTGTAGACTGTTGAGTTACGTTCGTGGGAAATGTTTGCGATATAGTGAAACAAACGAAGACTCCATGCATGGATCTTCCAACAACACGATAATCTCTGGTGTAATGTCCTCTTTCATACACTTTTATAACGAAAGTATTTAACGACATGTCTTTTCTTCAGTACGTAAGCGTTTGATTAGCTCAATTCAAGTTATATCATTAGCTGCAGGTCGTTATTAGAATTTCAATATCAGTGTTTTCGTCAGCTATGAATTGCAATCAGAGATAACACACTTATTAGTATTCATAATAATTTGTAAAAAAATATCACTATACCGAGCGAGGTAGCGCAATGGCTGGCACACTGGACTCACATTCGGGAGGACGACGGTTCAATCCCGCGTCTGGCCATCCTGTTTTAGGTTTTCCACGATTTCCCTAAATCGATCCAGGCAAATGCCGGGATGGTCCCTTTGAAAGGGCACGGCCGACTTCCTTTCCTGTCCTTCCCTAATCCTATGAGACAGATGATCTCGCAGTCTGGCCCCCTCCTCCAAACAGCCCAACCCCAAAATATCACCCCTATATTAATTATAACAAGCGTGCAAGACACCAGTAAACTACAAACTCACAAATAGATCGTAAGAGTTCTTCAACAAAGCCTAAGCGACGTTGATAATTATGTTCAGCTCATTCGGCGCATCTTACACGCACATAATTCACAACCGTTGTAATACACGGTTCATTGATTTCTATTTAACTGTCTACCCCTGTGACGCTCGTTAATCGAGCATTAACAGCTCAGGAAGTTCCGTAAACAATGATTTATGGAATGCAAAATAATCATTCTAAATCTTCACATATTGACTATCAGTGATATACTCACACTTCTGATGATATACCACGCGTAAGAACATTTATTGTCATTTAAACTACAATTTAGACTTCTATTCACTTCCTCTGAGCTATAAGAATCTCCATTTAAAGTTGCTTGGCTAATGTACCTCTCACAGTTAAAAATTGTCGTATTAAATAATTCTCACAACTGAGATATCTTAACTCGTCTTCTGAACTCTTGTTACGTACATCACAAACAGACACATATCTGTTAGTACACAACTTTTAACGTTCACAGTGAGACATCAAGTAGAATAGTGAATAGAATTCATCATTACATTCATTAGTAAGACATTTTTAATAATAAAATTTCAGTCTCGACAATGTTATCCAGGACTTCAATAACACCCGGTACACCCGCTGCCGCGTCGTCAAAACAGCGTTGGAACATCATACCGAACTCGTTTGTAGGTCACGAAACAAATACAAAACGAATATTTTTAGTACATCAATTCATATAAAATCTATAATACAAACTACAACAGTTAATTAGATTGAGGTGACAAAAGACGTCGGATACCTCCCAACATCGTATCGGACCTCATTTTGCCCTGCGTACTGCAGCAACTCGACGTGGTATGGAGTCAACAAATCGTAGGAACTCCCCTGCAGGAATACTGTGCCATGCTGCCTCTTTAGCCGTCCATAATTGCGAATTTGTTACTGGTGCAGGATGTTAAGCACGAACTAACTCTCGATTATGTTCCATAAATATTCGATGGGGTTCTTGTCTGGCGATACGGATGGCCAAATCATTCGCTCGAACTGTCCAGAATGTTCTTCAAACCAATCACGAATAATTGTGGCCCAGTGACACGGCACACTGTCATCCAAGACAAATCCATTGTTGTTTGGGAGCGTGAAGTCCATGAATGGTTGCAAATGTTCTCCAAGTAGCCGAACATAACCATTTCTAGTCAATGATCGGTCTAGTTGGACCAGAGGACCCAGTCCATTCCGTGTTAACACCATTATGGAGCCATCACCAGCTTGCAAAGTGCCTTGTTGACAACTTGGATCCATGGCTTCCTGGAGTCTGCGTCACACTCAAACCTACTATCAGCTCTTGCCAATTGAAACTGGCCTGGGTTTTCCAGTCGTCTAGGATCCAACTGATATGGTCATGAGCCCAGGAGAAGCTCTGCAGGTGATGTCGTGCCGTTAGCAATGGCACTCGCTTTGGTCGTCTGCTGCCATAGCGCATTAATGCCAAATTTCGCCGCACTGTCCTAACGGATACGGTCGTAGTATGTCTCACATTGATTTCAGCGGTTATTTCACGCAGTGTTGATTGTCTGTCAGCACTGACAAATGTACGTAAATGCCGCTGCTCTCGGTCGTTAAGTGAAGGCCGTCGGCCACTGTGTTGTCCTTGGTGAGAGGGGATGCATGAAAAGTGGTATTCTCGCTCCACTCTTGACACTGTGGATCTCGGACTACTGTATTCCTTGACAATTTCCGAAATCAAATATTCCATGCTTGTAGCTCCAACTACCATTCTGCTTTCAACGTCTGTTAAATCCCGTCATGTGGCCATAATCACGTCGGACACCTTTTCACATGAAGCACCTGAGTACAAATGACAGCTCCGCCAATGCACTGGCCGTTTATACCTTCTGTGTGCGATATTAGCGCCATCTGTATATGTGCATATCACTATCTCTAAGTTTGCACTTGCCTGGCGTAGCTCAGCGGGACCTATCAGTTTTTGCCACTGATTATGATAAACACTACACAGTGAAATAAATATGAAAGTGGAATACTCTAAGGGTAGACAAAGATTAAAATCTGTGGCATAGATTACTGAATGTGCTGGTGACAGCAGGTGCACAGGAAGAGTTTAGCCAAAACAAGAGACGGTGCACGTCATCGCACCAATAAAGAGACGTAATGACCGTCCCCCGTCACCCACGCAATTGAAGGAAAAACATGTGAGTATCTGGTAGCTTATTTGTGTTGGTAGCAACTTTTGTTGCTTCTTGCAACCCTCCCCTCCGCTACTTGGGGACGGGCACAGGAAAGTGATGTGTTAGGAGGAAGTCTGCAGAGATCAGTGAGCTACCCAAGGACGTGCCAAGGACGGCGAGCAGTGGGGAAAGCAGCCGCGTTACACTTTGGACCGGTCCTGTGGGAGGCTGGCGGTAGCGGTGGCGGTGTGCTGTCTCCCAAGGACGCGCTGGTAAAACATGCAGGCGACGAGAACGTACTTCAAGAGTTCACAAGAGTACCAACGGGCAAACCAGTGAGGCCGTACTTTGAGTAACATATAAGCAGTTGATCTTACAGCAGTGTCAAAGGGGAGAGTCCCTAGTTCTTTGACACCAGATTCTATCGTTGTTCGCCCCCCACGCAATGTCATAGGCCGTCCAGACGCAGACTCTGGACATGAAGATTATTTTTAATTACTAGTCTTCTGACTGGTTTCATGTGGCCCGCCACGCACTACTCTCCTGTGTCAACCGCTTCATCTCAGACTAGCACTTCCAACCTACGTTCTGTATTATTTGCTGGATATATTCGAATCTCTGTCTTCCTCCACGGGTTTTGCCCTCTACAGCTCTGTCTAGTACCATGGAAGTTATTCCCTGATGCCTTAACTGATGACCTACTACCCTGTCCCTTCTTCTTGTCCGTGTTCTCCACAGCTTCCTTTCCTCTCAGATTCTGCGCAGCACCTCCTCATTCCTTACTTTATCTGTCCACCTAATTTTCAACATTCGTCTGTAGCACCACATCTCGAGTACTTCGATTCTCTTCTGTTCCGCTTTTCCCACAATCCATGTTTCACAACCATACATTTCTGTGCTCCAAACGTATATTCTGACATTTCTTTGACAAATTAAGGCCTATGTTTGATACTAGTAGACTTCTCTTGCCCAGGAACGCCCTCTTTGCCAGCGCTAGTCTGCTGTTGATGTCCTCCTTGATTTGTCTGTCATTGGTTATTTTGCTGCCTGCATAGTTAAATTCCTTAACTTCATCTACTTCGTGACTATCAATCCTGATGTTAAGTTTCTCGCTGTTCTCATTACAGCTACTTCTTATTACTTCCGTCTTTCTTTGATTTACTCTCATCATTATTCTTTCCTCGTTAGAAAGTTCCTTCCATTCAGCAGATAATGTAATTCTTCTTCACTTTCTCTGAGGATAGCAGTGTCGTTAGCGAAACGTATCATTGATATCCTTTCACCTTGAATTTTAATTCCACTCTTGAACCTTTCTTTTATTACCATCATTACTTATGCGATGTATACATTGAAAAGTAGGGGCGAAAGACTTACACCCTTTTTAATCCGAGCACTTCGTTCCTAGTCTTCCACTCTTATTATTCCCTCTTGGCTGTTGCACATGTTGTATATTACCCGTCTCTCCCTATAGCTTACATCCAACATTCTACATAACACCTTCACATGTTTTTTCCCTTCTTTTTTCCTTTCTAGAAATATTTACCCCCTAGCTATGCATAGCACAGTATTAACACCTTTTCCTCCTTCTGAGCTCAACATCTGACTCATTATGGAGGGATGCTGGCTCAGTTTTTCAGGATAGCAAATGGGAAGCAGCGGTACAAAAAATGGCCCAGAGATCACTAGTGTGTGTGTGTGTGTGTGTGTGTGTGTGTGTGTGTGTGTGAGTCTGTCTGTCTGTATGTGTAGAGAGTGAAGTGTTATGAAACAATGTGTGTATAGTGTGTGCAGTGACTGATACTGAGATATGAGTGAACAGGGTGGCATTACATTATTTAATAAGTTACTTGTAAAAAAAAGGAACTGTATACCAGGAGTAAATCTAATGATTGTCTCTAACTGGAAGTCTGTAAATATATGTGTATACGAAATAGCTTCTTTTAAATTGATGTAAACTTATAAATACTTCCTATATCCTAGTAAAAAGAGATCTACGGGTGAATAAAGCTTCTACTACTACCTATTTTCCTCAGTATTTCGAAAATCTAACACCACCTCACATTGTCGAACACCTTTTCCAGGTCGACACATCCTATGAATGTATCTTGATTTTTCTTTAGTCTTGCTTCTATTATCAACCGAAACGTCAGGACTGCCTTTTGGTGCCTTTGCCTTTCCTAGAGCCAAACTGATCGTCATCTAACACATCCACGAAGAATCTTAAGTAATAGTAACTCATCCATGAGGGAAGCGGCTTACAAGGCGCTTATTCGACGGATTCTTCAGTACCGTTCATCAGTCTGAGTCCCTTAACAGATGAGACTGATAGAAGAGTTATAGCAGGTCCTACGAACAGCGGCATGTTTCGTCACGGGTTCGTTCCGTTGGCGCGGGAGCGTTACAGAGGTGCTCAACAAACTCCAGTGGAAGACATTACAAAAGAGGCGTTGTGCATCACAGACAGGTTTAGTATTGAAATTTCGAATGGTAACTTTCCGGGAAGAGTCAGACAACACACTACTTTTTCCCACATGTACCTCACGAAATGAGCACGAATAGAAAATTCGAGAAATGTGAGACAATACAGAGGTTTCCCACGCGTCATTCGCGAGTGGAAGAGAGAAGGGAGATCAGTTATTAGTACCGGAAGTACCCTCCACCACAAACCGTTGGGTGGCTTGTGGAGTATGGTGTAGATATGAATGTCCAACCTGCGACCCGTAGGCTGCATACGGCCCAAACCAAATATAAAACTAGCCCAAGAAGTGAACACATACCACATGACCGACAAAATTAAAAATAATTCCACATAATTACATTTATGTGAAGGTACGATACCGAATGTTTTCAACTCGAAACTGTCACCAAACGATGCTATTCTCTCACTGGCTCATCCCCTTCACTTTTTGTTAAGTGCATATTACGTGTGGCCCAAAAATACTCGTCTTATTTCAATGTTGCCCATGTAAGCTAAGAGACTGGACAAATCTGATATACAGTAGATGTAGATGTAGCTGTAGCCTCGTTTCGTCCAAGCCCTCTGACGTTCGTCTTGAACCGTATTCTCTATGGCTCTCCTAATGCATCTTCTCAGTTCTTACAATGCCTTGTCGTATTTGTTAGATGCTTCTCACCATGCATGGTGTGATACGACTGATCGAAGTGGGCAGTAGAAATGATACAATCGTATAGGAGCCACCTAGTAGTTTTACGTGCCCTCCATGAGATGGGTACTAACCAGACTGTACACAGTGCGACTCTTCGCTTCAATCTGGTCTTCTCGAATAAATGTCGCTAATATCTCCAAGATCGATGGATCAGGTGGGGCAAGCTCTCCCTGTTGTTGTGATGTTTGGAGCTGAGCTTTAATGTACATAACTGCTGAGTCAGTTTGTAATATCTCTAACTCTCTAATAAATGAATAACCTGCTTCAAGGAAGCTGTGATTATTGGTGAGTGAGAAAGCAATACACATTCGTAATTGCATTTCAAAAAATATTTTAATTGGTTTGTTTTACTCGATCTTGTAACACCTCCAAAGAATGAGCAAATTTGAGAGGATGTGATGTGCTCTTTGATATTGCGGTATTTGAATTCTACTAAATTAGTTGTATTCCATGAATCCAGGAGACAGGGTTTTTTCGGGGTGTGTAAAGAAGTCGAAGGTGAGCATGTTATTTATGTGTAACAGACTTAGTCCACAGCTCGTGGTCGTGCGGTAGCGTTCTCGCTTCCCACGCCCGGGTTCCCGGGTTCGATTCCCGGCGAGTTCAGGGATTTTCTCTGCCTCGTGATGACTGGGTGTTGTGTGATGTTCTTAGGTTAAATAGGTTTAAGTAGTTCTAAGTTCTAGGGGACTGATGACCATAGATGTTAAGTTCCATAGTGCTCAGAGCCATTTGAACCATTTTTTGTAATAGACTTAAAAGTAAATGATATTATTGTATTACAGTGCTAGTATCAATTTAAATAGAACCTACAAAATTTACAAATTTATATTGACCTAGCCTTGATGCAAGTAATACGTAGACAACTTGTGTGAGCTGACATGACTACACCCAAAGTAATGCAACTGACTTAACTTTAATTTAATCGGTTTGGAAGCGTATGGGGCAGAACGTAGTGGCAGTTACGATATGCCAATGGTGAGCTTAGGCTGGGAGACGCTAACATAGTTCAAATGGTTCAAATGGCTCTGAGCGCTATGGGACTTAACATCTATGGTCATCAGTCCCCTAGAACTTAGAACTACTTAAACCTAACTAACCTAAGGACAGCACACAACACCCAGTCATCGCGAGGCAGAGAAAATCCCTGACCCCGCCGGGAATCGAACCCGGGAGCTAACATAGTTGACTTAATTTAGAATTTCCTGTGGTATTAATTTGTAGTGATTGGGTTGAAGGTGAAGGAGCAGGACATTCGCGTGAAATCGTAAGTTGTGATAGGGAGAACCTAATACAGTTGACTTACCGTTAACTTAGAAATGCCGCCATCTGAATTTAAAGTAATTGGTTCGTCGACTATTTTCATGTGGACATGACGAAAACAAAAAATGGCTCAGAGCACTATGGGACTTAACATCTGTGGTCATCAGTCCCCTAGAACTTAGAACTACTTAAACCTAACGAACCTAAGGACATCACACACATCCATGCCCGAGGCAGGATTCGAACCTGCGACCGTAGCAGTTGCGCGGTTCCGGACTGAGCGCCTAGAACCGCTAGACCACCGCGGCCGGCCTGAGGAAAACAGCATTAACATGTTGTTACATCATGTCATGCGAATTGAAATGGCTTCATTGATGAACTGTCCTCACCACAACCTGAAGTCAGGGCCATCAGACAGAAAGTCGGGTACAGAGACGTACAAGTACATAACACTGCTCTTTTACTCTCTGCCCAGCAAGACATTAGGTTCCAAATTACATACTTCATGTGCTAAAATAAAGACAGGGTGTCCCAGAAGGAATGTTCGATATTCAGGTATATGACAGAGGGGTCCCCAGGATCTCGGTGTCCTCAAATGTCTGTGTAAGAGCTTTGTAGATTATTGTGGCGGACGTAGCGTACAGTGGACTGTGGGGCACAGCAAGGTAATTAAAAACATTACCAAGAGCTGTCGTTAAGGCTCCATGAGTGGTCCATTGTTCTGTTATCTTAGTATTGAATTCTTATTACATCTGTTAGACGTGGCAGGCGCTATTGAAGGGTTTGTTGCATGCGACTGCTGACTATAAGTTACGAGAGATTACTGGTCATTCTTGGGATACGTGCGATGGATATCGTGGTACGTTACAGGGAAGCGCTGTTTTGGTTGGGGCGTGGACGATATGATCATGGTTACGATCACAGGAAATCATATTAGTGATAAAAGACGCTCACGATCCTGGAAGTTAGATGACTGGCAGCGTGACAGGAACATTAGAAACACTGCAAGGCGGATTTACTATGTATCCCTTAGCATCAGATACAGGCTCAAATTGTGCGACATTGCCCCTACTCGGGGTATGGCGCTCCTATTAACAGGTCACGGCCCATACCCCAAACATTTGCGTCGAGTGGGGTGCAGTAACACCTATCTGTGAATGTGAAGAGGGAGGCTCCGCTGATCAGGTCATTCAGTTGTCCCCTTTTTCAGCTAGAGACAGACTGTAGACAGTTTGGTAGCGATCTGCAAACAGTTGTAAGTGACGAGAAGTTGTGAACAACGGTAAATATAATTGTGCATAGAATAGCTAAAAGCAGCTGCTTAACTTTCAATCTACAAGAGAAATTGGACGATCTGAATATCAAAGTAACGTCAACAGGTCACAAGCAACAATTCCTCCATTATAGATAATTAATAAATTTAATTAAGAGAAATTTTAAAGTATAGATATACATAAATAAAAAAGAAACATTTTTAAAAAAGAAAGAAAATACTGTTATGACTGTCCACACAGGTTTGCGTAGACTCGAGGATTGCTGAGGCACACACGTACTGTGGGGCGGCGGGTGGAATAATAGTTAAATGTTCCTATTATTTATTTAATGCTGTTGTTTGCCGTTCTCAACAATGACTCTCTAACTACAATATTGGCAACCAGAAAGTGATTAGCAAAACGTGAAGCCTGTAATTAGAATTTCTAGTGCCCACTTCATCTGAGAAATACATTTATAGCTACAGCTTATGGCTCTGAGGAATTAGGAGATTGTCTGGGATTCATAATCAAAAATCATTCTCTCTAAAATGTTCACTATATTCTGAAAGTCACAGACCAAAAAGAATCCACACAATCCAACAACCAGAGCAGTTCAGAGTCTAATGCGCTGATGCAATTATAACTGTTCAAATTAAATGTTTAAGTGAATGCTCGCCATAATTTGATGATAATGTTCATCAAACGCCACGCTATTAATGGTAGAATGTCTGTCCTGCGGCGGCATGTGAAAATACGACATACGCAAACTAAAGATAAATCATTAACGTCATCCCAAAATTAACACTTCACTCGAAAACGATTTCATGGTTACACATATCCCGAGTAACTTATTACTGCATCCGAGGCTGTTTATATCAACGATACCGACGCGACGTGTGACTCCCGGCACAGGTGGTGGGCTAATCAGTGTCTGGAGAGAACTGGGGCCTTCCTCTCCTTTTTTCACGCAACTTTCTTACATATAAAGCCGCGGTGCGGACGGCTAAGGGAACGCCTGATCAAATCTGCTCTTCCAACTAGCCGCTGGGCTAGTAATGCACCACTTTAAGTTATCGAATAAATCATTGCTTCCTTTGCTGATGGCCGATGAAGCTCTCAATTTAAATGTGCAATCAGCACACAGGTAAGTAATCATAATAAAAGTCTGACGTGGTTAAGTCAAATATTTTGGGTGAGATAATTAATTTAATTACACTACACGCAGTAGATGAGCTCTGAACTTGCCCTTTGGAGATACGCTATCGCTATAGTTTTATAGTTATCCAGTTGAAACTTCTCACATCTTTATGATTATAACGGATCTCCCTTCTACTTAAATTTATACATCCTAGCTTTATTTATTCGCCTACTTAATCTATCTTGCTTCCTTAATTTTTAAGATAAAAACCAGTAAAATCATGAATTTCAACTAAAATTTTAATTTGTGAGATCCAGAATACTGTTTCTACTAAATTATTATGCAAAAGAATCTAAATATAAATTTTTAAGTTTCTAGCTCTTTTCTGTCGCGCCAATGATTTTTACAGAAAAACGTCCAAATTTCGAAAATGGTTAAAGTTATTGAATTGATATTCAACACAGATTGATTTAGTATTACACCGGACATGTTAGAAACGTTTCAGGTTATTTACTTGATTTTTAAAGTATTGCACAACATTTATGATGTCAGAGCTAGTTACAGCGGACTGGCTGGCACACAATGGAAATACTGATGTGAATTTTATAAGGCGTGAGTAGGCTGCTTCCCTACAGTACCTGTGTGGGCAATGTGGAATAGTGTAACAGCAATAGGTTTTTAAGTATGTATAATTGTAGTTAGTCGGGAAATGAGCTATTCCGAAGCTGCCAGTAACATATCTAATAATGTAACCTGTAAGTTATTCGCTTGGAACTTGAGTAAATTCCTTTCACTTGATGTTGTTTAACTGATTCTTATTTTTGATTTTCTGTTTTATTTATACATTAATATTACCAATGGTCGCTATTAACATAATGTATTACGATGCACAAAATATAAATCATTCAATGTTACCATTATTAGGGACTGGGTGTTGTGTTGTCCTAATCATCATCATTTCATCCCCATCGACGCGCAGGTCGCCGAAGTGGCGTCAAATCGAAAGACCTGCACCAGGCGAACGGTCTACCCGACGGGAGGCCCTAGCCACACGACATTTCCATTTCCATTTACTGAATATGTACAACCTGTTTAGATAAAAAATGCAAAAATTGAAATTAAGGCTGGAATTGAATGGATATGACAGGAATGATCATTCGAACCAAAAAATTCTAGTACACATGGACTCTAAAATGTATATTTTAAGATTTATGGGCACTTCATCTTCGATACTGTGAAACAAACCTCTTCTACGGCAAGCTCTTTGCTTTCCATACTTTGAGAAGAGGTTTTATAGACCAAAAGAAGAAAAAATTTTCTAGTGACTATGGGCTCGAAAGAGAATACCTTAAGAGCTATTAGCACTTGATGAGTCGTAAGGACCGGCGGCGGTGGCCGAGCGGTTCTAGGCGCTTCAGTCCGGAACCGCGCGACTGTTACGGACGCAGATTCGAATCCTGCCTTGTGCATGGATGTGTGTGATGTCCTTAGGTTAGTTAGGTTTAAGTAGTTCTAAGTTATAGGGGATTGATGACCTCAGATGTTAAGTCCCATAGTGCTCAGAGCCATTTGAACCATTTGAGTCGTAAGGAGAGTCCCCGAAGCCGACGAAAAACACGTGAAATTTACACCACTCTCTACGGAGAATGGAGTAAACTTTCGGGCGCCGTGCTATTCAAACCCCAGAAGAAACAGTGCAAAAGTCCCCCGTAGTCAGCGTACGAAGGGCGTTCAATAAGTAATGCAACACTTTTTTGATCTGCCAATATCGGTTGAAAAAATGTGGAATTTGTTGTGGACATTACGGAATATTCGCGCTTCATCCTTTATAGTTTCATGAAATTCCAGTAAGTGGCGACGCTATATGTAGTCTTCAAAATGGTGTCCGTAGCTCATTTGCGTTCCAAGCAGAGAGCTGTCACTGAGTTTCTTTTGGCGCAAAGTCAGAGCATCGCAGATATTCATAGGCCCTTGCAGAATGTCCACGGAGACCTGGCAGCGAACAAAATCACGGTGAGTCGTTGGGCGAGGGGTCTGTCATCATCGAAACGAGGTCGCGCAGTCCTGTCCGATATCCTGCGTGCCGGCTGGCACCCATCGCCACAAAAATGCAAACGAACTTCTTCTTCTCCCTGACAACGAAAGGCCTTACACAACTCTGAGCATCCGAGAGGAGCTCACAAAACTTCTTTGTGTTGTTCTTCCTCGTCCACCCTACAGCCCGGATCTCGCACCTACCGACTTACATCTGTTTGGCCCGATGAAGGATGCACTCCGCGGGAAGCAGTACTACACGTGCAAACAGAGTTGACACTCGGCGCGGTGGCTGATGGGAACGATAGTAAAGGCAATTCTCATTTGCAGTCGCTCCCGTCAGCCACCGCGTTGAGTGCCAACTTTGTTTCCGCGAATATTACGTGGATGATGACGAGGAGGTTATTGAAACAGCAAGACCTTGGCTCCGACGTCTACCAGTAGAGTGGGACCATGCAGGTATATACAGGCCCTCTCAGTAAGGTTGCGTAAGGCCGTTGCATTGAACGGAGATTATGCTGAGAAATAGAATTTTGTAGCCAAAAGTGTGGGGAATAATATGTTGTATTGGAATCGTGAATAAAACCAACATGCTTTCAGAAAAAAAATGTGTTGCATTACTTACTGAACGCCCCTCGTATTATTACTGCGAAATAAATCTACAAAATATTTACAAAACTGAACTGTTTTTTGTTCTGCTATTCTGACACAAAAAGTAATGTACAACCATTATAAAAAATACTAATTTTTCGTTGTATTTTTGGGAATCGGTCTCTCAAATGATTTCCTCTAGCGTAATCAAATAGTTAAGAACCAAATATCCTTTGCGTGAACCATTTTGCCATCCGTTGTGGCCGAGCTGTTCTAGGCGCTGCAGTTTGGAACAGCGCGACCGCTACGGTCGCATGTTCAAATCCTGCCTCGGGCATGGATGTGTGTGATGTCCTTAGGTTAGTTAGGTTTAAGTAGTTTTAAGTTCTAGGGGACTGATGACCTCAAAAGTTAAGTCCCATAGTGCTACAGCTACATCTACATCTCCACCTACATTTATACTCCGAAAGCCACCCAACAGTGTGTGGCGGGGGGCACTTTACGTGCCACTGTCATTACCTCCCTTTCCTGTTCCAGTCGCGTATGGTTCGCGGGAAGAACGACTGCCGGAAAGCCTCCGTGCGCGCTCGAATCTCTCTAATTTTACATTCGTGATCTCCTCGGGATGTATAAGTAGGGGGAAGCAATATATTCGATACCTCTTCCAGAAACCCACCCTAGCCGCGTGGGATTAGCCGAGCGGTCTTGGGTGCTTCAGTCATGGACTGTGCGGCTGGTCCCGGCGGAGGTTCGAGTCCTCCCTCGGGCATGGGTGTGTGTGTTTGTCCTTAGGATAATTTAGGGACCTTAGCAGTTAAGTCCCATAAGATTTCACACACATTTGAACATTTTTTTGAAACGCACCCTCTCGAAACCTGGACAGCAAGCTACACCGCGATGCAGAGCGCCTCTCTTGCAGAGTCTGCCACTTGAGTTTACTAAACATCTCCATAACGCTATCACGCTTACCAAATAACCCTGTGACGAAACGTGACGCTCTTCTTTGGATCTTCTCTATCTCCCCTGTCAACCCGACCTGGTACGGATCCCACACTGATGATCAATACTCAATACAGGTCGAACGAGTGGCTCAGAGCCATTTGAACCATTTTGTGAACCATTTTCTTGTACATCAAATTTAATATAGATTTTGCAAATACCAGAGTTAGTGGGCGCATCCTGCATATCGGGAATACTGAAGTCCTGTAACGCTCCCTAAGGTAACGCCCGAAGCTACTTTTCTGTACGTCAGTTTCGTCCCATTACGAACGGGTTTGAGTCCTTTCTGGTAGCAAGTCCTGAAACCATTCGCAAAGCGTATACCATTCGCGGTAAGCTCGCGTTTTGTCTACTATGCAACAGCCTGGATCTATATCGAATGCCTTCCCGCAGCCAAAGAACACTGTATAATAAGCTGCTACCTACAGCCCTGTGAGTCTAAAGGACGAACAGGGCGATCTGAGTTCCACAAGATCTCTCTCTGTTTGCAGGATCCACACTGCTTCCTTTACGGAAGATCTGTGTTCTTCCAAAAATTCATAATACGAGAGCATAAAAGATCATAATTCTACAACAGGCTGACGTCAGTGATTAAGGCCTGTAATTATTTGCATCTATCTGACGTTCCTTCTTGGAAACGGGAATAACCCGCGCCTTTTCCCCAATTACTTGTTATTCTTCGTTGCTCCTGCGACCTACGAGAAACTGCTGCTATAGTGGGACCAAGTTCTTGCACCAAATTTGTATAGAATCGTACAGTACCTCTTCAGGACCAAATGTCTTTCCTCTATTGAGCAATTTTAGATGATTTCAGTCCCGCAATCGCTTTTCCCAGTATCTGTCGTTTCGCGTTTCATGCGATGATTGAAAGGACATACCACACTCCCCTTTGCCTCATAAAACAGTTTCGAAACCCATAATTCAGTATTCCGGCTTTGTTCCAATATAATCTTTGAGCTACTGGATAAACGATTTTAATCCTTTCACTAAATTTAAATTACGCCAAAACTTCTTGTGATTTTTCATCAGTTAAGATTTGCTTTCGAATTCATTGGGCGCACCTCACATTACTCTTTAAACGCTCATTTTACCTTTATTCAGCTTTTGATGAGATCGGTAATAAAGCTCTCTGTAATTTTGTTCGAACTTCTTAATAAAACCTCTGAATCATCCGCTACAACCTTGTTCGGCATATACCGGAAAATGTCTAAAGCATAATGTACAAAACCTCTAAATTTTTCCCTGTTGACGTTCCATATCTTCGTCCCTAGGGATAAATGTTTGTTACTAACGCTCAGACAATCGGCACTGACTTCCTATCACACCTGCTAAGCAAAAACATTTTGCAATATTCACAGCTATAATTTCTTTTTTTCTTTATTCGGTCTAAAATAGTTCTACGGGTAAAGCCTCGTTAATAAGCGCCTTGCATAAAAAGTATGTAAAAAGTAAATTCCAGTTAAACTTAAAGACGCACGATTGTGAGAAAATAATTAAACTAAAGCACTTATTTCGTGTCATATAGTCGTATAGGTATAGAGAACACGAAATATGAAACGAAGGCAAAATTATTTCTGGAGCACATATTTATTTTGACTTCTGTGGTCATTGATGCTGCAATAGGCATTGTCATTGATTCCCTTCTCAATGTTAGTTGATTCGAAATGTTATTTAGGACATTACCATAATTTATAGTCAAGTGGCGGTCGAGTAGCACACTTGCATTCATGTTCACCCAAGTGTTCGAAAACTTTTAGCGTAAAGTGATAACTAGCTTTGTAAAGATGATAAGCTGCAACCCAAAAATAGCGTCTCCCCTTCCCCCTCTGGTGCAATGTGCTCCTATTGGTCCTTTCCCCACCATCAATCCCCTTAGTGATCCCAGCATTCTGAGAGGGAACTAGGCATTTTCAGTCCGTACCTCTCTCAAGCAACAGCAGCTGTAAATTTAGGTGATATTCGCGAATTTCCGGCAGAATATGGTACTAGCTTAGTTTCCGGAAATGTTTTAAAGAGCATCGCATCCAACGCTGTTTCCTGCAACATGCGACACTATTCACGGTTTCGCAGAAAATTTTACCGATTTTTAAGAAAACACTCGTAAATACAGGTTTCGTTGCCAGTTTATCAGTTTGTCTCCAGCTCTTAAGAACATATATGTAAAGATAGTTTTCGTTTCTGTTTCCCTCTGGTTTTTAAGAAACATGGGTTCCATGGTAATTTTACCGACTTTTTTTAGAAGACGCATCAAATACAGCCTTCGTGGACATTTTACTGATTTTCCAAAAAGCTGAATGTGAATTTGAGTTTATAAACACCACCACTATACATGCCCAGCAGGTACCTTAATGTATGGCGCTATTTACGGTTTTGGGGTAATTTTTTCCGATTTTTGAAGACGACATACGTAAATACTTTACTGTGAATGTTTAAAAAAAATTCACAATCTACTTTCTGCAAGCACACCGTAGTTCAATTTACATTGATCAGCCAGAACGTTATGAACACCAGCCTAATAGCTGGTATGTCCACCTTTGCTACAGATAACAGCGGCGATGCGTCGTGGCATGGAGCCAGTGAGGTCTTGATAGATCGCTGGAGGGAGTTGGCACCACATCTGCACACTCACGTCACCTAATTCCCAATGAGCTCTGATGTCACGTTCAGTCACATCCCAGATGTGTTCGATCAGGTTATGCAGTCAGCAAATCAGCTGGAACTCACCACAGTGTTCCTCAAACAACTCCATTACTCTCCTGGCCTTGTGATATGGTGCATTATCTTGTCAAAAATGTCATTTCCGTTGGAAAACATGATCCTCATGAAGGGTCTGCAACAAGGGTTGGATACCTGTTGGCCATCTTGATGCCATGCACAAGCTCCACTGGACCCTCTGATGCCCACGTGAATGTTGCCCAGAGCATAATTCAGCTGCCACCACCTTGTCTCCATCCTGCAGTACAGGTGTCAAGAAGCTGTTCCCCTGGATGACGACAGATTCGCGCCCTCCAATCGGTATGATGAAGAACATATCAAGACCATCTGACCATGCAATGCTCTCCCACTGCACGAACGTCCAGTGCTGATGATCAAGTGTCCATTTCAGTCATAGTTGCTGACATCATGGTTTTAACATTGGCACATGCATTGGTCATCGGCTGCAGAGGCCCAGCGTTAGGAGTGTTCGGAGCATGGTGTGTTCAGACACACATGTACACTGCCCACCATTAAAGTCTGAAGTTAGTTCCATCACAGTTCGCCACCTGTCCTGTTTTATCAGTCTACCCATCCTAAGACATCCAACACTTGTAATGAGGGACGACTGCCTAAACTCATGACATCTGCACATGGTGTCACATTGGTTTTGCCACATGTTGAAGACATTCACCACAGCACTCCTCAAACACCTGGTAAGTCATGCAGTTCCCAAGGTGCTCATGCCAAGCCTCTGAGTCATCACAATCTGCCCTAGGTCAAACTCAAACAGATTACGAACCTTCCCATTCTCCACATGGATAGCAGACTTACTGATCTTACATACACCATGCCTGTGTCTGACTAGCAGCGATTCCTCACCAGGTGAGGCTGCTATCATCTGGATGGATTTGTATCGATAGTAAGTCAGTGGTCATAATGCTCTGGCTGATCAGTATAGTTATACAAATTTATTTCACAGTAGTCCACAAAAGCCACATTTTTTGACACATGTAAAAAATCAGGCGTTAAGCAATCACCTTTAAGAAATTATGCAGATCTACTAAAAATCCTCCCTTCATCCACTGGACAGACGTGTGGGACAGCGCTGTCGACAACAGTCCTCTGTGCACTATAACCAGTCCCCACCCCGCCACCCACACACTCACCACATGCAGACCTGTCTCTGCAGGCTACAGGTTGCAGTGGCATCATTTCTTCAAACAAACTTTGAAAGTAATTAGGAAATTAATTCAGCCATAGCGCGAACCTGCAACATGCAATTTGTATTCTACAGACTCTCTCTGGTCAAACGTTTCTCGAGACCTAATGATAATAACAACAATAGTAACTCCTAAGAGTAATGCATGTTATTATTATTAACAAGAGGAGCAAACATTTTCCATTAACTCATGGCTCTGAGCACTACGGTGCTTAACATCTGATGTCATCAGTCCCCTAGAACTTTGAACTATTTAAACCTAACTAACCTAAGGACGTCACACCCATCCATGCCTGAGGCAGGATTCGAACCTGCGACCGTAACGGTCGCGCAGTTCCTGACTGAAGCACCTACATTAACTTACGTTATTTGCTATTTTCAGCAGTAAAGACGACCTAATAATCTTTGCTGCTACGAGGGCTATCCACAAAGTACATTACGTTTTGGAATTAAAAATAAATAAAGTGTTGGAAATTTTTTTATTATATACAGATGAAAGCCACACTTAAATACTACTTTTCTACATAGTTGCCATTTAAATTAAGGCACTTATCGTAGCGATGGACGAGCTTAGAAATTCCTTTGCCGTAAAATTCGCCGGTCGGACCTTCAACCACGTGGTTACCTCTTCTTGAAGCTGTGCGTCGTCATCAAAACGCTGCATAGCCAACCACTTCTTCATTGCTGGGAATAAGTGGAAGTCGCTCAGTGCCAGGTCGGGACTGTACGGCGGATGAGGAAACAACTCCCACTTAAAAGATTCGAGAACTTCACGAGTGGCATTTGCCGTGTGGGCCCGGGCGTTGTCGTGAATCAGCAAGATCTTTGAGCCCAACTTTCCCCTGCACTTGTTTTGTATTGCTCTTCTGAGGTTGTGCAGAGTTTGGCAATACCTTTGAGAGTTTATTGTAGTGCCTCTTTCCAGGAAATCGTCAAAAATCACACCTTTTCTGTCCCAAAAGACAGTCGCCATCACCTTCCTTGCCGACATTGTCTGCATGCATTTCTTGGGTTTTTGGGGGGAATTTGTGTTCCCCCACTGCATTGACTGCAATTTTGTCTCGCAGTTCACATTCTTAACCCATGTTTCGTGACCAGTAACGATGCGATCGAGTAATGAGTCGCCATCTTTCTTGTAAGCGTCCAAAAACGTTAACGCTGCAGCCATTCGCTGATTTTTGTGAATCTCTGTCAAGATTTATGGTATCCATCTTGTACAAAACTTGTGGTAACCAAGCTTTTCTGTAATGATTTCGTACAACAAACTTCGTGAAATTTGTGGAAAACTCATAGAGAGTTCCGTCATTGTGAAATTACGGTTTTCACGGACCGCGGCATCGACTTTTTCGACAAGTCCGGCAGTCACTATGCCAGGTCTTCAACTTCGCTCTTCGTTGTAAACGTTAGTTCGGTCATTTTTAAATTTTATGACCCATTGACGCACTCCACCTTCAGTGATTATGTTGTCCCCATACACTTCACAAAGCTGCCGATAGATTTCTATCGGTGTACAGTTTTTTGCAGTCAGAAACCTTATTACAGTACGCACTTCACACTTCACGGCATTTTCAATTAACGCTGACATTTCAAACTGTCACAGTAACTCAACGGAGTACAACACGAACCTCTCACTAACGCGGCAGGATGCCGACTGAGCGGCGGAATGCCATGACACCAAGATGGCCGCGCTAGCCCCGCCCCTAACGGACACAAACGAAAACATAATGTACTTTGTGGATAGTCCTCGTACATGAATGTCGTGAACGATCTCTCTGTCTATTTATATGCAGCAGGTTACAGTATGTTCTGACCAGTTACCAGTCCTCACGTAATTTTTATGGTGTTAAGGTATCTGGCAATGGTGCAGAGGATGTCTAGCCATTTTGTGGTGCAAGACTTATATTTATTTACATTCGGGTAACTACTAGACCGTGGGCTGATCCCCCAGAGGTCTTCTTGCAGTTCACAGCAGCGTTCTTCCTTTATCTAATTAGAGATGACTGTCTCAAGGAGTATGACTAAATGTAAGTTTTTCAAATTTATTTAACTTCAGTGCAATGGTCAAACCATAGTCGCATCAAATTTTACATGGCTACTTTTGGTGAACCTCTGTTGTCACTGTCAAATGTAACAAGTATGAAGTAAGCCTGCTATTAATTACGAGAATACGAAATATAAGAAACATCTAACCACAATACCTTAGTCATAGGAAGCAACACTATGAATTTATCATGTTAAATTAAATCTCATTATGCAGTAATGCCCAAAGTAGCAACATTATTGCAATTGATTGCTGTGGAGCCTTTACCTATACAGAACATTAAAATCCTACAGCCCGCATCACATAGCATGGCACTTCTGAGCATAGAGGCACAGCGATAAGGAAGCGTGAAGGTATGAGAACTGCGCATGCATGGCAGCGAGGAGTGGGTGGACAAAGTCCAAGTTGGTGAACTGTGTTGTTGCAGACAACAGCCAGGCTCATATTTTGCCTGTGGCACGTAGTATCATATGTTCAAATCTATGAGGGGAATAGGATCTTTCAAATTCTCACTTGAAATGCTGTAAATGATCCCCCTTGCCTGTTTGTGAAGCACCTCACATCTATTGCTGTCATGTGACCTTTTTTTAATCTCACTTAAACATTTACAGATATGCATTCACAGCTATACTACTACAAGAAAAAAAAAGGAAACAAAAAACTGGCAGTTGAATGAATAATTCGGTTGTCGCGAAGTACGGCAACAGGGCAACATTTAGGGGCGAGATTCTCGCTGTCTAGCTGTAACTCGCTGTTAGTCACTCGGAAAGAGAATGAATGCCAGTGGCGAGTGCAGGGGGATGCGCAGAACGGCTGAAAATTGGGCCGCCTTACTATAAGACGCGGACTTTTAACATCGTATATGTTGGATTAGGATCGACGTTGTCCAACTACTTACATAACGAACATGACAAGTGAAAATTCATGCCTTATTAATCTTAGCAGCTCTGGTGGATTTCTGAAATATATATTTCCCAAGTATGAGACCGAAACTGTTAACTGAAGTATCAGATGAAATTAATGAAATAACAACATCCATGCATGAATACTGTATATTACTATCTGTATATATTGTCTGCAAACCAATTGGTCAAATCTGAGAAAAAAATCTCGACATCTCAAAGTCTTAAAGCTGAAAATACAGGGCTATTACAAATGATTGAAGCGATTTCATAAATTCACTGTAGCTTCATTGACTGACATATGGTCACGACACACTACAGATACGTAGAAAAACTCATAAAGTTTAGTTTGGCTGAAGCCGCACTTCAGGTTTCTGCCGCCAGAGCGCTCGAGAGCGCAGTGAGACAAAATGGCGACAAGAGCCGAGAATGCGTATGTCGTGCTCGAAATGCACTCACATCAGTCAGTCATAACAGTGCAACGACACTTCAGGACGAACAAAGATCCACCAACTGCTAACTCCATTCGGCGATGGTATGCGTAGTTTAAAGCTTCTGGATGCCTCTGTAAGGGGAAATCAATGGGTCGGCCTGCAGTGAGCGAAGAAACGGTTGAACACGTGTGGGCAAGTTTTACGCGTAGCCCACGCAAGTTGACGAATAAAGCAAGCAGGGAGCTAAAGCAGAAGCCTTACCGTTTACAATTGCTACAAGCCCTGACACCCGATGACAAAGTCAAACGCTTTGAATTTTCGGCGCGGTTGCAACAGCTCATGGAAGAGGATGCGTTCAGTGCGAAACTTGTTTTCAGTGATGAAGCAACATTTTTTCTTAATGGTGAAGTAAACAGACACAGTGTGCGAATCTGGACGGTAGAGAATCCTCACACATTCGTGCAGCAAATTCGCAATTCACCAAAAGTTAACGTGTCTTGTGCAATCTCACGGTTTAAAGTTTACGGCCTCTTTTTCTTCTGCAAAAAATACGTTACAGGACACGTGTATCTGGACATGCTGGAAAATTGGCTCATGCCACAACTGGAGACCGACAGCGCCGACTTCATCTTTCAACAGGATGGTGCTCCACCGCACTTCCATCATGATGTTCGGCATTTCTTAAACAGGAGATTGGGAAACCGATGGATCGGTCGTGGTGGGGATCATGATCAGCAATTCATGTCATGGCCTCCACGCTCTCCCGACTTAACCCCATGCAATTTCTTTCTGTGGGGTTATGTGAAAGATTCAGTGTTTAAACCTCCTCTACAAAGAAACGTGCCAGAACTGCGAGCTCGCATCAACGATGCTTTCGAACTCATTGATGGGGACATGCTGCGCCGAGTGTGGAAGGAACTTGATTAGCGGCTTGCTGTCTGCCGAATCACTAAAGGGGCACATATCGAATATTTGTGAATGCCTAAAAAAACTTTTTGAGTTTTTGTATGTGTGTGCAAAGCATTGTGAAAATATCTCAAACAATAAAGTTATTGTAGAACTGTGAAATCGCCTGAATCATTTGTAATAACCCTGTACATCCCTTGTAACCTTGAACACAGCACTCAATATCACTATCTCCAAGATACAACTGTTTGCTTGCACGACACGTATACAGTCAAGGTTGACAAATAATTGATTAATACGATGGATGCAGCTCTCACTGCGCTCAGTAGCACTGTATCCAAGAAATAACTGTTTCCTTGGACGACACATATACAGCCAAGATTACCATATGAGTCAAGGCTACGATATGATAACCTAATACAGACACACTTTGCTACTAAACTTTGAGAACAGTAGACTTCTTCACAATGAAGACTTGGGAACTATGACGCCCACTGCTTAGGTCATGAGTCTCTAAAAGAAGTATTTGCTGACTTTACCCCACTGATTAAACAATTTTTTACTACCCCTCTCACCAAACGTTGTAGAGAAAAGAATTATTTTGTTGCGGAAGAAAACTAAAAATTTCTAGTTACAGTCATTTCGTGAGATGTATGTGGTAGCGAGTAATATCTTGCTCACAACACAAGAACAACTACTCCTTACAGCAGTCATAGATCACATGCATGTCTTCCTATAAATCGCTGCTGGTGCTGCAACCATCCTGTATAGACAAAAACCTACATCTAAGCCCACATTCCACAAGCCACTGTACAATGCAATTTGGGTCTATGCGATAGCAATATTACCGATCGCTATTTAACGAATTGTAGGTCGGATGTGTACTTTGTTTGGCCGGCCACGGTGGCCGTGCGGTTCTAGGCGCTGCAGTCCGGAGCCGCGGGACTGCTACAGTCGCAGGTTCGAATCATGCCTCGGGCATGGATGTGTGTGATGTCCTTAGGTTAGTTAGGTTTAAGTAGTTCTAAGTTCTAGGCGACTGATGACCTAAGATGTTAAGTCCCATAGTGCTCAGAGCCATTTGAACCATTTTGTACTTTGTTTACCTGGTATACATGCAGTCCACCACAGATTTATTAGAATATTCACACACTATTTGATCAAATCCCGTAGCCCTGGGAGTAGACAACATTCCATTAGAACTACTGACAGCCTTGGGAGAGCCAGTTCTGCCGAAACTTTACCATCTGGTGAGCAAGATGTATGAGACAGGCGACATACCCTCAGACTTCAAGAAGAATATAATAATTCCAATCCCAAAGAAAGCAGGCGTTGACAGATGTTAAAATTACCGAACTATCAGTTTAATAAGTCACAGCTGCAAAATACTAACGCGAATTCTTTACAGACGAATGAAAAAAGTGGTAGAAACCGACCTCGGGGAAGATCCGTTTGGATTCCGTAGAAATGTTGGAATACGTGAGGCAATACTGCCCCTACGACTTATCTTAGAAAATAGATTAAGGAAAGGCAAACCTATGTTTCTAGCATTGTAGTCTTCGAGAAAGCTTTTGACAATGTTGACTGGAATACTCTCTTTCAAATTCTGAAGGTGGCAGGGGTAAAATACAGGGAGCGAAAGGCTATTTACAATTTGTACAGAAACCAGGTGGCAGTTTAAGAGTCGAGAGACATGAAAGGGAAGCAGTGGTTGGGAAGACAGTGAGACAGGGTTGTGGCCTAAAATGGTTCAAATGGCTCTGAGCACTATGGGACTTAACATCTATGGTCATCAGTCCCCTAGAACTTAGAACTACTTAAACCTAACTAACCTAAGGACATCACACAACACCCAGTCATCACGAGGCAGAGAAAATCCCTGACCCCACCGGGAATCGAACCCGGGAACCCGGGTGCGGGGTTTGTAGCCTCTCCCTGATGTTATTCGGTATGTATATTGAGCAGGCAGTAAAGGAAACAAAAGAAAAATTTGGAGGAGGAATTAAAATCCACGAAGAAGAAATAAAAACTTTGATGTTCGCCGATGACATTGCAACTCTGTCAGAGACAGCAAAGGACTTGGAAGAGCAGCTGAACGGAATGAACATGGTCTTGAAAGGAGGATATAAGGTGAACATCAACAAAAGCAAAACGAGAATAATGGAATGTAGTCGAATTAAATAGGGTGATGCTGCGGGAATTAGATAAGGAAATGAGACGCTTAAAGTAGTAAATGAGTATTGCTAGTTGGGAAGCAAAATAACTGATGATGGTAGAAGTAAAGAGGATATAAAATGTAGACTGGAGATGGAAAGGAAAGCATTTCTGAAGAAGAGAAATTTATTAACATCGACTATAGATTTAAGTGTAAGGAAGTCGTTTCTTAAAGTATTTGTATGGAGCGTAGCCATGTATGGAAGTGAAACATGGGCGATAAATAGTTTAGACAAGAAGAGAATAGAAGCTTTCGAAATGTAGTGCTACAGAAGAATGCTGAAGATTAGATGGGTAGATCACATAACTAATGAGGAGGTACTGAATAGGATTGGAGAGAAGAGAAATTTGTGGCACAACTTGACTAGAAGAAGGGATCGGTTGGTAGGACATGTTCTGACGCATCAAGGGATCACCAATTTAATATTGGAGGCCAGCGTGCAGGGTAAAAATCGCAGAGGGAGACCAAGAGATGAATACACTACACAGATTCAGAAGGATGTAGGTTCCAGTAGGTACTGGGAGATGAAGAACCTTACACAGAATAGAGTAGCATGGAGAGCTGCATCAAACCAGTCTCTGGACTGAAGACGACAACAACAACAACATGCGATCAAAAGTATCCGGACAGTCCCAAAAAACATTCGTTTTTCATATTAGATGCTTTGTGCTGCCACCTACTGACAGGTCCACCGTACAAGCGCTCTCAGTAGTCATCAGACATCGTGTGAGAGCAGAATGGGACGCTCCGCGGAACTCACGGACTTCGAACGTGGTCAGATGATTGGGTGTCACTTGTGTCATACGTCTGTACGCGAGATTTCCACACTCCTAAACATCCCTAGGTCCACTGTTTCCGATGTGATATTGAAGTGGAAACGTGAAGGGACACACCCAGTGTACAGGCCGACCTCATCTGTTGACTGGCTGAGACCGCCAACAGTTGAAGAGGATCGTACTGTGTAATAGGCACACACCCATCCAGACCATCACACAGGAATTCCAAACTGCTTCAGGATCCACTGCAAGTACTATGACAGTTAGGTGGGAGGTGAGAAAACTTGGATTTCATGGTCAAACGGCTGCTCATAAGCCACGCTTCACGCTGGTAAATGCTAAACGATGCCTCGCTTGGTGTAAAAAGCGTAAACATTGGGCTATTGCACAATGGAAAAAGTTGTGTGGAGTGACGAATCACGGTACACAATGTGGCGATCCGATGGCACGGTGTGGGTACGGTGAATGCCCGGTGAACGTCATCTACCAGCGTGTCTAGTGCCAACAATAAAATTCGGAGGCGGCGGTGTTATAGTGTGTTAGCGTTTTTCATGTTGCTGTTTTGCGAGGCACTATCAGAGCACAGGCCTACACATTTGTTTTAAGCACCTTATTGCTTCCCACTGTTGAACAGCAATTCAGGGAAGGCGATTGCATCTTTCAACACGATCGAGCACCTGTTCATAACGCACAGCCTATGGCGGAGTGGTTACTCGACAATAACATCCCTGTAATGGACTGACCTGCACAGACTGCTGATCTGACTCCTAAAGAACACCTTTGGAATGTTTGGAACGCCGACTTCGTGTCAGGCCTCACCGACCGACTTCGATACCTCTCCTCGGTGCAGCACTCCGTGAAGAATGGGCGGCCATTCCCCAAGAAACCTTCCAGCACCTGACTGAACATATGCCTGCGAGAGAGGAAGCTGTCATCAAGGCTAAGGGTGGGCCAAAACAATATTGAATTCCAGCATTACCGATGAAGATCGCCACGAAAGTTTAAGTAATTTTCAGCCAGGTATCCGGATAGTTTTGATCACATAATGTATGTTACCTGGGGGTGACACATCAAGCGAAAGTTGCTTTCGTCCTTAACTTTTGCTCACCAGTGAATTTCTGGGGTGAGCGTACCCTGCTGAGTACATCATCAACATCATGCTGTAGTAGTTACATGACTTCGGCATAGTGTGATATGTCTACACTTGATGTAATATTTAAACTACATATTATATGCATCTCTCCTGTATTAGCATTTGTTTGTTTGTAACTGCTATGGTGAACTACTGTTTCTGTGACTTTTCATAGTAAGGTATTGCAAAGGATTGGTCGTAGGTATAATACCAATTAGTGGGCTTTTATATGTTGAAATACATCGAGACACAGTGAAATAAGACGCAGTATCAAAGGGCTTATTGTTGTGTTTTTATGACCCTGAATTTATTATTCGAGAGACAGATTCGTGCGAGAGAGAGAGTCACTTAGTGATTTACGTACATAATTCGATTCGCGGTACTAACAGAAATTAGACAAGAACATTACACATACTGCGAGATCATTTTAGAGCTTTGGTGTATCGTTCGTTCAGATTATTGTCTTCACCTTTTGATTAATATGTTAGTAAATAAGATACCATCTAACTCTTAAATAAGCTTCATTTTGCTCATTCTCCTCTGTTTTTGTCACATTGACCTTTTCTTTGGCGGATGACACTGTAGGACCGTAATAAATTTTTATGTTATATGGCTTTATAATGCATATAATCAATGATAAACAGCTCATCTTAAAATGTTGAATATTACTGTTTGCTTGACCAAAAAATCGAGATGAATGAATAAAGAAAAATAAAAAAAATGGGCAAGCATATTGCATAAATTATAAAATTTTTGTACGCCTTAACTCCAAATTCGTTTTTTCTAGGGACCCTTTCAGCTGCAGCGGCGTATCTGGAAGCTATTTCACAGTACCGCCGCAGCATAACTTACTAGAGCAGGGACGCAGAAATATGATCAAGAGCAAAACAAAGCAAAAAAATAGAAATCGCAGTAACAGCAACATTCGCGCTGTGAAAGTCGTCGCAAACAAACGAAATGCGCTTTAATTTCGCTCTTAAAGTCTTTATCTAAGTGTATTCCAGATACAAAATTCAAATTATTAAAATGCTTATGAAATGACGTGTACAAAATACGCAATAGAGCTAAGCAGGGTTATCAGCAAATGAATGACGTTTAAAAACAGCAGAGTGCTTACGGACAAACGTTCCGACACATTGAAGTCAGGTGACTGGGAGACAGTACCATGGAGGTAAAAAAAGGAGGGAGGTGGCATTACCTCACAAACTGTAAACCGATATCCGCCACCTTAGTTAGCCGAAAACATTAGGTTCACCGCCTTTACAACCCCATAGTTCACCGCGGTGATACTTCCCTGTGACGTCACTCTGTCTCTGCCGTATTACTAGCACAAATACACATTCAACAACAGAGGATCTTTTGAAAGTGCCTTCCTGACACTATGTTATTCATGTAAGCCCTATAAATTTTAGAGTATAAAACAGAATTTAAAACAGCACTCAACAGAAATAATGAACAAGAAGAACTCGTAAACAATAGTCTTCTAATGTTTTGGGCTACTTAAAATGGCGGCAGGCCCACCCACTCTGGCTTCAAAACAACGTTCAGTGGAAGTCTGTAGTGCCACCTTCCTTTATTTTTTACCTCCTTGGGCAACACGTATGTTGACAAAAATCCAATTCTGCTAATCTAAGTTTACTCCAGAGGTACAGCTACTCCATGACGTTAACGAGACGACAAAAGCCTATGAGTAATGTTATATTCGGTGACTCAGCGCTGTTCTTAGAGCTTTCCAATGAAACGGATACGTATTAGCCGATTCATAGGAAGATTTTTTCATATCTATCTCTGATACCGTCTATATTTGAAAATGGGAAACAAAATAACTGCTTTCTTCCAGCGAGTGTGTGATTATCCGATAAAGAGGAAGCCCATATGTTTCCTGAGACAGGAAGATTACTCCTCAACAGGTAAGCATCGACCGCTTGCATTTCTTCACTAACAACACAAAATGCTTTTAGTCGTTTCGAACATTTGTGTAGGTGTACACTTGACAACAAAGAAGGTTTTCTTCTTTCGATGTGTATAATCTCTCATAAAATTTTGGTATAAAATTTTTGTTCACGGTGCTTACAAATACAGGGTGAACCAGAACACTGCGGACAAAATTTCGGAGATTTTTTAGGGATATGTTCTGAATATTTTGATACAACGGATCCGTGGTCTGTTACAAATTAATTGCATTTTTTACACACATACTTAGCTGTTTATTTCTCAATTAGCCCGATTTATAAGGATAAGATTAAGCTGGAACTTTAGAGCAATAGTTAAATTTCTGCAAGTGAAGCGATTAGTAATTATAAAAATAATGTTGTTTCCTACAATTTTTTGGCTGTTTTTGTAATGTGGCAAGCTTTTTCAGGATGAAGTTAGCGAGGTGGGTAAGTCCGTTGCTTATATGGTCGTGAGTAAAATGAGCTGTTATGCTATTCATAATTTTGGTTTTTGCTATAATTTGCTTTTCTTCAAAGGTGACGTTGTTGAGTCGCTGCGTATTTAAAATCGATTGTTATATTACATGGAGTGTTGTTGTTAGCAGCGGCTCACTCTTGTAGCTGGTGTTTTCTTGATGATATGGTTCATAGTAATGACTTAGTTAAGTCGTTGAGCTTTTAGTATACATTGCTTACTTTTTTCTTTATGGTTATTGAGTTGTTAATTTTCGTTTGTATTGCGATTTCAAGTTTTACATGTATTTTGTTTCTTTTTATTGAGGAGGAAATTTTTTTGTGTCTCTGATTAAGTAGTTGTTTTCTAGTGGTGTGTATGGTATCCCTTTTTTCCTTTCAGCTATACGTCAAGCCAAGAATGCATTGCAACTGTGCGATTTTTTCCGTTTTATTTTAGAGGCATTCGTTGGTTCAGTTTCTCGTTTACATAGCTTTTTTGTTGGAGGGGGGGGGGGGGGGGGAGAAGCTGACGGACCTCTACCGCTGTCTCCGACAGACATACACTGTATATAGATCTATATAGGTCAAGAGAAATATTTTATTTTAGTAGTTTGTTTATTGCATTTTTTTCGGTATTTATTCTGAAGGAATTTGCGCATTTTTTTCGATCTTATAATGCCTTTGCTGTGTAGATGTCTGGTAGCGTTGTCGTCATTTGATTTACGTAGGTCCAGAGTACCCTGCGGTTCCAATTTTTTGTTCCATATTTCGGAGTTTTATTATGGAGGAATCACTTTGTGTTGTTATGCGATTAAGTCGTGTCTGGTGCTCGTGGGTCCTAGAGCTGTCTTCGTTTGACTGTATAGGTCTGCACAAAATTATTCGATTCCAATTGTGTATTATCTCTATATTTTCTTTCCGTTTACATTCACATGCCCTATTTTTGATGTCTTGGTTGCTCTGAAATTATCTTTATTAACCTTTTCTTTAAGTTTGCCCCCGCCCACAACTCCCTCATTTCTTCGGTTGTCCCGTTAATTTTATTTTCTTTGCTGGTTGATAAAATGTGTATTTTCTACGTTTGTTTACGAACAGAATGGTCTGGGTCAATTCTAGTCTGTCTTGTCACCGCCGTTTTGAAGAATGTAGTTGGCCTGTTACTACATGTTGTCTGTGGTTGCCTCAGTAACTAAAGCAAACTATCCTCTTTACGCGTAGTATGACGTCATTGATCAAAGGAGACGAATGTAACAGGACTTGACCATGGAGTTAAAAAAAGAAGGGAGATGGTGCTACAGACTTACGCTGTACTTCATTTTGAAGACAGTGTGCGGGTGTGGTGGGAAGGGGGGGGAGGGGGAGGGGAAGGTCTGGCACCAACTTATACAGCCCAAAACATTAGCAGACTACTGTTTACAATTGCTTCTTATTCATTATTTCTCAACAACTGTTTTAAACACTAAAGATTACGACTTTTACATGAAGTACACAGTGTCAGAAAGGTAATTTCGAACGTTTTCCTGCTCTTGAATGTGTATGTGCTCTAGTAATCCGCCACATTTGACCTCGTAATGTAATTTGTTTTCTGTTGATATATTTTGAATAAGAGAAGGAAGTGATGCGAAAAGCATGCTTTCGTAATCCATTTAATTCAACTTTTACTATATTTGTATCGATCGCAAATGAAGCTGGAACTCCGAAACTAACCATATTGACCTGCTTCTTGTTAGTTTCATTTTTCAGCTCTCGTCTCATACACACAACATTTTTGATGTTCACGTTTGCAAAAGAAACTTACCTACGTGTTCTCTGCTAATCCATAAGCGTGGTAATGATGAAATATCGTATCATGTGCATGTCAGCAAAGTAAGCAATTACTTAAATGTCAAAGAAACAGAACTGCATAGTGGTATACCTTCATACGGAACAGAGTTCTTGTGCATTAATTTCACTGTGCGTCTTCTCACTTCAAAATCTTACCTATCTGCGTCATTCCGCGTGTGACCAATAATAGCAATTTACAAGGTAAAAACACGATATAATTCTTTAAAATATGTTCCAGCACTGCGTAATGCTGTAAATGTGATTGAGGAAATGCACTAAAGCGCTTAGATCGCCTAAAATGGATGTTTTGTTTTAAGATGTACGTAAGTCAATTTTTAGTAAAGATAGCCTAACCTGCGTACCACGTAGGCCTACCTTTTCAACAGGCTTATTCGCTTCTATTCTCGGAATATTTCTCGTCAGTAACTCTGCCAGTTTTTCAAGAATAACCAAACATATCACTATTGGATTCTACATGTACTTTCATCATACGCTTCTTTTTACTTCTAAATTTAATTTTGAGACTTTCAAAGTATGTAAGTCTGTACCACGCTTTGTGATGTACCAATAGTTAGTTAGTTTCATATTCAGCGTATCATTTGAATGATAAATCGTAATGCTGCGGAACGAGTCATTTTATATTAAGATCACCTTTTTGTAAATATGCCTCCATGCTGAGCATTATCATTTTTTTGTTTATAAATTAAAGACAGATGTTAGTAATTCCTACTCGACACCATCCACACGTTACAGTAATAGATTTCTGCGGAATAGAACGAGTTATCAAAGAGAAATGTTTTCAGTTTAGTTTCAAATTTTTCTTTCATGTCTTTCAGGCAATTTGTGTCACTGGGTAAGTGATCAAAACTTTTCGCAGCAGAATTGCGAATCCCTGTTTGTGCTACAGATGGCCATAATGTGGCATAACGAATGGCACTTTTTTCTTCTGGTGCTGTAATTCTGTACATCATTGTGCCTGTTGAAGGGCAGTGGATTCTTTACAAGCTTCATGAGGCAATAACTATACTGTGAAGTGGATGGAATGCTACTCACTCGCCGAGCTGCAGGCAGGCACGGCGAAAAGATTGTTCACATAAGTTTTCGGCCGAAGCCTCCTTCAAAAAGGAACCAGACAACACACAAACACACACACACACACACACACACACACACACACATATATATATATATATATATATATATATATATATATATATATATATATATATATATATATATATAGTGTGCTACAAAAAGGTACGGCCAAACTTTCAGGAAACATTCCTCACACACAAAGAAAGAAAATATGTTACTTGGACATGTGTCCGGAAACGCTTAGTTCCCATGTTAGAGCTCATTTTACTACTTCTCTTCAAATCACATTAATCATGGAATGGAAACACAAAGCAACAGAACGTACCAGCGTGACTTCAAACACTTTGTTACAAGAAATGTTCAAAATGTCCTCCGTTAGCGAGGATACATGCATCCACCCTCGTCGCATGGAATTGCTGATGCGCTGATGCAACCCTGGAGAATGGCGCTTGTATCACAGCCGTCCACAATACGAGCACGAAGAGTCTCTACATATGGTGCCTGGGCTGCGTAGACAAGAGCTTTCAAATGCCCCCATAAATGAAAGTCAAGAGGGTTGAGGTCAGGAGAGGTGGAGGCCATGGAATTGGTCCGCCTCTACCAATCCATCGGTCACCGAATCTGTTGTTGAGAAGCGTATGAACACTCCGACTGAAATATGCAGGAGCTCCATCGTGCATGAACCACATGTTGTGTCGTACATGTAAAGGCACATGTTCTAGCAGCACAGGTAGAGTATCCCGTATGAAATCATGATAACGAACGTGCTCCATTGAGTGTAGGTGGAAGTACATACTGACGAAACTAAAATGAGCTCTAACATGAAAATTGAACGTTTCCGGACACATGTCCACATAACATCTTTTCTTGATTTGTGTATGAGGAATGTTTCCTGAAAGTTTGGCCGTACCTTTTTGTAACACCCTATTATTATTATTATAACGATTGTTCCCCTTTAGGAGAGCGATTGAACTTGAATTCATAATTTCATCTTCGGATGTTTTTCTTCTTTGCTTCCCAAAACCTCCTCATCGTCTCAGAATGCTCCTTCTTCCGTTCCTCTGTCCATTTTTTACCAGGCTGACGCGATGTTCTTTCCCCAAACTTCACACTTGTGATTTTATGCCGGCACTCGGTGCGATCTTCGAGATTTTTTATGTTGATCTGCTGTAGATCCCTCTGGACTTCTTTCAACCATTCCGTGCCACATTTACTCCTTGTTATAATATTGAATAATTTCTTTGCTGTTCTGGAGTCTTCCATCCTGTAGATGTGTGTATAAAATTTGGCTCGGCGCTTTCTGATTTCATCTGTTACTTTGCTGATCTTTCTATAGAGTTCGTTTTGTGGTCTCTTCATCCAAATGCCATTTTTGTTGATTGGACCGTAAATCTTCCTGAGAATTTTTCTTTCCTGCTTTTCTATTTCCTTAATTTTAGAATGACCATCAATCACCATTGTTTCAGCTGCATAGATTGCTTCTGGAAGAATCACTGTTGTATAATGCCTTAATTTTGCGTCTGTCGAAATGCACTTCTTGTTGTAATGCGTCCATGTTAGCTTGTAGGCTTTCTGGAGCTTGGTGATTCTTTGTTCATTGGCAATTCGCTTTAATCCTGAGGACTGTATAGTTTCACCGAGATATTTAAAATGGCAGACTTGTGCAATTTTACCATATTTTGTTATTAAAGGGGATTTATTTTCTGACTGCCTTTCCATATATTGGGTTTTTTCATAAGATATCTGTAGTCCGGTTTTTTGTGAAATTTCATGTAGTTTTTCCACTGCGTGAATCGCTTCTGTTCTGTTATTGGTGATAATTGCAATATCGTCAGCGAAAGCAAGGCACTTGACTTTAATTCGGTTCTCTTTCTTGATACCAATTTGGATACCCTTTACGTGAGGTTCCCATTCCCTGATTATCTTTTCTAGAACAATATTGAAAAGGATTGGGGATAGTCCGTCCCCCTGTCGGACTCCAGAGTTGATTTCGAAGGGTTCTCATACTTCGCCCATGAATTTCACTTTGGCCGTTGTTCCTGTAAGTGTCTGTTCTGTGATTTTTCGTGTCTTTCGGTCGATCCCAAATTCTTCCATGATTTTAAACAGGGTTCCACGGTCCACTGAATCATATGCTTTCCTGAAGTCGATGAATGTAACTACTGTGTTTCTGCATTTCCTCATTTGTAATATTGTCTTTAAGCACCAGATCTGTTCCGCACATGACCGTCCTTTTCTGAATCCGGCCTGGTATTCACCAATTAGTGTATCTGCTTGGGATTCTATCCTGTTTAAAAGCGCTTTGGAAAGGATTTTGTAAGCGACTGGGAGCAGGGAAATTCCTCTGTAATTGTTCATGTCTGTCTTGTCGCCCTTTTTGTGTAGCGGGTGAATTAGAGCGCATTTCCAGTCCTCTGGTATCTGCTCCGTTATCCATATGTCCGATATTATACGGTGTAATTTCTGCATAAGTATAGGATCGTTTAGTTTCCAGAACTCAGCAATGATCCCATCTTCTCCTGGTGCTTTGTTATTTTTCAACCGCTTGACTATCTCCATAATTTCTTCAAGATCCGGGGCATGTGAGTCTGGGTGTGTGAATACTAGAGAAGAGAAGACAAGTTTTTCTTGGGGTGGTTCGCAGTTGAGGATGGAACTGAAATATTGGGCTAAGATTTTGCAGTTATTTTTCGTGTTGGTTTCCAAAGAGCCATCGGGTTTCTTGAAGCACAAGTTAGGCGCTTGATATCCCTGTAAGTTTTCTCTGAAAGTCTTATAAAAATTTCTTGTATTATTTTTGATGAAATCCTGCTGGATTTCAGAGAGTCTGTTGTTGTCATATCCCCGTTTTTCTTTTCTAATTATTTTTGAGGTCTGTTTTTGGGTTTTAAGAAAGTTCTCCCAGTTTTCTTCAGTTTTGTGACTGCTAAATTATTTCCATGCAGTTATTCGGTTGTCAGCAGCCTCATCACAGGTTGCATTCCACCAGCGATGTTTCCTGTTGCGAGGGGCTTATCCTAATTTGAGGGCTTCCTGAATTTTCTCTGTTAGTTTCTTCCAGTCTGTTGATTTTTCCTGATTAATTTGCATGATGATTTTTTCTTTGTTCAGTTGCAGATATTCCGGATCTGGTTTGGTACTTTTGGGTGGCCTTTTTAGCGTTCTGTTGGGTTGAAATTTTGTTTTTATTTGGAGAAGATGATAATCTGATTCAAAGACACCTTTGCGGGTTTTGATGTTTTGAATTTCTTTTATGTTTTCTTTGGAAATTGCGACATGGTCTATTTGGTATCCACCCTGTCTAAGACTGGGTGATCTCCATGTGGTTAATTTATGTGCAGGTTTTTGAAACTGGGTACTCATTATTTTAAGTCCAAAGTTTCTGCAGAAGTCGATTAGTTTTTCACCATTCTTGTTGGTACGTTTGCGTTTTGTGTGGGGTCCAGTGGTATCTCTGAATTTTTTTTCCGTCCCTAATTGTGCATTAAAATCGCCTACTAAGATTTTCACATGGTGCTTAGGTACTATATTTGTTGTTTCTTCTAGTGTTTCCCAGAAATTGTCCACTGTTTCAGGGTAGATTTTATTGTGGTGATTTGTGGGGGCGTGCACATTGATAAGAGTGTATGCTTTATTAGCTGATTTTACTGATAACAGGGAGACTCTTTCATTGGGAGACGTGAAGTCAATAACTGAGTCGAGTACGGAAGTGTGTACGGCAAATCCTGTTCCGAAAAGTGGTAGTTTGTCTCTTACTTTTATGGCAGGTTTGCCCTTGTAGATCCTGTAATTCTCTGTGTTAAAGTGTCCTTCATCTGTGAATCTTGTGTCTTGCAGTGCAGTGATTTTCAGGTTAAATTTTCCCATTGCGTTGGTGAGTTGCTTTAACTTGCCTGTTTTAGTGAGGGTGTTCACATTAATTGTTTTGAGAGTGTGACGAGTTTTTGAGAAGCTCCGATTCTTCTTCGCATGGTGTCCCTGATCCCCCAGAATCCGATGATCAGGTGAATCCAGTCTATCGGCTGGTGCCTGGGGTAGTGACTCTGTGGTCGTCTTTTCCATCACGCGTTCAAGTTGAATTTTAGTTTTTGTGGTGATCTCTGTTGAGACCACAGGTATACGACTCGATTTTTGAGTTCGAGAAGATTTTGTGCAGCCGCCTCAACTAGAGGAACAGACGCTGACCACTGGCCGCCAGATGCTGAACAGACACCACTGGGTTTATTGGTTTTTGGTCCGCCCTGGGTATTTCATTTCCCCAGTACCACCTATATATATATATATATATATATATATATATGGTGTTACAAAAAGGTACGGCCAAACTTTCAGGAAACATTCTTCACACACAAATAAAGAAAAGATGATATGTGGACATGTGTCCGGAAACGCTTAATTTCCATGTTAGAGCTCATTTTAGTTTCGTCACTATGTACTGTACTTCCTCGATTCACTGCCGGTTGGCCAAATTGAAGGAAGGTAATGTTGACTTCGGTGCTCGTGTTGACATGCGACTCATTGCTCTACAGTACTAGCATCAAGCACATCAGTACGTAGCATCAACAGGTTAGTGTTCATCACGAATGTGGTTTTGCAGTCAGTGCAATGTTTACAAATGCGGAGTTGGCAGATGCCCATTTGATGTATGGATTAGCACGGGGCAATATCCGTGGCGCGGTACGTTTGTATCGAGACAGATTTCCAGAACGAAGGTGTCTTGACAGGAAGACGTTCGAAGCAATAGATCGGCGTCTTAGGATGCACGGAACATTCCAGCCTATGACTCACGACTGGGGAAGACCTAGAACGACGAGGACACCTGCAATGGACGAGGCAATTCTTCGTGCAGTTGACGATAACCCTAATGTCAGCGTCAGAGAAGTTGCTCTTATACAAGGTAACGTTGACCACGTCACAGTATGGAGAGTGCTACGGGAGAACCAGTTGTTTCCGTACCATGTACAGCGTGTGCAGGCACTATCAGCAGCTGGTTGGCCTCCACGGGTACACTTCTGCGAATGGTTCATCCAACAATGTGTCAATCCTCATTTCAGTGCAAATGTTCTCTTTACGGATGAGGCTTCATTCCAACGTGGTCAAATTGTAAATTTTCACAATCAACATGTGTGGGCTGACGAGAATCCGCACGCAATTGTGCAATCACGTCATCAACACAGATTTTCTGTGAACGTTTGGGCAGGCATTGTTGGTGATGTCTTCATTGGGCCCCATGTTCTTCCACCTACGCTCAATGGAGCACGTTATTATGATTTCATACGGGATAATCTACCTGTGCTGCTAGAACATGTGCCTTTACAAGTACGACATACTTAACAAGTCGGACATTTTGAACAATTCCTGTAATAAAGTGTTTGAAGTCACGCTGGTACGTTCTGTTGTTGTGTGTTGCCATTCCATGATTAATGTGATTTGAAGAGAAGTAATAAAATGAGCTCTAACATGGAAAGTAAGCGTTTCCGGACACATGTTCACATAACATATTTTCTTTCTTTGTGTGTGAGGAATGTTTCCTGAAAGTTTGGCCGTACCTTTTTGTAACACCCTATATATATATATATATATATATAACTCACTAACATATGACCGCTGTCTCTGGCTCTTCTAGCCAGAATCTTTTTTAAACGAAGGAAATGTGAAAAATGAATAATTACACTGATTTCATTGCATGGAACTTCTGAACGTTTTTAGGGTGAAATTTAGAATCCAGATTTGAACTCATGTTTCCTCAGAAATTACAATTTATGGATTTCAGTTACGTACAGTTTTCCGAAAACCCTTGTTTTCAATACTTGCAAATTTATGTTATTTTTAAGTCTAATTTTGTGTGTTATTTTGCTTTGAGATTTGCCAACGTTGTACGACCTTGAAGCAGTTGAGTTCCAGTGATTAATTCAAAATGTCGCATTGTGGGTGTAAAAACAGTCCTGACAATTTTTGTTATGTGTGCGGACAGTTTACTCCTACGAAGCAGCGACGGAACGTAACTACATTTTTGAAGAAAGCATATTATACTTATTTTGGCGTACAGGTTGGCGGCCAGAACTAACTGCGGTTGCTGCTGCTTGACCTCAGTCCGTTGTGGATGGAGGCTAAGCCCGGACTGCTATTCCTCCTAATTGCTTGCTGGTCGATTTGTAAGGCACCTCTCGTTATGGACTGGCTTAAAACTGGAACTGGAACATAAGATACAGGACTGCTATCAAGCTAGCGATTAAAAAGCCGAAAGGGAGCTGGAAAGGCCTCTTCCTTACCGTCTGGTATTCCTTCTTCAGCCGGCCGCGGTGGTCTTGCGGTTCTAGGCGCTACAGTCCGGAACCGCGGGACTGCTACGGTCGCAGGTTCGAATCCTGCCTCGGGCATGGATGTGTGTGATGTCCTTAGGTTAGTTAGGTTTAAGTAGTTCTAAGTTCTAGGGGACTGATGACCTAAGATGTTAAGTCCCATAGTGCTCAGAGCCATTTTTCCTTCTTCACCAACTTGACGGAGACCTCGATGATATAATCCCAGTCGGCGTGGGTGAAGACAAGATGGGCGTTGATAATCCTGAGTTCCTTCCTGGAGATGACGTCACGCATGACCCCATAATTTCTGGTGAGATTGTATGACTTCTGGGTAGCGGTACGCTCGGAAACGTCACGAGGGGTAACGCAGCGTTTCCACTACAGTGGAAAATTTCCCTTTTTAGGGAAATTGCGAGGTTCAAAGGGGAAAAAAGGGAAATAGTTCATGGAGACAGAAAAAATGCCGTGCAACAGCATACAATCTAATCCAATATTTATTTATTTCTTAACCTAAAAATTATCAATCTACTTAATTGAAAAGAGATATGACAGTGGAAGCTAAAGTACATGTCAAAACTATATGTATTGTAGTCGACAATGCAGTTCCCAGTTATGTTATAGAATAGTAGAGCGGTCTGCGTAGTTGATAATGAATTCATCAACATAGTACCGCTCGGTAGTAATCGCTGTACGTCATAATCGTTCCTTCCTCCACTGTCGCCAATCTTTGCGATGTACAGAGATTGATACCAAGTATTTCAGTTTTCGCTCGAACTCTGTAGCATGAAAAGTAAGTTTCCGCTTCTGTACACGGTGCTTCTGAGGCATCGCCACTTAGCCTTGAAAGACAGGATGCTTCTTCCTTCCTCCTCTCAAAACCTCTTGAGGTGACCTATTATTGTGGGCGCAGTGGTATCACCTGTTCGAACTTTATTGCAGCATTGTCAAATAATGCCAGCTATAGTTTACCCCTCTCTAAATATACCATATCGTGCTGTTTCGGCACAAGTTGGAACACTAAGGGTTGTCTGTCATCTGTTTCCGATTGCTGACAGCATTAACGTTCTGTAGGCAGTGGCCAACACACACACACACACACACACACACACACACACATCTGCTGAGAATAGACCGGGAGGGCTTTCTTCCCCGTACTAACAATAGTAACAACCTCTGAGGCCCTCCACAGATATTGGAAACGCAAAACAAAGTGCCTCGTTCTCAAAAGCTCTCGGATGACGTCGGACCTTGTCGGAAACGTTCGAGCACAAAAGTGTCAATGATCACTTAACAATTTACATATGATAATAAAACTAAAATGGATACCGGAATGTTTCCTCTCAAGCCACAGCCTGGCGATATTAATATTTAATGGAACGAATTTTAATTAGAGAATTTAATATACGGGAGACTGCAGAGTACATTGACACACTCCCTTAGTTCTCTAGTGCTCCTCTGCAAGAATGAGTACTGCTGTACATAATTGTCAAATCTTCTGTGGAGATAGAGTTGGTGGCGGTGCAGTTGTCGTATACACTATGTGATCAATTATCGGGATACGCCCAAAAACATGTGTTTTTCATATTAGGTGCTTTTTACTGCCACCCACTGACAGGTACTACTCCATACCAGCGACCTCAGTAGTCATTAGACATCGTGAGACAGCATAATGGGGCGTTCCGCGGAACTCTCGGACTTTGAACGTGGTCAGGTGATTGCGTGTCAATTGTGTCATACGTCTGTACGCGAGATTTCCACACTCCTAAACATCCCTAGGTCCACTGTTTCCGATGTGATAGTGAAGTGGAAACGTAAAGGGACACGTACAGTACAAAAGCGTACATGCCGACCTCGTATTTTGACTAACAGAGTCCGCCGACAGTTGAAGAGGGTCGTAATGTGCAATAGGCAGACATCTATCCAGACCATCACACAGGAATTCCAAACAGCATCAAGGTCCACTGCAAGAACTACGACAGTTAGGCGGGAGGTGAGAAAACTTGGATTTCATGGTCGAGCGGCTGCTCATAATCCACACATCAGTCCAGTAAATACCAAACGACGCCTCGCTTGGTATAAGGAGCATAAACATTGGACGATTGATTAGTGGGAAAACGTTGTACGGGGCGACAATCACGGTACACAATGTGGCGATCCGATGACATGGTGTGAGTACGGGGAATGCCCTGTGAACGTCATCTGCCAGCGTGTGTAATAGAAACAGTAAAATTCGGAGGCGGTAGTGTTATGGTGTGGTCGTGTTTTTGATGGAGAATGGATTGTATCCCTTGTTGTTTGCGTGGAACTATCGCAGCACGGGCCTACACTGATGTTTTAAGCACCTTCTTGCTTCCCACTGTTGAAGAGCAATTCGGGGATGGCGATTGCATCTTTCAACACTACCGAGCACCTGTTCATAATCGTGGACTGTGGCGGAGTAGTTACACGACAATACCATCACTGTAATCGACTGGCCTGCACAGAGTGCTGACCTGAATTCTATAGAACACCTTTGGGATGTTTTGGAACGGCAACTTCGTGACAGGTCTCAACGACCGACATCGATACCTCTCCTCAGTGCGGTACTCCGTGAAGAATGGGCTGCCATTCCCCAAGAAACCATCCAACACCTGATTGAACGTATGCCTGCGAGAGTGGAAGCTGTTACGGCTGTAGGTGAGCCAACTCCATATTGAATTCCAACTCTACCGATGGAGGGCGCCACGAACTTGTAAGGCATTTCAGCCAGGTGTCCGGATACTTTTGATCACATAGTCTATGACTGCTTCTTTTGTGAATTAGACGGATGCTGTGAAAGTTTAATGCGGCGTCTGGATTTTACTTCTTTACAAGGTAGGCCTATACACATGGTAAATTTTTGTAATTACATCTAACTCCTTAGCAGGTGGTTAAAAATAGAAAGGACCTGCCAAGTTCCATTACACGGACTGCAATAAGTGCATTTTCATGACAGGTAAAATTCAATTTCTAGAAACATTTACAAATTAAAAGCCTGATATAATTATATGTAATTTAGCGTACATGGAGCCCGCCCCTCCCCCCCCCCCCCCCAAATAATCAAGTGCACGTGACGCCCGTGGATGCAGAATTAGTTTGTTGATCGACAAGAAACAGTAAATAGCCTGCTAGACACTGTGAAGTTCTTTTTTTTTTTTTTGTCTGCCATATTACTCCGAAGCTAGGCGTTTAATCATAAACGATAAACTGTCAGCGAAGTAGAGCCTTAAGCTCTGTGTCTATTCAAACCAATAATTTCCATTATTGATCAAGCGATCATACTATAAAACTATTTCAGAGAACCTCAGTTTCTACAGTTTTCGAAAACTCTCGGTAATCGTTTGCTATACGTGTACATTTCGTACCAGACAAGTAGCCCCATGCTCTCTAGTGCCAAATGGCACGATTTCGAACATTTCGTGCCGATTCTCTTCTGTTTGCAATGTCTGTCACCCTGAACAACCTAACGGAAATAGCTCCTTAGTAATCATTGTTGCCATACTCATTGCACCGCATTGAAACACTCTTAATCTAATTTCATAACCTGTGTTAGAAATAAATACCGCATATCTAGACAACGTTTCTATAATGTGCTTCCACGAGCCTTGTTAAATCTGTGTTTAAGGTCTACTACATCTGCTTGTCTCCTGCCTCAAGTGAACCGTCGTAGCATCCTGGGCTGTGATTTAAAGGCACAAGCAAAAAACGGTGTTCAGCTTGGCGGGACTGCTGTGTGCATTCACTCACGTTAACCTGAGAATCAACAACGCTGAGTTCCAACGGCCCGCTCAAACAATGGAATGATTTAAAGACTGATCTTGAAAGCAATGCGTCTCAAAATATCATAACTGCAGTGTTTAAGTGACAAGACCCAGCTAAAACATAAATGAGTCAAATTCGCCAAATATGACAAAGAACATTGAATAATAAGAACAATGCATGGTATAAGCCAAAATAAATGTAAGGATAATGATTAGTACCTAATATTAAGTATTTTCTTTCACTGTATGCAGTTCTTCTTGTAATATTATGTATATAGAAAGTAAGTTACAGTTTTCAACTGGGCAAACACGCAGCTCTCAGGAGAAGGAAAGTGAAATAGATCTCTCACACCCTTTCCTGTCCTCTGGTCTTAAAATGAAAGGTACTTCCTTGGACCACATACATATATTACTCATAGAAAATACCTATATTTTCAAAACTGTAATTTTTATAATCACGGTAACAACTACTACTGTCTGCTGTCATAAGCAAGAACTGAAGCATGTACTTCCAGCAGACAGGGATGGCAAATGTGATGTTACTTAGTAGATGAAAAAAATTTTGTGGCAAAAAATAACCGTTCTAATAATTTGTGAAAGAAGTAGGAATTTATTCGAGAAACATTACTGCGACTTTATGTAATAAATACAGTGTGAGTACTGGTACTATCCGAGAATCATTACTGGAGAAGAAAAAGTGAATCATTACTATTTTTGTTACCTTTTTAAGATAGTCTCATCTCTTGTTCTCACGAATGTGATAGCTGTGCAAACATCTTGATTTGTATGGGAAGATGAAGCAGTATTTTTTTTGTAATCTACGTGCTAACTATACAGTATAAAATATACAAATGTTAGTGAATTAATCCCTCATAGAATATTGCAACCAGAGTCAGTCTTAAACCAAAAAGCCTTAGCAACATTAATGTCGGATTCGTCACCATTACAGCTAACATGGTAATGACTATTAAAAGGAGTGGCGACATAATAGACCTTAACAAAGAACACAACAAACAAAAAAGGTAAAAAGTCGAACTTCATAATATTTATGAACACTGCACTGCGTGACCCCGTCGAAGAACTGATACACGGAGCTTCTTAAGAGAACCGAGCGAGGTGGCGCAGTGGTTAGCACACTGGACTCGCATTCGGGAGGGCGACGGTTCAATCCCGTCTCCGGCCGTCCTTATTTAGGTTTTCCGTGATTTCCCTAAATCGTTTCAGGCAAATGCCGGGATGGTTCCTTTGAAAGGGCACGGCCGATTTCCTTCCCAATCCTTCCCTAACCCGAGCTGTCGCTCCTTCTCTAATGACCCCGTTGTCGACGGGACGTTAAACACTACCCACCACCACTTCTCAAGAGAGACGACTCACCATGGTCTCATAATATTACATAAAAATAACATTTCAACTAATAGCCTACGATTTAAAGTTATAAATATAAATATTTTCCTTGCAAGGTTGTCCACAACCATCTCTATTATTTTATTAATTTAACATTTATGTTACATACTGACTTGCACTTTAACACAAACCTAATTAGTATTCTTACGATGTACGGGTTAATACACATGTGGCACCACGTAGGAAGTAACAGTGTAACTCATATCATTATCTCAAAAGATGTTTTCTTCCGTTACTGGTATTATTTGCACCTCTCAACTAAAAATGTAAATGTCGTGTGACTAGCGCCTCCCGTCAGGTAGACCGTTCGCCGGGTGCAGGTCTTTCGATTTGACACCATTTCGGCGACTTGCACGTCGATGGGGATGAAATGATAATGATTAGGACAACACAACACCCAGTCCCTGAGCGAAGAAAATCTCCGACCCAGCCGGGAATCGAACCCGGGCCGTTAGCATTGACATTCTGTCGCGCTCACCACTCAGCTACCGGGGGTGGACACCTCTCAACTTAAATATTTTTACGAGGTGTTAATATATGATGCTCATGTAATGGTTTTATTTATCTTTTATTAATTATTCTTATAACAAAGAATATTCATCTCGCTTGTTCTTCTTCCTTATGTCATGAGTACTAATGCATTGATTTCAAATATGTGCAATACAGAGTATTTTATTTCATATCTGTGTTGTAATACTTAAAATGTAATTTTGCATAAGCATTTGACAATCTACTAGTAGTCCCATCTGCTAAGCTTTTGTGAAATGTTGATGACTACATCAGTTATGGGAGAAAACATGAAGGTTAACCATTTCTTTGCTGCGAAATGCGTTACTATAATCAGCGAAAGCGTAAGTTGTCAAACGTTGAGTAGCCAGATGCTTCAGTTATTCATACGCAACTCACTGCAGATGTGTCAGAACTAGTATGTTTTCCTACAGTATGTTCTTAACTATTTTCATATTCACAGTAATGAGCGTTCATGGATTTTTCAGTGCTTTGCATATAATTTGTCATCACACACACTGACACATTCATACATAATTATATTCTCTACAAATGGAATCCTCACATTGCCTACCACTCTATACATAAATTCTCTTCTATCATCTGGGCCGTCCACTGGCATCATTACCATGTAACTAATACTATATAAACTATTTAGTTGCTCAGTTACCCATAGTATAGCCAGCTCGTCACCCATACCTAAGCACAACATTTGTAGAGTAATTAAAGAGCGCACTGTTCTCCATTTTTGCGAAACATTATTCTTATGTCTTGTACAGTCCATAAGTACTAAATCTGAGTCCATTCAGACGAGATTCTGGCTAGGGAAGATACGTACTTGTCTTTCGTGTGTTAGCAACCTGGTGTTGCAACACGTTGCATTACCAGACAGTAAAAAACCAGCCTTTTAAGCATTTCAAGCCTTTTAAGGATGAGGGCTTACGTAAAACTTAATTTAATGTTTATCTCCTGAAAATCGCATTTATTTCTTCCCACTTTAGTCGTAGCGCTTAGTCATATTACCTTTTATTGATCGCAGTTACTCACTGTTGTTGTTAGTGTAAATATTGTAAACAATAAACTTTTAGATAGGTAGTGGTGTAGTGTAGTTCCTCTTTTGTACGTATTTGTTATCTTCTTTCTTTCTCTGTGGTTTACTGCCTTATCCTAAGTCTAAAAATTAATATTTAAGATGTGCAGGTTTTTACTTTCTTTTTGTAATTTCTAACTATTATTTGAACCTGGCAATAGGATATTTTATCCTACCCCTGTCGACTTTAGCACACAAACTTCTTTATGTCTCTAGGTGGGTATAATCCGCGTATTTTTCCTGAATAGGGTTGACCCGTAAGACAACATCCAGAGTGTAGGATGTTGACTACCGTGCATGGCCCTGCATAGAGTACTTGCCGCTTACAGTTCAGTTCCTTTAGTTTGCTGGATTTAGAGTATCTCCTCTTCGACTAGAAAAATACTCATACGCCCTAATCTTTAATCAGGCTTTTGTTTTCTCTTTTCTGGCAGTGCATTAACGGTTGTTAATGCCTGCCAGGCCTTTTCTTCTAAAAACATTACATTTTGGGGCATTCGCGGTAGTGATTTAACCCCCTCATCAGTTACAGTCTCTCCACTCATCAACTATGTCGGTGTGAATCCCGTGGAGGCGTGTGTAGGATTATTTACTATTTTCTGAAATGCGGCCAGATATTCTATCCATTTAGTTTATTTATGAGACGCATATGTCCTAATGACCCTGTTAAACTCTTTGAATACCATCTCTATCGAACTTGCTTCTGTGTGGAAGTGTGAAACCAGAATGTGTTTCATCTCATGTTCTTTCAAAAAATCTCTCCGCTTGTAAAGTTGGAAGCGTTATGTGTTAATATTGCGAACGGTTTAACCAACTCTCGGTAAATAATCATTTGCAGTTCTCCTGATAACAGATGCGGAAGTCCTGTTTTAACAGCATACATGTGAAAGTAGGTAGTGAAAACATCATTTAACTCAATTATATATTTTAACCCGAGCCTTGCTCGTGATAGGGACCAGCTGCGGCTAGGGACACTAACTCCAGTGGTTTAGTAAGAATAATTGGACGTTGTTCCGTTAAACTAGATCGACTTTGGTGTTTCAGCTTTCGAAAAATGACACATTTTCTTATGAATCGCTGTACCTTTCATCGGACATTAGGAAAATAACAGTGGAAAACGATTTGGTTTGAGAAGCTTGATACCCCATAGTGCCTCCAGACGCAGTGGGTGTATTTGATAAAGTCATCGCATCAACTACACATACGTACCGCTGGGACGACTCTGGCGTGTGACAATGAAACAGCACTCTTTGGAGCCGAGTATAGTACTCACGCAGTTTTTAACTATTATATTCTTGTAGTCTCCGCTTTACATTCCGCCTATGTAGATATTCCTCCTGTGACTTACTCATATTTTGACATATCCTCAAAAATATGATTGATAAGTGCCATCGTAGATAAGAAATATGCGAAAATCGGAAATTTGTTCTGTGAATTCGCAGAATTCGTGTGAAGCTTGTGGCAATCGTGAAAGCGCATTTGGTATAATATTCTGCACTCCTTTTACGTATTCTACCTCAAAACTGAATTCTTCATAGAAAAAACACCAGAGGACAATATGCCTGTGTAACAACTTGCAGGGTAGTTAACAGGACAGGGCTTGATGATCGCAAAACACGTGTGTGTGTTTAGGGCTTGATGATCGCAAAACACGTGTGTGTGTTTATCTCATAAATTTCCTGGATATCCAAACGTTGGCCAAGGCTTCAAGTTCTGTTACCGAATTTTCTTTCATATTCTGTCATGGTTCTGCTTGCGAAACTAACCACACATCTGGTAGATTTTCCGTCAAATTTTCTGGTGGGCATGCACCCACTCCCTGTAATGGTGCATGTGTGCGTAGACTGGCTCATACCAGGATCTTGTATCAGGCTCGCGTTGACTAAGGCTTCTTTAACTGCTTCATAATCTTTCTGGCAGTGCACTGTCCTCAATCAGGCTTAATAGAGCGTCACTGTTAAGCAACTGATTTGGCACTGATTTTCTGGAAAAAGACATTAATCCTAAGAATGTTTGAATTATCGCCTATTTCGGGATGCTAGAAAAATTTTTTACTGTATCGATCTTTCTTTGTCTGGCACTGTTTTTCTGAGGTAATAATGTGACTTAAAATTTATTCTGACGTCCAAATCCAGACTTTTGTAAGTTTATTGTGACATATTCTCTTACAATCTTTCTAACTCTTTGCTTAGCAATCGCAGGTGTTTATTTCCAATAGGTCATCCACATACGTGGTCAGTCTACTTAGCATCGCTGGCCGAAAACTGTATCCAGAGCTGCTATAAATACTCCCACACTAACATCTGTTTGCAAGGGAAGTATATGGAACTGATAATTCTGCCTGTACAAACGAATGCTGTATGCACTATCAGGATAAAGGGCTATCCTGTAGTATAAGGGAGGCAAAATATATGCTAGCTAAGTATTTTACATTTTGAAGTTTGAGAAATTGCTCACATAAATTTTCCGGCTTTGTCCCAACTGGGATAGTAATTTTGTTTATTTCTCTGATGTCTTGAAGTAGGCAGACACTGCCGTTCAGTTTCGTAACTGCCAGAAGAGGGCAACATGGTAACTGTGAAGGCTCAATAACTTCCCAAGTTATAATTTTCTGTATTTCTTTATGTATTGTTCCCCTTTTTAACCATTGTGCTGCAAACGAAAAGAGACAAAAGGTTTGGTGGGGATACATCTCCATCTTATACACCTAACCTTTAATGATACCAGGACGTTTTTCAAATACTTGTTTGTACTGTAGTTCACATAATTCATTTCTTTGGGTTAAAGATGGGTAATAAGACTCCTGCCTCTTGTAATGTGTGATTCGCACATCGGTAGTTGTATCTGATGAATTGGTTAGCGTACGTACCATTTAAAATATATGGGAGAACGGCTTGTAAATCTACTTCATGTTGACTGATATCTTGAATTGTTGTCGTCTCGACGAAATCAAGATCTTCAACTTAAAAATTTCACTTACCTTTACCTAAGCCCATTTTCGCTTCATACTGGCAAAAAGAATTCGTACTACGAATGCAGTTGACTACTAATTTTTCGAAGATAAGAAATTTACACATTATTATAGTATCGTTTATCGTAAAAGGTATATATGATTGCATTTTCACTACCTACGATTTGTTACTCGCCGCTGTTAGAATTCTGCATTTTTGCGCAGGTATTGTAGGTACATAATATTTCTTTTGATTTCTTTGGTTAACTGACTGACATTACACCCATCGAAGTGCCCATGTCAAGATTAATGTGTACAGGTAGGTAAAACGCCTACTTTAGTGATTACCTGTATCACTACATCTGCCTCTCTGCCATCATATGTCTCATCAGAATACAACTCATCTCCTATACCTTTATCCTGGTCGTATCTTAAAAAATGTATATGTTCGTTGTCAGGGGGCTTACCGTGACAGATCGGTGTTTTCTGTCAGTGGCGGTGAAACAGTGTTACTATTGTCAACAACCTCGACTAAATGCACCACGTGTTCTGTATTGCACCGGTTTGTGTCTTGATTGCTACGAAAACCTTGATCCGTTCGCCTAACGGTAACCTCTCTGCTTTGCATGGTTCCAGAATTAATTTGCCTATACTCATTATGTGTTTCATTATTTCTTCGCCTTGTATCTATATTACCTTGCCACTGATTGTACGGATTTCTGTTTTCGTGATTGGGTGAATGTTAGTATCCAGGATAATATCTTCGACCTCATTTTCTCTTGTAATGATTATTTCCGTAATGGTAATTGTTTCTCTACCTATAGTCTTGTGGCAGCGCATACGGGTACTAAGCCTGACCATTATTATTGTTGTTATTGTGCGTTTCCTTTACTTTGGAATTTCGGCTGCGCAAACGCGTTATTCGCTACACCTCAACCGTCCTTGTAAATCAAATCAACATAGTCCGCTGCCTCCAGTAGCGACACAAGGTTGCCTCGAATATGAAGTGGTTATCGATCTTTCAAAATTTTCAGTGCATCGAAATGATATATAGGTGTGGTCAGTTATCTTGCTTTGTTAGTATATTTTTCAAAACATTTGCTTGATCCACCCAGTTTGCCATTGAATGGTCGTGCGTCAAGTATTTTCCGCCACAATAGTCCTTGAACAGCTGCCCACCAAAATTTTTCCAAGAAGACGTGCTCGAATTGGTCATACATTTGACATCGCTCTGATTTATCTGTAGCCCAGGTCAAGGCGTCTGAGTAAATCCCACCACGCAGCGTGTTTCCTGTTGTTCTGACCAGCTACATGGTAGTACGTTACGAAACACTCCTGTGATATTACTGGGTGTAGTTTTGTCGATTTAATTATAAACACTTGAAATTGTCTGTTTTTCAAAAGGCTTTCATCAGCTAACATCGATAATGATAAGAATCTGCTCCTAGTGTATGTAACACTGACATGTGGTTGTGTGTGGTTACTTGTTTGGTTCGTCATTTTAACTGCGGCAACTGATTATAAGTGGCAGAATTTCTCTCGTTAATACCGTGAATCTGCAAGGGTGGCTTATCAAACCGTCTGGCTTGGTTCCTCCGTTAACTTTGATTCGTTCGAACTGATCCTGTCAGTGTTCAATTCCGAACGAATTTGTGAACTGCTGTTTTGTTCTCTCTCACTAATTTAGCAGCAATTTTCCTTTCTTTCTCACAGATCAACTTTTCTATCTCATCTACGTACGTTCCGCGTTGTATTACAAATTTTGTGCACTTGTGGTATCACAGTCAAATACGACTAATCCTACACGGTCGTTACGTTCGTTTACATCGGTACTAACACGCTTTTGTTCAAGCTTTATAAACCCGACCTCCACCGGCAGTTTCTGTACTTTGTCACAAACTGCAGTTCAGAAACTTCTGTCTGAACTTCCGTTATGGTTTCTGTTAATTCATTGTGCTCAGTTTGCAAATAATCTTCTTTCGCAGTTAGCCCATCTAATTCAGTTGCGGTTTTCTTTTCTTCATCTAACATTTTCGAAGAATTGCCGCTCGAATTCTTTATCAAGATTTGTAAATTTTTGATCGAATTTTTCATCAAGATTTGTAATTTTGTGATCGAGTTTTTCAAACATACCCTTCAGAAATCGCATCCTCCATTCTCGCTGCTCGTATCAGTTGCTGCAGTGTGCCCTAATGTCTGTGATGCTGTTCGCACGACATCGTACTACTTGAAATTTCCTGCTCTGAGAAGAAAGGCTGTCGGGTCTTGACTGTGGTGGTTATTTCGTCCACTGCATTGAAATATTACCTAACAAAATTCTCTCAGTCATGTTTTCCACCAAGTCCTTATCACGACTGCCATAATGGTGCCGTATCATACCTGTTGTTTGTATCTGCACATCAACACTATTTCTTGAATTTGGTTATTTAAAATATTTATTAATTTGCTCACTGTTGGTTCCATTTTAAGTGGCTAAACAAGTGTACACACGTACAAATGTTACTGTGAGTCGCATGTATTCTTTATGTACTGGAAAACTTTTAGTACAGCATTCGTGAGCATCGAGATGGCTCCTACTTTGTATGAGAATGTTCTGTGCAGCACAAAATTGCTAACATAGAATGCTATGTTCTACTGAAACTTACTACTAGAAAAATTACAAAGAGAAAGCTTATTCTCGCAGTTGGATCTAATTGCACAGCGTTTGACTGACTACAGGGTGATAAATATCAAGCCTTACCCTGAATGAAGGTGTCATTGATTTGTCATTTCACGTATTACTTATTATTTGTATTATAATTTTGGAAAAGCGTCGGTTCCTGTCTCTTTCTTCCTTCATAAACCTACTCGTTTCTCCTTATTTCTATTATTCTACTTCTCTTTTTAGCACGTAAAGAGAAAGAAAGTTTGAATGCATTACTACGTGAATACCTTTTACAAACGTGTATAAGTACGTGACTGTTGTTACAGACACTGCCCCTGTGAGGTCGTCACGACACTGCAGAGACTAAGTCCGAATCATTCACTTAAGGCTGCCAATAAAACCGACCGCATCTCAGTATTCTTTGACCAGACATATGCACGATTCGGCAACATTGCAGGATGCGAAAATGTATGGAGGAGGTGTTGTCTCCTGCTCGAGGTCTTACAGTGGTGTATGAGCTCGAGGCGTACAGCACTGGCATGGTAGCTCAGCGTGTTTGGCCAGAGGGCTGCATGCCCTCTGGGAAAAAAAAAGAACCGAGTGAGGTAATCAACGATGAATATGAAGTGCTCTTCTCATGTGAAGTCAAACCAGACCAAATGCCGAGAACAGAGCGACGAACAAAATGACGTAAAAGTAGTTAACGTCACGGAATGTAGACAAGAAGTTGCGAATTAGGGTTCACATGTTTCCTCATTTTTTAAATTACATATCTGCTGTCTGCTGTGTCCATCAGTCAGATGGAACCTCAGAGATAACGCTCTTCACTTTAACCTACCAGTAACAGTAAGAATTTCCAGAAAGTATTCCGCAAAACAGCTCGTGTCTGTGTCGAGATAGAATAGCATATGGTACAGAGTTTCTTCGACTACCGCATCCACCGGCTACCAGCCATTTAACCGTCGTGCGACATTTCCATTCGATGGGCAAGGTTCAGAACTTGTTTTAGAAATACTGCGCGCTCTAATTCCGAGCAAAAAAAAAAAAAAAAAAAAAAAAAAAAAACTAAACAGGTGAACATTGCTGCATATTTTCTTGTATGTAGCCAGCTCGCTCATTGAGCATTCTTATGGAATGTTGTTAGTGGTGATGTGTTATGATGCATTTATGTTAACTTCTTAGCAGAAATGAACAGAAGACATATACTCAAGCAAAGGGCAGTGTCAACATAATAGTTTTTACCTGGTGGTTCGAAGACGGTGTTGTCCCTATGAATTACTCCCAACATTTGTGTCCGTTGCAGCTCCTATTTGTTGCCAACAACTGAGACACCTTTTGGTCGCAGAATAAGAGATACGACTGACAAAACTGTATCGTGTGTTGCCACTACACAAGATAAGGCATTCTGCTGATGTCACAAACAAAACTCTCCATGAGTTTGTTTAGGAAGTCTTTCAAGTACCTATTCTCAAATATGTCTTTCCCACTCCTCATCTGACAACCGTCAAGAAAATTTCTTTCCAGACGAAAATGCAGTTCAAACATGGTTTTACAACATCCTTAACTCAGAACCAATAGGTTTCTCCAGGCATGGAATCTGTAAACTACCTGACTTTTGTCAAACTGTTTTAAATAACGTGAAAGAATATACGGGGTTTTCCAGGAGGAACAGTCAATATTCAGAGATGTGACGGGAACGATCATTCGAAACAAAAAGTCTAGTAAACATGGACTCTAAGATGCACATTAAGAGCTATGAGTATTTCTTCATCTTCGATACAAAACAAATCCTTTCAGCTACACAGTCTTTGGATTCCATATATTGGGACGTGACAGTATGGACAAAACTTCCTTCAAACATTCTGGTCACACCTATCTGTGTTCTCACAATGTGTTTTGTTATTTGAGCATCGAATAACTGATGATGGTCGATGTAGAGAAGGTAAAGTGGTACGTCTAGAAAGTAAGCACTATTTGTATTTCTTTCTGTGACACTGCTAATATTGCAGTTCAGTGCACGCACAGTAGTTACTTTGAGTCAAGGATAATGAAATGACATTATTTTGTGTCCTCGGTGCGTTGCTTATGCTGTAGAACGCTTCTTTAGATTAGATTAAATTAATACTTGTTCCATAGATCATGAATACGACACTTCGTAATGATGTGGAACGTGTCAGGTTAATAAAAGATGTCTGTACAAGATATTACATTACACAAAATATTGCATGACACTAATGTTTAAGTTGGTTTTTTTTCCCTCCCTTAATTTATATCTAAAAATTCAGCCAATGAGTAGAAGGAGTTGTCATCTAGAAATTCTTTTAATTTATTTTTAAATGTTGGTTGGCTATCTGTCAGGCTTTTGATGCTGTTTGGTAGGTGACCAAAGACTTTTGTGGCAGCATAATTTACCCCTTTCTGTGCCAAAGTCAGATTTAACCCTGCATAGTGAAGATCATCCTTTCTCCTGGTGTTATAGCTATGCACACTGCTGTTACTTTTGAACTGGGTTGGATTATTAACAACAAATTTCATAAGTGAATATATATACTGTGAGGATACTGTGAGGATCCCTAGATCCTTAGATAGATGTCTGCAGGATGACCGTGGGTGGGCACCAGCAATGATTCTGATTACACGTTTTTGAGCAATGAATACTTTTCTACTCAACGATGAATTACCCCAGAATATGATGCCATACGAAAGCAGTGAATGAAAGTAGGCACAGTAAGCTAATTTACTGAGATTCTTATCACTAAAATTTGCAATAACCCTAATAGCATATGTAGCTGAACTGAGACGTTTCAGCAGACCATCAATGTGTTTCTTCCAGTTTAACCTCTCATCAATGGACACACCTAAAAATTTTGAAAATTCTACCTTAGCTACAGACTTCTGTTCAAAGTCTATTTTTATTACTGGAGTTGTGCCATTTACTGTACAGAACTGTATATACTGTGTTTTATCAAAATTTAAAGAGAGTCCGTTTGCTGAGAACCACTTAATAATTTTGTGAAAATCATCATTTACAATTACATCACTTAGTTCTTGGTTTTTGGATGTTATTACAATACTTGTATCATCAGCAAAAAGAACTAACTTTGCATCTTCATCAATGTGTAATGGTAAGTCATTAATGTATATCAAGAACAGTAAAGGACCTAAGACCGAACCCTGTGGGACCCCGTACCTGATAGCCTCCCAGTTTGAGGAATCAGCTGTTGTTTTAACATTACATGAACGGCGAAGTTGATTGAAAAGGCACTACTTGTGAGATTAGATCTGTAATTCCTCTTCTGAGCGTGAATAACACTAAACCAGTCAATATCCATTGGCAGATTTGTGAGGTTTACACAGGAACGGATCCAAGGAGGAAGATGGAGGTCATTGGGGTCCTGACCCCCCCCCCCCCCCCCCCCAAAAAAAAAAAATACATTGCAGTAGAAGTATTCATATTTTTACATAATCTCTACGGACAAAAGATTGGTCACCGCAATGTGTCATGAGCATAAGGAAGCAGCGATCAGTGAAACATTTATGTTTCAAGCGGACATTGTACCTAAACAGGGGTAAATGTAAGGATATGACCGAATGGAAAAAAGGGACAATCGTGTTTGGCTGTGCCTATGGCCGCACAGTGAGTGAAATTGCTTGATTTGTTGGTGTTTCGCCTCGTACTATTTAACGTGTCTACAAGCAGTGGTGTAACACGCCTGGCCACGACAAGCGATGTCGGAATTGTGGTCGAAAAAAGATCTGAGCGAGTGGGACTGTATATGCGTTTAACGGCTTGTGTTCAAAATTGCTTCCAAACCCGTCAGTATTGCTGCAGGCAGTGAATGAACGGAGGTTCCTCCCAATCTGTTAGTGAGAGAACGTTGCGACTGGAACTGCATACAACGAACACTTGGAGTTGGTGACCTCACAAGAGGCCATTGCCCAAACAAGCACACAAAGTTGCATGTCTTCATTGGGCTAGAAATCAGTGAACGTGGACAGTAGTTGACTGTCGGAATGTAACATGGTCTGACAAATCACGTTTTTGGCTATATTCAAATAATGCACATCGCTGAGTGCTCTGAAGGCCAAATGAAGCATTTCATCCTGAATGTGTGCAAGGTTAGGTTCAAGGCAGAGGTGGATCTGTGGTATTTTGGGGGGTGTTTATCTTACCAATTGTGTCCACTCACTGAGGTGGCCTAACATAGAAAAGTATGTTTATTTAAACATTCTGAATGATCAGATGTTGCCGTTCGGTCAACATCTGCTCGATGAGTATGCCATTGGTATCCCTATTTTGCGTCCTGGTTAGCTAAGTTATACCTGGATCAATGTAATAAATTGATTCACATTTAGGTATGGAAAGGTGTGCTGTTGTCAGTTTATCATTACCCACATGACCACAGCAGCAGTAGCTGTTCAGTTCACTATTAAATTATTTAATATGTTTTCAGTTAGTGAAAAAGTGCTCATAGCTCCTTAAGATACGCTCTATAGAGCCCACGCTCACTGGATGTTGTTTTTCTTGTTCTGGTCCATACTACAACCTCCCAAAATGTGTAATACAAAGAGCATGGAGTAGAAGAGATTTGTTTCACAGTATCTAGGATGAAGAAATGATAATAGCTCTTAAGATGTGCATTTTAGAGCTCATGTTTACTTGATTTTTTGCTTCGAGTGATCTTTCCTGTCAAACCCCTTTTGGGGTACCTTGTAGAAGAATGTTGAAAATTAGGTAAAATACTAAATAATAACGAAGTTCGTTGCAGAATCGATGTGGAAAACGTGACAAGAAGAAGAAACAGGCTGCTAGGACATGTGTTAAGATATCAAGGAATAACTTCTGTGTTACTTGAGGGAGCTGTAAAGGGTAAAAACTGTAGGGACAGACAGAGTCTAGGTCATATCCGTCAAATAACTGAGGATTTACGTTGTAAGTGCCACTTGAGATGAAGAAATTGGCACTGGGCAGGAATTATTGCTGGTCCGCATGAAACCAGTGAGAAGATTGATGACAAAAAGGTGTACTGTCTTTCTCTTTTTTATCTTCCCTCACTTCCACCAGTTTGATGGTTCTACTTGTGGACTTATGATCCATGTTGGATTTGTTATTGACGACAGTTAACGTCAGCTTAGGAATGTCTGCTTTTACTTGGCTAGAATGTTAGCGGTCAGGGCATTAGCCCATCCACATGGCCAAGCCCTCGCAAAATACAGTGTGTTAATTATAGTGTGTAATCCATATAATTCCTTCCCATACTCGAAAATCTTTCATTTCAAGCAACGTTATTCTCTGAAAGGTAGTTATGAAATTGGAAAATGGAGGTAAGCCCAAAAGACAGAAAATTAGTCACTCCTCGAGAAATCATTAGGCCCTACATGCATCATGTAGTACTATGTAATTCTGCCCATGGACTGGATAGCCACCTGGATTTGGTGAGGAAGTGAGTCCACAAGGCTTTGCAGGTACATCGCATCCAGGTTAAGCCACTTGCTTAGTTTTTGATAGTGCAATTCCACCACACTGCGGGGATGTTGATGTCGGTGTTTTACCTGCTGTTCCAACATGCCCCAGAGATTTTCTATGGGCTTCAAGTCGGGTGATTTTGTAGGCCAGTCAAGATATAACAGGGTGGGGAAGCGTTTATAAAACCGGTCTACCTTGTTAACATCGAGTATAGATTTAAGTGTCAGGAAGTCGTTTCTGAAAGTATTTGTATGGAGTGTAGCCCTGTATGGAAGTGAAACATGGACGATAACCAGTTTGGACAAGAAGAGAATAAAAGCTTTCGAAATGTGGCGCTACAGAAGAATGCTGAAGATAGAGTGGGTAGATCACGTAACTAATGAGGAGGTATTGAATAGGATTGGGGAGAAGAGAAGTTTGTGGCAAAACTTGACTAGAAGAAGGGATCGGTTGGTAGGACATGTTTTGAGGCATCAAGGGATCACAAATTTAGCATTGGAGGGCAGCGTGGAGGGTAAAAATCGTAGAGGGAGACCAAGAGATCAATACACTAAGCAGATGCAGAAGGATGTAGGTTGCAGTAGGTACTGGGAGATGAAGAAGCTTGCACAGGATAGAGTAGCATGGAGAGCTGCATCAAACCAGTCTCAGGACTGAAGACAACAACAACAACAACAACCTTGCTTATTTTCATTCGGTTATGTCATATGGTCTTATAATCTGGGGTAACTCTTCCCATTCTAAAACGGTATATCTGTGGCTCATAAACAGGCAGTTCGGGAAATAAGTGGTGTAAGTTCGCGAACCTCTTATCAACCCCTGTTCACTGGTCTGGGTATTTTGACATTGCCCTCCCAATGTATATTCTTTACTGTCGTTCCTTGCTAACAATATCAGCTTATTCCCAAGAATTAGCAGCTTTCATTCAGTTAATACTCAGCAGAAATCCAATCTACATTTGGATCGCACTTCCTTAACTCTTCTGCAGAAAGGTGTGCAGTGTACAGCGTCATCCATTTTCAATAAAGTACCACAAGAATTCAAAAATATTAGCAGAAATTATGCTCTTTCAAATTGAAACTGAAGAGTTTCCTCATGGGTCACTCCTACTCTGTTGAGGAGTTCCTTGAAAAATTAAGCTGTTTCTTATGTTATATTGCTGATTGCGTTGTCTTAAACTCATGACTTGACTGTTTTTGGGTTCATAAACATTTTATTTTGTCTGTTGTTACTTTTATGTTGTAATTTCATGTAGTGACACGTTCCATGACCTTGGAGATTCGCTCCTCAATTTGGTCCTAACAGAACTAGACGTGGAAATAAAATAAAGGGTGAATCACCTAAAACTTGCACCGTAAATATTGCGGAAATGGAAAGCGCTATTGATGTGCGGTTTTCACAGGATGGGTTAGTATTCAGGAGCTCATATTTTTAGCCAGTAAACAGATTGTTATAATACCTAGAAAGCGTATTTTCTGTGCAAACACACACTTCTGTAAACGGAATTAATGCCGAGTGATATTAGCAGACTAAAATTAGGGTAAATTAGAATGTCAGTGGTTTTTGTTGCAGGATTCTAGTGCGAGTCGTTTACAAGATTTCGTATTTTGAAAAGTTCCTACGTTGACACTTGTACAATACACATGGTAGCACACACTAAAGAACAACACAAGTGCATGCACTAGTCATGTGGATTGGGTCAAGGAACGAGACTATTGACCACCATAGGTTGTGTTCAAAATGACGACCAGCAGCTGCAATACACGCTTCCAGTCGGGTACGGAATGACTGTTGCACATGTTTTAGCATTTCAGAGGTCATGTTGATGCAGGATGCAATAATACGTCATTGCATATCATCTGGTATAGTTGGCATGTCCTTGTAGATAACGTCTTTCAGCTTTCCCCATAGAAAAAAGTCTACAGACATCAAATTCCAGGAATGGGCCGCCCAATGTACAGGTCCTCTGTGTCCAGTTCAATGATTTGGAAACAATACATGAAGACATGCTGTAGTACCTCATGCTCTGTGCCCTGGACAACTTTAAAGTTGATACCACAGTTTCCTCCTAGTCTGCAGAGCAACGTCTTCTAGCCTCTATGGAAGATGGTCTGCTATGATGCAGCAATTCTTGTGTGCATTCAGTGTTCCATCTTTGAAGAAAGGACCTATGAGCTGACAGTTCACTGTCCCACACCACACATGTACCCTCCATGAGCGCTGATGTTCCACATGATGAAGCCAATGGGGATTGTCAACAGACCAATAGTGCATGTTTCAGCGGTTTACCTGGCCATGATTGGTAAATGTGGCTTCACCACTAAATGAGATACATGATACATCGGGTATGTAGGCCCATGTATGGAAGTTAACACGATTCTCATAATGATTTCCATGTACACTACTGGCCATTAAAATTGCTACACCAAGAAGAAATGCAGATGATAAACGGGTATTCATTGGACAAATATATTATACTAGAAATGACATGTGATTACATTTTCACGCAATTTGGGTTCAGAGATCCTGAGAAATCAGTACCCGGAACAACCACCTCTGTTCATAATAACGGCCTTGATACGCCTGGGCATTGAGTCCAACAGAGCTTGGATGGCGTGTACAGGTACAGCTGCACATGCAGCTTCAACACAATACCACAGTTCATCAAGAGTAGTGACTGGCGTATTATGACGAGCCAGTTGCTCGGCCACCATTGACCAGACGTTTTCAGTTGGTGAGAGATGTGGAGAATGTGCTGGCCAGGGCAGCAGTTGAACATTTTCAGTATCCAGAAAAGCCTGTACAGGACATGCACCACGCGGTCGTGCATTACCCTGCTGAAATGTAGGGTTTCGCAGGTATCAAATGAAGGGTAGAGCCACGGGTCGTAACACACCTGAAATGTAACGTCCACTGTTCAAAGTGCCGTCAATGCGAACAAGAGCTGACAGAAACGTGTAACCAATGGCACCCCATACCATCACGCCAGATGATACGCCAGTGTGGAGATGACGAAAACACGCTTCCAATGTGCGTTCACCGCGATGTCGCCAAAAACGGATGCAACCATCATGATGCTGTAAACAGAACCTGGATTCATCCGAAAAAATGACGTTTTGCCATTCGTGCACCCAGGTTCGTCGTTGAGTACACCATCGCAGGCGCTCCTGTCTGTGATGCAGCGTCAAGGGTAACCGCAGCGATGATCTCCGAGCTGATAGTCCATGCTGCTGCAAACGTCATCGAACTGTTCGTGCAGATGGTTGTTGTCTTGCAGATGGTTGTTGTCTGTTGACTCAGGGATCAAGACGTGGCTGCACGATCCGTTACAGCCATGCGGATGAAATGCCTGTCATCTCGGCTTTTAGTGACATGAGGCCATTGGGATCCAGCACTGCGTTCCATATTACCCTCCTGAACCCACCAATTCCATATTCTGCTAACAGTCATTGGATCTCGACCAACGCGAGCAGCAATGTTGCGATGTGATAAACCGCAGTCACGATAGGCTACGATCCGACCCTTATCAAAGTCGGAAACGTGATGGTACGCATTTCTTCTCCTTACAGGAGGCATCACAACAAGGTTTCGCCAGGCAACGCCAGTCAACTGCTGTTTGTGTATGAGAAATTGGTTGGAAACTTTCCTCATGTCAGCACATTGTAGGTGTCGCCACCGGCGCCAACCTTGTATGAATGCTCCGAAAAGCTAGTCGTTTGCATATCACAGCATCTTCTTACTGTCGATTAAATTTCGCGTCTGGAGCACGTCACCTTCGTGGTGTAGCAGTTTTAATGTCCGGTAGTGTAGCTCTTCATGAAGAGATATGTGATAAGGATGGAACCTATGTTGATGGAGAGTGAGTAGGTCATTTGCCTCACTCATGCCACTTCCTTGTGTAATTGTGGGGAACTAAAATGCAGATCAACTGCAACAGCAGCAAGAACATTAGTTTCCTCCTCTTGCTTCTCGCTTGTTTCCTTCTGCTACATTGTCTAAGTGTTACACTACCACTGTAACGTAAATAGCTGAAGAGTTTTATAAATAATGGCCATTGTCTATTGAAATATCTTGTCACATACACCATACAAAAACATGCTGATGAAGCCAATGGGGATTATCACCTGACCAATAGTGCATGTTTCAGTGGTTACCTGGCCATGATTGGTAAATGTGGCTTCATCACTAAACGAGATACAGTGGTGAAAGTATTTATTGCATCACCATGAATTACTTCGTCTTTATGTCTTTTGCAGCAGTTTGCCTCAGGTTATAGTAGTCCCATTGTTGCTAAACTTTGTTGTCATATTCTTGCCTTAATAATCTGACTTCTTCACGTATGTTTCCCAACAATACATAACTCTTTGTTGTTGTTTGATTTTACAATGAAACCAGTGTTTATACTGCCATTTTGAGTTGAGACTTTGCAGGTCAGTTGAATTAACGCCAGAAAAGAAAGCTGCTATACTTGCTTATTCGTCTGTTGATCTCAGCACCAGAGAGATAGCCTCTAAGACAGAATTTAATCAGTCTAGGATTTCAAGGTTACTGAAAACATACAGGGAAAAAGGAAATGTTGATCGTGAGAAAGGAAGAGGTCGGAAGAAGGGCGTCTACTGCCAGACAGGACAGGGTATTGAAAAGGCTTTCTCTCAACGATCGTCGCCTGTCATCAATTGAACTAAAGCGAGACTGGGAAGAAATGTGCGACATCTCAGTAACCAGTAGAACTGTAAGAGATAGACTACTGGAGGCTGGACTCTCAGCCTGTCGTCCTAGAAGGAAGCCTTTATTGACCAAGATAATGCGACAGCAGTGACTACAATGGGCAAAGGCACATGCTACATGGACACCAGAGATGTGGAACAAAGTTATCTTTTCAGACGAGTCCAAAGTTAATCAGCATGGCTTAGATGGAAAAGTGCCCGTACGTCAAAAAAAGGTGAAGAATTGTTGACATCATGCATAACACATACAGTCAAACACCCACAAGGACAGATGGTCTGGGGGTGCATTTCCAGTCACAGAGTAGGTCGTCTGGACTTCATCAATGACACTGTCAATGCAGATGCCTACATAAGCATCCTTGAATGGAAGCTTATGCCAACCATTAGAACCCAGTTTGGAGATGTTTCCAATTGTATTTTTCAGGATGACTCTGCCCCTTGCCATAGATCTTTGAAGGTGAGTCATATGACTAATATTTGTACTAAACATGAAGCAGATTACTTCCTTGGTTAATTATCACGTACGTCTACATTTCAGGTAAAAATCTTTCCTTCGACAAAATGGGGTTCGATTATCAGAGTGGTCTGGAAACAGCCCTGATCTCAATCCTATTGAGAACTGTTGGAAGGTTATGGGAAATGATATCACCAAAAAGAAGCCACGGAATAAATGGGAGCTGTTGGAGACCATTGTGCATGTGTGGTTTCATGAACTGAGTGAGTATATTAAAAAGTTAATTCTTTCAATGCCTTTACGATGTCAAGCAGTGATTAAGGCACATGGTGGAGCAACAAAGTATTAAATGCAACAGTGTGTTCATATGAGGCAATACAAACACTAAAATCCATCAGTGTTATGTTACAACAGTAATATGCAGGGTATTTTTCAATATTAGTATTCATATTTCAGAATAGCAAACAGAATAGCTGGCACATCCACTTACATTCATTTTTCAAGAAAGTGTTAAATTATAAAAAACAAACATTTTATAGAAACAAAACTTAAGAATAAAAACGAATTGACAAAAATTGTTGTGTATATTCATTTCTGATAGAAATCAAGAGAAATCAGGCAAATTTAGCCCAGTTATTCAATGGTTGTAACAAAAATTGTTAATTGTAACAGGTAATGCAATAAACATTTCCACCACTGCACATGATACATTTGGTGTATCCTATCTTAAGGCCCTTGTATGGAAGTTAACTTGATTCTCATAATGATTTCCATACAGCTCTTGATGAAGAGATATGTGGTAAGGATGGAACCTATGTCGATGGAGAATCTAGGACTCTTGCCTGATTCATGCCACTTCCTTGTGCAAACTAACATGGAGATCAACTGCAACAGAAGCAAGAACATTAATTTCCTCCTCTTCTTTCTCACTTGTTTCCTTCTGCTACGTTGTCTAAGTGTTACTCTACCACTGTAATGTAACTAGTTGAAGAGTTTGATAAATAATGGGCAATGTCTATTGGAATATTTGTCACATACACCATACAAATACATACTGCATTCTTCCTATATTCTTCGTACACCATGAGCATGTCAGCTTTTTCTGTATTGGTAAATCACATTGACTGCTCATGACCTGCTGCTTGGACTGTACAACACTAATTATCTAGCAAGTTGCAATGCACTCAATCAACTACAAGTACAGTGTAAGAAAATATAACAACATCGTAACTAGTAACTACTCCAGATGAATGGCACAAACATGTGTCGGTGTGGAAACTTTTCACAATACAATATCTGGTAAGTGACTTGCACTAGACTCCTGCAACAAACACCACTGCAATTCTTATTTGCTCTACTTTCGGTTTGTTAATGTCAACAGGCATTGTCCCATCTAAAATAGAGTGTATGCTTACACAAAAATACACTAAGTATTATTACAATCTGTTTATTGACTAGCAATATGAGAGCCTGACTACCAATCCATTCTGTGAAAACTGCATATCAATAGCACTCACTTCAACATTTGTGGTGCACATTTTAAGTGATTCACCCTGTGTGTGTGTGTGTGTGTGTGTGTGTGTGTGTGTGTGTGTGTGTGTCACCATGCAGAGAGCATTAACATACCACCCAGAAGAGAAAAGTAAGTTTTTCCTCAGTATTCATACACATGTGTGTATGGAGAAGACATCACTCCATGATGTACATGCCTTTTCCAAAACATACAATTATTTTTTAAAAAGTATTTGTAAGGTCTCAAGTAATGCTTGGTATGAAAAAGTCTATATTGATATGAAGATTGTTCTATGGCATGGACAGAGTAAGGTTTCACAGAATGCGCAGTAAATTGACCAGGAAGAAATTGAGCAGAACAAGTATGATATTGAAGTTGTATCTGCACAACTGGCCTTGGATAACTTCATGCACATGCATCCTGCTTTTGATTCATTATAGATCATGGCATTGTTCATACTGGGTGAGGAATATTTTAAATTTTTACTCGACCTGCTACTTCCACTCATTGTTTTTTTATCCTGTTTGCCTTGTACATTTCCACACACATCACTTACTCTTACTGGTAGGTTATGTAAAGTGCACAAAATTTATCAATAATGTAACAGCAACTAATTACTGATTTTTGTTTTTAGCCTTAAGAGAGCTTACAGTACCATAAACTGGACCAATTTTGTCCTACTTTAGCTGGTTTTTCGAGATTATAGTTTATTATGTCTGTTGGAACTACTTATTTCTGAGATAGCAAATAATATATCGAACATGATGAACTTGGATATTTATTTGATGCACAGTTACACACACAACTTACTGGGAAGAATGGATATGTACAATAACAATACAAAGATACTGGACTGCAAAGAAACTGCACACAGCAAAAAGTTGTAGAGCCAAAGAAAATAAATCACTGAGATTCTAAGAAAAATATAACAAATGCATTTGTCCTCCTTTTACACATTTTCAACACTCCCACTTAAAGAGGACTCAAGTTTATTATTAAGTGTTTAGATGTTTCTCATATATATCCTGCATGCTCTGGATGTTGAGCATATTCATCTGCATCTGAAGTGTCACCTTTGGTAATGGCTTGGTTAGTAAATCAGCCTGTTGGTCCTTGGATGAACATGCTCTAGTACAAACTCATTCTCCTTGTACTTATTGTGCACAAAGTGATAATGTACATCAATATGCTTACTTCTTTGATGAAACTCTGGGTTTTTAATAAGTTTCACTGCACTTAAATTGTCAATGTTCAAAGTTGTTTTTATTTTGCTGAACAAAGCCAACTCATTGAGCAAACTTCTCACCCAATTTCTCTCACTATCTGACTGGCTGAAATGTAGCCAGCCTCAGTTGTAGAAAGTTCTACTACTCTCTGCTTTGTTGAGGCCCAAGTAATAGTGGATTCAATGAGCCTTAACAACATACCAGTTGTGGATCTCCTAGTTTCCTCATCACCAGCATAGTTTGCGACACTGTAGGCATGAAGGTGATTCTCCTGCCTTGAGGGAAAATAAAGTCCATAGTGCCTTTAACATGTTTCAGGATCCTTTTCACAGCACTCCAATGTATTTTCATTGGTTTCTCGAGATGCTGACTGGCACTGTTGACTGTGAAAGTGATGTCTGGGTGTGTTCCTATTGACAAATACGTCAGACTACCCACAGCTTGCCTATATGGAACATTGGACATGTCCTTCTCTCCCTTTTATGCAGGCCAGCACACATCTGATGATGATGGTTTGCAGGTACTGTTACAGGGTTAGCATCCTCCATCCTCAAGCAGCATAAAACCTTCATGGCATAAGCCCCTTGATGCAGAAAAATAGAGCCATCTGCTAATTGTTCTACCTGCAGGCCCAAGTACGTATCCAATTTTCTGAATGTGATGTCAAATTCTCTTTGTAGTTCACTAAGAAAAAGGTTAATGGTAGAAGGATCTTCAGCAGCTATCAGACCATCATGTACATGTTCTGTCCAGATTAATGGATTTTTTGTGTCCTGATTGGTGAATAAACATGGATCTTCATTTGTTGGCTGAAGTCCAAGCTTGCATAAAACTGTTGTGAAATGTTAATTCCAGTACCAGGAAACTTGTTTTAGGCCATACAAGCTTCAGTTTAGCTTACACACATGGTCAGTCCCATCTTTGAAACCTTCTGGTTGGTTCATATAAATGTTCTCTGCTAAATTTCCATAAAGAAAAGCAGTTTGGACATCAAATTGTTCAAGACATATGTTTCTGGATGCTGCAATGGATAATACTATACAGATTGAGTCAGATCTAGTCACTGGACTGTAAGTTTCCAGATACTCTATACCTGCAACTTGCTTGAAACCTCTAGCCACAAGTCTAGCCTTGAAATATGGAGCATCATCACTATTAGAATACTTGACTTTGTACACCCAACGTTTATCAATGACTTGGTTATGTGCAGGTGGATCCACTAATGTCCAGGTTTGGTTAGCTTTCAAGGAATTAATTTCATCATTCATAGCATCTTTCCACTTTTCCGCCTCATTACGTGTAGCTGCTTCATCATATGTTTCTGGTTCACCAATACCTAAAATGGATACATGATTCTCATATCTTGCTGGCAATCTTAATGATCTGCGACCTCTTAATCGATATTTCCTATCAGACTGAACAGCTTCATCAGCCACTGCTTCTCATTCATTGATAGCATCAGAATGTGCATCATTGTCTCTTTCTTCACATGCTTCTGTAGAATCATGCACCACAGGAATAGTTTGAAGGTTGGCTTCTACAAATGATAAACAATTTTCAGGTAAGAAAAAGTTCACTGTTCTTGCTGTTGATGTTTCACGTTTGCTGCAGTTGTCCTTAAACAGTTTCCCTGTAAAAGTAATGTCTCTGTAGACTTTTACTTGTCGCAGGTCTGGAAACCACATATGATAAACTTTCGTGTTTTGGTCATAGCCAACAAAATACCCCTTTTTAGCCTTAGCATCCCATTTTTGCCTCTTCTCTTTAGGAAGATGGACATAAAGTTCTTCACCAAAAGTTCTGAGGATTTTTAAGCTTGGTTCCTTCCCTAGCCACAGCTCACATGGCACAACTCCCCTTTCTTTACTTGTTCCAGTCCAGTTGAGTGTGAATACTGCATAATTCACAGCTTCTGCCCACATTTCAGTTGGCAGTCCACCTGCATGCATACATGTCCTGGCTAACTCAACAACAGTTCTGTTTTCCCTTTCAATGATTCCATTCTGTTGTGGACTGTTTGGCACTGTTTTCTGATGGAAGATACCATGCTGGTTAATGAAACTGGCAACCACTTCATTACAAAATTCTGATCCCTTATCTGTTCTTAATGTCTTTATATCTCTGCATAAATGTTTCTCACTCACTTTAAGGAAATTTTCCAAACATTCAGCTGTATCCAATTTATTCTTGATATAGCACACCATTGTCCAGTGACTACAGTCACCTTTCAACATCAAGAAATATTTTGAACCACCCAAAGAGACTTCTTGCATTTTACCACACAAATCTGTATGTACAAGCTCACCTATTTCTTTTGATTTTGTATCACTGGATGGAAATGGCAGTTTGCACATTTTACTAATAGTTCAGTCTTGACACTGAAACTTCTGACCTTGGAAATTTATGTTAGCACTTGATAAAACTTACTTAACTTGCATGATATTCTGATGTTCCATCCTCTTGTGCCACAGAAAAAGAGGTTTAACACTGCAACATTTGCACAATACGATTTGTAACAACCCTAAATTTCATTTTAAACAGCTTGTCATGTCTCTCTCTCAATGCAACAACACTTTTATTTCTTAAAAATTTACACATTCTATTGTCAGACTGATATGTTGTACCTTTATCGAGGGCAGCACCCAAAGAGAGCAGATTGTAGGTCAATGTTGGAACATAAAAAACCTTGCTAATGTGCTTCTCCTTCCATTCCTTTCCATTGTAAGCCAGATTAATGTTTCCAGATCCAAGAGCAGGAATTTATTTTCCATCACCAATACGAACAGGTCTTGCCTCTGGAAATTCTTCATAGGTGGTGAACCAAGAATGTTGATTTAACATGTGGTCAGTTGCTCCTGAATCCATTTACCATGCTTCTCCAGTTGTATCTGAATCACTTGCACTAAACATTACTTCTCCAATGAGAGCTTCTCCATTGGGTAAAGACTGGTTTGCAATTGTGTCCTTTCGCTTTTTGCTGTCAAGGATCCAGTGTCCTGGCTTATGACAACAGTGACACAGTCCTGATTTTCCAAAATGGCTGTGTTTTTTACCACCTTTTTTATGAGAGCTGTTGCTTGCTGCATTTGTTGCACTTTCACCTTGATCACTTACATTTATTCTATTTTCCTCAATGGCAAGTCTGGAGATCAGATTACTAGGTGTTCGTTCACTTGCCTGCACAGATTCCCATGCACTCACAAAATATTTGTGTGCCACTGGTAAAGTCTTCAAAATTTTTGTAACAACCATTTGCTCTGGTATTTTCTCACCAATAACCTGCAAGCGATGTGCAAGATCTTCAGTTCTAGCAATATGAGTCACTATGTCATCTGTTAGTTTCTTTTGCAAACTATACCACTGTTGCAGAGGCATGTACACACTGGTTCCAGATTTTTGTTCGTAAATAGACACTAGCTTGTCCCACATTTATTTCGATGTATTGCGGTTCATAATATGCAGCATTGGTTTTTTTTTTTTTTTTCCCAGCTGACATGGTAATAATTCGTTGAGCTGCTGTGTCACACTTCATCAAGGCTGCAACCAACTTGTTGTATGCAGCATTATTGGATGTTTCTTCAGGCAAATTGTACGAACCATTGACAACAGTCCAAGCATTGTGTGATTTCAACACTATGCACACTTGAAATTTCCAGACAATCTAATGTCTGACACCTCTGAACTTGTTTACGTGAATGATTTCACTTTCCATCTTGAGGTTAAGTTATTTTTCTTTTCGCTTGTGGCCAGAAAACTAACCTCACATGGCACGATCATATTTAAATTATTATTTTGCATCTGATACTAACTTTTTACATAATATTATCTGTCTTGCGTTCCTTGGCCTATAAACTGTAGGAACTACTTATTTCTGACATAACAAATAATACATTGAATGTGATGAAATTGGATGTTTATTTGATGCACAGTTACACACACAACTTACTGGGAAGGATGGATATGTACAATAACAATACAAAGATACTGGTCTGCAAAGAAAATGCACACAACAGAAAGTTGTGAGAATGAAATAAAATAAATCACTGAGATTCTAACATAAATATAACAAATAAATTTGTCCTTCTTTTACACATTTTCAATGATGTCCTCCAGTTTACCTTCAAAAAACCCAAAAATATTCTGGGATAAAATTAATAGTTTTCTGACTACATTTTGATACAAGGATGCATAATTTGGCATTATTGTTTGGAAAAAAGCTTGTTTTCCTAAATGGGCTAATGTTACTCCATTATGGAATATTTTTGATGAGTTGGGCAATATTGTACATAAATTATGAAGAAATAATGTTAATATAGGTTCTGTAAGATAGAGTAAGGCAGAAAAAAAGCAGATAAAATTATGTACTGGCACTATGCTGAATATTTTATTGAATGGAAATGTTATACATGGCAGTGTAACACTAACAGGGCAACTGTATTTATGGGATCAGAATAGAATGAAGTTTGCCAATTCCAAACCAGAGTGCCATCCTGTCATAATTAGTATGGGCTCATTTATTCTCATTTTTTGCATGAAAAATCATGTGTCATTATGTCTTCTTTCCCTTCTGCAGACCACTTCCAAAACTTGACTGTTTTCTCCATGCACACCATTCTAACATTCTTGGTTCCATCTTCTGTGATGAAACCAACAATTTTGCCTGGATAGAGTTGTCTGTTGTAGCTGATTCAGTATAGTCCTTTTCTTTCAGGCCTTTTTTTCATGATTTATTCTCTTTTGAGTAGAGTTCTCATTAGTGTCACAGTCCTCCTTCCCACACTCCAGGTCATCACTTGTAGAATCATCAAATCTGAAGTCAGACTCCTCATTGTGGGAGCTGATACATCTGTAAACTTTTCTCTTCTTCTCATTTACAGGTGAGTCAAGCACCTGCACTTCCAAGTCTGCAGGGAAGACTCCTTTTCCAGTTCAACATTTACCTGTTTCCTTTTCTTTCTTACAAGCTACAAGCAGTGTAGCCTCTGCTCTCTTACTAATTCCCATTTCAGGTAATGCTTCATTGACATTTTCAACATTCACAGACCTTTCAGCACCAGGCAGCCTTTTCAAAACTACATCTGCATAAAGAGGATATATGCCACAACCTGTAAAACCTGAAACCATGTTTTCTTCTTTGCCTTGAAGAGATTCTATCAGAAACGTCTTGAGCTATATTTGAAACAAATCCTTATGCAGTCTTTAATTTGTTGTTTTGCACCATGAGTTAGTGTATTTAATTGGAATTGGGGCAACTTTGGCCCTTGAGAAAGTTGTCCTAGATAACCTTTATAGCAACACAAAGTGTAATTTCCAAATGTTTTAAGGAAGTACACAGATATTAAGCTTTATTAAAGGGGTAATGTTATTTTATATTAAACAAGTAAAAACACTGGCACTTAATTGAATTTTATGGGGAAATTAAGACCCAAAGACAAGAAAGTTTTCATGTTACTTTACCATGACCAAAGAGGGAAATCCCTTGTAATAATGCTTCCAACATAAAAACAGAGTTGGAAACGAATGTGACCAATTTAAACTGAGATTATACATGGTAACAAAGAGTATGCCATTGTGAAGCCCCTGTACAAAAAGGGCGATAAAGCTGAACTAACTAACTATCGGCCTATCTCTTTGCTGACAGCTTTCTCCAAAATTCTAGAAAAGCTAGTACATGTAAGAATTACTGATCATCTCATGAAGAATGGAGTTCTCAGCAAGAGCCAATTTGGCTTTCAAAAGGGCCATTTGACAGAAGATGCAGTCTATGCACTTGCAAATGAAGTCCTAGAAACCCTTAATGAAAAAATGCTAGCACTTGGTGTCTTCTGTGATTTATCCAAAGCATTTGACTGTGTTGATCACCAGATTCTCTTGCAAAAAGCAAAATTAGTAGAAATAAGTGGTGTTGCAGGCAATTGACTACAGTCATACCTCCAAGACAGAAAACAAAAACTTGTCTTGAATAGCTCGTGTGGAGTATGTGACGTTTCCTCACATTCTGAACGGAGTTCCATTACATGTGGAGTGCCTCAGGGCTCAATTCTTGGCCCACTGTTATTCCTGATTTTTATAAATGATCTACCATCATGTACAAGCATGCCATGTAAATTTACATTATTTGCTGATGATACCACAATTTTTATGAGCAGTAGAGCAGACAGTAATCTTGAGGAACTCATTAATCCATTAATCACATACTCTCAGATGTGGTTAATTGGTTCAAGGTAAATGGTCTCTCATTAAATTCCAATAAGGCCAGCTTTATTCAGTTCTGTACAAAAACAAAAAAGAGACATGTGGTAATTAGCCAATAGAAAGAATGGAAACAACAAAATTTCTTGGAGTGTATATTGACAAGAAAATGAACTGATCTTCACATGTTTTAGATCTCTGTAAGAGGTTCAGTTCTGCTACATATGCTTTACGGGTTGTACTACATGTGTTGAACCTAACACTGCAAAAGTGGCATACTATGGCTATTTTCACTCACTCATGGAATACAGCATTATTTTTTGGGGCAACCAGCCATTAGCAAGGAAAGTGTTCATTGCACAGAAGCAAGCTTTAAGAATTGCGCACAAGAGACTTGTGTAGAAACAGCTTTCAAAAACTTAAAATATACACAACTACATGCCAATATATTTTTTCTCTCATGTGTTTTGTTTATAAACATATAGAGATATTTCAACCAAACAGTAATTATCATGAGCATAACACATGGAGGAAGAATGACATACACGGCAAGCATAGAAATTTGAGCTTGGTGCAAAAGGGTGTCCACTACACTGGAACAAAAGTCTTCAATGCTCTTCCTTCTGAAATAAAGACAGAGATTCATAACAAGAGTAAGTTTAAGAAAGCACTAAAAATATTTCTGCTAGAAAAAGATTTTTACAGTCTAGATGAATTTTTAACTAAATAAATTGTAAAATTTTAATATTATATAACACGTGTTGACATAATGCCACTAAGAATGTTATTTAACTTGAGCTCTGTATCTTTGTGTGCTCTGTATCAGTTTTCTTAGTGCTTTAATGTATTTTATTTTTACTGTATTGCTGCTCAAAGATTTCACTGTATAAATTTTTATATAATTATGTACTCAAATGTCTGTATATGCTATAAGATTATCATATTGTATTTGTTAAAACTGACTCGTTCCATGTCCTTGTGAACCCAACACAGTTGGACCTATGGAACATGAAATAAATCAAATCAATTCAAATAAAATCAAGTACAGAACGCTTGGATTTCCAATATCTTTGGCAGAATTTCTGGTGGAACATTACTTACCTTTTTCCAGTATGTGGAACAAAGCTTCATTTACGGTAGTGGCGTGACACTTTTTTGTTTCAAGTTTCTTCTATTTCACATGCTATAAAAATTTGTTTCTGAATAGAAGCAGTGATATAATAAGAATACCTATAGGTTTTTAGTAATATGTGAGAGTGATGAAACAATTTTTATCTTATGTGGAAGATGGTTGTAAATTTTTATGACACTATTTGTTGTGGAAATCTTAAAAGCTGATGACTTTACTGACTGGATATATATCTTTTCTTCTTGCTTTATATCATTTTCGTGAATTTCAAAATTTTTATGTTTGTCTTATTATTTATTTCTAAAATAGTTATAAGATATAAGATCTAGTAATGGTAGGTTTAATGATTTTTCTTTTTGCTTTATATCATTTCCGTGAATTTCAAAATTTTTATGTTTGTCTTTTTAATTATTTCTAAAATAGTTATAAAATATAAGATCTAGTAATGGTAGGTTTAGTGATTTTTTTAAAGAGGTGCTGGCAATAAATCTATTTGTTGAGCATGTTGCTCTTTTCTTAAAGTTCTTTTCTGGATTAAGTTGATGACTGAACTTGACGTATTACCCCAGAGTATAATTTATGCTGAATGATGCTATGGAACTGTGCAAAGTAGACAATTATGATAGTATGAAAACTTGTTGTAACAGAAAGTAAACCAAGACTGTAACATTTCTTATTTGGTGATGCTTGGATTTTGCATATATGTGTGTGTCATCTGAAGACATTTCGAAGAAATATAACTAAGAATTTTGTTTTTTTGGGGTGGGAGGGAGGGGGTGGGTGTAATCTGTTGGGATGTATTGTCACAATGGTGTTGCAAGCATCATATTTTTTGATTTGATTTGATTTTTATCTATTCCTGTAATCTTGCTGTGTTATTATATGTAAATACAGGGCAAGTTAAAAAAACATTTAAGTTACATAAATGTATAAATATATACATTGTAGTATTTGGCTTTATAAAATACAAATAAGTTACATACTTGCATAAATATACCAGTACGCATTTTTAGGTATTCATTTATGTAAGGCACACACTGTTTGTTGATAGTTTTTTCTCTTATAATATATTTCTGTGTAAAGCTATCAGATACAGATCACAATGTGATACATGTATACTCTAATTACAGTATGCTATCATATTTGTAAATAACGCATAGAAAAGAACCAACCGCTACATTCATCAAATGAACAAAGTCAGGTGAAAGATTTTGACTAGCACTCACAAATTGCTCCACAAAATAACAAAAGCGTTTCTTTAGCACAAATATTTGGCTGTTTATTCTTGAATATGTGAGTATTTCTGAGGGTGTGCTTAGGCAGGAACCTAAGAGCACAGCTGAATTGCTGCAAGCAAAACTTCCATAAAACTTGATGTGATTGCGAAACTCAATAGCATTCGACAAAAGTGCTAGACATGTGCACATCATTTAGGCATCGCTTCCCAGAAAGATTCAGGTGAAACTAGCTCCTTCCACGCCTATATCTACATCCATACTCAGCAAACCACTATGAAGTATATGGCAGAGTAAATTTCCATGTGTACCAGTCATTAGCACTTTCTCCTTTTCCTTTCATGTATGGGGTGTGGGAAGAATGATTGCTCAAATCCCTCTGCACACACTGTAATTAGTCTAATCTTGTCTTCACAATTTTTAAGGGAGCAATAAATAGGGGGTTGTATAGCCATCCTAGATTCATCACTTGTAATTTGTTCTAGATACTTTCCAAGTACGAGAGGCATTCAATATGTGAGGCATTCCTTTTTTTCTGAAAGCTGGTTGGTTTTGTTCAGAATTTCAATACATCTTATTACTCCCCACTCTTTTGGCTACAAAATCCTATTTTTTAACTTAATCTCCATTCAATGTGACTGCCTTACACTACCTTACTGGGAGGGTCTGTATGCTCATGTTGTACCACTCTATGGATTGATGACAGAGCCAACACATCTTGCAACATCAATAACCTCCCCATCATGCATGTACTGCTTTTCAGGGAGTGCATCCTTCACTGGGCCACACATATGCACTTCATGGTCTTCTTCTGCTAAGTAATAATAATAATAATAATAATAATGTTAACCTTACAGTCTTGGAAATGATCATTTTTTGTACAATTATATCAATATCATGTCATTCCAAGGATGAATATATGCATCAAGTAGCACACTGTATATCATTCAACCCAGGAGGCACATACATTTGTGTACCACAAGTGGTGGACGAGTGTGTCAGCACTACCAGCAAGGTGTTCAATTGTGACTCATTGATCACCTCTAGTGAGAGTGTTCGCACATTCCAACACTATAGCAGTTTCAGCTGTGTGCATCTGACCAGCATGCAGGAGATCAGACAGCTTTGTGTGACCTTGTTGGAGTGATGACCCATGCTTCACCCAATGACTCACTGTGCTTTTGTTCACTGCCAGGTCTCTGTAGACATTCTGCAAGCACCAAGAAATATCTAGTTTTCCTCCAAAAGAAGTCCAGTGACCGCTCTCTGCTTGGAATGCACCTCTGTTACAGAAGCCATTTTGAAGGCTACACATAGTGTCATCATCTATCCAAACTATAGGAGCTGAAGCAGGAATATTCCATAGTGTTCCAAAACAAATTCCACTTTTTTTTCAACTGAAATTGGCCAAGGAAAAAAAAATGTATCACTTTACTTATTGAACACTCCTCATAGGTTTTTTTGGGGTAGTTTGTACCTATCTTCAAGCATCTGCCAGTTCAGTTCTTTTAGTATCTTTGAGACATTCTCCCATAGGTTGAAGAAACCTGTGCTCTTCATTTTATTCATTTATTTTGGACAATTTGTTGTTTTGTGTAAACCAAATTGTAGAAATGGCTTCAAAATCAGGAGAATGCACGTTTATTTTAGAATTATTGGAGATATGTCCAGCCTTCTGGCGTGTAAAATCAAATCAGTACAGTAACTGTCAGAATAAAACTGAGAAATACAATCAGTTGTTGTCGAAATATAAGAAAATGTACCTGGAAGCAGTTAAGCTTCAGTTAGAAAAGAAATTAAATTCATTGTAGATGAAACATAGGAAGAAAACTGAAAAGAATATAAAAAAATATGAACTTGAGCAGACAAGCTACTGGCGCCAACACTTCAGTGCTCTGATGCTGTGAAGTTTTTGCCAGCAAGAAATCCATTTTGATTCAAATATAGCCACAATTTCCACTTTAAATACTTATATACTGGTATTCCTTTATTTATCTATCTATAATGTTTAAAGCATTCTTTCATATGTGTGCACATTTCCATCATGATTAAGCTCCTAGATTGTGATGCCATATTAGGTCTTAATATGAGTTTCCTGTAGCCAAATGATGTAAGGTACATGACAAGTGTTGATGTGCAGGAATAACCTCTCATAAAATGAGTGCCCTCCTTGTTTAACTTTAGGTGTAACCATTAGCAAACATACATCAAATGTATGAGCGTCCATCCTCAGAAAATTTCAGATAATCATTGGCTCACTTATCCTCAAGTCAGTGGTAAATTTGCATGGATTCATCTTCCTCTCTTCTGATACCACTTTTTCTTTTCTTTCCATGAGCACAGTACCTGTCGAAGGGCCAAATAACAGCTGACGTTCACATCTAAAATGTCTGGCTTGAAGTTTGCACAATATTGCTTTGCTCTCTGGAGTCAGAAGGCAACATATTGTATAATATTACTTCACAGTTTCATTGGCAGTCTAGGAGCAGCTTTAGCTGTGGCATGCTTCTCCAAGATATCCAACTGTTCAGCAACTGGTGAAATTTGCAGATGTTTCATACTGTAGCATCTGTTATTAATGTCCATTCACAATGTCATGAAGAACACTTTAAACACTGGCATTATTGAGGACTTCATATCATTTTTGAAGGAATATTAGTCTTGTCGCTTGATAAATTTCTGCAGGTATTGCATTTCCATACAATCATAGGTTTTTTTGTCCACTTTCAATGACAGATCCACATTTCCACATCAAAAGTGAAATTTTGTTTCTCACTCAACTCAGGTCATGCTGCTTTTTGAAATTTTCCTGCACTTTCCACAAACATAAGTACTAAAACTTTTGATTTCATGAATTCAGAAATCTTTAGAACAGTGCACAAGTTGTATTTGCTACTTTTTCATACTGACTGCTGTGTTATTGGAATTCATCATTTCTATATCTTATAGCACAAACCTTGTTTTAAAAAAAGTGTAATAATTTTATCTTTGATTTTCATTTTGTTGTAGTTTAAGTCTAATTCGTCTTTGTGGCACTTCTTCCAAAACCATATAGTCTTTTTTTTATTTTTAGGATTGAAATTTACATGTGAGCACATGAGTAATGACATTCAGTTTTATATATGAAACTCACTATATCATTTACAGCCCGCTCTCTGCAATAGCATGTAGCTTCCAAATTCACAGTTTCCTTTGACTTGCAAAACAGAGTGCTGAGTGTTTATAATTAAAGTGCACATACACAAAGTGTTTCCATGTGGGCTGTAATTATCATATGGCAGCATACTTGGTAGATATGCTAGTGTATTAATGCAGAGCTGATTTGTACTGAAAAAAAAAATTACTTTCAGTTTTGGCAAATGTGTTGCTGTGAATGCAAGAAAATTGTATAGAGATATTTTCATATGACATGGGTTAGGAACATGACAAAGACAGTAAAGGTCAAACAAGTGAGAAAGGCAGAATGTTGATTTTTATTATTAAGTATCGCGTACATAATTCAAGTTACCTTCCATTCGGAAAGTGGATGCACTCAGCGACTGTATGTGACATAAATTATAGAGTGCAGCAATGAGTCATCCTTTTTAGATTTGATTATGCAAATCCAAATTTCAGCTAGTAGCTAGCCATTCTCAATGCATGTAAGTCCCTGTTGTTCGGGCATCAGTTACAGTTCTTTGAATACCCAAAATCCCCACTTCATCGCTACCTCGGAGATGCTGTTACCTATCACTCTTTTGTTGAGTATAACATCATGTTCAAACTCACTTATATCTTGATAACCTGTTATTGTAGCAGCATTAATCAATCTAACAACAGTGCCAGACGTTAGTTGTCCTCTATAGGCATTGCCAACTGCAGTGCCATCTTCTGCCTGTTTACATGTCTCTGAATTTGAATATGCATGCCTATACCAGTTTCTTTAGTGCTTCAATGTGCAACTTCATGAAAATAACCATAAAATAACTGACTACATAGTAGTGGCTAGTACATTTAACAATTACATTTCAGCCATGCATTCTGAAGCAGCTTGTCACGGTCAGTGCGGCTCCCCCCGTCAGAGGTTCGAGTCCTCCCTTGGGCATGGGTGTGTGTGTTGTCTTTAACATAAGTTAGTTTAAGTTAAATTAAGTAGTGCATAAGCTTAGGGACTGATGATCTCAGCGGTTTGGTCCCATAAGACATTACCACAAATACCCAAATTTACATTTGAAATATAGCATAACATCTGACTATCAAACATCATAACTCACAACCAGACAGCAATATACTACATTCAGATTCAAAAATTTATACAGGAACTCTCTTCATGACTTCTGCAACATCTGAGGATTTATCTGTGATTGTAGAAAGATTACCCAATAAATATTCAGTAGGTGCTGATGAAATACCAGATACTGTCATTAAAGCTAGTGTAATATATGTCATAGAACCATTAACAGATATTTTCAATTCATCTTTCATGAGTGGTATATTCTCAACAAAAAAAGAAAAACAGAAAATGACAAAAGTAAAACCACTGTATGTGAAAGTAGACAAATGTGAGACTGCAAACTATAGGCTTGTATCATTATTGTCAGGCTTTGACAAAATTCTTGGGAAACTGTTTCTTAGGAGACTAACAGGCTTCCTAAACAAAGAAATGATAATAAGAGATTCACAACATGGATTTAGAACTGGCTGATCAACATAGTCAGCTATTTTTACCTTCATAGATGTAATTCTAAGTACAGTAGGTAATACACAACATGTTTCTCCCATATACCTCAACTTGAGTAAAGTTTTTGGTGTAACTGGTCATGACATTCCATTTCAGAAGCAAAGTAATTGTGGAATAAGAGCCTTACCAAACAAGTCAGTCCACTCTTACCTCCATGATCATCAACAGACCACTCAAATAAAATATAAAAATATGAAAACAAATAACATTTCTAATTTGTATAATAACTCGCGAAAAAACAATCCATATGAAGTTCCTCAAGGATCAATTCTTGGGTCCACTCTTTTCATTCTCCGTGTTATTGACCTATCAGAAAAATCAACTAAAGGAACAACAGTACTTTCTGCAGATGACACAAATACCCTAATTAAATTATGCAATAAAAACAGCCTACAAAAGCAGCTGCAGATGTAATACAAAATTTAGCACATTGGCTCAGAAAAAGAAGCTGATAATAAATTCTGCAAAAGCAATGACAGTCCATTTCCATACATCACAGGGACTTAACATACAACACTAATTTTCAACATGATGGAGAAACTGTCTCATCTGAGAGTACAACGTAATATTTAAGTATATATATTCAGCACAACCTGAAGTGGAAGACACACCTGAATAATGCAAACAAAAAGTTAAATAGGCTTACATATAATGTAAGAATCCCCTCACAAAATACAAGCCATGCATCAGTGGTCAGAATGCACCATGACAGTACTCATTCACTGTGTGGAATTATCTTTTGGAAGTACTCAATAAGCAGCAGAAAAACTTAGGCTACAAAAAAGATTGTTAGAATAATAACACATGCTAAATACAGAAGTCTCAATATACTGCTCCTTCCTTGTTCATATATCTATGGAGTACTAATATTCTTAATGGAAGCATCTTAAAACAAGAAGATGTATTCGAGCATAATTGTGATTTCTGCACTCAGGAGTACCTGCATGTCAATACAGTAAGTATAAATATTTGTGAGGAATGATTGTATGATATTGTTATTATGTTTTATAACTGCATGCCATCCTTTCTGAAACATACATACAATTTATGTAAGTTTAAAGTGAAACTGAAAGAATACGTGCTTGACCACTGCTTCTATTCTTTTTCTGAGTTTTTGGTGTGCCAAGAAAATATAATGTAATTGGTCACATATTCTTAGCCATACTATGATTTCAATCATCTTATTGTTTTGATAATTATCATACCAATATTCAACATGCATTGAATGATTTTTCAGAATCACAATATGTATAAACTTGTATGTGCTATGTCAAACCTGACTTGCCCTATATTGTTTGTACAAACTATATACTAAATCATGATTTACTGGACAAATTAAGAAATACACATACAAATTCAAACACATTTAATCAAAATAAAGGACCTGTTGACAGGCTGATCATACCTGCAGCTAACAACAAATCGGGCCTTGTTCTTGAGTCTAATGACAATCCACAATATATTGAGGGAGATGAGATGGAAATGGAGAGGCCCTCCACTAAGGGCAAAAAATAGCAGAAATATTAAATTTCCTGACAGTAGATGGAAACAAATGGAGAAAAGCAGCCATCCTGTCATTTACCCTAACGTGACAAAAGTCAGGGGATAGTAATATACACATATAAAGATGGCAGTAGTATCACACACACAAGGTAAAAAGGGTAAACCACTGGTATAACTATCATTTGTACTCAGGTGATTCATGTGAAAAGGTTTCCAATGTGATTATGACCTCACAACTGGAATTAACAGGCTTTGAACATGGAATGTTAGTCGAGGCTTGATGCAAGGGATGTTCCATTTCAGGAATCATTAGAGAATTCAATATTCTGAAGTCCACAGTGTCAAGAGCGTGCTGTGAATACCAAATTTCAGGCGTTACCTCTTAGCGTATACAACACAGTGTCTAATGGCCTTCACTAATGAACAAGAGCAGTGATGTTTACATAGAGTTGTCAGTGTTAACAGACAAGCAACAACATGTGAAATAAGCACAGAAATCAAGGTGAGATGTGTGATGAATGTGTCTGTTAGGATATTGTGGTGAAATTTGGTATTAATGGGCTGCGACAGTAGGTGACCAATGTATGTACCTTTGCTCACAGTATGACATCACGTGCAGCACCTCTCCTGGGCTCATGAACATATCTATTGGACAACAGATGCCTGAAAAAACCATGGCCTGGTCAGATGAGTCCCAGTTCCAGTTGGTAAGAGCTGATGGTACAGTTTAAGTGCATTTCAGGCCCCATGAAGTCATGGACCGTAGTTGTCAACAAGGCACTGTGCAAACTGGTGGTGGCTCCATAATGGTGTGGGCCATGTTTACATGGAATAGACTGGATCCTCTGGTCCAACAGACCTGATCATTGACTGTTAATGGATACATTCAGCTACTTGTAGACTATTTGCAGCCATTCATGGGCTTCATGCTCCCCAACAATGATGGAATTTTTACGAGTGACAATGGACCATTTCACTGGGCTGTAATTGTTCATGATTGGTTGAAGAACTTAAGCAAATGATTTGGCCACCCAGATCCCCAGATATGAATCCCATCAGGTGTTTATGGGACATGACTGACACGTCAGTTTGTGCACTAAATTCTGCCCCAGCAACACTTTTGCAATTATGGGTGGCTATAGGGGCAGCATGGCTCGATGTTTCTGAAGGGGACCTCCAGCAACTTGTTGAGTCCATGCCATGTCAAGTTGCTTCACTATGCTGGGCAAAAGGCAGTCCAAGACAATATTAAGAAGTATCCCATTACCTTACCATCCCAGTGTACATGCTCATATAACCATTATCTGCAGAGCTGTGTTCATAGTCATAGTACTAACAACAAGTGAAATACAGATAGTTCTGAATGCACATTTCAGTTTTTAATCACGTAAATTATTATTACTGTAATTCTTGCTAAAGCAATTTCCTAAGCATTAAAGTAGGCAAATTATTATTATTATTATTATTATTGTATCAAAACATTTATATATGTTATTGTTGGTATTACTAATACTAGGGAAATTTTGGTTAGATGTGAGAGTGAAAGCAAACTATATTCAGGAGAGGGAGGGGGAGGAGAAATTAAAAAACTCCCACAAAACTTAACCCTTTATCTGCACCAGGGCCCATATCAAACATGTTTACATCTTCATCTACCTTGCAGACAACTGTGAAGTATATTCCAGTGGGTACCACTCACTGAATCATATGTTAAGGTTTCTCCATGTTTCTTTTGTATATGGGGTGCAGGGAAAATAACTGCTTGTACGGTTCTGTGCACACCATAATTAGTCTTTGTGGTGGTCTCTATGGAACCTAGAATCCTCACTTAAAGTTTGTTCTTGAAATTTTGTACATAGACTGTCATGAGAAAACTGGCATCAAGTCTTCAAGCATATGGCAGTTCAGATATTTCTTCAGCGTCTCCCTTACATTCACCTGTGGCTGAAACAAATCTCTGATCATTTGTGCTTCTCTTCTTGATATACATTTAATATTCCCTTTTTATCCTATTTAGTGTGATTCTCAGTGCTTGAACAATAATTCTAGGACTGATTGCATGAGTGTTGTGTGTAAACAATTTATCGGACATTGTGAATTCAATCTTGTTCATAGACAAAAATACTGTAAAATGTGTTCTACAAAATTTGAATCCTGATTCCATAAAAATGAACCAAAACTGAATGTCACAATGACCCAGATAATGTAGTTTTTCTCTAAATCATTAGCAATGTGACCTGCAAAAATAGCTCGTAATAATTAGTTGTTATTTCAAATACATAATTCAGTATGGGATAATTTTCTGTGGAAATTCTACAAAGAGCACAAGGCTATTAATTCCTGGCGGAGTCAGGGATTTTCACTTGCCCCAAGATGACTGGGTGTTGTTGTTGTTGTGTCGACTTCATCATCATGCACCCAGATTACAGTCAGAGGAAGACAATGGCAAACCGTCTCCATTAGGACCTTGCATAGTATGGCGGTGCGGGTCTTCCATATCATTCCCCACACTCTGTCAAGAAGCAAGGGACTTCATTTCTATTTTTCCAACAATTCTTTCATTGTACATTTTTGAAAATTTTGATTTTTATATGCAGTAAGTAAGATGAACTTGAAGAACAAACCCCACTTTAATAATGGCTGCAGTACTTATCACAAGGAGAACTTCAGATCCCATAACGTCACTTACAGCTTTACACTCGGACACCACGATACATGGGGCCAAAAATATAACAAACTGCAAGGCAGGAACATTTTGAACATGGACCTTGGCTCTTTAAAAAGATTACTCTATAACAGTGTATCAGAAAAATGTCACTGTACCATTGAAGCATTCATGGAAAACAATTTGAAACTTTGAACAACAGAAGTATGTAGACTATTAATCTGTAAACTGATAGTATGTAATAAATATTGTAGTGTTACATATATTTCTATTAGATACACTTGCATAACTTTTAATTTATAATGCATGTTTCAAAAAGCAATGTAAAAAGATCTTTTGTAAATAATTATATTCTTCTCAAACTTGATGTCTCTCCAGTACAGCAGATCACATAAACTGTACAAGGTACATAATGGGGCTAATAAATCAAATTTCACATTGTTCTGTATGTAGTCTCATTTGTTGATTGAGTATATTTTCCCATCATCCTACCAACAAAGCAAAGTTTGCCACCTGCTTCACCTACAACTGAGCTTACCTGTCATTCAATATTCACAGAAATTGCTACACTCAGATATAAGTGCGAATTTACCATTTCCAATGGTGATTAATTGATACTATAATCATAGGATACTATGTTTTTGCATTTAGTGATGTGCGCAGGTTTAAAATTTTAAACATAAGAAAGAAGTTACCAATCTGTGTTCACTTTCAGATCTTATAATCTGACTGAATTTTAATAAATTTTTAGACAGTACTCGATAGTGGGTAACTACATCATCTGCAAAAAGTCTGAGGTTACTGTTAAAATTGTGTGACACCTAATTAAAATACAACATGAACAGCAGGGGTCCCAACACACTTTGCTGGGGCACACTTGAAACTACTTATTCATTGGTCGATTTCTCTCCATTTGAGATCACGAATGGCATCCTCCCTACTAATAAATCCTCAATCAGCTCACAAATTTCATTTTATGGACCAAATGATCATATTTTCATTAATAAGTGTTCTCATTGTGATGAGTCAAATACTTTTTGTAAGTCAAGAAATGTAGCATCTATCTGAATGCCTTGATTCATAACTTTCAAGATGTCATGTGAGAGACTTCTGAGTTGGGTTTTACATGAGTGGTGTTTTCATAAACCATATTGGGTGGTATGTAGGAAGTCATTTTGTTTGAGGTAATTCACTACATTTGGGCTCAGGGTATGTTCTAGAATTCTGCAACAGGGGGATGTCAGTTATTTGGGTCATAGTTTTCTGCTACTCTCGTTGTAGATGACTGCGACATATGATTTCTTCCAACTGCTCACCAAAGGGTTTTTTTCTGTATAGAATCTGATTCTCTGGAGCCTTGATCAGTTTTAGTGAGTGTAAATGTTTCTCAGTGCTACTAACACTAATATCTGTATAACTCACCACTGCAGTGGTGCAAGAATTAAGCTGGGACAACATTCCAATGTCCTTCTTTGTAAGGGAACATTTAAAACAAAAGGATTAAGAACTTCTGGTTTCCCTTTGTTACCTTTAGTTTGAGTTCCTATGTCTTCCATGAGTGTCTGGAAACAGATTTTGCTGCCACCAACAACCTTCACGTATGACCAGAATTTCTTTTGGTGTTCCATGATCTTTCAATAATATTTTGCTGTGCTAGTCACTGCAGGCTTCATTAATTACCCCTTCTGCATTTCATTCAGCATCTTGCAATCTGGAGCCCTATACTTCATTTTGTGCATATTTATTGTGGATTAGTGACTATTTATTTTGAAGTTAATTTGCACAGACTGCAAGCCAGGAGGTTCCCTCCCATGATTAAGTTTTCTACTGTTTGTGTATCTATACATTGCATGATCAATTCTTCTTATAAACTAGAGGCTCAGTGGATACACATCCAGCTTGAAATTTCATGAGGTTTATATTATTTTGTAAATATGCACAGATGAAGGGGCTCCTTCTACTTCTTTTAATCTCTATTACTGTTGGGAAGCACTTCATTTATATTGGGTGATCATGTAACTTTATATATCTTTTAAGTCCCAAAACTTTTTCAAATTATAAGATAAATTTTATCTTGCAGTCCTAACTTTGAACTCACCTGGATATTTATTCTCTACTTTTTTGAGTTTTTTCCAAACATTTATACTTACTAGCCTACAGATAAAATATTGTGTTTTACAGGGCAACGTTTGCGACATGATGAAGCTCCCCTACGAGGTCCACCAACAGAATATGACAAGCTAGTTGAGGATTTCTATGCAAAACTTCAGGCTCACCGTAAAGAGGCCAAGCATAAGTTGGATGAGCGCCAGCAATCTGGAGCAACAAGACTGGTTTCACGGTTTCCTGGCTGGAATGAAATGACAATCACCAACCTACACAACATGTTCCTTCTCTTTGACAGCAGTAACCTTGGAATGCTCAACTTTGATGACTTGTAATGAACAGAATAGTAAATATGATCAAAACAGCTTTTGTTCTTAGAATATCTGTGTCCATTTTAGCCATTTCTGTGTCAGCTGTGCCATTCTGGGATGCCTTGGTGATGAAAGTCCCTATGACGTACGTAAACTTCATCATGATACAGCAGACAAGGACATGGATGGTTGTATCAGTTATGAAGAGTTCCTTTCGGTATGTACACTCATCACGCAAAGCTTTAGACTTATTCTGTAGCACAGGTTCTAGTATTGAAAGCTGTAACTCTTGTCCAGTAAACCACATACGTATTTCATTCTCCATCTTCTTCTCCTTTAGCTTAATACATCTTTATCATGATGATCGTTAAACAGAGAACATTAGTTCTTAGTACATGAGCTTTTGGGAAGTAACTGTCACTGATCTTACAGAAAAAATTCCCCAGGTATATCTGGCGCACTCAGAGTTCAGTAATCATCAATGCTGGCAATCATTTAGCACTGTAAACTTAGGACTTCCCACCATGTTTGGATGGACAGTGGAGCTTCATATGTGTTGGAGAGCAGGTGCATTGATAGAACCATTTGGATCTTGAAGATAATACAAACCTCTAAAAAAATTTATAAAATGTCAACCTCAACGTTTTTGCACACTAATGGGATAACTGACTGTTGAGACATAGCACTTATTAACAGGTAATTCAGTTACATCTGCTGCACCATAGTTGTATTAGCCTCTACCTTTATCAATGATTATTTTGCCTAGCTGTCCATGGGAACTCTTAGACAATCATAAGATACAAAATAGTGTATTCCTGCCAAAGAGAGAAAAAGAAAGGATGATCAGAATTTGACATCCTATCAATGACGGGAACAAACCACAAAGTCAGATCAGGAAAAATGGAATTGGCTGTGCTCTTTCAAAGGAACCAAACTGTCATTTACCTTAAGTGATTCAAGGAAGTCATAATAAATCTAAATTTGGATGGCAGGGCAGGTATTTGAACCACCATCCTTCCCAATACAAGTCCAATATCTGACAATGGTGCTATCTTTATTGGTAAAGACAGCAAGAGCTGACCAAGAAAACTACATCTTAAATATAAAGGCACTTGAGGTCTATGCTACCATATGTGACATAGTATTGAATTATAATAAAAGTGGACATATTCTAAACATCAAAAAATCCACTTTAAATGGTGTGTAAGCTACAACTGACAAACTCGAAGATGGCAGCAAAGGCTGTCAAAACCAGTTGTTTTAAATAAAGCAATATTTATGTGATGTAGGCTGTTGAATGTTTTTGGTAAGTAAAAGAGATCACTCCTACAGTCTTCTCAAAATGAGAAAATTCAGTCTGTAAAATTAAACATGTTCTTACAACAATTAAAGAATACCTGCACCATTTATAGAAATTAGTGCTTTGAAAATTAAATTAAGTGGATGGAAGCTAACCTGGAGATCTAAACTGACTCAGGACCAAGGGAAATTAGTTTTCAAAATCAAATTACTTTTAAGTTTATTGAATTTTGCTGTTAATTTCTGTCAGGTTCATTTCTCTATTCAACCAGACTAATAATCCACAGGCACTTTTTCACAATCACGTAAAATCATTAGTACAAAAAATATTAATGACAAATTCACATTATATGGGAGGTAAGCAAATAAACATCCTGAAAACAAATTTGCAACTGTATGAACCTTAAGAACTGTTGAATAACTATTTCATTCTGTATTTTCAAATATGTTTTTTAAATGTTTAATATTACCATTATATTTCTGAAAATTTTGGATAACTGTAACCAGAGAGCCATAATGTTTACACAAATCCTTAAAAAGTTGCCTTCAGTCATATAAATGTTCTTTCACAACAAATTTTAGCTCTCTTACACAATAGTAGCTTAACATTTACCACTATGTGTTGTCCAAGTTATTGATTTACCTATTTCTCAGTTACATTACTCTTACAGTCTGGAAAAACAGAGTGAAACAAAAGATGAGGAAAGGATTCACCCTGTTGAGGAAGCACTGTTTGCCGGACACTGTATTCACTAGAGATCAGTGAGATTTCTCATTATTCATTTTATACACTCCAGACAGAGTTCCAACCCTGTTTACAAAATTAATTTCCCCTAACTTCAGAAATGGTTCACCGTCTTTGTGCTTCACTTTGAAACGTTTTGTAAGAGCAACATATGGTTTTAACTCAATAATCTTTCTCAAAGCGTGGAATTCATTAGATTCCAAATAAACCAGCTCATGTGCATCATTGTGGTCAATCCTGGTAACTTAAATGGACCATGACATACATGTAGAAATTTACACAACTCCCCATTCACTTACTACATTTTTCTTTGACTTGCCTAAGATTGAATTTCCTAATTTGTGGTTAGTTGGCTTCCCTTTACTGCCATGCTTTCCTTTTCAGGAGATCCCACCATAGAGTATTGCTCAAATGTGTGGGATCTGTACTGAGTAGGACTAGGAGATACTGAACATATACAGAGAAGGGTGGCATGATTGGTCTCACGTTTGTTTGGTCCATAAGAGAGTGTCACAGAGAAAGAAACTGAACTGTGAGATGCTTGAAGATAGATGTAAACTATCCAAAGAAAGCTTACTTATAAAGTTTCATAAACTGGCTTTAAATGATGACTCTAAGAATAGACTACAGCCTCCTATGTATCTCTCCCTTATGGATAGAGAGAACAAAATTAGATTAATTGTGGCAAACAGGTAGGAAATACTCATTTTTTGTGCACTATGTACTTGAATGGAATGGATAAAAATTAGTAATGGTACATGCCATGCACATAACAGTGGTTTGCAGAGTATAGATGTAGATGAAGATTCTAATTTTTTCCTCTAGATATTTCACATAAAATCAGAAATTCTCTTTCTTCCTCAGTAATAATAGTAGGCTTTTCTACAAACATCAATTCACAAGGAGCAAAACCAGAACATTCATTCTGTAAGTTGCTTATTATGTTTTCAAAGTTTTGTATGTAATTTTCTCAGGCAGTGAGTTTCTTGCTACAACAGATATGACACAACCAGTCAATTTTTTTCAATACTCTCTGACTCATACTTCTTCATGGTAGTAGACTGAAATACTTATATGTTTAATTTTATACATCCTCCTACATTGCATAAACCTTGCTAAAATCAATTGGGGTCCACTATCTGAATGCTCAGGACCTCTACCTTGTGAAAATAGTCTTATTTTAATCTTTCCACAACAATTCCTGTGTTCTGCCCATTTTGTTGGATATAATTTTACATGTTTAGAGAAGGTAACCAATATAACAAATATAATTTTTCAACCCCTCCAGTAGAAGTAGATAATGATGCTAATAATTCATCTGTAACAAATTCCTTCAGCGTATTGAGAATAACAGAGTGCATTAAATTTTTTTGATGAGACTGTGTTTGTTTTCAATCTCATTTGTGATATCCAGACAGACTGTCCTTGACTCTTCTCTATAAATTATTAACTCTCATTGTTTGCTGTAATTTTGCTATCATTTTCTAATTATATAATGACCATAACTATGTAATCAATAAATTTTTCAACATGCTGTTCAGGGACACACAATTTCCTTTCCTGATTATTTAAAGATATCTTTGAAAAAATATCTGAGTTGTAATATTGTTTAATTTCTCTAAAATTTTCATCCTCATTCTGTTCCCTGCACATGTGTTTACAAATTTTACAAATCAATTTTTCGTCTTTTTATCACCTCCAAGTAATATAATGTTAGATCATCCCTATTTGGATTCTGATCATTCCCTTTCCTCTTTCCCATAGACTTTCTTGACAACGTATCTGCTATTCATTATATTGTCTTTACCCTGTGGTGTCAATAGTTCGTATCGACCATGAAACTTAATATCTGTGAACTCTCAAGCTTCCATCTTAACTTTACTTTAGTCAGTTCTTTGTTATACTTCATTCTGTATGGACACAGTGTCAAGTTTAAATATATATGAGCTACGGCATATATGGGAATTAAGTTTTCTATATCCTGATTACCAATCCCATTCCTATAGTGGTGACCCCACAGTTCATACATGTTTTGCATCTTCCGCACCAGTGTTTATGCAACAGGTTATATGCACTACACAATTACCATGCCAAACAATGCCTTGTTTGAAGATGTGGAAGCACAACTCCGCTCACTGAGTTTCATTGTTTCTTCACCAACGGTGTATTCATCATTTACGCACAGTGATTCGCATTCTCAGCCAGCACCGTGTGCTAACCTCATTAGTTTTCAAGAGTCGAAAACTACGACATTAGAGTGAACAATGGGCTCAGGCTTCACATTACTGTATTATGCCCATCTGACAGTGAAATGTGAACTGAACAATATTTCAGATTGTGTCTCTTCAAATCGAGTGTTTCAAGAACAATGTGATCTCCATTCGAACATGTGTTTAGCCACCCACCAGCATGCTACACCAGTTACTGTCAGGTCGTGTGCAATGCCACCATTATTACAAACCATGCCCGATCCATTCCACACACGTGGTGTTCCAGTTGTGTCTGTTTCGCCTAACATGGACTCCTTACCTCACCTCAGTGGCCCACCACATGCACTACAGGCATGTTATGCATCAGATAGTTTCCACACGGGTGGTGTTCTCAAGTTCTCAACCTCCACCCCCCGCCCCCCACCCCCCACTTGCAGGGGGCTCCGTTTCCGATCACTCAACCGCCTGCCGCTCCCACAGCACTGCCTGTGTCTGCTGCGCTGGTCTCTCGCCCTGTTCTGGAAGTGGGTCATTTCCATCCAGCACTTGTCACTCATGGTCCAATTTCCAGGCCCCCCTCGTGTGCCGTCCATCCGCCCATTTCCACGGTACTGTCTGTGCCTGCCATGCTGTCTTTTCATGACACACAGTCAACTATGCCAGCTGCCGCTACTATGGATTCGCTCGTCTGGTTTTAATCTGGACCTACCATGCCGGCCTCTGACTTAACCTCAGTTCAGCCGCTACCCCAGGAGACACCAAAGCCGCTGTCATCACCACCTCCTGACTGCCTGCCGAAGATACCGCTTTTATATGAGGACAACCCAGCATCGTAGTTCGCACTCGTCAAGCGTCTGTTCAAGTTACATCACGTGTCTGATGACAACTCAAAGTTTCTCTGCCTCGTCACACACCTCCACAACCACTCAGATTTTATTTGTGACCTGCTCCTCTCGCTGCTGCCTGCACCAAAATATGAGTTTGCAAAGAAGACTATAATGGAACGACTTGCCTGCTCGCCACAAGAGTTAATAATCAAGATTCTCTACAAGAAGCACCTGGGGGAATGCACCGCCTCACAACTCTGGCACCGCCTTCCATTGGTCGTGTACAAGCACACCATGCCTAATGCCACACTATGGGCTGTGTGGTCTGCCAAACTACTTACTGATCTACAGATCCATCTGTTACCACACTCGTTTGAGTCCATCGGCTCCCGCTTATGCATCGCTGACCAGTTGTTTTAGCTGCTGCGGCTACATCAGCCGGTTCATTCCACACGGTTCATCAGCACAGCCACCCCCACGTACCAACCTTCAGCTGGCAGAGGCAGGGCTTGCTTCGCCGTCACCTTGTCTACTTCTCCTGGCAGCATCAGCTCACTCTCTCTGCTGTCCGAGCACTCAAGGATCGCCCACACACCTTACATACCGGTCTATTTACCGGAACAAATCAAAGAGGACAAGCTGCCCCTGCTGTCTCAGTCTTCACCTCCTACTCACCCTGCTCACCCTTTCTGCTGGTACCACAAAGTGTTCAGTGACGATGCCAAGAAGTGCAAGTTGCCATGCCAATGCCCAAAGCCGACTGCAGGAACTAAGAGACACCGAGTCCTGCAGGGAACCTAACAGGCATCTTCTTACATTACACTCCGTTCACTCATCCGCTTGGCCGAGTGGTTGTCTCTATGGGCCTGACATTGCATCAGGTCTAGTTTTTCTGGTTGGCACTAGTGCTGACGTGTCAATCATACCTATTTCAATGGCTCCACCCGCTTCTTCACATACGAAGTCACTTCTACAAGCTGTCAACGCATCAACATTACCTACCTCAGGCTCAGTAAAAATTATGGTGACCCCATCTCCTTCTCTATGTTTTCCGTGGATGTTCTACATTGCCGACATCAATGAACTGGTCCTTGGTACAGATTTTTTTGTCTCATTACAAACTATCTCGGAACGTCATACAGGGTTCAGTGCTCCACCATCCTACGAACACTCACATACTGTGCACCCGCACCCATGTCCAACGCTCTGTTTCCAACACAAAATACAATATCATACACGAGTGCTCTGCTCTTGCGGGCAGCATTGTGACCTCTGTTACTGACCTACTGTCAGAATATGACTCGGCAACACAACTCCTCCAGGACAACGAGAAACTGAAACAATGCATCACATCCACTTACAGCGAGCTCGTCACAGCTCATACCTCACTTCTGCAACTGCAGTCCATGGCGCTGCCACCTAAACAAGATTGCCCAGCCGAGCCTAGCTCAAATTCTCAGCAGGTTAGTCCACAAGCTTTATTTTCATGTGAAGTTGCAACCCCCTCCCGTCGTGCTTGCCTCATCCAGTACCATGTGTTTCAAACAGTGCTGCTAATGACAGTCATGAGTGCATTGTGACCATGGCCACCTCTCAGACAGCTACCGCACATGTTGATAAACATTCCCCCTCTCTCACTCACCAGCTACATGACCCAGAGGACATTGTGGCCCCACATGCGACGCCATTGCTGATTTCACCCATGCCGGTTGTCCAGTGCAAGGTTAACAGTGGACAGTCGCCGCCCGTTCCCCTTCGCTCGGCGCTGCGTGCACACCCACCCCCTCCACACAAGCACATGTTACACTCCCATAAGAGCCTTACTTTTGTGCTACCTTTCCCCATTTGCACTAATGGCTGCGCCTCATCTGAGGACTTGGCACCAGAACGTTAACCAATTTCATGTGCAGTTCTCAGTTTTTCTGTCACTGATGGAATGACACACAAGATAGTTACCACTGCCAGCCCTCCTATTAGGCATAAGGTCCGACGCCTAAACCCTATCAAGTTGCACGTGGCCTAAGCAGATTAATGAACTTTTGGTGGCAGGTATTCTGCAACCTTCAGGCAGCAACTAGTCTTCACCAATCCGCCTCGTCCCCAAACACAATGGATCTTTTCGAATGTGCGGCGATTATAGACACTTAAATGCTTGTACTGTCATGGACAATTACCCAATGCTGAACATCAGTGACTTCACTCATATGATATCTGGCGCCACAATTTTTCAGTGTTATTGACTGTAAACGCACCTACCACCAGATTCCCATGGCACCAAAAGACATTCCTAAGATGGCTGTTATCATGCCACTCAGTTTATTCCAATACCATTTCATGCCGTTCAGCCTGAAAAATGCAGCACAAACATGGCAACATTTCATTGACTCTATCTTGCAACAATTCGAGTTTTACTTTACTTATCTGGATGATATTCTTATTTTCAGCAGCTCAGTGGAGCAACATGAATATCATCTGTCTACGGTCCTCCAGACCTTGAACTCCAGTGGTGTCGAGGTCAACAAAGCCAAGTTTCAGTTGCGCCAGGCATCAGTCTCCTTCCTTGGTTACACCGTCTCCACTGACGGAATACAGCCTTCCAAATCTCGTGTGCAGGCTATCATGTCTCTGCCAACCCTGGCTGCTTACAAAGAGCTATGCTGCTTCCTCAGCACCATCAATTACTATCATCACCATCTGCCTTCCCCCACTGCTGTTCAGGCACCCCTGATGGACACGCTATCAGGTAAACAAACTTCCGGTATCAAACCCATCTCTTGGACTGCTCTGATGCTAGAGGCCTTCAAGGCTCCGAAGACTTCTTTAGCTCATGCTGTGACACTTGCCCACCCCAACCCCTCGGCCAAGTTATTTATCACTACAGACGCCAGCGACATCGCGGTGGGGGCAGTGTTGCAACAATGCAAGGGTGACACAGTTTCTCCCCTTCATTTCTTCTCCAAGAAACTATCTACGGCTCAGAGAAAATATTCTGCATTTGATAGAGGGCTCCTTGCTGTTTATGAGGCAATCAAACATTTATGCCCTGATGTTGAGGGATGTTCGTTTTTCATGCTCACCAACCACAAACCACTGGCAGAAGCATTCTGCAACCCACCTGAGGACCCACCCCCATGACATTACCACCACTTTGACCAGTTTTCTCAATTCACAACAGACATCCATTACATCAAGGGTGTGGATAATGTTGCTGCGGATTTATTCTCATGAATCAGTGCTGTTTTTGCATCGTTGATCTTTCTGATCTGGCCTCCCTCCAGCTTCTCATGAAGATTCTCAGGCTCTCCTATGAGACCCACAAACATCACTTGTTTTCACAAAGGCTAAATTTCCTGGCGTTTCCGACAAAGTGTGGTGTGATTCTTCGACCGGAACCCTACACCCTTTGCTCCCACCCAGGCTGTGCCAACAGGTTTTCAACGTCCTGCATAACCTAGCCCACCCGGGCATTTGAGCCACCACACATCTTGTGTCAGAATGTTTTGTTTGGAAGAATATCAAGTGGGACTGTCGAACCTGGGCATGCAGCTGTGTCACTTGCCAGTGCAACAAGATCAGCCACCACACTTCACTGCCTCTGGGCAAGTTCGACACTCCCGCAGGACAATTCTGTCACGTACATATTAAAATACACACTACCGCCTATCACCCACAGAACAATGGGTTGATGGAGAGATGGCACAACACCCTCAAGACGGCTCTTCGATGCCATGATTGTCTCTGGTCGGAAGCTCTCCCGTGGGTGCTTCTTGGTCTATATAAACTTGACCTACAGGGAACTACATCCGAATTTGTTTTTGGTGAGAATCTGGTCCTACCGAGGGAACTTATTCTTCCCCAGGTTAGCAAGAATCTTCCCCCCTCGCCCCTCGCAGTGTCGATAGTAAATATATATGAGCTACGACATACATGGGAATTCAAATTTTCTATCTCCTGATTACCGATCCCATTCCCATAACCCTTTATGTATCATATTTGAATTTCAAATTGTTGTAAAATAATGTCCACGTAACCAGTCTTGGGTGCTTTGGTCATCAATGTTGCAAGGAACTGAAAGGTTTGTGACCAATATTTAATATCACTTTATGTCCCAATAAATACCCTCCAAATTTCTCAAATCGTACACTATGGAAAGTGTCTCTGACACATAGTAATGTTTTTCATGTTCATGCAAAGCTCTAGTTCCAAATGCAATTGTTTTATGAACTATTCCTTCTTCTGTCCTACCCACTGGAACAATCATGAACTTAAATCTGTACTCATACACAATGACAGGGAGAGATCTGGATGATGTAGAAAATTACTGTTAATCAATTAATTTCCTATAACTTTTGGAAATCCTTTTCATATTCCTCTATATTACATTCCATATTACATTTTTCTTCAATAAAATACTCAAACATGGGACATTAAAAAATTGATCAATAATGAATTTTCAATAAAATTTAAGAAACCAAACCTTGCTATTAACTATTTTTTAGCCTTAGATGGAGGAAAAGCTTCTATAGCTTTTAATTTTCCAAGGTCTGGTTATGTTTCCTTTTTGGTTACTGTGACCCAGAAGTGAAATTTCATATTCACTAATTCTGACTTGGTTAATCTTAATTTCATCCCCTCCATTTGAAATGCACTTGACTTCATTTAAAGTTTTGCAGTGATCTTGCTGACTAGGACTAGCTATTAAAATCCCATCCATATACACTGTTACTTCATTAAGTATGGTAGTCAGTAGTTCTGTTCCCTGTAAATAGCCCTTAAAAAACACACAGAAACAGATTTTGTACAAGGTACCACACAGTTTTGGTAATCCTTTCCTTCATCAGAAATGCAGTATATGGGCTTACTTCCTTAGTTAATCTGATATTTCGAGAACCACAAGCTACATCACAATATGATAGAGAAATTTAGAACCATGAAATTTTTGTAAGGTTTTGTCAGTGCTGGCAGGTTTATCGTTTCTCTTTTTACTACTGCATTTAACTTTCTAGCATTCAATACCACTCTGTCACCTCTATTCTTTTTACCAACTACTGTTAACAGGTTATTGTATCTACTGTTAGATATCTCAGTTATTCCTCATACTAAAATTTCTCTCTCTCCTTTCTCATAGCTTCTTTCTTAGAAAAGAGAATTGCAAATGACTCTATCAGGCTTTATTTCAAATTTACGCTAAGAATCATTTAATAGACTTATTTCATCTGAAATTACAGAACTAGTGTCTCGTAAATCCTGTCTTTTGTTGTTTGATATGCCTTCAGTGTCCCTTGTTGTTTCTTTATTTCTGTTTGAATTTTATTCTCTTCACAGTTGTCAATAACTCTTGCTATATATCTCAAAGGTATATTCATTTCATTATTTTCTTTCATACACATTTTCTCTAGTAAGGGTACATGATTTAATTTTCCATCACAAACAAAACTAAATTTTCCCTCAGTAAACGCAGTTTTCATATCCCATGTACATAAAAAGCTCATTCCAGCATCACATATATACTCAGATCTGCTGTTATGAAAAATTTATATTCCAAGTATTGATTTGCAAATTCAGTCTGTAGGAATGCTTCTTGTCTGATACTTTCCATACTTTTTCCATGGCTTCTATTATTCTAATTTCTGATTGTGGAATTACAAACATATTCTCTCTATTTGCTATAGATTCAAAACATACTTGGAACATTCCATTAAAATCACTTCCAGTATCCAGTAAACATTTAAGTGGGATTCCCTGTATAATTATGAAAACTGTAGGATACTGTACTTCTTTAATATTCAACCTCATTCCTCCCTCGTACAACATATCCTCATCAGTTTCCTCACTTGAAAAACTGTCATCTAAATTACCAAAATTTTTGTCTTCTCTTGTAAGTAAGTGACACACTACACAGTTTTTCACCCCACATGCTTCCTCTTTCTCTACTGCTTCTTACTCACTTTTACTCAGAATATTACCCTCACTATCGTTCTCTGCTGTGTATAAATCTTGTTTCTCCTTCTCCTCCTCCTCCTCTTTCTCCTTGCTATTTAAGCCTTCACTGTTTTCATTACTGCTATGGCTACTTGTTGTGTCACTATGGTTGTCAATCCCGCCATCTGAAATGAAACAAACAAACAGAGTAGCAATAGTAGTTTTCTTGAATCTGTGCATATGCCTTGTGGCAGTCGATAATACTGAAAACTCTTGCTCCTGCTACAGTGTTGTTGCAGTGTGTCACCTGAGGTAATGCATATTTATTGGGAATAATGCAGGAATTTAGGATTCTATAATCCCCAAACATGCACCAATTTCTGTCCTTTTTTTGACTATGTGGATAAGTGACGCCTGCCAACTGTCAGACAGAAACAATACCTTTATTAATCTCTCTGACCATGTCATCCTTAGATGTGGTGAACTTTTATGGCACAAGACTGCACTACTGGAGGACTGGGTGATGTCCAAATGTAGTGCTGAGTGTCGTGCTTGCAAGCCATTCCCATTTTCCTGATATCTGTAATCTCTGGAAATACTTGCAGTATCGCATCACATTTGTTGCAAACTTGTGCCAGTTGAGCCACTTCTAGTACTCATTTAAAAGACAAGTCTGAAGCCAGTCAGAAGAATTGCAAAAATCAGCTCCCAAAATCAGTTCCATCATGTACATTATGAGGAATGGGCATGTAATGTACATTGTAGCCCAAGATCAAGGGCGAAAACCTTTTTTCTTGTGATCTCAGTTCTGGAATTATTTGCCACTATTAAAGTTATTGAAACCTTGGAATCATCACTGTGAAACTTACAGCCAATAACACATTACAATCAGGACCTGCATTTACCAAAAGCATTGTTCCGGACTTGTTGTCCCTCACAAAAAACCAGGGGGACTGCTTCTCAGTTGCACATGCAAGGACAATCTGTTTTGTCAGTTGCCTCCTATCTGCCCACTGGACCTCCTCAAAACTACAGTTTTCGAATCCCTCTTTAAATGAAGAGTACAGGAAAAGAATGTGTTTTGTCCACTTTTTTTCCAATATGAGTTTTGTATGCTATAAGGTGCAGGATTCAATGTTGTTTAATATTGTTAATCAACCAGTGTGATAACACAAATCATTCTATAACCAATTTTAGAGAAGGCATGCAGGGAAAGAATGTGCTAATGTCTCTCACTACAGTGAATAAACGTGCTTTGTTAAATGCTGTGAAATAAGTTTTAGATTCCTTGTGGGTTGGCAAACAATACTAAAGCAAGGATCAGAGAATTTTCATTTGTTGTACATTCTTAGCACTGTTTAAAAATCACTGCTTTAGTTTGAGACATCTTGTTTAGTAATGCAGGAGTTCTATATGATTCATTTCCTTTTTAATAGTTTATTATTTATACTGGATGATGAATACATGATCTGAGGAAGAAAGACAGAGAAAGGAGAAGTATGTGAGCAAATGAGTACAATCATGAAGAGATTAGGACTTCAGTCACATGAACTAGCAGAAGTTAGAGTGCTTTGCAGAAATAAGTGCTGAAGGAAGATTGAATATTATAAGAAAAATGTGAGTGTGGCTAATGCCTTCCATTGGGTAGACTGGTCACCTGGTGCAATTCTCTTTAGTTGATGCCACTTTGGCAACTTGTTTGGGCTCAAATGGAGAAAATCTCGGACCTGGGGAATGAAATCTGGGTCCCTCATAAGACATTCATCAATGCTGACCGCTCATCTATGGAGATGGACATTGTAAGAAAATTTAATGATATGAAAGACTGAAATGAATGATCATTGCATCTACCAGACCTCATTGCAATACTTCCAGTTCACAGAAGGTGATCAAGGAAGAATGAAGATAAAGCACAGTTTTGAGAGCATAATTTCAGTTCCATCATGTTCATCATGAGGAATGACCATGTAATGTATGTTGTAGCCCAAGATCAAGGGCCAAAATCTTTTTTCCTGTGATCTCAGTTCTGGAATTATTTGCCACCATTAAAGTTATTGAAACCTTGGAATCATCACTGTGAAACTTACAGCCAATAACACGTTACAATCAGGACCTGCATTTACCAAAAGCATTGTTCTGGAGTTAGAGTAAAATATGACAACATTGTAGATGAAATTCTATATAAGGAAGAGATTTCGTGACAGTACATGGAATAACAAGGTGACAAGTAATCACAGTTCAGAAATTTATGATGCTAGGCAAGTTTCCTCATGATGGAGGGGTAGGCCATGGAAAATTAAGGAGGAAGTAGGAAGGGCAGTATATAATCACACTGATTCATTTAAGGATACATCAAGTCAATATAGCAATGACAAGTTCATAAAGTTGAATCTTCCAAAGGAACGTTTGGTGGAAAAAATGCATGTAGTGTTCCGCAAAAAATTTTTGAATGAAGCATTGGCAAGACTTGGCATCACCAGGAGCACCTCCAAAGATGGTGAGTACAACCCTGGACAAAATGGCAGGAACCAAAATGTTTCTTTAACCCCAACCATACAGCCCAGAAGACTTAAAAGTACTAGAACAGTATTCAACACCAAATTTCACATAGCTTTTAGGCATCCAAGGAGTGACACATTCTTTGCATGCGATAAGCTCACTGTTGAGATGAAAGTGCTGAATACAAAATTATGTGAAAAATATATTTAAAAACAAAGATGATGTGACTTACCATACGAAAGCGCTGGCAGGTCGATAGAAACACATACATACACACAAAATTCTAGCTTTTGCAACCAATGGTTGCTTCGTCAGGAAAGAGGACTCCTTCCCTCCTTCCCTCTTTCCTGACGAAGCAACCATTGGTTGCGAAAGCTAGAATTTTGTGTGTATGTATGTGTTTGTTTGTGTTTCTATCGACCTGCCAGCACTTTCGTATGGTAAGTCACATCATCTTTGCTTTTAAATATATTTTTCCCGCGTGGAATGTTTCCCTATTATATTCAAATTATGTGAAAATTTAGATGGTGACATGAAAAAAAGATCTTGAGAGAAATTAATAAGATCTTCACTGGCCACAAGGTACACAAAGCTGTAAACTTTTATTCAACAAAGAAAAATGCTTCTTTAAGAAACTGAAAGTCTAATGAAACAGAAGCAATCTGTGTGGATTTCCCTTTTAATGTTCATCAGATTTGAAATGCGATTACAGTGTTCAGGTCTTAAACTGACAATACTGGAAGACAAAAGGGCCAATGAAGTTGTTTCCTTTCAAATCAGTTTATTGCAGAATTATTGGACAAGAAGGTGAAACACTTTGAGATTTTTTTGGTGATTTGTGTTCAGGTCAGAAGAAGAATTATGATATCCTAGGGTGCCTTAATTATCCTGTGAGTGAACTGAAACTTTTGGAGACAGTGAAAGAAACTTTCCCTACTAGAGGATACTCTTCTGTGGAGTGTGATAAGAATACAGGTCTGACTGATACAAAAGTATTAGCAGAAGTTCCAATGGATTAGGTGCAGATCAGGGTTGTAACTTGATGAAAACCTAAGCCTTTTGATGTTGTGATGGCCAGTCAAGATATGATACAAAATTGGCAGTCATTTCTGGAGAAGGAATATTTGAGTAAACATCCAATCCTCTCAAGGAAATGAGAAAGGTAGTCATCACAAAAAGCATCCGCATCTCATTCAACATTGATAAACCTATAACAGAGGTTGGATTTCATTGGTGGTGACATCTTCATAACAACTTCTAGAGCAGCCGTCTGAAGAAACCCATTTCTTGCTTACAGAGGTAAAATATAAAAATATAATAAAATATTATTTTGCAATAATTTTACATAAAGCTAATAATAATAATAATAACTTGTCTTCATAGGTCCTGTGGCAATATCGAAAAAAAAAATATTGTGGACAAGAACTAGAGTCTTTTACACTAACCTTTTACACTAGGTTGAGAAGTGCATGTTGGGATGAAGTGATATTATTATTATTATTATTATTATTATTATTATTATTATTATTATTACCACTTTATCACATGAAGTTAAAATAGCAAAGAGAAATTGTTTAACAAATAGTATCTCTGTTGTTTCCAACAGCGTTTTCCATTACAAAATATTTGGTACATAATGTTTAACAAAAAATACAGTTTTACTTGTTATATTTTCTGTTCTGCTACATACAAGTAGCAGGTTTTACTCTTGTAACATATGATGTTAATTTCAATACTATGCCAACAGAACTGAAATTTAAATGTTTAGGTTTGAGTTTATACTAAATTTAATGTATATAACATGTCCTTCCAGATGACTTCGGTATTCATTAATTTTATCCATTAGTACCCATGAAATTTGGTTTAAAACTTCAAAATTGCTCTCGAGAACATTTGGTAATGCAGGCAAAGCATGTTCTTTTCCTGTGCTCTTAAAACATTATGCACAGTCTTATCGGAGAGCTCTGAGTTCCATAATAGTCAACACATTCTGTTGGTATAAAAACAGTCCCATGCATCCCATTACATGTCAGAAGTACTTGACCTGTTGATTGATGCTCGTTGAATGGTGATACCATGAAAATCTTCTCATGTGACATACCTGTGTATGTTCCACAGAGAGCAGATTAGATTAGATTAATACTTGTTCCATAGATCATGAATACGACACTTCGTAATGATGTGGAACGTGTCAGGTTAATAAAAGATGTCTGTACAAGATATTACATTACACAAAAATTTTTTTTCACCTATGTCCTTCTGGGCTCATCTAATTAGCTTGGAAAATTGCATGGGCAGTTGCATTTGCTTGCATTTCTGCTGAAACACCAATGAGATCAACACTACAAAGTCTGAACTGATTGTTTTTGTTTATCTGTGTCTACTTTTATTCCCAGAGAGGTTATTCACTCACATTTTAGAGCCCCCACCATGCCTTATAAATCCCTCACACACTCTGTCAGCTGTTCTAGTTTGCTTAGGGATATGTTGGCACTGCACCTGAGTTGTGGCTGCCTTGCCTGGTAATGCTTGGTTCAGGGCCTTCAGCCAGCTGGTCTGTTTGATGGTGTTACAACCTTTACACTCTGAATATCCAGCCCTCATCTCAGCTGTGTCAGCTAAGACTGCCAAGGATAATTCAGTTTGTGCTGTTAAGACAGCACTGACTGTTGGTGGTAGTTGCCTAAGTCATAATAACAGAAGGGAAGCCTCAGGCAACAAATCATTTCTAGCCAGTGATTTCAGTTGTGCCAGCATTTGTTTCAGTTACTTGTTCCTAGTTGGCATCTTATGTAACAGATTATGCAAACAGCTTTGTTAAAGAATACTCTTTGATTAATCCTGCTTTTAGAATCTCATAACTCTGCGAACTTAACAAGTTCTCAGCTTGTGTAATTTGTGCCTCATCCAAATGTGCCAGCACACAATGAAACCTGCTGGGTGAAGCTAGGATACCATGTTGTGAAAATATGCTCTCTATCTGCCTGAACCACAGGTCTGGTCATTTCATCCAGAAGGTGGGAAGTTCAACATTTCCAAAGTTCCTATCTTGAACTGTAAGAGACTGTAGGTTCATTTAAAAAGCTTGCCTCTGCTGTGGTGTTGTGTGTAATTGCATTTTGAGGTTGCTGCTGTGGCTTCAATTTGATTGTAGTGCCATCAGAATTGTTAATCATGGTTCTAATTCTTCATTGGGGTCACCAGTTTAGCTATCTACCTTGTATGAATAGAATTGATGGTAAGAAAGAATAAGCTCCACACTTGCAAGATAACTTAATATATTTACACTGAAGCACAAATTACAAAAATGTGAGTTATTGCCAAGACATACATACACATGGAAACGTGTCACTGCCATCTATGTCCACTGGTTGATATCACTTGCCACCATAAGCTCAAGTTGTGTGAAACATTAGAGCATGTCTAGTACATCTGGCCAATTAGAATCTTGAGAAGGCTTGTCTGATGTACAACTTGATTTGGAACGCAGTATCTGAAGGTTCTTAGGAGGGATAGGTATGGGAACACTAGCACCATGTGGTACAAATCTTCTAGTAGATTCCAAATCACAATAAATCATTCCTTTTTTTCTTTTTCATATTGAAGCCTTTTACTTTGCAAATACAAAAGTAACATTCAACTAAGTGATTCTTTGGTAAACACCAAACCATTAGAACTCCAGAATTTTCCTTTTGGCCAGCTTTCTTAACTCCACTACACAAAAGACACTCTACACTATGTGAGGGCTCCATGAATTGTCCTCATCCCCAAGCTTCACTCCAAAATAAGCAAAATAAACTCTCTTACAAAACAAAATTGTTCTGCCTCTACATGGTGATCATAAAGCATCCACAAATATAGCAAAACATATCTGAATTGTTCAAAAACTTTCTCGTCTATATGGTTACAGCCCAACAAATAAAACAAAACAAAACAGTCCACTTAAACACACTTCTGGGTACTCTTAGTCAGCGCTAGTTGAGTAATTTGTAACTGGCTTCTGCCATCTAGCAGTAGAAAGTGATGCTATCTGCTGACAAGACTCTTAAAATACTTTTATCTGTGAACACACAGTAATGCAAAATTAATTTCTTCGAATGAACTTTTTACTTTGAAATAAATATTTGTACTTCTGGTTCATTCTGGTTATTGCACTTTTAATGATCTATAATTGCAAACACTAAAATTTTAACAAAAACTGCATGTGGTAGGATAAATATAATGTTACTTTTGAATTCACGTGAACAAAGTCAATATAAATCAAGTGATATGCTCAAAAAAGGAAAACCAGTGTTGTCCTGAGAAATTATTTGGCCTACTGTTTATTCATACACCTTTACCCTACACTTATTCCATTATCTATCTAGGGATTCTGAGTCATTGGTGGCCCTTTAAGGGTCCTTGATTGTTTTTGCTCTTTCAGCAAAAACATTCATACAACTTATAGGAGAGGTAAACATGTAATAATAATAATTTTTCAGAGAGAAAACAAACCAAAACTCCAACTGAAGATAACACATAAAGTGCTGAAATATGTCTGGGTAACAGTAAAACTGTAAAATGGTGTCTTGCTAAGGCAGGATTTCTCAACAGTTTTTCTCAGCAAGCATGGAAAATACAGAGAAGTACAACATCCTGTGGTGATGCGCTACAGAGTGTGTGTGTTTGCCACCCCATCTGTATCAACAGATGACAACAGAGATGATGTGGATTGGCCATGAGTAAAAGAAGCCAAAGTAGTGGAATCTCTCTCCACCATGCACTGCGTTGATGCAGCTCCAGGGTTATTCCAGAGAGAAGCATGCAATGAGAAGAGCTCTCTGACTGCCACTTCCTGCACCAATGGTTAACAATTGACATGATCATCCAAGCAAAAGCATCTTTTGTGCTGTGTGGACTTGAAGATGTGACTGCCACAAGGTGCAGTGATGATATACTGAACACGTATGGTTGCAGAAAAGACAATGAAAGTGAGTCTGTAGTGCATGCTTCAGGTGAAAAATGATTGCAGGCACCTGCAAAACCCTTACTGAGTGCAATTGTCAGAGCATTTGAATTTTATTCATATGGAATAATTTGAGATTGATGTTTTTCACATCACTGTTGGCAGTTTAACAGGATCAGTAGGCTACTTCCACATCACATAACTCTCAGTAATATTTGTATCACAGCAAATACTGTGCCACATGTCACCTGATGGCCATGGTCCAGCACATACAAACCTGCAATTTTTTATTTCTTGCATTTGCTAGATATGGAATAGCTGCGTGTAATTTTCGACATAAATGATTCGTTACTTGCTACCTTCAGTTCTGTGAGGCTACTATATGCTGCAGGAATTACTTCCACTGTGTCCATTTTTATTGCTATATAATTTTACTGTGTTAATGTCCCATCCTAATTTTTATGTAATTGTATCTTTTCCGATAAAGAAACTGAAAAATCAAGAGTACTTTCCATCTCCCATTCACCTTTGTTTCCCACTAAGACCTGTACATACTAGTGTACCACCTGTACTGTGTTTGGAAAATCAGTGAGGAATGAATTTCTCACAGTCCAAAAGTTTTATTGCAATGTGTTACATATTTAAAATTATTTATGGTATTGAATTATTTTTACTGTAATTCTCCACATGTTTAAAACAACTATTTGATGAAATGAATGCTTAAAAACAAATAGCATAGGTAAGAATAATTTAATAACTGGTTAGAGATAATTATATAGCATATAATTTCATACACACATTTAGGAAATCTTCTACAATGCATTTTCATTAATATGAGCCAAGTTTCTTTTCCTGTGACTATTAGGCACAAGAATTCTGCTCATGGCAGTGTGTCTTTAATGCTATATGCTCGGTGCAGGAGATTTATATGTTTTAATGCTCATATGACATTTATCACCAAGACCCGTCATTTAGGTGGTTTTCCACATCCCCCTAGGTGAATACCAGGCTAGTCCCCACATCCTGCCTCAGTTACACAACTCACAAACCTCTGAACATGTTCACACTATTCCATGGATTACACTAGACACAAACAGCTGGGGTACACTAATTCTGTCCCAGGGGGTACAGAGTGGTGGCAGGAAGGGCAGTTGGCCACCCCTTAACATTAACCTTGCCAAATCCAATTCTAACAATGCCAACCCTGCGAAACCCTGGGATAAAGGCACAAGCAAAAGAAAGAAGAAAGATGACATTCATCACCTGACACGTTATGAGGAAGTAGACATTGCTTGAATGAAAAGCATTATTTGTTTTTTTCAAAAACTAAGCCCTTGTGATCTAAACTCTTTCATGACAGTCACTTTTGAATAGCCCCTTGTCAGTAAGTTAAAGCCCATTCTGATCAGTGATTTTTTGCGAACCGCCTCCCCTTTGCTAGAATTCAGTAATAAAAAATGTTTCCAAGAGACCTTTATAGGTTCACAAATTCATACAGATTTATTTATATGACTTACAGACCTACTTCAGTGTCATATTTTAGAAAAATACATCACGTTTTTTACATTATAGCTAAAAGCATAAATTTGGCTTTCATTGGTTATGTGACACATGTGCCACTTGAAGCCAATATCTTGCCACACCCCACACCCACTGTAGAGTATCAGGCATAGCTTGCTCAACAGTGGTATTGATTCTTGCTCTCAACTTTGTTAGAAAAGGAGGGAAGGATGGTGCAAATACATATCTCTGATGAATTCCCACAAGAAATAAATGTAGAGGTGTCAGGTCTGGTGAATGTGAGAGCCATATAATCACCGCACCCTGACCAAGCTGACTGCAAAGCTGTTATTGAGGAAATCCTGGACATCAGCAATGCAGTGCAGCAGTGTGTCATTTTATATGAAGTGCAAGCTGCCCTCTTGGTCAGTCTCAACAGTCAGTGAGATTAAAAAGTTCTCCAGCATACTGGATGTTTTCTCTTGAAAAAAGAAAGAGCTCTTAACTTTCCTCTAGCTCAGGGCACTAAAGAGAAAACTTTTGGACTCTTGTGCTATGACATACAGTCTACTATTCAAGCATGGATATTTATACTTCAAATATGACCAATAATGAACATTCAAACCAGCATTTATCACTATGAGTAATTTCTGTAGACTGGAATACTCATCTCACATTTGGTACTTCTCTGTGTAGAATCAAGAGTGTAAATTTGTCTTCACAGTGTGAGTAATCACAATTTATGGTATCTGGATTTTCTGAAAACTCAACACTGCTTTACATCTCCTTGGCATTTATTGTGAATTTCCTCCACTCCACTCACAACCACCTCTAACCTCACAACAACCACTGACTTCTAATCCCTGCAGCTCATCAACATACATACGAAGCGGATTCAAAAATTTTTGGGACTGGTGCTGCCATCTGGAAAGTAGGAGTAGTAGATCGTTGCACTGCTAGGTGGCAAAAGGTGCATATCTGATGAGAGGATTCAAGAAGCATTGCTGGTGGTGATAAACACCCTCAAAGAACAGGACTTCCAGAAAATGTTTGACCAGTGGCAGAAACACTGGGATTGGTGTGTACATGCAGATGGGAACTACTTTGAGGGTGATGGTGGCCATTAGTCCAAAGGTAAGGTTTTCAACAGATGACAGCACCAGTCCAGAAAATTTTGGATAGCACCTCGTATATGTTTTTGACAATCAAGTAAACAAAACAGTAATTATTTAAATTGCCAAATACATGGCTTACAATTGAAAATGTTAGTTACAAAAGTTCTTGCTGCATTAGTTTGTCATGAGGTAGTAAATATAACTGTAAATTTTGTAATTTATTGTCCAAAATAATCTTTTATTCTGATCCAGTAAAGCAAAATATAAAATATAAATTTTCTTCTTAATTATATTTTGAGTTTTGTAGCTAACAGTTCCTTAATTACTAAATATATTGCTTGATAAGATCATTAAGTTTTTTTTTTTTTTTTTTTTTTTTTTTTAATGCACAGATTTTATCAAAATACTGTTTGTTTACAGCTCATTTCAAGAAATTACTTTTGAAATACTATTCTGTTATTTGATTAGCTTCTCAATGCCTTACAGATATCATTAACATTGCATCCTGCCACATAGTTTGTGGCAATATGCATTCACAGAGGTGTGAAACATTTGGTATCGGATTGTATACTAATACATAGTGCTCTAATATTCAGCTGAACTACCCAGTTTGTCCCATTCAATGGCCGGGTTGCAAGGTTTGCTATGGGTTTTGAATGGCCTAAATCCTAGAGTTATGTTTATTACCTTCATAAGTGAAAAGCTGACTCATCGCTAAAGATAATGTATCATGTGAAACATTTGTCTTTATCCAATCAATGGACATTTCCTCACAAAAGTCCACATGATCAATCCTATCAGAATTTTTTAGTTGTCATTGGTAATTTGTATGGTTTGAGGTGCATATATTTTCTTAACATACACAACATAAAGTAATCATATGTGAGATGCCAGCTTGCAAGAAGCATGCAACATCAGTTTTTGGACACTGTTAACAAAGCTTCCCATCACTTGCTCTACTACATGATTAGGTGCATATATTTGACCTCATCATGGCATAACATCTCTGATGGGGGAATAAAGGAAGATCAATACCTTTTTATTGCTCTGGACACTTGTAATGATTACACAAGTTATGTATAGTGTACTTAGTAAATAAATAGTATGGAAAATGTGTATCTATGGTATGTCACTATTCTGCTAGCACACCTCTGGTACCCCATTTCCCACAGTGGTGGCCCTGAATTTCTGTGTTGTCCCATGGTTTTACTGTTAAGTCAAAAATCTACCGCATCAGTTACACCATCGAAAAAGCTGCTGTTACAAATGGTACAACGTCACTGTTTCTTTGGCAATGTTGACAACATCTGTCAACAAGTACTAATGAATTCCACAAACATTCTGTGTGAAAAATTGTAAATATCTGCTAAGGCTTGGACAGTACTACAGTGCTGAATGACATAGTGACAATGTCTCCATTGTTTGCCATATCTTCAGATCTGCCTCACATCACCGCCAATGTCAAGCAGCAAACTGTGCCACAATGACTGTTGAATTTACCCAGTGACTTCACGATAAACATTCCAGATTTGACACCAAGTGAATCTATTCCTGGTACTTCACATAGTGCTGCAGAGAATCACAATAAACAATGGTCGCCCGCCTCTGTAACAAATGTTAATCTAAGTATCTCCAAACATTGCACAAGACAAAACATTGTGTGTTCCATTGTGTTATGACACTCACATTAATGACATGAACCATATCGATGCCTCCCACAGTGCCATTACGTTTGGACAACAATGACCCACACCATACCACTCAGTTGTTCTGTTTCATCGTATATGTGCCAATGGACCATGGGATCAAGGTTTTCATCATATTTCAGTACATGTGCATTCTAATTTTCCAAATCCTGTTCCAACAATTGTGACTAAATGCCAGTTCCATGAGACAAACCATGACATCACTTGTATCCCAGCCTCACCAGGCATCACAAGACAACTCATTTCTGGTCCATTGCAGTACTTTGTATTTGCATCATCTACATCCAGCATGAAAACCAACTACAGACTCTGAGAACACATTTTTCATGACCTTGCCTTGGAAAGGATAGATACCGCCTCCCGGTTTGAGCGACAGCACACCCACATCAGCCATGTCGCAAACGACTGCACATCTGCATGAATGCCATGAGACATGGACTGTGCTGCTGGATGCTAAATAAGTGGACCATGTCTTCCTTCTCTGTGCACTCTCACATACATTTTCCACTGTGTCAGACAACTGGCATTGGGAAAGTCATACCTACCAAGTTCAGCCCAGAAATTCACTTACATGCTTGGCCACTCGAGTTCTACACACACTGGATCGGGACACCAATGCCACCCACACTGTGACATGACTCACCTCATCACATGCTTCCCTACGTCGACTAACATTCCCTGCCTGTCTTGCATATCTCCCGCATTTCTCATGCTGTGCCATGCCCTCTTCGTAATGGCACCTTACAATCAAACCACTGATGGCGATCATACCATCCACCACCATTTGAAACTACTGATGTTCTAAGCAGATTCTCCCACAATGTGGTTTGCCCTCAGCAAATGTTAGATGTTAAGCCAGCAGCATCATTGAGGACAACGAGAAGTTCGCCACTCTCCTTAACCACCTTGGAGAGAGTGCAGACCCTATTAGTGACTTACTTTTGAATGTTCCAGCTTCTCACAAATATGAAACTGCCAAGATACTGCTGCTACACTGACTAAGACACACGCTTGAGCAGCAGCTACATCTCACCATTAATGAGACTACTTTGAGTAACAGCACACCGTCTTTGCTCTGGTGCTGCCTGCGAGTTCTAATCGACCCAACAGTCCTGCTTGATCATGTGCTATTGATACTTTGACCACTAAAACTGCCAGAGGACATGCAGGCAGCGATGATAGTACAAGAGTTGGCACCACTGGAGTTTAAACTTTGACTCATCGACAGAATGCAGGCACTATCACAACACCCCATTCTAATCAACAGTGTTATGCTGCAGTCAACGCCCAGTATGCCTGCACTGAGGTCAATTTTACATGATCCCAGTTGAGCTGCCCCAACACTCTCTGCAGCCATGTACTGACCAGACAATGACCGTGTCAACCCAAATTGGGCCATGCCCACTGCCTCTACCACCCCAGCACCTTCCACAGCTCTGATGGACAATAGTCACAGTCACATTCCATGACAGACGAGGTTGTTGCTCTCCTACCACACTGCCCACTGCCCTGATTCTGTAAAACACAAGCCTATCAAGTGCATTGCTTGCTTCCGCACTCAATGTACAGCAACACTACTCCTGGTTACACACCAGAGTTTGGCAGGACATACTGTGCTGCAGACAACCCTGTGCCTACCCAAACTAGAACAGCGACTTGACATAGTTGCATTACACCACTTTTCATTAACAATACACCTCTGCACACCAAAACAAAACAGCACCGATTCAACATTTCAAAGGGCAGACAGTTCCTGACTATTCATCCATGACACGTGCCTGCACACATTGCCTCATTGATACTGGGGTCGATGTGACCCCTCTACCACCTGCTCTCATGCTTGCTACATTGTCACCATCACCACTGCAACTGTGCACAGCCAACAACACTGTACTCACAGTTGCTGGAACTGTACACTTCACGCTTGACATCGCCACAGATACACAACTACCTTGGACATTCCTAGTGGCAGAGTCAATTGAATCAGTGCTGGGAGCCAGTTTCCTCTGGCACTACCAACTACTGTCAGATTTAAATCATGCCCTTTTATTACAATGAGATGGCCAGCAGTCGATCCATGGTGTGGTCAGCGATACACTACCTGCTGGTTCTGTAATACTTCCTGTCACACGGCCACTGCTCAACACACCACTCAAGTTGAAGCTCCAAAGTGAAGCATGTGTCAACCAGCTACAATTAAAGGCAGCCGAGTACTCATCATTACATCATGACAATGAGGTCACATGTGCACCAATGAACAACTATGGAGATAAATCAAGGATCCCACTGCATCACTACATGTAGGACAACAGCATCTCAATGGTCTTTATCATCTTGATACCGATTGCTACCACTGTGCTGCTGCTATGAATACTTCTCAGGTTAGTGAAGTGTCAAAATACCCCACTCAAGTGTCCTTCCAAGACAGTGCAGTGTGTCGTTAACAGTGATGGTGAATCACATCATGCACTGCCAGCTAGATTCACTTTCTTTGCCATTTTGTTACACCTATCTAGGTGATGAGATAATCTTTTTGCAAAAAGAGTAAGACCATAATGACCACCTGTGCATCATCCTTGATAAGCTGACCTCTCATGTGGTCATGATAACTGATGACATTCACAAGTGCCAACTCCAGCAACCCTATGTGACTTTTGCCAGACACTACTTCAACATGTTTGGCGAGTTTCCCACTCCTGAGAAAACTGAACAGAGGCACCCCCTCCAACCTCCCAACACAGGTTTCTGAGGTAACAAATTTCTACAGGAACCAATTGCCACACACTGCTGAGACTTTACTACCTCTCACATAAGCATTGCATGGCAAGAATATATATGGTAAACCATTACTCGACTGGACACTGCAAATAGCAGATGGCCTTTGACAAAATGAAAGAACACCTGTTACATACCACAACATACATCACCCAACGCACATCTAATTATCAACTTCAATGCTGGTTTTTTGTGCAATAGTCATGCACCAAAAGAGATGAATGTATGGATGAATTATCATAATGCAAGAGCCATGAATTGTCTCACCATATTTCAGGCTGTTTCCTTCTCACATTTTCTCGCTGGCATCGCAATGCATCCCAATAGTACCAATGATTCACATTTTGTTCCTGTGGCATGAATTCATGATTAACTAATCCTTCAAATTCACAGAAAACTATCAGCATGGCTTTGATATTTGACCTGATCTAATGAGCTTTTTTTGGTCTTGGAGAAACTTTTCCGACTCACTGTGCAGATTGAACCTTGGTGTCAACATTACAACCATAGACCCCATAGACCCATGACTCATCACCAGTTATGATTCTCTTAAGGAATATCTCATTATTATTTGTGCAATCAAAAGATCTTCACACATTGTGAGGCTAAGGTCTTTCCAGTCACCTTTAAATTTTGTGAACCATTTGTAACACCAAATACAGTTCAAGCACATATATCACCGTAGGCTTCCTACATCATTTGGTGTGTCTCTGCAAAGGTTTTCTTCAGTTTCACACAAAATTTAATGCAGATGTGCTGCTCCTCTTAACTCCACCATCTTGAAATTCGGAAACTGTGCAACATGGCACTGGACAATAACCAACAGACATACAACAATGAAACTTCTGGCAGTTACACATTAAACACAGGCATGTGCAGGAATGCCAACTGAATTATGCTCCAACACACCATTGGTGCGAAATTATGAATGTTATGGAATTTTTTGAACAGATATTGTATTATAATCTTTTTTTAACATAAAGTATTTCACTTTTCAATTAAAGTGAACTTTTATTGTTTTGTAATTCTGTGGATATCTCTCTAAGCAGTGCCTAGTCACAAGCAAACAAATCTGAATTAGTGTTTTCACTCTTTGCAGCTTGTGTACAATTTTGATCCTCCTGAGGACAATGAGATTAGAGGACTGGCCAAACTCTGCCTTAAAATGGCTGACGATATTAAGTTTGTTGGTGGACTCTCACTTGGAGAGCAGTTGGAATACGGACTGTTTTAGTATAAGATTGTGTGTATTACGATATTCCTACTCAATTAGTCACAAAAAGCTGTGACTCTGTGATGTGAAAATATGATCTTTTGCTGATATGTATGTAGTATGTAATGAAGGTATCTACCCATTAAATTATTTTAAAAGAAAGAAAACCAGTTAATGTTAATAACATGTCAGATCTGCTAACATTAGTGGTACATGTTTGCCCAAAAATTTTTCAAGATAATTTTTTCTTGGATTAGAAACATCTGTGTGGAAAGACATTACTGTCTTCCTCTGTCAACTGTTGAGCCCAGTGGTCTATAAAATGTTCATCATAAGAATAAACCTGATGTAAACAAACACAAATGCAATGATTGGTCTGAAGCCATAGTACACATATACTGCTGTTGTTACGCTCTTGGAAGTAGGTTCTACTTATGTATTAGATATCTTATGACTAAGTTACATTAAATAAAACTTTAAGATATTCAAATGTATTAACTGCCATCAACATTTTTCTTAATCACGCTTTAGCCACGTAATCTTTATTTAAAAAATTGTGTACAGTCACAGCCTCTGCAACATTGCACTCTGATTGTCACACTTTTAATGCGCAGTATGAAAATGACTGAGACTATTTTCTGTTCTGAAATGAAACACGTGCGTGGAACACGATTAAAAAGTTCCAAGAAATAGGCTGTTCTTAATGTTTTTCATAAATTTACTGATATAATCAGCTTTGAAGTTTTCCCAGCATTGTATATAATACAGTTGATAAACAAACTTATATTGAAAGTGCAGTGCAGTCAGTAGCATAATGGAATGTAAAGCAAATGTGGTTATTCATGCATTTGTTCAAATTTCCCCAGTATCACTTTTTTCTTCTCATTCAATTTGAAATACCTACATCTTGTATTTATGAAATTCATCATCATTTTTTGTGAATAATGCACGTCTTCTTATTTATAATTACATGTTGGACGCAAAATGCCTTTTTCCATTTCAAATACAAATTCTTAATTATCGATGTTTTATGAAAGACTGTTCATAAAAGTTGTTTAAATTAAGAAAACATAACAATTTAATTTTTAAGGCAAAAATGAAAAACCAAATCCTCTTTATTTGTACTATGTTCATCATTTTATAATACAGAGGTAGATAAGTATCGTAGAAATATAAAAACAATCATTTTCACAGCATCGAGGACATCATAAAAATGCTGCATTTGCTTCTGTACCAATACAATATCAACCCAACAGAACTGATCTGGAGCCAACGTGTGAGAGTAACAAGACTGTTAAGCTGCCAGACGTACGATACTGGAACTAGCGCACGCAGACTTTTCAAACGTCACTGCCAAATGCTGGCGGGATATAGAGTAGCTGGTCATAAAATAAGAAGACAAAACACTGCTACTGGTTGACTTCATGGATTCTGTTGTTGAGAGGCTCATCATCCACATAGCAGGTGACACTTCCAGAATTGAAATGTATTTCTCAAATTCGAATAAAGAAATAGCTAAGAGATTACCATACGACTGACTGTAAGTAATAGCTTTAGTGGCTTCAATATTTAACTATACGGCAAAATCCTTTACTTTACACACAGATTATGAGGAGAAATTACCCTGTGGTTAAGTCAGGAATTTTCATCATTCTTGCTTTTAGTCACTGCTGTCTTTCTGGGGGAATGCTGGGGGATGTGTACCCCTAAACTTGGAAGAGTGCCAAAGATTTATTTCATGGATGTAAATTTTTTATTTCATTTTTTCGTGTTGGTAATTGCAGTATGAATTATATCAGTGCAGTTTCTGGTGGGAAAAGTGTTGTCATTGACTGTTTTAAGCATTTCGAAGCTGCGGCAACCGTTCTTGACAACTGAATTGCTGGATTCATTTGAGGTGATGTAAACTGAAGTGTTCGATACCACAGTCTTTTGTATGTTTGGGTGTTTCTCGGTATTGACTGCTTCATTTGAGCTGTAGTAAAGTCAACTGAAGAGTCCGACACCATTTTTTTATAGTTCGACATGTTGATGACGTCATGGCTAAAAGCAGACGGGTGGTATCCCATGCTTCAGTTATAAGTAATTTCGCTGCATTTTATCCAATGTTGGAGTACCCTCAAACTTTTTTTTAGGAAAAAAGCACTGTTTTTAGTTACAATAGTACGTTAGCTATAAACTATAACATGTTGCGGTTTTTGTCTAGTCATCTAAGGAGCATATTGTGGGAGATTGGCTATGTATTATTTCATGCTGCTTGAAAATTAAATGTCATTCAAAGTTGTATTGCTCCACTGCTCATCTCATTTTACATGTGAACTGCAACTGGCCACATCACTGCAGGCTAGCTGTATCAGCTGATCGGCTAGTGAGAAGTTAAATGCAACGGTACAGCTGTTGTCCCGTATTATTGCTAAGTCGATGTGCGTGTAATGCACAGCTCAAAACATATCCTAATTATCGTACTTGACAGTACATGAGACAGTTTGGTTGCAGTCCCACATGAAACTGAAATCCAATGAGGTCCCAGCAAATGTGGAAGAATACATAGTGCAATGTTTACATCTTCTTATGATGAACGGATTATAATGGAAAAGTACATATCTGGAAAATGAGATGTTGTGGGACTGAATCCTGGATGGAAAATGCAAATTTTCAGTTGGCCTTTAATCTAGACTTCTCCTCTCAACAATGTGATCTGTCACCATGAATGATGTGGTTCAGATTTCACATTTCAAAAGATTTCCACCCAGCCACTGGGTCACATAATTTACAAACTTTCAGCACACTGGAATAATTATGGGTCAGCAACTTCAGTTAATCAGTACAATGAAAAACTAGCCAAAGTTGCAAATTTCACTTTTTTTATTCACTAGATGACTAGTTTTGAGCTGGGACCCATTTGCAAATCATCGTAACAGACAGTCGAACTGGTATTTCCGAAAATGCAAAAACCATGGCAACAGTGCTGTAACATTTACAGTGCTGTAACTGTTCATTTCCACATTTTTGACATGGTTTTTGCATTTTCAGAAATACCATTTTGATTATCTGTTAAAATGATTTGAAAATGGGTCCCAGTCCAAAACTATTCATCAAGTGAATGGAAAAAGTGAAATTTGTGAGTTTGGCTGCTTTCTCATTGTACTTATTATTAACTGCTAATTACTATTCACATAACATAAAAACTGTCAATTCAAATGTGTACTATGTTAAAACAGATGTTTCACTGTGAATGTATGGGATAATTACTTAATGCTATACACCTTAGACTAAATTAAGCTGAACTAGTAACTGTAATTGTGGTGACTAAATATATCTCACAGAATGATGGAAAATATAAGCAAATGATTGAACCATACTGGTATACCCATTGTATCTGAAAGAAGCATTCTTGAACAAAGACTACTTCCAGAAAGAGAAAATTGTGGTGACTAAATATATCTCAATGAATGATGGCAAATATAAACAAATGATTGAACCATACTGGTATAGCCAGTCGACAGGCAGTAGACTGCTCCATTCACACCATCAACAGAATGGGCTCTGCTAACAGTACACTACGCCTTCAACATTGCTGACAATGGGCTCTACACAACGCAGGTGACTACTTTGAAGGACAGTAACTGGTGCAAACATGTAACTCTTTTGTATCAGCTGTGAATAAATAGTTGCTGCTATTTAAGTTCCAACCCTAATATCTTGATGAAAAATCCAGCATGGAATGTAATGTAGATATGAGGATAGATAAGTATGCAAGAAGGTACAGTGATCAGTGTACATGCATACAGGAAAAGCAGAAAATTTTTAACTTCACACCCTTCCTTCCTGTGCTTTCTATTTCCCACTCCTTTACCCCTTCTATGCTACTTGCATTTCTCCACCACCCAGTTCAACAAAGATTATTAGTTATCAGCAGCAGCATCTGGACACAAGGGTCACAGTGTGTTTGTTCAGGTTTGTTAACTTGGAATGGCTTTGTCTAAAAGCTACACATTTTCCTGGTTCTTCTTCTTGCCTGTACACAGTTCAGAACACCTTATATTTGGCGAGCACTGATTTATCCTCTCATATATATTTGGAGTTACCAGCAAGCAAGACTTTTGATACATACATAGGAAACTTTTTGCCTGAGATAAGTTGGAACACAACAACACAGTATACCTTCAGCAAGAGGAAGGCAGGAAAGGAAGGAGAAATATTGGAGTTTTTTTTCCCATTGCAATTGACCCAATTACAGATCAAGCAATAGCACATTTGGAGAAGGTTAAGGAAAGGAAATAGGTGCAACATATTCACCAAATTTACCTGTAATGACCAGGAAATCCATGACAGCCCTAAGTCACAATGGCAAAAAGAGTACATGAGACAAATGTTTTAAATCCTGTGTCAACTTACTTGGTATAAGAGGAGTACTCATCTATAAATGTCATTTAGATGAGCTAATAAATGAGAAATTACTCAAGTATTAGTCCCAGAATTGTGATTTACTGAATTACGTTATGTGGCATGTTATCAATAAGATGTTCACCCACTGTCATTAAAATGTCACAAGTGGGAGGTAATTTTTGGAGATCAAGAAGAGATTGGATGTTAACAATAACAGCAGTAAGTGACCATTATCATTTGCTCAAAGTCAACTGGCATAGGAGGCAGAATGCTAGTCAATTGTGCGAAGCCATGCTTAGAGCCTTTATACGAAGGTAACCTCTGGAGTCAGCATCCCCCCTCCATTCTCAGCCCCTGCCACACGAGACAGTATCACCTGATGCTTTACATTCAGTGGAGGATGATTTTGAATTGAATTATACTGAATCAATCAATCCTTATTTTCTTAGTAAATCATGATTTAGTGTTGAACATGATGGCATTAATGTCTCAAGTGAGCCTGACTTCTGAAACAGTCAAACATTTATGGGTAAAAACTCCCATCTCATTATGACTGACTTATGGTGCAGGCAGGAATCAGCACTTGTAAATGTTCAGACTACCAATTATCCAAAATGGTGCATTGAAAGCTCAGAAGTAAGTAATCATGTAACCTTTCATTATATCATATTCACTTGTAACTGTCAATAATTTCTCTATTTTATAACACTCTGTGCTCTTGTAGAGCTAACTTACAGAACATCACTTGGTTGCCTTGGCTAGTGTGCTGCTCCCTATCCTATTGGATCTGTTTGGCATTCACTTAGAAGACACGTTACAGCAATGTCCCCAACTGTCGAAACAATTTCATTGAAGCAGATAGCTTCTCTTGAGCAATGGCTAAATGTTTCATTGACTCCATAACATAAGCTGGCATTACAGTTACCTCATACAATATTGGAATAGTAACTATAATCACTGCAGCTACATCTACATCCACATCCATACTCCACAAGCCACCTGATGGTGTGTGGCGGAGGGTACCTTGAGTACCTCTATCGGTTCTCCCTTCCATTCCAGTCTCGTATTGTTCGTGGAAAGAAGGATTGTCGGTATGCCTCTGTGTGGTCTCTAATCTCTCTGATTTTATCCTCATGGTCTCTTTGCGAGATATACGTAGGAGCGAGCAATATACTGCTTGACTCCTCGGTGAAGGTATGTTCTCGAAACTTCAACAAAAGCCCGTACTGAGCTACTGAGTGTCTCTCCTGCAGAGTCTCTCCACTGGAGTTTATCTATCATCTCTGTAATGCTTTTGCGATTACTAAATGATCCTGTAATGAAGCGCACTGCTCTCCGTTGAATCTTCTCTATTCCTTCTATCAACCCTATCTGGTACGGATCCCACACTGGTGAGCAGTATTCAAGCAGTGGGCGAACAAGTGTACTGTAACCTACTTCCTTTGTTTTTGGATTGCATTGCCTCAGGATTCTTCCAATGAATCTCAGTCTGGCATCTACTTTACCAACGATCAACTTTATATGATCATTCCATTTTAAATCACTCCTATTGCCTACTCCCAGATAATTTATGGAATTAACTGCTTCCAGTTGCTGACCTGCTATATTGTAGCTAAATGATAAGGGATCTTTCTTTCTGTGTATTTGCAGCACATTACACTTGTCTACATTGAGATTCAATTGCCATTCCCTGCACCATAAGTCAATTTGCTGCAGATCCTCCTGCATTTCAGTACAATTTTCCATTGTTACAACCTCTCGATATACCACAGCATCAGCCGCAAAAAGCCTCAGTGAACTTCCGATGTTATCCACAAGGTCATTTATGTATATTGTGAATAGCAATGATCCTACGACACTCTCCTGTGGCACACCTGAAATCACTCTTACTTCGGAAGACTTCTCTCCGTTGAGAATGACATGCTGCATTTTGCTACCTAGGAACTCTTCAATCCAATCACACAATTGGTCTGATAGTCCATATGCTCTTACTTTGTTCAATAAACAACTGTGGGGAACTGTATGAAACGCCCTGCGGAAGTCAAGAAACATGGCATCTACCTGGGAACCCATGTCTATGGCCCTCTGAGTCTCATGGATGAATAGCATGAGCTGGGTTTCACATGATCATCTTTTTTGAAAGCCATGCTGATTCCTACAGAATAGATTTCTAGTCTCCAGAAAAGTCATTATACTCGAACATAATACATGTTCCAAAATTCTACAACTGATCGACGTTAGAGATATAGGTCTATAGTTCTGCACATCTGTTTGACGTCCCTTCTTGAAAACAGCGATGACCTGTGCCCTTTTCCAATCCTTTGGAATGCTACGCTCTTCTAGAGATCTACGGTACACCACTGCAAGAAGGGGGGCTAGTTCCTTCGCGTACTCTGTGTAAAATCGAACTGGTATCCCATCATGTCCAGCAGCCTTTCCTCTTTTGAGCGATTTTAATTGTTTCTCTATCCCTCTGGAGTCTATTTTGATATCTACCATTTTGTCATCTGTGCGACAATCTAGAGAAGGAACTACAGTGCAGTCTTCCTCTGTGAAACAGCTTTGGAAAAAGACATTTAGTATTTCGGCCTTTAGTCTGTCATCCTCTGTTTCAATACCATTTTGGTCACAGAGTGTCTGGACATTTTATTTTGATCCACCTACCGCTTTGACATAAGACCAAAATTTCTTAGGATTTTCTGCCAAGTCAGTACATAAAGCTTTACTTTCGAATTCATTGAATGCCTCTCACATAGCCCTCCTCACACTACATTCTGCTTCGCAGAATTTTTGTTTGTCTGCAAGGCTTTGGCCATATTTATTTTTGCTGTGAAGTTCCCTTTGCTTCTGCAGCAGTTTTCTAACTCGGTTGTTGAACCACGGTGGCTCTTTTCCATCTCTTGTGATCTTGCTTGGCACATACTCATCTATTGCACTGCACCACATTCTGAGCTATTCCACTAATGCCCAGTACATTATTCCACATCTGAAAATATGTTTCAACTACAGCATTGGAGTAAATTAGGAGCTCACCTTCAGAAGATCCTTGACATCTCATATGACACCGTAATTGTCTTGGCCATTGTAGCTCACCAAAATCTAAATGATGGAAAATTACCTTTTGAAGTATTTTGATATCATATTAGCTTTTTGAACTCAACACATGTTAGCATCATAGTTTTCAGGCCTTTCCTTGCTGCTTTTCTTTACATTCTTCTGTATGTTACTATTACTGCAGCATTGATTAACTATATCCTCATTGAATATACTTTGTGTTCACCTTAATTTTAGCTGATTACTTTGGCCTCATTTTTGTAGTATTTCCTTAGTCTTTCTTTGTAATGTTTTGTTGACACCATTCTTCCTGTAGGTACATGTACATTTTTTTGTTTGGTTAGTAATGTGTGTGATTTAACTACACCATGTTAATTTTTTTTCTTTTATGTGAAATTACTATACACAGAATTTCCTTGTAAGTTTAACAGCATTATACTGATGTAAAATATCACCGGAATATTAAATTAATGTCAGTGTGAAGTAACCACTGGTGAAGTTAGTTTATGGATTATTACAAATGCAAACTAGTGAAAGGTGAGAGGTATTTGTGCAGTCAGATATCACTTGGCTTTCTGAAAGAATTTCTGAACTATGTGAGCAGCCATAATTAATTCTTTGGAAGTAAGTCTCTTGATGATGGAATATTGTAATAAGTACTGATTTGGATGGACCCAGAGGAGAATATGATAGACAGACCATTTATTTCTAACTGTGACAGTGTGGTGGGAATTTCTTCACTGTGAAGTTTGAATTTATGGGGCAGAGATCATAAATGGATCAGAAATGATCTTAAAATATTGACTGGCACAGAAGAATATGGTGCTTCAAAGAGCCAAAACATTACTACCACTGCCCACCATGAGGTTGAATGCCTCCTGGCGGTGTTGCAGGCATGTGATGCAGTAAGGAAAGAATGTAAGCAGAAGAGAGAGGACTGTACAGTCATTATAGCAATGATGTAGGCTGCAAATGTGGAAATTCACTTGTATAAGAAGTTTAGACAGAGGGCACATTATTGTGACACTGTGGCTGGAAACAAGAATCTCTGAAACAGTGAAGCTGGTTACCTGTTGGCGTATTACTCTCATGAGTACCTTTGGAAAATGGTTGAATGATGGTGAAATAACAAATACACCATATGGTGTTGGATGACCATTATTCATCACGAAACACAGAGATCATATGATCGCCACTGTGTAATCTGCAACAGATCTGATGACACAGTGAAGTACAGGCACAAGTACTTGAGAGCACACTGTTAAAAGACCATTGTTCAACATGGAACTCCACTTCACATGACTCCTACTCATTCCTGTGTTGACCTAACAACTTCATCAGTTATGACTGCAGTGGGCACAGCATCACTGAGCTTTCACTGTGGATCAATATAAACATATTGTCTGTCGAAAGAATCACATTCCTTGTTACACCAGGTTGATGACTGGATCCTTACATGACTTCATCCAGGCAAATAGCTGCACAAAACATGCACCGTGCCACAGATGCCAGCCAGTGAGGGCAGAATTATTTTGTGGGGTACATTGAGTTCAGCTTCCATGGGATCTGTGTGGTGGTAATCGAAGGCATCATGACAGCAGTGAACTATGTGAACATTATTGTGGACCACCTGTGTTGCTTCATGCTTGAAGTCTCCCCCTACAGTGATGACATCTTCCAGCAGGATAACTGTCCATGTTGCAAGGTCAGAATCGTGCTGCATTGGTTTGAGATGCATTATAGTGAACTCACACTGATGTCTTGGCCAGCAAATGTGCCTGATCTGTAGCCATTGGAACACGTACCAGGCACCAACTGCATGCCCCTAAACCACCATCCCATAATTTGTGAGAACTGCTTGGCCTGAGCCTAGACATCTGGTGCCACATACTTCTGAGATCCTGCCAGGAACTTATTGAATCAATGCCAAATCTCTCTTTTACTGTGTTTGAAAAGTGGAACAACGTGCTGTTAAATGGGTGGTCATAATATTTTGGTTCATTGGTGTATATCAGCTTGCTGAATGTAACCTACAAGGTACCTGTTAGCTCTTCAAGTTTAACATATATATTTTGGAACGACACAACAACACATATAAGTCACAGAGTAAGTTGACAAGTAAGACATGTGTACACATTAGCATTCGAATGAGCACTGAGTCCCAGTCTAACGGCCACTGCTCGGCTGGCCGCATAGGTGGCGCAGCTGCTGCATGGCTGGCAGACAGCGCCGCTCATAGAGGACGCGCGTAATTGCGCGACGGCACTTTGAATGATTGGCGAGTCACAACACTTTTCCCCCCTTTGAAATTGTTGCACTGGTCTTGATGGAGGTGTCCTGGAGATGGCTAACGTCAATAGGCATTGTTTGACTCACCGTAAAGTCTCGAGGAGGAGGCTTCCCGTACAGACGGAAGTGTCCCCGATGATATCGGGTCGAGATGACAGGAGACGTAGGGGTCGAATCTGCTGGGGCCCCATGCACCAATCCGCCCATTGCGGCAAGTCCAGTTGATATGATAGGAGACATGGGCGATGTGTCAGAGTCCATTGGAGGAGGAGGCGAGTAGATTTGCTCTGACAGAGGATGGTCATCTGGTTCCTGCATGGGCACGTCTCCTGGTGGCGTCTGTTCTTGTGCCGGCGTTGCAATGATGGTTAGAGGGCTGCGTTGTGAGTATTGAGAGATGCCAAGATCCCGAGCATCAGGTAGAGCTAAAGGTGGTGTGGCGGCATTCGGAACAGGCATTGCTGGCACCCGAGGCCGAAGCTGGTCCGAATGATGCACTGCAACACCCGTGACCGTCTGGATTTCATACAGGTGTCTGCCACGGTGTCTTAAGATGCGGCCCGGGCTCCATTTTGGCCACCTGCCATATCCCCATACCCAGACGAGGTCGTCGCCGATGAACCGGCCAAGTGAAGGCACCCGCGGCCGTGAAGTGGAAGGCCGCAGAAGATGAAGTAGCGTGCGGGGCTGTCGGCCATGTAAGAGCTCAGGTGGTGCAGCTGCTGCATTGCTGGCAGACAGCGCCGCACATAGAGGATGCGCTTAATTGCGCGGCGGCACTTTGAATGATCGGCGAGTCACAACAGTACCATCCAACATAGGTAAAGGAAAATGGAGGAGGAGGAAGAATGAGTGAATCAGTGGACAAAGTGTTTAGCCCATATGCCAGAAGAAAGATAGGTGGAGAAGCCATTCGAGGGGAAACCAAACACACTTGCCCCATGGAACAACAAAGGCACTGCTGGATGGATGACCTGGTGAAGTACCTGGCAGCCCTGGGGTCGAAGACACCTGGGGGAACAAAATACAAATCTGAAAGGAATGGAGGCAGTTTGTGGAAGCAGCATGTGGTCTGCAGGACCTGTGATCACTAGATATGTATATGTGTACATATATTCAAATTAGAGTTATCTGCATTATTCAATGGTCTATGCACAATTTCAGTGGAGTGTGGTGACTTTAACAGTGCACTTCACTTTCCATAATTTTGGTGTTTGCTTTTTATATTATTGCGTCATGATTCTATCTCAACTGAAATTAATCCACCATGTTTTGGATAATTAATTAATTATGCTACACTTTTCACCTTTTCATCTCAGTTTCAGCATTCATATAAAAACAAGATTGTTATTATACTTTGCATACATTCATTCAATTCTGTTGTATGGCATAATCTTATGGGGCATTGCAGCTAAGTGAAAAAGTCTTAGCATGCAATAAGGATGTTGTATAAATTTTATAACCAAACACCTTGCAGAAGCCTTTTCAGGCACCCTCAAGATTCTTACACTTGCATACTAGTACATTTACCCTCTAATTATATTTGTGGTTAATTAAGGTAGTCAATCTTGGATGTACTCAGCAATTCACAACCACTATACTGGAAGTAGAAATAATTTCCATACAGACTATGTAACCTGCTCTATGGTTCTGAATGAAGTTTTGTATCTAGTGCAGATGTCTGTAAAAAGTTACCATAGGACATCAGGCAAGAAACTGAAAGTCTCAAAACATTTAAAAAGAAAGTGAAAGATTTACCTTGTAACCTGATTGTCCTACTTTTGGGCTCCTTGGTAGTCTTCTTCTGACTAACATTCATATTCATATTAAAAAGTATTTCAAATAGTGATTAAACAAATTTTGCACTTCGTTATAGGATTAGTTTGTCGACTTTTTATATATATATATATATATATATATATATATATATATATATATATATATATACCCAGGATGATAATCACCTGTAGATTAGTGTTTATATGTTTCATTTAATAGGTCAGGAAACTTATGTACAAGTGGCAACAGCATTCTAGTTTTCACACAATGATCCATGAACCAACTGACACAGAATTTTACATAATGATTCTAAATACCGACTGACTTTAAGCTGTTGAGTAACAGAGTTTTTGCAGTGTTTGAATGTTAGTTATGGACTAACTGATGCAGACGTTTACATAATGAGCACTAATGCAGACTTAATGGCTTTGTGCATGATGTCTACTCAATGGCACACACAGAACATTCATCACGCAGTGTTAGAACATAACGCTATTACACTTTAGATATTAACATAAAAGAAAATGTATAGGATACAGAAATTCATTAGACAGATAAATCACATTGATTAACAATTAGCTCAGTGTTCTTAAATAGTTGCAAATGATGGTTCAGTTTTATGTTGTGAAAGTTTTGGCTTGAACTGGAATTTACAAAGTCTATCAAGAATTTTCTAGAAACTCAAATTTTCTAACTGAAATATTTTATAAACTAACATCATATTCTATGAAAATTATACATTTCTGGAAACAGAAAAATAAGGAGTACAGAATAAAAACAGTGGATGATATGTCAATCCTAAAGCAACTATGTGTTGGATTGAATTTTAACAGTGCAAGTGGTTTTCAAGAATTAAATTCTGAATATGTTTCTAAGTAAAATGTTTCTATATGAACTGTCTACATTATTGTTATCAGCAGACCGTTTTGAAAACTAACCAATAAGAATTTGAAGATTTCATGTATTCACATTGTCTGTGCTACATGTGGAATAGAGAGCAGAAGAGAAAAAAAATATTTAAGGAGTGGGATCGTAGCAAGCATTTTGCTGCTTTTCAACCCTACAATGTAGCAGAGTACTGCAGCCCTGTGGAAGATTCAGGTGCAGGATCTGCACAATCCACCCACCCAGAACTTCTCTTTCCAGTCCGGTCACAGGCTTGTCTTTACTTGTCAGGGGCCAGGTCACCTGTGACAGCAGCCACATCATATACCAGCTCTGCTGCAATGATTAAACAGCTTTTTATATTGGTTTGACTACTAACCAGCTGTCCACCAAGATGAATGGCCACCACCAAACTGTAGCCGAGAGCAAAGTGGAGCATGCTTGATTTCAATGGCTTCTTCACAATCTGGGCTGTCCGAAATCTCTCCTCCACTACCAGATTTTCTGAATTTTTCAGATGGGAGTTATAGTTGCAACACATTCTCTACTTCCAAAATCATCCCATCCTCAACCTACAGTGAAATACTCTTCCCACTCCTTCAACCCACAATTTAAGCCCCCTCTGTTCCAAACTTCTTCCCAGTTCATATCCCCTCACCCTGATTTTGCGTCATTCTCTGTCAACACACCCACCAGTCTTTTCCCCTTCTCTGCCCCTCTCCTTCTCTTCTTTCTGTTCTCTGTCATCCTCCTCCTTTCTCCCCACACAACCTTGCAATGCTGCACCTGGCAGCCTAGCTCTGCTGCAATCTAGTCCCTGCATGCCCCCACACAGTGCTCTTGTCTCCTCCCACCCATACCCCTGTCACTCCCTCTTCCGCATCCCACTCTGGATTGCTACTATCGTCCAACATGACAGTTGCATTCTGGCTCAAGCAGCTGGTGATGGCAGTCTTATACCCATGAAGTGTGCTTGCTTGTGTGAACTTAAGATGGCCTTGGCCAAAATCTAAATAGTAACAGTCTATTTGTTGTACATGTCACAACTCAGTGTGTCACATCTTTACAGTGAGTACTAATCTATCCTTATTGTTGATATTCTAATCTGGACTTTCCATTGTTTGAACTTACCTTTCTGGCAATCTTGTTGATTATCGGAACTCAGACCTCAGTTGCTGTTGGAGATCCTTTTCTGTTGATAATGGAGGTATGTTTGTAAGCCATCAGTGACTTTGTGAACTACATACATATTTTATCCTTTTTATAGCTGAAAATCTTTCCCCAACTGGGAAACTGAGTGCAGGAATAGCCAAAATATGTTCAAAATGTTTTACAATTTTACAGCATGCAGTCTGGAGTCTGTTTGACAATAAACTGCAATAAATCACCAACACTTTTGTGATGCATTCCTCCAAAAATGTACTCAACCACCACCAGCTTTGATCTTCAACAGGAAAATATAGATCTACATCAATCTGTTAGTGAGTGTATGCAAGTCCTGGGTAACACTTTTTGTACTGATCAAAGCCACATTCATTCAAAAGTTTCAAAAATAACAGTCCAATTTACTGAATTTGCATCCAAATTGAATGCAGCATCATGCCTAGACAGTTTAGTTACTTGTTCATAGATATGTTGGCCATGAATATTCTATATTTTTTTCAAATCTGTCACATTTTGTTTTCAACATTTCTTGGACTTCATTAATTTTTGCTACACATTAACTAATATCATAAACTCTGGCTTCCAGTATATCAAATAAGTTGTCAATGAGAGGGAAAATATCTGCAAAAGCATTTAGTATCAAATTTATTTGCAATTAGATTTCAAATTCATGACCAGAATTAGAGGCTTTTTGGCATATTTATCTTGACTGTTATCTTTTTGAAAAGAGGAACTAGCTGATTGTAATATAAGGTTTTCACCAAACCACACTATATGCAGAACTCCACTATGTGACAACTTTAGGCAGCCTTTTCTTTACTTCACCAACTAGAACCCATTATTTTTATGCTGACTTTGAACTAAAACAGCAAGACCAAAGTGAGAGAAAAATTCTATATTTTCTATCCTTGACATGATTTGTGATAACACTGAATTCAGCCAACAAGAGAAAGGATGAACGAACTTTGCAATCCATTCAAATGTGCAGTCATAATTACATCTCCATCATAAATCTGGCCATGGTAACATGTTTTAAAAATCTTCCATTGGCTTGACCAACTGCTGTGACTGAAACAACCTACGAGCAATTACATGTATCAGTTACTTCATTCACAATAACTGAGATAAAATGTGGTTCACTTATCCCTTATCTTACATTATTCATAAGCAGTCAAGTCATTCTGTACTAGGCTTTAAGCTCCTGTAAACGTAAAATAATGTTGTAAGTGATGTTTTAGCTTTCTGTTACACTCACTGAGATGATATACAAGTCTGATAAGATTGCATTTATTGGGATTTTGCATATTAGGCCATCTGACAGCCAGTTGTTTTTATTGTAATTATGCACATTAAAACATTATTTGCATGATTTCTAGTTATGCTGTATGACTGGGTTGAAGATCTACCCAGCTGCATGCTTATTCTTTTAGAACTATGGGCAGTAAAATTGTGCTAGGGAGTCACGCATTTACACTGCTTGGATTTCCATGATTTCACCACTCAGTGATATGATATGCAAAGAGCTTTGTTGCTTACCTTCCTACCAACAGCAGCATTCCTCTCTAATATATTACAAACTGTTAAGGCTATTTATGGCATTGAGATAACATTAAATTATGTACTACATGTATAATTAGTTGTGTACCTTAACCACAAGTATGTTTTCCATATCGCTAGGAAATAAATGACAACGTTTAATCCTTCTAACCTCAAATTATGTACTACATGTATAATCAGTCATTTACCTTAATCACAAGTATGTTTTACATAGCTCTAGGAAAGAAGTTACAACTTAATATCCTTCTAACTTCAGACCTAAGCCTGCAGTTGGCTGACGGTGGGACCTGGTGGCTCAGGTTGGCAGGAAGCAAAACTAATCTGAAAATATCATATAATATCACTTTTGTCAATCCATGTAAGGAATTCAATGAAACTTCAGTGTTTCCATTTGCTTCACCTTTCTTTCCAGCTTAAGCTGGGTAAGTGGTGTTTACCTAACATACACTGAATACACGCTACTGGCTAGTTCCTTCTTTATGTTTCTAATTACCTCTTCTGTTAAAAAAGAAATAATGAGATGATGAATCTTTATTGCTATATGCTATACATGTGGTATTGTACTAGACTATAGACAAAAAGAAATAATTCTATTATTTACAGCATGTGCTAATTGAAATAATTACTTTTTATGATCACCTGCATTGTATCTTTCAAATATAAATTTGTATTGGATGATTCCCCCCCACCCCCTCTCACAGGTATATTTGAATTCACACATGAATTCACATAACAGAGAACAATATTTAGTATATATGTGGTGTGCAGGCTATTAATTCAAATCAATGGGAAAAGTTGGAAATTTGTGCCAGACCATGATTCAAACCCAGGTTTCCTGCTTACTAGGCAGGTCATTGCAACTGCATGGACTACCCTAGCCCCATGTCCATTATCTTCATTGCTCACACCGTTTCACTGATTCATGTAAGAGTTTGAGCATGGTGTGCATCTGCACTGGAGAGATCATGGGCCATGTGTCCAGGTGGCTTAGTGACCAGAGCATCTGCCTAGTAAGGAGACCCGGATTAACAAAAACTAGGAGACTCTACAGTCTTACGGCAAAGATAAAAAAACAACACATGACCAAAAAAAAAAAACTCTCGCACAGTTTTGATATCAGTTTGCACCAGGCATGAAAAATATCACTACCACACAGCCCCCCCCCCCCCCCCTTAAAGTGCGGAGCCCCAGGCATATCTTGATACTTGAATTTTATTCGACATGCAGCTCTGGTGTGCGTCGGGTGTCTCGGGGGCAGTGATGTTGTTGTTTGTGGTGGTGATTCACCTGTCTCGGACGATGTACTGAGTGGTGTTTTGGTATGCTCTGCGTCCATCATGTGTTGATGCACAGGCGTGGTGTCAGAGGTCGGAGAGGGTAAAACCCATGCTGGCTTGACATGTTCAATCGATACCTTTGTCGGAACACCATTGTACATTATGTCCACGGTATGCTTATTTCTACTCAGCACCTGAAATGGGCCTGTATATGGTGGTTGTAAAGGCAATTTGACTGAGTCTGTTCGCAACATTACGTGAGAGCAATTGTATAAGTCTTTGTGTACAAACACCTTACGGTTGCCATGGCGAGAAGGTGGCGGGCAACATATATTTGTGCACTGACGTTTTAGCTGCTGCACCCAGTGTGTGAGGCCCTCTGATCCAGGTAGTGAGGTTGGTACTAAATAATCTGCAGGAATCCGTAGCGGCTCGCCGAAAACCATCTCGGCAACTGATGCACCAATATTGGGTTTGTGAGCTGTCCGCAGGCCTAACAACACTAATGGTAATGCTTCCATCCATCTCTCTTGATGAGACATCAATGCTGCTTTGAGTGTTCTGTGCCATCGTTTGACCATACCATTACTGGCGAACTGACATCCTTGGTCAGTTGTGACATGAAGGGGGTATCCAAAACGGGCAACCCACGTACACAGAAATGTCTTCGCAGTAGTTTCAGCTGAAGTATCGACTATTGGAGTTGCTTCTGCCCATCTTGTGCACTTGTCTATGGCCGTAAACAAATATCTGTAACCCTCAGACTGTGGGAGAGGTCCAACCAGGTCCACGTGAACGTGTGCGAATCTAACAGAGGTACCCTGAAAATCTCCAATATCAGCACACACATGTCGTCCTACTTTACTTTGTTGACAAGGAATGCAGGAACGTATCCAAAGGCACGCATCTCTTTTCATAGAAGGCCACACATAGCAGTCTGTCAGCAGCTTGATTGTAGCGTTGGCTCCTGGGTGCGATAGTGTGTGGACACTGTCGAATGCCATCTTGCGCAATATTTCTGAAATGAATGGTCTTGGTCTGCCTTGAGAAAAGTCGCACCACAGCTTCCACTTGGAGTTAGGCACCAGGATTTGCTCGAACTTCAGACCTGTAGACGGGTCGTTTAACAGCTGTCGTAGCTCTGCATCCTTGGTCTGTTCCACTGCAAGTTTATCATAGTCTATAATTTCTGAAATCCCGCAAATACATGAAAAATAGTCAGCCACTAAATTTTCTGTGCCTCTTAAATGGCATATATCTGTCGTGAACTGACTTATGAACTCAATATAATGGAACTGTCTTGGTGAGCTCTTATCAGTGGTGTTTTTAAAAGCCCATGTTATGGGTTTGTGGTCTGTAAACACAGTCACTGGTCTAGCCTCTATTTGTGGGCAGAAGTATCAAATTGCTTCGTAGATCACGAACAATTCTCTGTCATACGTGCTCCACCTCTATTGTGCAGTCTGTAACTTTTTAGAGAAAAACCGTAGTGGTTGCCATTGCCCCTATTGCTGACTGGCTCGCGTCTACAGCAATAGCTAGCTGTGCGTAGTGAACTGGGTGAGCGAGCAATACTGCTTTGCTGAGGCTTGCTTGAAGATCATTAAATGCTTTGTCCATTTCTTGTGTCCACTTAATTATTCATCGACCTTTGGCATCGCGTCCCTTGAGTGCATCAGTGAGTGTTGCTTGCACCGTAGCCGTTGCTGGCAGATGACGTCTATAAAAATTTGTTACTCCCATGTATCGTCGTAGCTCTTGGTAGTTTGTCGGTTTTGGAAGGACCTGTATTGCTGCGATCTTCTCTGGCAGAGGCAATATACATTCTGATGACACAGTATGGCCGAGGAAAGTAACTGGTTCTTGTGCATGATGCATTTATTTTCGTTTAAAACAACTCCGTAGTCAGATAGACACTTGCAAAGTTGACACAGGTGCTGCTCATGTGTTTGACTATCCGGAGAGAAAACCAAGATGTCATCAAGATAAGCAAAGCAAAATGTTAATCTCTTTATCACCTCATCGATAAAATGCTGCCAAGTCTGTGCTGCATTCTTAAGGCCAAAAGGCATAAATAAAAACTCGAATAATCCAAATGGTGTAATCACTGCTGTCTTCTGAACATCTCTTGGAGCCACTGGTATCTGGTTGTATGCTTTCTTGCAATCAAGGACACTACAAATTTTCGCGCCGGCCAAACCACATGTGAAGTCCTGTATATTAGGTACTGGGTATCTATCTGGAATGGTTCTTGAGTTTAATGCTCGGTAATCCCCACACGGTCTCCATGATCCATCTTTCTTACGTACTAAGTGTAGGGGTGAATACCTCGGACTGTCTGACCAGCGAATTATTCCTGACTGTAACATTTCCTCGAATATTGCCTCTGTTTCTGTCAATCTCTCTGATGCGATTCTATGTGCTCGTCATGAAACTGGTTGTCCTGGTATGGTATGAATATAGTGAATCGTACTATGTTTAACTTCTTTTGTCTGTCTGTCTGTCAGAACATCTCCGATTCTTCTCTTCATCATGTAGCTCTTCGGCTACAGAGTTGCCAATTGCCTGTAGCTTCTCACAAGTTGTATGCCCTTTAGTGCTTGATATTGCACTGTTGTCTGTCAGATTTAACAAACGTTTTCCTTGTAAGTTGACCGCCAACTCGAAACGTGCCAGAAAATCAGCACCCTAAATAGGTTCTGATATACCAACTATCACAAAAGACCAAGTAAACTGTTTGGAAAAACCCACATCAATCTTGCACACTTTACATCCGTACGTGTTAATCACCGAGTTATTCACTGCCTTCAAACGTGGCTGTAAGTCTTTTTCGCTGTATGGCGCATGGCTGACAGGAAGCGAACTAATGTCTGACCCGGTATCCACCAAAAACCTTGTACCTGTAAGTATGTCTGATACTTGCGTTGGTAGCTGTTGTTGCCATACGTGGAGTAACAGTCTATCAGAGACTGTCGAACTATCTACCAGGCTGCGTAAATGACGCCAGTATTCTGACGGGGTCCTATCTCCTCGTTTCTCTTGGTACAGTACTTGTTTGACTCTGATGTCGACTGACTTCACACACCAAGAAATTAATTAATCTTTCAGTCTACAGTATGCTCATTCTGTAGACGGGTTCACTATAATGTCGGATATCAAAGCCGAGGTCTGATGATCCAAATTAGTTATCACCAAGGTGAACTTCTCATGATCACTGACTATTCTTTGTTGTAGAAATATATTTTCCACTATGTGAACCATGTGTGTGGCTTAGAAGGCATGAATGGGGGCGCTCGTAATTGCAACCGTTGAGTTGGTGAAGTGTTGAAACCAGCAGGTAGTTCCATTGCTGTTACTTGCTGTGGTTGTGCTGCAGTAGTCCCAGTTTCCGATGATGATGCCTTGCTGGTGTGTGCCATGATTATTGAACCAATGTCATTCCTTTGGTCTAGTATATGCTTGAAGTTCATATCTTTCAAAATATGCAACTGTAAAGTTTTTATCTCATTCTGAAGCCTATGAATTTCTTCCGTTATCGAACCGTATCGTTGGGCCCAACATCTTTGCCTTTACATATGTCTGCCTGTGTCTGTATAAGTGTGGATGGATATGTGTGTGTGTGTGAGTGTATACCTGTCCTTTTTTTCCCCTAAGGTAAGTCTTTCCGCTCCCGGGATTGGAATGACTCCTTACCCTCTCCCTTAAAACCCACATCCTTTCATCTTTCCCTCTCCTTCCCTCTTTCCTGATGAAGCAACCTTGGGTTGTGGAAGCTTGAAATTTGTGTGTGTGTTTGTGTGTTTTTTATTGTGTCTATCTACCACCGCTTTCTCATTTGGTAAGTCACAGAATCACTGTAATATTATTATTACCAAGATGGGCGCCTATTGTAGAGCACATTACTTTCTCTAAAAGATTAGAAAATTATGTTGTCAGTTAAACACACTGATAATTATTGTCATGTATTCTATTACTTTTCTTATAATGGGGTTTAACAATCAGATATTTCAATGTCTCTGGAAAAATGCCCTCTTTTAGTCATGCATTACGTATTACAGAGCAGATGGCACTTATTGTATGACAACAACTTTCAATATTTTGCTTGTTTCTTCTGTTAAACTCCTTGACCTTATTGCCCTTATTACATTTCAGAAATACTACAGGACAGTTACCATTTACAATGTTTTCATTCAAATCAATAGAGATACGATATGTTATTCTGTCTCTAGTGTTAACTATGTTCCACGTAAGTTTGCTTCAGTTAGGCATATTATTAATTTCAGACATAATGTGCATACTTATAAGTGTTTTAATAACTTTTATTAATAACAAAGAGAAATTTTTGTCATTTGTAACTAAGGCAGGACCTTCACTTCTTCTTGTTAACATTCCCTTTTTCCATTTACAAGATGTGTGAATTCCATTAATGATTCACGGTTTTATGCACGACAGAATCTTAATTAATTTATTGGAAAAGACGTTTTCAGATGAGATGAGCTATGATATGTTAAATTTGATTTTGGTATTTTTCACTGCATAGATTTAATTCTAATCCACCTCCTTAATTTACTTTTAAAATGTTCTGTCCTGGAGCCATTAATTATGTGAACTGGTTCCCATAGTAGTGTCTCATTACTGTATGGCAATATGTTGTTTATCTTAATTACTTACACATAAATACCTGTGAGAGCATTAATTAACACACACTGGCTACCATGAGGCTACTGCTGACCACAGCAGAGCCTCACACCTGATGTTTCTGGCAGCCTGGCTGTGAAATATCCATCACTATGAGTGCAGAACCTGTTAATAGAAACACATTTACTTGGATGGTTTGACCTTTGTGTATACAGGCATTATCAATCAGTGTTTGTTTATATTGGTCCAAATGCATTACAAAATTAATTACTGAAATCAAATTATACGATCCAAATGATCTTTCTAGGTCACTTTTTCTTGAAGAATCCTTTATAAAATCTACACTGAAATCATCACACATAATTATTAGTTTCTGTTGTCTGACAGACAACACAATAAAAGTCTCAAAACACCTAATAAACTATTCAGTGGTTTTCCAGTGAGTGTCTGTATACAGTTGCAATTACAAATGACATATTTTTAGTATCAGCTCAAAAGTGCATGCTTCAGTTTTCCAAGCTCTGCAAAATTTACTTGTTTTAACTTTTCCAAGCTTGTGACCAGATTTTACATATATCTCAACTTCCCCCTATCCATATTGATCCTACAATAGGAAGGTACTGATGTGTAACCATTTATACTTCTCTATCCCTATGGTTACAAAGCATTCAGAGAGGACATCAACATTTTCATGAGTTTTTAAGCCTTCCAAACAAACAAGAAGTTCATTTACCTTATTTTTTTAATGCCCTTATATTCTGATGAAATATGTTTATACTACCTTTCACTGGTTTCTTACACAATATTTGTAAGTCTTCTGCCATTGTAATTTCCTTCAAAACTGCCTGCTTTAATCCTAATTCTAACCTAAAAACAGTGCCTCTCTGACACTAGTAATCAGATGGATTTTTGTGATTGTGCCTCCCCCCCTCCCCCCCCCCCCCCCCACCTCCCCACTCCCCGCCATATACACTGATCAAAAGAATTTGGGAAACACTTGTATCAATGTCCAGGGTGTCAAATCTATTTTGATACAGCCAGTACTTTTGGTCTTATTGCATGACTTGAGATCTTTGCTTTCAGTGTAGGCAACAATTGAAATCATTCATCATCTATTGGCTGTGTTATTCAGTAAGGTGTCAGGTGACCTCTAATAAGTGTTTTATATTGAGGGACATGAATGGCAGTTGTCATTTGTTGACAACTTGTTGCCTACATTCAAAGCAAAGATCTCAAGCCCGTATCAAAATAGATTTCACATACTGAACATGGAGAGGAATGTTCCCCTAATTCTTTTAAACCATTTATATGAGGGGTGGGGAGCACAATCTCAAATTCAACCAAGCACATACAATATGACACCTTAAAGAAGGTCAAGTTGCAAAGCTGGTCTGTTTGATCCAAAAAGGGTGGACTTTTGTTCATGTTGCTGCAGATGCCACTTCTCTCCATGGGCCATCCATAGGTTGTGCATGCACTACAAGGAGACAAGTCAGTATACAAGGTGAGTTGCAAAAGGTCGCTGAAGCATTACAACCCCATGTGAGGACCGATATCTGGCCATCTCTGCATTTCGGTCTGGTAAGGATACTGCCAGAGCACTACAAGATGATCTCAGAAATGGCACTGGAGCCACTGTGTTGAATCAAACTGTAAAGAATAGGTTGTGAAAAAGGACTTTAAAACCCATACATCCTGTTCAAGTACCGTGTTTGACATGAAAATATCTTGCATCTCACCTTCAGTTCTGCCATTCCCATGTCAACTGACAACTTTGTCACAGGCAAAACATGTCATACACAGGTGATGCCAGATATTCTCTAGTGCAAGGTGATGGCTGTGTCCATGTGCAGAGACCCATGGTGGATGGTACCAGCCGGATATTGTCCAAGAAATTGACAGATTTCCAAGGTTCAGTGGTGTTGTGGGGAAGCTTCAGTATTGGCAGTCATATGAATCTTATCATTGTCCATGGTTGCCTTACTGCCAAGCAGTACATTGAATGGATCCTGTAGGACCACATGATGGCTGCTGCCTATGGTGGTGGCCCTGAATTCCTTCTAATGCCAGGGCCTATGTTGCAGCCACCAGCAGGGATATCTTGCAAAGCCTGGACAATGAAGTAATGGAATAGCTGTCAGTGAGTTCCACGTAACAGTTGCATGGACTACAAAACACTGACGCCATTGACTGACTTGTGTCGGTGCTGGTAAAGCTATTACAGGTGGCACCTATGGTGTGTATCTCCTGTCATCTGTCCTCTGTCCACTGACTCATTTATGATGGGATGTACGGAATCAGTAGCAAGCCAGTGGGTGTGTTGGACCTTCCATTGAGCTACGGACCCCCTTGAAGATGTCTCCTGGAGTCGGAGGCAAAACGTTGGGAATCGACACAGAATTCATCAACCGACCATGGCATAACAGCCCGGATAATTATAATGGACATGGTATACGGAATGATGTGGCTGCTCCTGGGTGAGCTGTTCCAAGAACTGTAGTGTAACTAAACTGGGATATGGAAGACTAATTTTTTAAATTGTTAAATTGTTTATCTATCTCTTTCTCATGATTTATAGGAAGAAAAACCTAAAAAGATTATACAACAAGTGGTATAGAATCAATGATCTCTCAGTAATTTCAATATATTTAAATATTCATTTGTTAACAGTTTTCTTTTATTAATCACTTCTCTTGCTTTGGACGCCCCCATGGCAGGACGTTTTATGGAGATGCTCCATCTGTTGTGTGAAGTGTAAACTTATATCTCAATGCAGCGTTTATAACGAGTTTGGAGTGGGGTTTTATTTAGTAGGAGGAAAAACCTACATCCATTACAATTCCTCCTACAAAAGTTTTATATCAGAAAACGATGCCTTATTGACATGACACGGCCAGAAGAAATTTATTGAGCTAGTAAGAGGAAAGCCGCCGAAGAAGATTCCAGAGCTGCTGCTGTCAAAAAGAAACAAGGTAAAGTGATAACTTCTGCAGACATTTCTTTAGAAGACATTAATGAGAATTGGTGTTACAGATGAGCACAACAACAGCATCTGTTCGATCTGCTGCTGCCCCACGTGTCTTTAGAGACTTATTATTTATACAAATTGTAAAAAACTGGAAACAAGAAATAACTAAATCACGTTGCCACCACTTCTGCTGACTACCAGTGACCGGTCAGTGCTGAATTAACCTATACAGTAAGTGAGCAGACAAAAGTATTCTATTGTATACAGTTTAAACGTGCTAATTGTACTTAATTTCTGTGTCTCGTGTTTGCAGCTATTATGGATGAATGAGACAATTAGCAAAAGCGAGGATGTAAAAGAAGCTACAGAGGAAAATTATCCTAATAACATACAGAAGGTAAACTGTGAAAAACGTGCAGACAACCATTTTGCAACAAAGGTAGGAACCATCCAATTATTAAGCCGGCCAAGCCGGCATGATTACGAATGGTAGCGTCTATATCAGAACTAATCCCATATCCTATCCTGTCCTAAAAACTGTGGGACTGTGGTTATTATTATCAGTGACAGTATAATTGATATAAAAAATTGCTCAATATCACATAGACCATAACATAGGCAACAATTAGTCGCCATTTAGGCACAGTGTAAATTGCACATAAAGTTTTTAAAACTCTCGAAATATATGGTAACAAAGATTATTATTTTAATTTTCCACAGAGATTTTTTAATTTGTCAGTATGGAACCAGTCAGTAACGTTGGTCAGAACAGTGAAGGAAATTAAGGTGTAGAAAATGTCGCTGCCCATGGCCAGACAACAAATGCTAGTGAACCACAAGATGTTGGATAGAAGTGGAATAGTCATGAATTTTTTTGTAAACTCAGCTACTATTGTGGAGGAAAATGTATTGAGGGATGATGTAACATAATTCACAGTAGATGAAAGAAGCTCACAAGTGATTGTAGGGAGCACTTTTTCCTGAGATAATAGCAGAAGACTCACTAGTGTGGATTCCAAAAAATCTATTTGTTCGATGTTACGTGAACAGAACCCAATCAAAAGTGAACAAAATCTGAAATATATACAAGATGTTAACATGTCATCCAAGTCCAAAGTGCGAGTAACATTAGAAGCTATTTGTGACCTAAATTTGAACATGTGAAATTTCCGGACAAACTTGTATAATGACTTAGAGAAGTTATACGATTTGAGCACAAAGTTACGCGTGCACCAGTGCAGAGCTTTGGTGAGAGACTTATTGTCCACAGACATAAATAAGCTAGATCAGAAGTTTTCTTTCATAATTCAAGATCAAATATAACCAAAGTTCACAATAATTTACAAACCGCACAGACCAAAATTACAGAAACTGTGAACTTTGTGCAAGGCAACGTCACGGAATTGCAGTCAGTTTGCAAAGATTTACCGGATGAAATACAAGAACTGTCAGGAGAGGTTGAACACTTGAAACTAGGTCACGAATTCGTGAAAAAACTACCAAGATCATATGGACAAGGATATGAAGAAACTACTTGAAAGGACCGAGGTTGCGATATTAGATAGCACTGCTACACTTGCACAAAAGTTCGTGCAAGAGCATGAAACGTACCAGTATGTAGATGTCGTGGAAGAATTAATGGCACAGAAAGAAAGCAAAATAATTGCTAAAATCATAAAATCGACTCAGATATTAAAGCAGCAGAAGAGCAGATACGTAAAGAGCTCGTGAATGGCATCGGTAGCTCAAAGGAGCCGACCACAGCCAACAATCAAAGCCAAATAGATAGCCTCCCCCTAGTGTCATAAAGTGGGAATGCTTACATGCATTCACCTGCGACTATACCTGGCATTGAAGAAATGGAATATAATTTACAACTAATACCAATGAAGGCGCCGTCACATGTTGGGTACAATCACATGCAGCCAGAGACGGTGCCACAGCCTGTGAACACAGCACCTTGTTTATCAACTAATTCTGCAGGTGAAGGCCTAATTAGGCATAGGCGATCTCCAGTATATTCGACTGAGGGCGAGGAAACAATCCCTGTTGTATTCATAAGGGCATTTCGGAATGTGCTGCCACGTAATTTGGCTACAGCACTGAAGATCAGATTCATAGTAGGCTATACGCCAGGTGACGCTTTGCTTTGGGTTACCGATGTGGCTAAGTGTTACCACACGTAGGAACAATTTGAGCAAGCGTTTCTTGGCAAATTACAGTCAATCGCTGTACAAGAGAGGCTGCGTCGTGAGCACCCTCAGCCCTTTAACAGCAAACAGGGAGGACTGTGTCAATGTTTTGTAAAATATCTTAATAAGATGCTTCACAGGACGAATCCAATCTTACATGTTGACATCTCAAAGATACTCGAGAGTCAGCTGCCACCACATAAGGAAAAATTGGTGGCAGTAAAAGAGAATGATCTCGAGAACTTCCTCTGTTCTTTACTGGATCGATCTCATTTATGAAGAGGGGCGATCTCCAGCTGAGATCAGGAATATACAGCCTGATATATTGCATAATGGAAACCACTTTGACAATAACAGTGTAAACAATGGGCACGGTTGGCTTCCATATGTGACTCAGCAAAGTAACAAAAATAAGAACTGCTGTAGTAGAGGAAACTATGGGCATCAAAAAAGGGGTAGGAGAGAGCATGATCCATAGAACAAAGAGGTCCAGATACCAGATTTCAAAGTCCACACCCAGTAGACAACAAAAATCGATATGATAATTGGCCAGGACATACCGGCAATAGGAGGCACCCTAACGTAAATAATAATGATGACAGACAAGGAAAAGTGAGAATACGCACAAGAGAGAGCACAAGGGCAAAGGGAAACTGATTCATGGTCTGGGCACGATACAAATTGGAGAAACACTGATCATACTGTGCATTTAGTAGAAGTAACGCAAAGCGGCAAAATTAGTCCATTATTCCCACAGGAAAACAGAAGGCAGTCGCGATAAGCCCTCAATCATAGACTGAGGAAAGGAGTGGGGGCACTCACTTATTTACATACTGTTTTATACACTATGATCAGGACAGTGATATTAAGGAACAATTATGTATGGAAGACGAAAGTGATATTAAAAAAGCAGAAGAAATAATACAGGCCATGATACCGACTAAAATAGGCAATATGACAGTTCCCATTGATCTACATGGACGTCGACTAACATTATTTCATGAAGTTTGTTCAATAAAATTAAGAAGGATAGGCCTATAGACGTACTAACTTTACCAGTAGAAAATAGCTGTATTTTGACAGCAGTTTGGAACAGATCAAAGGGAATAAAATTACAGGCTTGTATAACAATAACATTCAAAAACATCACCATAGAATTTACGTTTTTGGTAGTAGAAAAGCTGATTGTCAATTGTTTAATGGGGATGGATGCGTTCAGACCATTCAAAGTACAGATTGATGTAAGTAATGGTAAGTGTTATTTTACAGTGGATGAGCAAGAGATATCGGTGGATTTAGTGAGGTTAAGAACAACCTGTAACACCTGCAGAGGAGATGGTAGTGTAAAAATACAGTTGTTACATCCTCAGATATTGTTACTTGATGAACAAAAACACTATCACTTTGAAACTTCCTGGCAGATTAAAACTGTGTGCCAGACCAAGACTCGAACTCAGGACCTTGCCCGCGAAGGCAAAGGTCCCGAGTTCGAGTCTCGGTCCGGCACACAGTTTTAATCTGCCAGGAAGTTTCATATCAGTGCACACTCCACTGCAGAGTGAAAATCTCATTCTGGAAACTATCACTTCAATAGACAGAACATGAATGTATTAGCAACACAAGCAAAAGTCAACGAATCTGCTTGTTTGTCTGAGGCACAAAGGGAGGAGTTAAGTGTACTCCTCCAACAATATACTCAGATGTTTGAGAAAAGACCAGGAGTAATAAAAGATAATGTCTACAAGATGGATGTCTGCCCCCATGAAACATTTTGTTGCTCATCTTGCCCCATATCACTGTCAAAAACAGAAGTGGTAAGGAAGGAAATAGAGCAGTAGTAGAACCTTCGCATGCACCCTACTGTAGTCCTGTATCAGCAATTGCAAAGCCAGATGGCAGTGTGAGATTAGCACTTGATGAAAGGAGCATAAACAAAATTATCACCCCAGTGAGGACACAAACAGAAAATTTGGATCAATAGCTGCTGAAGTTTCATGGAATTCGATTTCTTACAACGATCGATCTCAAAGAGTCCTACTGGCAAATAGCATTGCACCATGAGAGCAAAAGGCACACAGCATCTATATGTGGGGGAAGGAATTATGAATTTTGTGTGTTACCTTTTGGCTTAAATGTGAGTGCCAGCATCTTTAGTGCAGCCCTGGATAAGGTGTGGCTGGACATTGCTGCCCAGATGGATGGGAGATATGTCATCCAAGACAACAACCCCGTGTGCTCTCGGTCTCGTTTGGCAACTTGTTGCAATGCTTCATGGCTGTTCCCTGAGTGGGATGGAGCTGGCCATTGTTAAAAACTTTTCCACTCCATGTTGGCGGATTGGAACAGCAGCCATATTAGAAGTTTATTGTAAAAACAGTTATTTGTTGCAGATCAGTAATTTACACTGCTGAAAAAAATTAGTACACACTTTTCAAGGTTTCCAATTCATGCATGATTTATTGTTGCAACAATGCATATGGAGTACATGAAATGATTACATTTACAGATCAATATAACATCTGATTCTCACATGCTTAAACACCCATATTAGTGTGTAGTGTAGCCTCCATTGGCTGCAATGCAGGCACTGACTCTCGATTGTATAGATGGCAAGTAGGGAAGTGCTGTCCTGGAATATGCTATACCATGCCTGGTCAACCTGTTCAATTAGTTCTGTAGGAGTTGTTGGCTGATGAGTCACACAGGTCATTTCTTGTCCCATCATATCCCACATGTGCTCAGTTGGAGACAAGTGCAGAGATCATCCTAGCCATGGAAGCTGCTGCAAGTCTCAAAGAGGATGTTGAATTTCGCAAACAGTGTGTGGGCAACCATTCAAGCAACACACCACTTTCCAGTGGCAAGAATGACAAAATAACAGGTCTAACAACATTTTGCACGTTTCTAGCACTGGTAAGTGTCCCCTCCAGAAAGACCACAGGGGAGCGAGAATTGTAGCTTATTGCACCCCAGGCTATAAATCTTTGGATAAGGCCAGTGTGTCTTGGGCAAATGCACTCTATGAGACAGCACACGCCAGGTCTACATTTTACACACAAACAACCATCACTTACATGCAAGCACAATCTGCTTTCAATGCTGAAGACCACAGTACCCCATTCCATTTTCAAGTGGTCTTCAGACAGTACCAGTTGAGCCATATATGATGATGTGACATGAGTGGAAGACAAGCTAGAAGTGTGCATGCTCTTAGCCCCACTATTAATAATCAATTTGCAACAGTTTATATTGACATGTCTGGGCTCAGAAGCCCTCTTATCTGTGCTGTGGTAGCTGTAGTGTTTAACATCCCATTGACAGTGAGGTCATTAGAGATGGAGCACAAGCTCGGATTAAGGTAGGATGGGGAAGAAAATCAGCCATGCCCTTTTGAAGAAACAACCAACCTGGCATTTGCCTGAAGCGATTTAGGGGAAATCATGGAAAACCTAAACCTGGATGGCCAGATGCACGTTTGGACTGTCATCGTCCTGAATGTGTGCTAATTACTGCACCACACTGCGTACAATCTGCCACTGCTGCCCTTACAAAATGACTGTCCTAGTGGGCATCTGTGCTGCGTGGATGTCCAGCATTTCATCTATAGGTGTGAGAATGTCCTGTGAGCACTGATACCAGCATTGTTACGCAGCTGCCATGGCACAGCCAACTTGTGTGGCAGTTCTCTGAAAGGACCATCCCACTCCTCAGAAGTCCACAGTGTGACTCCTTTCAAACTCACTTGGTTTGCTGTAGGAAGCATGAGTCCATCTCCACAGCATCATTGGCTGCTTGCGTTACGTGATTGCACCACACTGAGCCTTCTGGATGTTAGCATTCCCTACTTAATAGTAGACACAGATGGTGCTCTGATAGCTATGCCACTGCGCTATATGCTGGCAGACAAAGTTGAAACCATTATCATCAATACATCTACTATCCCCCCGGTGGCATATGCCATCACCAGATCTAAATCGATATTGTCTTTCCAGGTACATGTCCTCCTAACACTTCTTCTCCCCCTCCCTCCTTCTTCTTACTGGCAGTGGATTCTTCTCCCCCTCCCTCCTTCTTCTTACTGGCAGCGTATTTATTATCTATTATGCATGTTGCATGGATAGGGCTTCATCAGATAATTTGAAAGTGCATAGGGAGGACAAAGTTATAAATAGCTAGTGTGGTCATATTCCAAACTACTAAGAAAATATAACAGAATGAATTCAGAAAAGAGATTAAGTATAAAATCTTGGGGACTTGCACTGATATTAATGCCAGGTGTGTAAGTCCCGTTAAAATTAATGCCAAGAGCATATGTCACATCCAAACGAACGCCAGAAGGGAATGTACTGGAAACGAAGAATAAATACGTATCACTTGGGCAATGAAGAGATAGAAGGAAACGTGTATGAAATGTAAAAGAGATGGAATTACTTTAGGTATGACTACAAAAGCGGTCATAGCAGTAGATAATACAACTATGTGTACATGAATATATGTGCCTCCTGTACAAGGCAGCATTGCCGCTCCTTCCACTCTTGTAGGTGACACATAAATAACATAGATGTAGCTGCATTGGTTACGAAGTTAATTAGCACAGAAGGTAGGGGAGAGCACTGCACAGCATTGCATGGTAAGCATAGTTAGTGATTAAGTTTTAACAGAGAAAAAAGAACTTAGTCAAAATAGTGTAAATCCTAATATCATAATGCCAAGGAAACTAAATATACAAACATATTAAATCAAAATAAAACAAATAAGTTATCTAACAGATACAGCAACTTGGAAAAGGGCAAACTGTGAGAGAATAATTACTTTTGAATACATTATGGGAGTGGCAGTGATCAATGTGTTACAAATATTTACTATTAAAAACAGTCTTGATCACAATTTATTTATCAAGGTGACCAGTTTTGACCACTGCTGTGGTCATCTTCAGACCATTGAGTAGGAACTTCTTTCTGTTGGAGAATCACTACTCCAACAGAAAGAGGTTCGTACTCAATGGTCTGAAGATGACCACAGCAGTGGTCGAAGCCGGTCACCTTGATAAATAAATTGTGATCAAGACTGTTTTTAATAGTAAATATGTGAGACAATAAGATTAAGGCATGGAAAAAACACAAATAAAGATAAGGTGTAGTCAAGCTACATGCAAGGAAAAGTGAAAGAAAAAAATCACTAAAACAAGGTGAACAGAAGTACAAAGAAATTAATGACATCTGAAAGAATGGGATCAGCCGATGGTAAAAACTAGACTCAGAAAGTTGGAGAACAGGTGTAAGGTTCTAAATATATAACAATGGCAATGACATCCAATACTGCTACATTTATAACATTAAATGCCTTGACTGTCAAACTGCATACATAGGACAGAACCTATAAAATTAGATTTTGTGAACAGTTGCTGACAAAAAAGAACAGGTAAAAAATGGATCTACTTCTGCTGAACATCTTAAAGTTAGCAGTCATTCACCACTCACACATGCTAACCTCGAGGTCCTACACCACATTCCATAGGGGAAGGACTTAACCTCCTAGAAGAGATTGAAATTGCCAAACATGCCTTCTTGAAAAAAAGATAATTTACTCAATGTTCAACTGGCCACCAAAAATCAAGTGCATTAAGATCAGATGATGTCCATTTCTAATAAATTTTAGTTCTTCCTCTGTCACTTTTTATGTTCTACCTTCACGGTAATGAAGGTCACTTTTAAATGCCTACACTTCAAGATGTAAAGATCACAGACTCATAGGTGCTTTATGCTCCATTAAATATTTTTTTAAATAGATTTTATATATTTAGAACCTTACACCTGTTCTCCACCTTTCTAGGTTTGTTGATCCCATTGTTTCAGAAGACCTTACATTCTTCGTACTTCTGTTCACCCTATTTTAGTGTTTTTTAGCTTTTCCTTGCATGTAGTTCGACTATACCTTTTCTTGTATTTTTTTCTATACCCCAGTATTAATCATATTGCCCCAGCATTTACCCTTTTCCAATTTACTGTATCTGTTGCACAACTTATCTGTTTTATTTAGATTTAATGCATTTATTCATTTTATATATTTAGTTTCCCCAGTTTTATAATATTTGGATTTACACTAGTTTGAGTATGTTCTTTTTTCTCTGTTCAACATTAATCACTAACTATGCTTACCATGCAATGCTGTGCAGTGCCCTCTGCTTCCTTCTGTGCAAAATAACTTCCTAAACAACACAGCTACGTCTATGTTATTTACATGTTGTCTACTAGGTTGGAAGGAGTGGCAACACTGCCTCGTATGGGGGCCACATGGTTGTATTCTCTACTGCTGTAACTGCTTTCGTTGTCGTACCTAAGGTAATTTCATATCTCTTATATTTCATACACACATTTCATTCTGTCTTTTCGTTGCCCAAATGACATTTATTTATTCTTCATTTCCAGTACATTCCATTCTGGTGTTCATTTGGATGTGACATATGCTTTTGGCATTACTTTTAACAGGACTTATATGCCTGTCATTAACACCAGTGCAAGCCACCAACATTTTGTGCTACAGCTCTTTTCTGAATGAAACTTCCTGGCAGATTAAAACTGTGTGCCCGACCGAGACTCGAACTCGGGACCTTTGCATTTCGCGGGCAAGTGCTCTACCATCTGAGCTGCCGAAGCACGACTCACGCCCGGTACTCACAGCTTTACTTCTGCCAGTATCTCGTCTCCTACCTTCCAAACTTTACAGAAGCTCTCCTGCGAACCATGCAGAACTAGCACTCCTGAAAGAAAGGATATAGCGGAGACATGGCTTAGCCACAGCCTGGGGGATGTTTCCAGAATGAGATTTTCACTCTGCAGCGGAGTGTGCGCTGATATGAAACTTCCTGGCAGATTAAAACTGTGTGCCCGACCGAGACTCGAACTCGGGACCTTTGCATTTCGCGGGCAAGTGCTCTACCATCTGAGCTACCGAAGCACGACTCACGCCCGGTACTCACAGCTTTACTTCTGCCAGTATCTCGTCTCCTACCTTCCAAACTTTACAGAAGCTCTCCTGCGAACCATGCAGAACTAGCACTCCTGAAAGAAAGGATATAGCGGAGACATGGCTTAGCCACAGCCTGGGGGATGTTTCCAGAATGAGATTTTCACTCTGCAGCGGAGTGTGCGCTGATATGAAACTTCCTGGCAGATTAAAACTGTGTGCCCGACCGAGACTCGAACTCGGGACCTTTGCATTTCGCGGGCAAGTGCTCTACCATCTGAGCTACCGAAGCACGACTCACGCCCGGTACTCACAGCTTTACTTCTGCCAGTATCTCGTCTCCTACCTTCCAAACTTTACAGAAGCTCTCCTGCGAACCATGCAGAACTAGCACTCCTGAAAGAAAGGATATAGCGGAGACATGGCTTAGCCACAGCCTGGGGGATGTTTCCAGAATGAGATTTTCACTCTGCAGCGGAGTGTGCGCTGATATGAAACTTCCTGGCAGATTAAAACTGTGTGCCCGACCGAGACTCGAACTCGGGACCTTTCTGAATTCTTGTTGTCATATAGTCTTGGTAGTGTGGAACATTACCATGCCAGCCATTTATAGCTGTGTTCTCCCTGTGCACTTTCAGATTAACCCATGATGCCATATCCTGGCAAATTTATAATAATTACAAATCTGCAACCTACAACTGTTTTCACAATCAACTGGCCATTGTCGTACAGTGAATTAATGCACTGTTGATGTAACACTGCGAAAAGTCTGCCAGTGGTTCATGCTCATTCGAAGTCACTGCTAGTTGTAGCTGAGAAGGTAATTTTATAGCACACAGTGTCCATGAGGTGTGGTTCAATACGAGTGCTGTGTGTATTAGATGTTGGAGATGTCTCCAGATCTGAGAAGGCGTTTTGGTGTCCAAATATTTGTTGTAGATATCTTGATGTAGTTGTTGTTCCAGTGTTCGGTTGCAGTGATGAATGAGTGCAGTCTTTGCTGACAATATAACACCCTATATGAGATTGGCTTGCTTACCTAGGTGAGACACTAAGGTGACAAACTTGAAGCAATCATCAAAAGAGCCATGATTTTGGAGAATACACTCATTCTGAGAGCAAACCAGACATCTGGTTGTTCCAGCCGAAAGGCTGGCAGCTTGTATTGTCAATTAATGCGCACAGGACTGCTGTTAAAATTCTGGAGTTCACATAGCACTGCATTTGTCAGAGGGATATAATAGAAAAGCTCTTGAGTGAAGACCACAGCACACAATGTAAACTTGGGAAGATGTCCGTGCTCGGCCTGACCGGATGGACTGCATATGGCAATGTGAGCAGGTTCAGCAAAACAGTAAACAATGTAGGAGGTGTGACATAATCAAACATCAGACACTGTCTGCCCTTGGTGGTTTGTTGAGAGGTGTATTGTTTGTTCGTGGCAGAGTTGCATTTGTTGCCAAAAACACACAGAAGTTGCTAACTGGTACACATTGTTCAGGCACATAGGTGTCATTGTCAGCACACTGGGCACTGCACAAGAAAATGTCACTTTTACATTTAACAAAAAGGCAAGAGTTGTATATGCTGTGGCGAAGTACTGAACTCCACTCTGTATAAGTCACTGCCTTGCTTGTCTCTGGCACTTAGACTGTAAGGTGGCTCCATTATTGTTGCAAGCAAGATGAGTCAAAAAACATAGAATAATCCATAGCTGATAATGTCGTTTGATGTGATGTCACCAATGTAGAGTAGACAGGTGAGGATGTTCTAGGCTAAATAATGGGGTGCACAAATACCATGAATCAATGCTTTATTACTAGGCATAGATACACCAGAGAACATGTGTACTACAGAAGCTCAGGATGGAATAGCACAAAGATTGTGCTGCAACAGAGCCATAGCACTGCCCAAAGAGTTTCCTTATCCTACATCAAGTGATCACTACTAGGTCACTACAAAATTATACACTATGCTACAGGGGAGCTCCAAATATTGTCATTACTATTGTGGCTCTGGTAACATAATGGACCACAGAAACTTACTTTTTGTTGGTTACTTGTAAACAAGGACCCTCCAGGGTAAATGATTGCAGGATGTGAAAGTACCTTGGACCCTTACCTACACAACCACGTATGTGGTTTCAAAAAGTCAGCTTGTAAGGAAAACAGAACTAGGAATTCCTGCTATCAATAACAGCATTTTTACACACAAACAAAATCACCATTTTAAAGTAAATCAAACAAAGGGGAAAGCAGTTTCAAGGTACTGTTGAACTGAAAGATTTGAATTGAGATTTACCTCTTTTTGCCAGGAGTTTTTGGTGATTTCCCCAAGATTATCTGTACAAAATTTCCAAATTTATCTCACAATGCTGAAGCTTGCACCTGTGCACACAACCATTTGTCTCATTGACAGAGAGAGGGTGGAGCAACTCTCTATTTTTGCTCTCCAGCCCACAACATTCAGTGACATTATTAATGATTTTTCCTGCTGTACTCTGTAAAGAGCTACCACTTGCCCTTCTCCGAGGAGTGGAGAGCAGTAGAAAGTGTATCTAGCACAGCCCAGCACATTGGACAAAAACTGCTTCATCACTCATCAATATAAGTATTAATATGCGACACAACATAGCACAACAATTGCTTCACGGTGGCTACATATGCAATGTTCAATATTAGATCACTGAGGTTGGCAGCAGCCACACACAAAACAATAACAGACCAAAGTTGACCGACTTCTGCTGATTCGAAGTAGGAAGCCCTCGTTCTTCTATTTGTGACCAGACCTTAGCTGAAGTGCTTCCCAACTATTTCAGCTAACATGTGAAACTTAGCTAACATTATTTCAAATGTGATTGCAAAACTGTTCCTTTTTTACATATTGTTCAATACATTTATGCAGTTCCCAGAAGGACTATAGGGCAGTGGACATATTGCAAGGACATCCCCCATCTACACATTATACAAAAGCTGGTGTTGAGAAGAAGGATATAGATGGCATGGGTCGTGAAGCAGTGGGGGATCTACTTTGCACAGCATGTATGCTGGAGCTGTCAGACACCAAGGTTCACACCAGAGCACTCACCCTCACTTTTGATGGGGATTCACTTCCCGCAAAATTCAAAATTATAGTATACTGTTGTGAAGTGAAGCGATATTCCCCACCATTGATGCAGTGCTGTTAAGTTCAAATGGCTCTGAGCACTATGAGACTTAACGTCTGGGGTCATCAGTCCCTGCTGTAAGTACCAACTCTTTGGGCACGTCTTTCCATTATATGAATAACACAATTTGTGAAGACTGGTTGACCGCTTCATGAAAACCCACCTTATGAGCAACCATATTTCTATCTCAATTGTGAAAGAAACATGTTCCCACATTCCCAAAATGTGCTACCCTTATTAAGGGACATAAAATACAGGAACTTAAAGTCTCTGATCACCTCTGACATTTTGAGGCTCAGAAAAAGTATGACATCTGTTCAAAAAATACAGGAACTTTGTCCACAAAATTTTTCTGCGCTTACCTTTTAATTATTGTGCATGGCCTCCTTCGAAATACTCTCCTCCACAACTGATACATCAATGCCAATACCATTTCCACTTCCAGAAGCAGTCTTTGTATACCTCTTGCTGTATTACGTGAAGCACCATCTGTTACTTTTCTTTCATCTTGTCTATCATTGCAAATCTTCACCCTTTCAACAGGATTTTCAACTTTGGAAATGAAAAAAAAGTCCATAAGAGTCAAGTCTGGAGAGTCCGCAGGGTGAGGCAGAACAGTGATTTTGTTTTTTGTGCAACAGTCATGCACCAATAGGGATGAATGTGCAGTTACATTGTCATGAGGCAAGAGCCACGAATTGTCTCACCACATTTCAGGCAGTTTCCTTCTCACATTTCCTCACAGACATCGCAACACATCCTGAAATACCATCGATTAACAGTTTGTCCCTGTGGCACGAATTCAAGATAAACTAATCCTTAAAACTGAAAGAAAACTGTCAGCATGGTTTTGAAATTGAACCTGACATGACGAGCTTTTTCTGGTCGTGGAGAACCTTTCCCAACCCTTCATGAAGATTGAATCTTGGTCAAAACATCATAACCATAGACCCACATCTCATCACCAGTTACAATTCTCTTAAGGAACATCTCATTCTCATTTGCACAATCCAAAAGCTCTTCACATATTGTGAGGTGAAGGACTTTCTGCTTGACTCATCAGCTGTGGAACGAACTTGGCAGTAACACGATGCATTCCAAGGTGCTGTGTCAGGACTTTATGACATGATCCAACTGAAATGTTGAATTCTTTTGCAATCTCTTGGGCAGTTAGTTTTTGATTGTCACTCACAATTTCATTGATGTCCCTGACATGAGCATCTTCGGTGGACAATGAAGGGTGTCCTGAACGAGGGTCATCTTTAACTTCCATTCTGCCATTTTTAAACTGAGTGAACCATTTATAACGCTTAGTACTAATAACGCATTGTTACTGTATGCTTCTTGGATCATTTGGCATGTTTCTGTAAAGGTTTTCTCGAGTTTCGCACAAAATTTAATGCAGGTGCATAGCTCCTTTAACTTTGCCATCTCATAATTTGTAAACTGTGTGCCACAACGTTCTGCTCAACAGTAACTAACAGACATACAACAATGAAACTTCTGGCAGCTGTACATTAAACACAGTCTTGTTCAGAAATGCCAACTGTATTTTGCTCCAACACATCATTGGTGCAAAATTACGTATGTTCCAGAATTTTTTGAACACACCTCGTATAACCGCTTCTAATTTCATCCCAGTGGTACTGACTTTTGCCACTATTGTGGCCAGGTCATCAGCAGTACCTCAAGTATTTACTCCCTCCATGCTCTCAACATTGACCTCTGGTAGTAATGTCAGTAAATTCATCTATGGGATGAATCCGCAGCTGCTGCAGCACCATCTACGGGACTTTGACTCCTCGCACCTAGTTAGAGAAGCAGCATCATCCTCTGGTATCTACTAGTGTTAGATGTCCCTTTTAGGTAACCCTCTCTGTGAAAATTTACAGATCAGTACTCTGACACCATCCAGTGGCTGAAGGAGCCCTGGACTGCAGGTCCTAGGACTGCTTGCTACTCTTCAATTTCTACACTTGCAGCAGAAAAATCCCCACAAGAGTCTCGACTCTAAAGTAGTTAAGGAGAAAAAGAATAAATCTTGGAAGAAGGCTGCTTGCTGACTATGGAGTTGCCAGATCCCACCACTCCCCTGGACTCTGAGCTCATGTTCATTAATGTTGTTCCACACTAATTATTGACAGTCCCCTTGGCCCCTTCACAACTAACCGGGATGCCATTAATGTGGTAATTCAATGAAACTGTAATGGATACTGCTATTACCCACAAGAACTAATAATAACTAGTGTCTTATTCTGTAGTCTGTGTTGCTCTCCAAGAAACACATTTCACTGCTCATCCTTCTACAGTCCTTCATGGTTACAGTGCCTTCTGTTTGAACCATAATAGCCCTGAGAGCATCTCGTGGGATCTATACATTGGTTCATATAGATGTCGTCAGTGAGTGGAACAATAGGATCGCAAGTGTGATCACCATTTACAACATTTATTTACCCCTGGGCAGGGCATTTCCATACGTTGAGATAGTCATCTTAATCCAACAACTGTCCTCCCCACTCTGGGACTTTTAATGCAGACTACCCACCATCAGGGAGAGCTACATCATCAGGCGAACCATCTTTCATTGCTTTGAGGAGCGATGATTTACAGCTTTTAAAATTTTTTAAAAATAATGGTTACACACAGTTGTATTAATTGATTTATTACACAAAAACCATCAAGGAATAAATATATTGGGCAGTGAGTATAAGAATTCAAAGATCCTTAAAAAGGAAGCAAATTGATTAACACAGCTGTGTGCAACAATGATTTTTCAAGTCTTTCATTGTCTTGACCAAAAGGAAAGAGTGTTGGCTATTTTGAGTATTTTCACTCACTGTTAAGGAATTATCTTTTGTGGCAAGGCATCTACAACAAATAAAGTGTTCATTCAAAAGAAACAATCAGTAAGAATATTGTTTAAAGTAGATAACAGTACATCTGGTGGAAATTTTTTTAAGCAACTTTGAATTATTACACAGACCACCCAGTACATTTAGTTCTTAATGGTTTTTGTTGCTGATGATGAAAATGACCTTTGGAGTAATTGTTTTTTACACAGTCCAGTAAAGAGAGACAAAAATAATTTTCATGTAGACTTTGCCTCCTTGTCTAGGGTTCAGAATGGAAGTCTGGTGGGAAGATATTCAACAAGCTTCTGTCTAACACAAAAAAAACTTGAGAATCCTTATCATTTCAAAAGAAAATCAAGGACATATCTCATTAACCTGCTCTTTCTGTAATTTATCTGCATATCTAAATTCACATATTTAAAAAGTTCTGTTAGGGTCAGTAGCAATGTTTGCTATAAAGCAACATACAAGCAGTAGCATACTGTAAATAGGACTCAGTAATTACAGATTTGGGAAAATATTTACTTTGAAAAATAGCATTGTAAAAAAAGCATTTATTAAGCTACTAATAGCAGCTAAACTAAATAGTAAAACTGAGCATGTAGTAGCTTTTTTGAAAGTAGCAACTTTCTTACTAATTTGCTCCATTAAATTCAGGTAGTATGTGTGAATAGCATTAAGCGGTTTATTGATACATTATTGTTAATATAGTACAAGGCTTAACTTTGTATGCTTTCTATACCTTCTTTAACATACAACTTGACACATCACATTCCTGAAGATTCTTCTTCTTGATAGGATCTACAGAATGCAATGAATGAATGAATGAATAAATGACTGAATTAATATAACTCGGGAACATCCAGCAGTCTGAGTAGCACAGTCGATAGAGCATTTGCCCAGAAAAGGCAAAGACTCTGAAGACATGTGTTGGTTCAACAGACAGTTTTAATCTGTCAGGAAGTTTCAGCATCCGTGCCCATTACTAAATTGCCACATTCACAAGATGAACAAAGATCACACGTATTCACAGCATATTAACTGTCAACATATATCACCTCGACCATAGCAAGAATATATTTGTTGACTGCCAATATGTTAGCACCTAAAAATAGTAAATAGTCAGTTGTTCTCTGCCACTAATCCAGGATGAGAATTCTATTGCATAACAGACCTAAATGTTTAAGTCATGGGTACTATCTGAAAAAATGAATCTAGAAATACATAAAATGTGAATATGTAGTCAAATGGTATTCATTTAAAACAGGCAAAGAATTTAGTTGCACTTGACAAGCAAGATTAGATTTTAATATTTGCATAGGGTTTATGATAGAACATATACAAGTGTAAGATAGTTTATTCAGTTTATTTGTTCAGACTTGACATTGTTTTAAATGCAAATTTTGGAGTATGAAGCTCTATTTGCAACAGCAGCAAACAAAACACATTCTCTTATGGCCAATGACTGATTTAGAATACAAAACATATGGTACACAAAAATTGAGCAAACATGATAAAAATATTCCAAAATAGATGATATTGCTAACATAACTGGTAACAACACAATATTATTGTAATAACATGAAAATATTAACTATGATTAGTAAACACAAACATTATTTCAACAATAATTAAAGCTCATCCCCTGTGTAGATTAAAAAATCTCAACATGTACTGTACATTTAAAAGCCATTAAGAAAAATTTCTTTTCAGCTACGATTGTAAATTATTTTTAACACTCTTAAGTCTTTCTCATCTAAGACAGTTGTAAATGAAATATGAAATTTTGAAGTTAGAACTAGACACGTAATGAACAAGCTGCCCAGTAAAAAAGTTTTGCCAATACTGCACACTCTGCATTATCCTTCATGTAATTTAATAAGGTAACTGGACACATCGATGAATTATGAAAATGGCAAAATATGCACATTTTTGAGTAAAATGTTTTGTAACTACTAGTAGATATCACGATTTTTTTTACCTACTAGTTTACAAGAAAGCGTAACTTGAAAGGTTTACAAACTTGATCTATTTCGTAAAATTTAAAGGTTGACCATTTGATATTCAAAACATATATTTCACAATACACCTTGCTGTTGTGATAATACCCACAAAAATTAAGAAGTTTTATAGTAAACTGGGATATAATAATTAACAAATGATGAAATTTCTCATGTGAGAGGTTTGTTGGTAGCTGTAGCAGTTCTTTTTTGGTCCGTGTTTTCAGTTTCTGCTAATAGTTCATTGTGCAATCTTTATGTTTCAGTTTTAAATCGTTTTGTCTCTTTATTTTAGATTTAGTCCATCTATGTTTTCAAAAAAAAAAAAAAAAAAAAAAAAAAACAACCTTGAAAAATATATGCACTTTAAGTTGTTCTGTACTGAATGTTTTCATTTACTGACAAAAATAAAACACTTTCTTGTCAGTCACCAATAGGGCAGAAATAACTGGGACTAGGTTCTAAAGCTGAAGATCTATTTTCGTCAGCAGCTCCTGCTTTAGTGCCTGTAGAAGATGAATAAAAATCACCACAAACTGCACTGGAAATGTAATAATGTGGAAGCAGAAACCACGCATTGTAACCGCTATGGTAGTCATGGGAGAACACTCGTGGAGGTAGTTGCTAATATGAAATGTAAAAGAGAGTAACTACCCTGTTTCTGCAATCTCTTTATTGGGTGCAGACTCCATCTTGAGATGTTGATGGTTACCCATATTTTCTTATTATCCTCATTCTGCATTAAAACTGTTTGGATGAAAATACCTCTGTCCAACTTTTAAAATCTTTCAAAACAAACATGAAAAACCAGTTAAATGAGTATGAAAGTATACAAGTCAAAGCTTAATGAATAGTTATCCAGGAACAAAATTGCTGAAGGTAAGACATTCAGCAGATTCCATTTTCTTTCATAAAACATTTGATGAATTAATGGGTCTAGCAGTATTTATTTATTTACATGGTAATTGTATTTTAATGTCACTAATATTTAAAGCCATCCTCCTCTCACAATAATTCAATGTTGTTTATGTGGTAGGTAAACAACATATTGTTTAACATATAACATGAATACAGTATGCAACAAAAATATGTACATGTAGTAAAGAATTTGTATCATATAAAATATAGTTTATGAAAATATTCACTGAGATTGATTATATCTATTTGTAAAATATATATTACACTGACTCAAAATTTCTTTCTTCTCATACTAACTTTCACTCAAAGATTTCTGAGCTTGTGTGGCATATGCGAACAGCCACAGCAAAGTATCTAAGACAAGCATTACTAACATCAGTTTTCTTGTGATGCCTCTCTAAATACACCTTCAACAGAAATAAGAACATGACTAGCTCAATATATAATTATTTGTACTCTAATGGAATATTATTTGTACATTGCAAGATAGCATTTTTCGGTAACAGTTTTTCCAAGATGCTTCTGTTTAAAGCACATAGAAGTATTTATAATTCCACCTAAATGTGAAATACAATTCATTTAACTTATAAGGTTAGTTTTTTAGTATCTTCTACTGTATCATTAGACAGAGTAGAAACAATAAAAACAGTGCTGTGTGGCATCAGTAATGACTAAATAAACCAGTCACAAATGATGATGAAAGCATACACATAATCTAAGCCATAAAACTATGCTCAGAGATACATCATTTATTAAATTGCTACTCACGAAAATATTGCACATATGTTTAAAAATCTGGAACCTCCTCCAGATAACACCCCATAAAAACATCATCATATCGTGAAAATGATCTGGTCCTTGAATATTGCAGCCAAATGTCATTATTTAGAACCTATCACACATCTAGTGATAACTTTGTCATTAACTGCATTTACAACTTTTTTTCCAGCTCAAATTTATGCTCCACCATTCCATTCACATATTTACAAGTAATTAAAAATATAACTGAAAATGCCTCACACTATTAGAGAACAACAATATTCAAGGCTTTTTGATTTGATAAAATTGCTTATTACTTACACCTGTAACATCCATCCTGGGATGGCAAACAAGCAAATATTACGATAAAGACATGTTTTGTCACAGATGGGCAATTCAAAATTACACAAGTTTGAAAAATGTGCTCATTTCCAATTATGTCTACTGAATTGACTGATTATTGTTAACTTAAAATTAAATTAAAATTCTTGGTCAAGGTCTTGTCAGTTATTTATGTAAATAGCTGTTGTGTTGCACTCCCAAGTGTAATTGACCATTTAAAGAAAAGATCAGTCTCAATGCATATGCTACTTTCAATGTAAAATCAAATAAACATATGACAAAGTGGAAGGCAACATAATCACAAATAAAATTTATATATAGTAGTAAGTGAAGATGAATCTTTTAATGTAGTATGTCATATTACTAGTTCCAACCATTAGCGAGTTAAGAAATTGTCACCTTCTGTTGCAAGCTAATCATTGATCTGTAAAGTAACTACAATATGATACAGAGCTGACCCTCCCTTGTCAAAGGAGGCTATATGAATTCTCTGTAAACAAAACCGGTTACATAATACAATGCTGCACACACAGCTGCAAGGCAAAAAGTCAGATGACAGTCATCAACAGTGATCAAAGACAACAGCAAAATACGTTGTGATCCTTCACTGAAACTTTTATCTTGCTACTTTATTATAACATATTGTAAATAATTATTTTTTCCAGATTTCTCATCTTTTGAATAATTTATCATTTTTAATGCTACTATGTCATATGAACAATAATAGTGTCACACATGTCTTGTAATATTCCCTCTGTCTTAAGGGGAAAAAAACCCTTGATAACTGCCATAAAAATCAGTCCTTTCAGTTTCTGAAATTTGCTTGCTGCCATACATAACAACTGACTCAAGACAGCTCTCATTTGTGCCACACACATTAGTAATATTAATTTCATCCAGTAAACAGTTAGTAATCTTCATAGAAGCATCTAACTCAACAGCTGAATGTGCCAAATTTTTTGGAGTTAGTGTACTGACATGAGATGGCCAACCAAGTATACACCTCAACAATTAATGTCCTCAGTTCTCCAACATTTACGTTCTAATTATTGCAATCATTGTTCTCATGTACAAATTTGATGTCAGTATGATCTTTCTGTGGTAACAGTACTACCACAGAAGCAAGCAACAAAGAGGAAATAATTATCAACAAAAACTGGATTTCACGATAGCCTGAAGAACTAAAGACTGTGGCTCAACATCTGTGTAAGCTGTTTAACAACTGTTGGCACAGACTCGAAATAAATTCTTAAACACAAAACTTTCATAGCTTCTTAGGATTCCAAGTTTACTTCCAAATGACTGCAATCCCTGGATCCTGATCAAGTTCTTCTTCCAGCTGCAGGGTGCTAATGCCTAGAGAACAACAGATCTCATCTTCACACGAGACACCAGTGAATACCATTGGAATGTGCTGAGGTCGCTCCTCTTGCCGTTGTTGATATGGCTGGTATTGCTGGGATCGAGTCTGTGATAAACTGGAGGCAGAACTTGAACACTCTGATGCCAAAATGTGCACTGGAAACTGTAACATGAAACAATTGCATCAGTTAGGAATTGCAGAAATATTGCATTATAAACATATAATGGTAGATTATTAGTCAGTGAATGAAAGAAATGCTTGAAAAAGGTATGGAATCTTGTGGATTCAAGCAAACATTCTGAAGCTCAGTGGCATTTTTAATTTCCAGTTTTCAAACTTTTTACTTATCTTCTCAGTTAATCAGTCTGCCATTGTGAAAATTTGGGAAAGGTGTTTTATTGTCAGACTGTTCTCAATTTTTTCCTCTGTTCTCTCTAGCTCTTGCATTTCCTCTGAAGTTTCTTCTTTTTTAAGTGTTGTCGGTCACTTTATTTCATACAATTCTGTACTGCTGACTTGAAGTTATGGATTTCCCAAAAGGCACAACTGTTAAACCACTCTAGACTCCATCTCTACTCCTGCTTCCTTGCAGAAAATGTTTTCTTCCAGTCATCAATAGTCATTTATGCACAGATACCAAATATCCATTGGTAAAGTTTGTCTTCTGTATAATTGTACATGTAAATAGTGAGGCCCCAAATAATGGGAAAGAAATCTGCACTTCCAGCTTCACACACAATGAAACTGTAGCCCCTTCAGGTCACAGGTACGCAGCAGGGATAGCAAATTTATTTCATGTTTCTATTCTTATAGTAGAGATAATGAGGATCTTTCTAACAATAAGCATATTACAATGTGTAATAAAACTCAAAATTGCAACCAAGTTACACCAGATACTAGCGAGATTTGCCAAAGTAAGTATGCAATTATTATTTGGCATATTAAAGTAACAGGGAGATTAGAAAGGAGACTGAGGGTATTTGTCACAACATACAGTGTGTTGGTGTGGAGCATGAAGAAAGGAAATAATTTTTAAAAATCCGTTCTTGTAAATAAGGAAAAATGGTACATTAGTAACCAAATTAAGGAACCTACAAAAGAAAATATATGTGACAAATTTTGGGCACTGGCACATGGAGAAGCATGATAATAGAATTTACACCTTATATTGTTCGTTTCATACACTACCATACATCATACAATATTCAATTTTGATAGCTGTCCATACCTACATAGCAAAAATGTTTTAATAAATGTTTAGGCCTGCCTACCAAAATTAAACTTTGGATAGAACAAGCAGTAATGGAGAAAGTTCACACTATGATGGAGGAGGACAGTGTTGACTCAACAATGATATGTCTTTCCATGCCTACAGTACACCACCTGATTGAAAGAACCCCGACACCCTTATGTAATGTGGAATTGACCATTAGACATCACAAGAGGCACACCTGCCAGTGTAAAAGGAGATGGGGAGCAATATGTTGTCAGCAGAGAAACAGTAACAGCAGAATGTATCGGTCATGAGAGCTCAGCGACTTTGAACACGGACTAGACATCGCCTGAATAACAAATATATAAGGGACATTTCAGCCATTTCAACCATTCTGCCCACATCAACTTTTGGTGATATGACTGAACTGGAAATGCAAATCACAGCTAAACCAAGACCAGGCAAATCTCATGTACTGATAAGCAGGGACTGTCAAGCACTGCATTGGATAGTTGTAAAACATCACATGAAATTAGTAAAATAAATCACTGGTGATGTCTGAACTGGTACCAGCTGTCAGCTAGGACAATGAAATGGAAATGAGCGTTTGGCGTCATTGGCCGGTACGCCCCTTACTGGGCAGATCTGGCTGCCTTGGTGCAGGTCTTACTACATTCGACGCCACAGTGGGCGACCTGCACACCAGATGGGGATG